>NC_068276.1:16478966-17176466 GCF_025860055.1 Xyrauchen texanus
ATGAATCACGTAATTTTGTTTTGATAAATATTGCCAGGGTCACTCAATTTTTATGAGATCACACTGCTCATATGTGAAAATTATAAACTGTGCTTGAAAACGAAATATTAGGCTGGTCCCAAATCAAAATCCTGCTGCTCAGCTCTTGTGAATTAAACTGAACTCTACTTAAAGTCTGTAAAACACAACTTTAAGCCTGCACTACCTTTTTTATTTAAGTTTTAAAGTGAGGCACAGTGGACTTTCATTGTATTGAAAAGACTGACTGCAATATTTATTAAAACATCTGCATAAGAAAGGAAGTCACATGAGCTTGGAATGACATAAGGGTAAATTCCCATACCACATATCATTATCTACTCAATAGTAAATTAAGTTTATTATTCCACTTTAGCTGTCAAACATACCATTGTATAAAGGATCACGATGTGTTGTATTTATACAGTACTGTACATGCTGTACAGTTAAACTACTAGAGACCTGAAAACACTAACAAATGTTTTAGACATATCATATTATATTGCATGTCAGCAGCAGCTGTAGGCTGAATGTGAAGACTGACTGAGTCTGACTCTGTCAACTGACCTAGTTTGCAATATTGAAGACCCTTCTTTGCCAACTGAATATCAGCTGCTATGTTGTGATATTTTTCAGATCTCTTCACTATGGTGCTATGGTGATCGTGTTATAGCAGTGTCTTACAGTGTTTGCAAAATGTAGCTTTCTCTTTAATTTATTTCCACACATTCTTTCCAATTTAGTTTTTATTATTATTATTTTTTTGCTTCAGGTATTTTTACCCCAATTTCTCACATGTGGATAAACACACACATGCACACATATGTATGCTAGACAGCCACAAACAGGGTAATTTTAGTGTACTATTTAAACAGCTCCTATCTGCCCAAGCATGGTCAGATATAATTACATTCATTGGCCGTATTATTCCAACAGGTGTTAAATCATGTCATCTATTAATCATCCCACAAGCAGTTCACACAGTTTAGGCTTGATTAGTTATAGAGACACGCAAATAAAGTTTACATTCTCAGCCAATTTTGCTTGATTCATTATTTATCATCGTATTCGACAGTGTACACAGCTGTGTATCATTAATTCCTATGATTGGATTGCAGTGTCTTAATCTACTGGAGGTGCTTTTAATGGTCTGTTAGGACTTGCCTTTCCAGTCTTCTTATACAGGATAAAACCTCCTTTTAAAATGGTCACCTCTTAATGGTGGTAAGACTCACTCAATTCACAGAAGCTGTGTTAAGGTAGATTTCAGCACCTGCAGCACTTATACATTGAGTTCATTTGCTGTGATCTTATATGCAGTATCTCACTGATAACCCTGAAACCCATCCTAAGTATTGTACCAGCTGTACGCAGTCATTAGTCACTTATCTGTGGCCGTGTTTAGAGCCATGTCTGGGGCTTTCCAGATTGTTCAGACAATTAATGTCTGATACATTTCTAAGGTAAGGAAAAGAATTGTCTGTGGGTCAGCTGAACAGTTCAGGTCAATGCGAGTTTATCTGGCTTGTTTTAGTCCTTTCAGACAGTGTATTGAAGAGAAATGAATAATTAGCAGTTCTTTACTATGTAAATGGATATTACAACTTCAGTCATTTTCTTGAGATTGCCACACCTGAGATGAAATGAGAGTGGTGTGAGTGAAACTAGGAAGACCCCCAGAATAGCTGTTTGGTTGAATTGAAGTGTCAGTTGCAAAGATTCCTTTGAGGCCTTCAGACTTACAATTCTAGTTAGGTGTAAACAGAATTATGTTATAATACCTTAATGTCTCTAACGTAACCTTTTCTGGTTTTGAGAATGGTTCTATTCACTTATTACACGGCTGTCTGGAATAGTTGATTCTCATTGGTCAATTGTGACATTCTGCATTCAGGGATTTGCATATAATTGGTGATAAACTGTGTACTCCTGCATAGTTATGCCATACTGTAAAAAGTTGTTATCTGCCTTTGTATAATCCATTTCGACTCATCTCTCCTTTTCTAAAAAAAGCAATAAATTGAGGTTACAGTGAGGCACTTACAATGGAAGTGAATTGGGACAATTATTGAATGGTTTTAACACCTGTGAACCTTATAATTTTATAAAAGTATTTTCATTAATTCTTCTGTCAATAAATCGTAATTTTATGGTCATTTTAGGGTTTAAGTTTTATAATTATTTTAGGGTTTTAAAGTTATAATTGGATATGACTTCAAACAGAAAAGGTTAGTAAGCGATTTTATCTCAAGAACATATTATTTACATTCGTTTTGTTTACGTCTTGTAATAAAATGAATTTTCATGTACATATTTCATGCCTATTTATTTGGTACGTAGCTTTGTAGTAGTAGGATAATGTATTTATTTATTTAATTATTGCTAAAATGACTAGCTGACTGTACATTATCCCTTACTTATTATTTATTATGGTATTTTGTAAAATGCTGTATTTTTTCCCTTTTAAAAAAAACCAAAGAAACAACAAAAAAAAGGAAATATAGTCATCCTGATTTGTTGTTCACTACCAAATTACTGAGACTGGCCAGCAATCACCTTAACACCTGGTTGTCTGCAGAACTATATTAAGTCAGGCTTGTAGCCAAGACTTTGTTTGCACAGAAACACTATTCTGTGAGTAGCCGTTTTGAGTGAATGCCACAGAATGTGTCTGCGATGTGATAGTAAAGACGATGGATTGGACTTGTTTTCAGAGTCACATTTCACAACTTTTTGGCAGCTGTTTACTGTTTATCTGGAGGTCCCTAAACTAAATGTACAGTATTAAGGGTCAGCTTTGTTTATAGTCAAGTTTATAGTCAAGCCAAGCCAAGTCATGTCAAGTTTAGTCAAGTCATTGATGTCTATGTTTGTTCTCACATTTGGATTCATGTTTGGGATATTCATCATGTAAATAAACTGTACTTGAGTTTTTGCAGGTCATCGTCTCGTCATCCAGTTGTTGCCAGCCTTGTTACAGTAGGCAAAATATATACTTGATAATTAGGGATGCAAACATATGAACATTTTTAGCCGATACAATACTAAATTTAATAAAAAATGTTGGACTGGAACCAATATTTTTCAACTTACTGACTTATTTTGTCAACAGATCACTGTTTTGCCTAGTAATTATGTTTTAAAGAATCTTCTCTTCATAAATATATTGAATACTTGAGATGTTATAAAATGTTTTATAAAAATGTTTATTTGAAATGAACAGGAAATGGTGGACCCTTTTCTAAAGTGGTTATTTTGAATAAGCATTATATTAATTTATTACTCAAAGCAGATTGCTGTCTCAAAATGATTTGTATTAGTGAAATCTTTTTTCTTTATAACTAATTTCCCTATACACTGTAAAATGTAATAAGTTGACTTTACTTAAAAAAATGTAGGAAATCAATTGCCTTAAAAATCAAGGAAATACTGAATACTTATTTGGCTCAAGAGAAGTGGACTATTCCTAGTTAACTTTACTTGAGACAATTACATTTATGCGCAACGAAGTTCTAGCGGGAAGACTAGCAGCTGTACATCATCGCACCATTAGCTGGGTAATTCCTAGCCAATCACATGTAAGCTGCTGCTTTATAAGTCTGCTCACAATCTATCACATTGCTGTTTCAGTGTGCTAACACGGCAACCTCCACCACCCCACCACCACCAATTGAGTCCCGTCCTGCACTGGGTTAGGCTCCTCCCCCCTCCCCCCTGCCTCCTATCTCCGGCAGGATATGACGGTTCCAAGTACAACTTCTTCAAATCGCCAGATGGGGCTTACGACAAAGAGAGACATTACTTTTCTCTTTTATATTCATCAAATAAATAATATCATCTTAAATCTCACTCAAGTCTTCAAGTCTTCCTGATAGGAGTACAATTAGTGCCAAATAAGTACATTTAATTAGATTTTAAGGCAATCAATTTACATGCTTTTAAGTAATATTAACTGTTATATTTGACAGTGTATTAACATGAAATCACTGGGGGAACATGAAATCACTTTTACCTCAAGGCAGGGTAAAAGGCCCCCTCACCACCTTTTTTTAAAAGAACCTTCTGTTGTTTTTTATTTTCACACAAATTATGTTGCTCCAACTATAATCAATAAAAATACATATTTGTTTTTCCATTATTGATACATTTTGTGACCAGAAAAAAAAGCAGATTATCCTTAAGGTATTAAGGTGTGTGTGTGTGTGTGTGTGTGTGTGTGTGCGTGTGCATGTGATAAAATCATTTATATATATATATATATATATATTTGTGATCAAAGCAGCATGTGGATGACTGGCTATCCCAGTTGGATTCTCTCCTGCAGCTTAGGCCTGATACTCTTTCAGTTTCTTAAAATTAGCCTAAATCAAACATCTATACATTTATGGTGCAGTTCTAAGAAGAAATGTAGTTTCGATTACAGAGAATTTTTTTTTTTACAGTGCACAATATTTGATATTAGTGGACCAAGTGTTATTCTCTTTTCACCACTAGAGGACAGTCGAACATTAAGGATTTAAAAAAGTGTCGAGCTTAGTTGTGCACATACTGTATTAACATTGTACAAACATAGCTGATGAACTGTTTCCTTAAACAACTGTAACAGGGATGGACAATACTGCTTATTTTCTTTTCAATCCAATAGCAAGTATGAAATTTATGCATTTACTTTGAAATTGTAACATATATGGAAATATGTTTAGCATGTAAAGGGCAATGATACATCATCGCATATATATATATATATATATATATATATATATATATATATATATATATATATATATATATTATCAAGGGAAATAAATAGAAAAGTTTGCTTATTTAGTTTTCATAGCAAAAAAGTAAAAATTATGAAAAAGGCCATCTTACCCCACTACAGAATCCCAGTCAAAGAGATTCATCTGAAAGGTAAAATTTCTATGAATTATATACTGTACAGGCCTATATACATACCTGTATATAGACACTCATATTTTTAATTGAAGGCATGCCATAATAGCAATACTATTCATTTAGATTGAATTCCACTCAATTAACCTATTAGCTTATAAGGAATAGAGAAGTTTAAAATGTACATCTAATCCATGTACAGAATGTTTGAATTGTATATCTAATGCATGGAAGTATTTAACAATAACCCCATAAATTATAATAATTATCAAATTAAATAATAATGACACCATAAACATCCTTCTGCCCCAGCTCCGAGGGGGGCATATTACCCAAAGGATCTAACTTTAGCTTTACACTTCAAAGTAAAAACAATATTCTTTACTCCAAAAATATAAATACTTTACTGTGCACAGATCCCCCATTAACAAATAGACATAAAACATTTTAATATGCAACATAATAGAATGTCACAGATCACTTTTTTCCAATGACAAAAAAGTAAACCCATTGACCTCAAAACTGTTCGAATGGAATAAATCTCAGAAATGTTGATATTCAGATGAAATATCAATATTAAGAGGAGCACAGCTATTCAATAAAGGTGTTGAGATGAGATTTAGTGCCATGGGAAGCAGACGCACTCGCAAGGAGGCTATAAAGACATGGGCTCTAGCTAGTGCACCTCTTAAGGCCAGGAGAGTGAGGTTTACACACTGCACAGCTATCATGTACCAGCTGGATACCATTACATATGGTCAAGAGAAAAAGTTTAGGTGGAGGGGGAGTCATTTTACCACGAGGATTGTATTCCTCCATCTTCCCCTACCAATACCGATACTTCAATTTTTATTTTACATTTTTTTTATTTTATTCAGATTTATTTTAATGCAAATTCTTGGGATAAAATTGTATCAAATTTAAATATTGTTTTTAAGTCCATGTTTTGTGTTTATTGGCAGAAAATTTTATTATTAGACTTCTGTTTTGTTGAACTTTACAAAAATTAATCAAGGTTTTACATTAACCACTCTTTATACTTTATCTATACTATAGTTCAGTAACAGTCTAATCATGTTCTTTTTGTAGTAAAACCACTGTAACCACAAAATTAACCATGTTTACTACAATATTTCTATAGTAAATCCATGGTTACTATATGGAGACTACAGTACTGTATGGGCTACATAAAAAAAAATCATGGTTACAATTATGATTACTACACTATTACTTTTTCTGCAAAAAAAAGGTCATGCAGTCATGCATAGTACTTTCATGGTTACAACAATATTAATATGTGGAGTAGGACTTGGTCATGTGTCTGTCACTGGGGAGAGAGGAAGTGGTAAGGGCCATCACCTGGTGATTATTGATATTAAACACCTGTGGATACTGCAATAAATTTGCAGTATGAGTGGAATAACAAATAGTTCCTAATCCTTCGCAACAATTTGCTAATAGACTGGTGGCCAAAAATTTGGAATAATGTACAGATTTTGCTGTTTCGGAAGGAAATTATTACTTTAATTCACCAAAGTGGCATTCAGCTGATCGTATAGTCAGGACATTACTGATCAGACCCCATTTCCAGCCCCCATCACTCCAACACCTTATCCTTGAGTAATCATGCTAAATTGATCGTTTGGTGCTAGAAAATCAATTGCCATTATATCAAACACAGCTGAAAGCTATTTGGTTCATTAAATGAAGCTTAACATTGTCTTTGCGTTTGTTTTTGAGTTGCCACAGTGTGCAATAGACTGGCATGTCTTAAGGTCAATATTAGTTCAAAATGGCAAAAAAAAAACAACTTTCTCTAGACACTCATCAGTCAATCATTGTTTTGAGGAATGAAGATTTCATACAAAGGTGTACACTACAGTCTTCAAAAGCAAAGGGCAACTGGCTCTAACAAGGACAGAAAGAGATGTGGAAGACCAGATGTACAACTAAACAAGAGGATAAGTTCATCAGAGTCTCTAGTTTGAGAAATAGACGCCTCACATGTCCTCAGCTGACAGCTTCATTGAATTCTACCCGCTCAACACCAGTTTAATGTACAACAGTAAAGAGAAGACTCAGGGGTGCAGGACTTATGTGAAGAATTCAAAAGAAAAAGCCACTTTTGAAACAGAAATACAAAAAGAAAATGTTCGAGTGGGCAAAAAAACACAGACATTGGACAACAGATAATTGGAAAAGAGTGTTATGGATCTTAACCCCATTGAGCTTTTGTGGGATCAGCTAGACTGTAAGGTGTGTGAGAAGTGCCCAACAAGACAGCAACATCTATGGCAAGTGCTACAGGAAGTGTGGGGTGAAATGTCACCTGAGTTTCTGGACAAACTGACAGCTAGAAAGCCAAGGATATGCAAAGCAGTCATTGCGGCACGTGGAGGATTTTCAAATTGTAATAGTAATTTTTCACATTATTAATGTCCTGACTATACATTGTGATCAGTTGAATGCCACTTTGGTGAATAAAAGTACCAATTTCTTTCCATAAGAGTAAAATCTTAACATAATTCCAAGCTTTTGGCTGCCAGTGTATATACTACTGAAGCTTATGATACTTTGGGATCAATCTGGCCATCCCATGTAACTCTGTCCATTTAGTTTTCTGTTATTAAAGGAATAGTTCACCCAAAAATGAAAATTCTCTCATCATTTACTCACCCTCATGATATCCCAGGTGTGTATGTCTTTCTTTCTTCAGCTGAACACATTTGAAGAATAATAGAAATATATCGTAGCTCAGTAGTTCCTTAAAATGCAAGTGGATGGTGATCAGACATTTGAAGCTCCAACTATCACAGAGAGTCAGCATATACGGCATCCATAAGACTCCAGCTGTTAAATGAATGTCTTCTAAATTGACACAATCACTTTTGGTGCAAAAAAGATTCATATTTAAGCACTTTTTTCATAGAAAATTCATTGAAGAAACTTCAATTTAAAAACCCCAATCTGTAAACTAATCTAGACTGTTTTTCTATTGTTATTATCTTAACATTAATACAGTAATTATATTTATAAGTACTACACTGCTAAAACATCTGACTGCCATACAAAACCACAATTAGATGACCTCACTAATCCACCCTGTCATTTGTCCACTGTAAGTCTGTCTCTTTGGATGAAAAGCATTTTACAGGAACTACTTTGTATCAGCTAAAAGCAAGGTCTTGGTTTGAAAAAGTACTGATATTTTGGGGTGTGGCTTTGGAACTATTTACATGATTTCTCAAATGAATATGCTGTAACAGTATGAGCCTCCTAGTGCTAAGAACTACTGCGAATTTGTCACAGCCTGCAATTTTCATAAGAATCGATGGAACTCACTCAGGGCAAGAAAGTTAAAAGGTCTGAGGACACAATATAGTTCTTTTTCTGAGTGACAGGGACAGATTGGCTCAGGTTCAGACTGAGTCAAACTGTAGCACAGGTGTGGAGGATGATAGCTACAGGTCCTGACTTGATTGCTTACTTTCCTTGTGCCGTTATCTTTCTCCCAAACATTTGTTTTGTGGGAGATTGTCATTAGAAATGGATTATTTTTAAGGTCTTAAGTGTTTGCGGATCTTATTTGTGGGCTTGCAGTAGCCCGCACAAATCTCTTGTCACACATGTGATCCACTGAAATGCTAAACGATTGAATGTCTGCAAATAGAAATGAAAGCACAAAACACTTTTGAGGTGATGTAAGTAATTCATGCCACAATATTAGTGAGAGAAGTTCAATGTGTAAGCTAACAAGCTGGAGCAAGATTTTATTTACAGTAATGGGCTGCATACATTCAATCAGTCACTTTCCTTTAAACAAGTCTTAAGATGCTGAGATTCATAACAAATCTCCCCCAGTAATAAAAGGTAAACACAACAGCTCCAGTAGCTCTCTGGAGCTCTCACTCTCATCCCCAGTGGACTATTAAAAATTATTGGAAAATTGTTGTAAGTCTTGTGATGAGACTCTTAAATGTCTCTGGAAAAATGTCCCAATTGTGCACGCACGCACGCACACACAAAACAGTTTTTTCAGACATCGAATAATGCAAAAAAAACAAGTTCATATTAATATTTAATCAACTCAATACGAATGTTTTAACTTTGGAAGAGTTCAGAAATCAATATTTGGAGGAACTAAAATAAGGAGAGAAATCAAACATGTTAACAAGGGGACAGGTGAGGCAAATTAACTAATAATAGGCAAACAAGGAGGTGGGGTATGACACAAGACTGAGAAGCTCATGGCAATACAGAAATAAAACAAGGCCACGTGGTCTCACAAGACACAGACAGCCGAATGGCACAAGCTTATATCGCCAACAAGACAATACTACATTACTACATTACAGTCCCACAGACACACTACATTAACCCCTTCCCCTAAACCTAATCTTAACCTTACCTTAGAAAAAATAACCTTGGTTTTACCTCAGTTTTCACCATGATATTTGATGGTAAATTTACAGTAAGCACAAAATAAACCATGGTAACTATATTACAGTACCACCATATTACTGTACTAACACCATGGTTAATAGCACAAAAAAACATGGTTACTGGAAGTAACACAGTAATGTAATACACAAGTGCGACCGCCTCTGGATCAAACCCTTCTCTGCACTCCTTGACATCCATCATGACCAAATCCTGTGATTAAATAAACATTTATACACATTTTTATCTATTATTTTAAGTAGTATTAAAGTAAATATTCAGAGTGGAAACAGGAGATCCGATGGGAAAAAGAGTGGGACAAAATGCGGATTCAAACTGTGGTCGCTAGGACAACACTACACAATCACACACCTTCTTTACACCTCACACCACTGCAGTGACATCTATTGTTAGTTTGTCGTATATTTCTGTGGTTCCACCAGACTATTGGGGTGCAAATAGCTGCACTGTATGGCAGATGCTATTTACACCGGGGTGCAAATAGACATTCTGTTATTATTATCCACAAAATAGTAATGGGGATGCGGGACGTATCCATAGTCACATTTTTCTTTGCATGCCGTCCCTTCAAATTTGAACATTTGATTGATCTAATCAAAATCACAAAATACGCACTGAAGTGAGTATAAAGTATGGTTGAATGTTGTCAATTATAAAAGATTTAGATACAGCAAATCCCCACATTATTGTTTTTAGTTCACCTCTAGAGGCCACCTTTATACTGTAGAACCAAGGCGTTATACTGTAACTGCAGAATCATCCAGCCCCAGTCACAGAGGAACAAATGTTGGCATAGATTTTGGCTAATAACCAATAGTTCCAAAAAGCAACTAACGATACTGATTAATCGGTAAAACTGATATATCGAGTACTTCTAGTTTCAGTCCCAAAATATGAGGCTGCGGATGTATGCTTTACTAGGAACCCTACTTCACTACAATATATACAGAGACAGGTTATCACATCTTGGGCTTTGAACTGAAATCAACCAATCCAAACAAATAAATAGTTAATAAAACTTGTAGTGCAACTGATGCATGGCACTAGCATTGGCATGGTAAAGAGTTTGATTCCCAGGGAAAATACATACAAACACAATAAATAACTAGATAGAAACAAAGAGATACAATAGATACCAATAAATAAATAGACATAAATATGTAGAAAATAAAAAAATGCACCTTGAATGCATTGCAAATTAATATAGATACAAGTAGCTGCCAAATGAACTAATGTAAAAAACACTAAAGGGACTTTTTTCATTAGTCAATTAGAAACCATATACCGCATATACAGTAGCCTTTATATATATATATATATATATATATATATATATATATATATATATATATATATATATATAGATAGATATATATAAACAGTAACTCTCTGCTATTAGTAACAAGATATTATGACAGCACTTTTCTAGCCTGGGAAGCACAGAGCTTCAGATCTGAGGAGCCCGAGATCAAGACCAATATCCATCCATGTGTGATAATGTGGTACTCTCAAACAACCACATTACAGCAACAGTGTCCTTGCTCTTAATTATAATCTCAAGCAAAGGTGTGCTTATCAAAACAGATGAAGATTGGTGTGTTTGGGTAATTAGCTGGATCTGTCAAACAATACTTATTTATTAAAGCATGGCCTTTCAGAGGCACCGCAGGAGGGAGGTGATTGGTTATTCGAGGCTTGGCAAGGTTGACAGCATGTTTGAAGATTTTGATATACAAAAGACAAATATCATTTTGTGCCAAGTCACAGAGCCCATGTTCTCAATAGACTTGTGGGGGTATTCAAACTGACAAAAGGAATTTGATGGAAAGTTAAGAAGCATTTTGGGAGAGCCATATCAACATTGTAATTGTTTAAATTGACTTCTAGCAGTACTATAGTACTAACAGTAAACATAACTAGATTTGTACATTTCAGATTGCTTAGAAATGTAATAGTACATCTTTTCTCAACAAGGGATAATTTCATGTATGTAGCATAATGAGTTATGAGTTACATCTATGGTCATGTGTCTGTCTGCAGGAGAGGGAAAGCGGTAAGGTTCGTCACCTCGCTGTAATTATCTCTCATTATAATGATGGCAGAGGAAGACCTGATAAGGCTCGCCAGAGTGGAAGAGGAGAGAGACAGACCAGAGTCTACAGTATATGTTTATTACCAGTCAAAGAGTGTTTTTGATTTAAGCTGAAAAGCAGACTTTTGTTTTATTTTATAATAAAGTCTGACCTTGAACCTGTTTCATTGTCTCCTGACACCTCCACTGCCCACAAACTCAATCTTATCACAGTAGCCAATCAACTTGCATCTCTTTCTTTGTCCAACATTTAAATGGTTTAGTTGTGCAGATAAGCCAGTTTCACTGAAGTGCACAACAAGAGTTTTTCTCTGGAACCCACTTCCACCCCAGCTCCACTTGTCTAGATCTGCTACATGGCTATTGTTTGTAATGTTTATTTGTGCCACAGCATGTCATACATGCTCGATGCTGCATATCTTGCATCTTGTCTTATTGTGCAGCACAACATGCCCATACTGTATGCTTAACTCAGTATGCCTGGGTATTTTCTAGCAGTTGCAAGTCTCCATACTTGCTCTGTAGCAGCAGCATAGCATATCTAGTCCTCCAAGACCAATATACTGTCAATATGTCATACCCTCACTGGAGAGTTGTAGTACCCCGAAATACAAAGTTTCCGAATTTCTCAGAAAATGAGACTACAATCTCTGTGGGACTGGGTGGAGTTGTGTGTAGGACCTCAATTTCTTTTTCATTATAACTTTTATTATTAACATTTTGTTTTAATGTTAATTAAATATTTTATGACACTTTTATCCTTGGAGTAGGTAGGCCTATTTATGGATCAAAATAATAGGCTTAATAATTAGTCATAGAATCTTTATTCATAATTATTTTCCAAAATAAGCTAAAAAATATGAAAATATAAATGGTGGGCTAATTTTTGTAACAAGTTAAGTCACATCTTATAAACAGTTCACAAATTCACTTGTTCATATTGTCTTGGAGCGCATTTAGATAAACAGATTTGGTGGGCTACCCATAACGGAGGGGCTCAAGCACAGGACTGGGCTTGATCTCAGAGATCCCCCCTGGACTATCTAACTAAAGCAAGAAATAGAGAGACACTTTTCAAATAATAATTGGTATAGGTGTTATGAATATAAATGTGGAGATAGGGTGGAGGAGCAGACTCTTATATATCCTTAGAATATGATTGACAGTCCCAGATAACAAAGCTCCTCCCGAACCTTTCGTTTATAACCATTAAAAATCACTATATTTAATCTTACATATCTTACATGATCACAGAGTGTTACGATGATCTAATGATTGAGACCGAACACTATCTTAAATCAACATTAGTCCTCACAATTCAGGTTCTTATTCATGTTCATTGCCAAAGGTATGTACCTGTAAACTCTCAATGAGACAGACCACTTGGATAAATATCTAGCTATAATGTTTTTATGATTAGAGGAATATTTATAGATCTAATCTTCATTTAAATTATATGGCACTATTGCTTTAAGTTTATAAATCTGAAATGCTACTCATTTTAATAATTCATTATTTAGCATTATATTGATGCAAACATGTCTGATATGGGATGGCACTTGTCAGTGTTCAGCAGTATGAGGCTGATTTCAGTGTACATGAACTTTCGGTAGCTACATTTAGATTTTTATCAGGATTGTGGGAGCATTTCAGCCATAATTGTAACCACATGATGGAGAATTTTAGCAGTATTTTGGGGGTGCCATATCAACATTGTTAAAACTAACCATCATACTAACAGTAAACACACATTTAGGACATTTAATTTAATATTAAATTTTTTATGAATCTTGAATGAGTATTGTTTTACCAGGGACATGGAATGAGATCATGACAGCAAATAATTTCACTCTAGTAGCAGTGTGGATTTGATCTCTAACAAGAATTTGCGACCCCTGACATGACTGAATCACACCGTATTTCTCCTTTAATCTCTGCTGCTGCTTGACTTTGTAATGAAATCTATCAGCACAGTCAGGGTGAAGATAAGGCTGAACCGACCACGGACATGCTTTTAGTGATTGATAGTGTGTGTCAAACTGGCTTAACTGAAACATCCTCTGTAAGTTTTGCCCTCGTCAGCCTTTCATGCTATGGAAATATGTCTACAGCCACAGACAGAGTCCATCACATCTACATTATTGTACCTTCCAGCAGATTCCTGGAGAAATGATTGCTTCCATTTGGTGGTAATTCACCAACTTTCATCTGATGCATCACTGGCTTGAAGCACAGATGTCCTCAATTCATTAGGAACTGAGCCCGCCCAATAGAGTAACTGGCAGTGGTTAGCTTTTTCCTGTCAAATCTGTTGCTCTGTGCTGTAGGGAATAGAAAGGGAGAGCAAGCTTGAGATATGCCGTTTGTCAGCTTGCTGAGAAAAGCTTTGGATGGGATCCAAGACGAAGAGATTGTTCCTTTTTTGGATCCTTTCAATAGCTAAAAGGAACCTTATTTCTTTCTACTTGCTGTGTATTGGGTATGAGAAATTACCTCATTTCTGCATTCGATTAAATTTATCAATGTACAATGAAGCAAATCTGCTCCTGCTCTGTTACACTAACATTCTGCCAATATGCAGCATGTGTAGTATTGTTTTCAGCATAAATGTTTCCAGAGAGCATTATCAGATTCATTGTCACAGTACCCACATGATGGCATTGAATTCTGAACAAACATTTTCCTATTTATTTGATAACTGCGATCTCATATCCCAGCTTGATATGCAGATTTAACTGTAAGTCAGCCATTTAGGTTTATTTCACCCAGTGGTGTTACATTGCAGCTCTGTGGCCTTATTCAAAAATTATTTGGTTTGTTTGAGTTGGCTGTCCGGCCTGACACAACAACAATGGCTCGACCAGTGGTGGGAGTTTGGGGTGGGACTTTCTGTTTGCACAGCTACTGGAAGACAGTGGGAGTTCAGTTGATTGATTCTAAAAGAGCGCAACCAAGCCCGCCCATCTTTTCAGCCTCAGTCTTGGTTCCGGAAGTATTTTCCTCATTCATTTTTACATAAAATCTTTCATGAAAGAGTTTTTGGCCATGAACCAAATCAACCAATTCTGAGGTGATTTACAACATTACAAATTCACCCATTCTTCTTCCAAACATTTGAAGCTGCATAGTAGTGTTCCACCAAAATAAAAGCTCCAGGTCAAGGTGAAGTAAATAGGACAAAAAGATAATACTATTGTATAAAACACATCCTCAGAATAATAATAAGGTTTCAGTTTCATGTTATATCAATAAACTTGACTGGACAATTATACATTAAATTCAACTGGGTTCCAAAATATTAATGAGTGAAGTTTAAGTTTTTGTGTTCATTCACCCACACATGTTTAAAACACCAAAAATAAAAAAAAATTAAATTATATCAGCTTTTATTTTTTTTTTACCGTATTATTGTATTGGTGCATATATGATTTCTTATATTAGAAATTAAATAACATCAGTCCTTGTGTTCATTTAGTGAAAACCTCTGAAAAACATACCTTCATTATCTTTAACTAGATTTTACTTCATTTAACATTTTGAAGCTACTTTGCAACAATGGGTGTTAGGATGAATTATACAATTAATTATTTAAAATGACTTTTATATAATTTCCAAGCAAATAAACAATTATTGAGAGATATACTGTATATTGAATATCATCAACAGGCTGAAAAATATTGAGATATATTTTATGGAGTCGTTTCAGCCCACCCTAATCGTAGGGTGAATGAAATAGTCAAGGGGCTACAGAAAGCACATTGTTCTTGATTACACTTTCTATAGCACCATCTAACACTCTGTGCATGCGCCAAGCATTAAGAAGTGTACCCGAGCTTGAAATCATGATCGTGCCTAGAGACTGCAATGGCAAGGTGTAGAGTGAAAAAGGAGTTATATTTTGGTTTGTTATCCCCCAAAACTCATTGGATCACCTCAGAAGACAACGATTAAACCACTGGAGTCGAATGGATTACTTTTATGTTTCCTTTATATGATATTTGGACCTTCAGAGTTCTGGCAACCATTCACTAGCATTGTAAGGACCCACAGAGCTGAAATATTCTTCTAAAAGTCATTGGTTGTGTTCAGCAGAAGAGAGAAAGTCATCCATATCTAGGAGTAAATGATGAGAAAAATGTCCTTTTTAAGTGAACTATTCCTTTAAGTAAGCTGTGAGGAAAATCTAATGCTCATACTTTCCCTTGAATCATATTAAGTGGTTTTTATATAGGGTGTCATGTTAGACATTCTGATATACTGAAGATAAAGCAAGAATGACAGCAAACATTTGCAAGACCTGTGCAGTCTTTTTGAAGAAAGCCCTCTACTTCCAGTCTTTACCAGATTGTCTATGTATAAGCATTTTTGGTTATTCTCTCAGGGCCCCCTGTCCACTCCTTTGAGCAGGATTTAGCAAGTGCAGCTTTGTGAATGTGTAAGGACAGTGTGTGCGCACTCTCACAGCCGGGTGGGCCGTCTGAGGGTCACGGGTCACTGGCACACCCAACTTCCATCATGGAGAACAAAGCCGCCCCCAGCTCAATGAAAGAGCAGGTTGGAGCTGGGCTCAATTCCAAGGGCCTCAGCTCTCACTGGGGGCTTACCATGGGCTGCAATACATAAAGAAATAAATAATTAAATAATAATCAAATCCTCTGTCATCTGGAGAGCCAGTCATGTGGGAACTGTCTACATTATCGGATCCTCCCATGAACCTTGAGCGAATATACGCCCCTTTTCCACGTCCCGATCACTTTGAAGTCTGCTCACTTTTGTTCTTTACATAACTCGATCTAATTTTTGTGAAAAAGCTCATTTGTATGGCTTTCCAGTGACATAGCTGCCACCCAGAATTTTTCACAAGGAGCTGGCAGAGAGGTCAAACCAAACAGAAGTCTGAAAAAGAGGCCCAGGTATGACTAAGCTAAAACATATGATAAGAGACCTTTGAATAATTGTCACTGTGTGCAAATCTGCGCACAATTGGGGATTAAAGGCTGGCCGGATAAAATGACTGAGAGAAGAGGAAGTTGGGGGTGGGGCTTTTTGTGGTTTTCTCTCTCGATTAATTTCCCACCTAAATCACTTACTCTCAACACGATGACCATGCAGAGTAAGCAAACAGATTAAATAGATGGACAAATATTTGCTCTGGTTTTGTTCCTTTGCCTAAATGTTGCTTCAGTTCAAACTTAACAGGGAGGTACAAGAGTTGTCCCAAAGTAGAGAGATGATTAACAAAAGTTTTACATACATGACTTCATTTTTGGCTTTTGAAATGTTGTAGAACATTCACGGCTGGAAAAATTCAGATTTTTATGACTTTTCACCAACCTTCCATTTCAATCACATAGTTTATGCCATTTGAACTGCTCTTCACAAATGCTCTATTGTCCCGTTTTGCCGTTCCTTGATCTTGTGCCAGGATGATGACAAATGTACAGCTACCGTATGTCTTCCGTGGGAGCTGATTTCTAAGTTCTCTCCTGTTTTTTTAATAGGAAGAAATGGTATTTGGCGGCTCAAACAGGATGCCCCGCTGCTGGTCCTGACTGTGAATACTCACCCAACACTGAAATGGCTTAAGTTAATCCAGGATCCTGAGAGTAATGTGGTCCTTTTTTCATCCCCTTGTTCTTCATCATTAGAAGGCTTTGGTAAAAGAAGAATGGGACACAATGATTTCTTTCTGGTGTGGCAAAAACACAGACAGACTGCCTATGGTGTGAGACTATGTCCAAGAGTGCTGACTATGAACATGAATGCTGTTTGTGTCAGGTCCAGCATTTGAAGTGGTGGACTTAATGTATAGGAGACACTGCTCAAAAAACTTCTAATATCAAATTAAAACGGTCTCAGAGTAAAATACAGTGCCCACCTAAAATTGTCTGTATACTTAAAAGACACATAATAAAAGTAATTGCATTAGATTGTTTGTTTGGTGTTGATGGCGTTTTAGTGCCATGTTACAGTACAAAAATCAAGCTTTTGAGAGTAAAGTTGTAATGTTTAAAGAATAATCTCATTGTAGCCCTTTGACAAGAATAAAGTACAGTTTTCATGTATTATGTCATAACATTATGAGATTAAAGTTGCAATAAAAAAAATTGCGTCAGTTCTCTCGTGAACATGCCAACGTGATTACGTCACAAGCGTGCAATTACATTCACACATTTAGAAGTGTCTTAAGTGTACAGATGCTTTATCAGGCCACTGTATATGATACAGTCAATTGTTTGGTAGACAATTTTTCACCTAAATGTCTGACAAAGTGTGAAAGACTTTTCTGTGTGTTAACAGATGGCTGCGGCCAAAATGACGCTTGGGATATATATTTTCTTCTTACTTTTTGTCCCCAAACCCATCAAATCTGTAGTATGTCACTTGCTGTGGTTCTTTTAATTGGTTCATGTCACAGATTTAGGAAGTAATGAACAGGTGTTGGGAGGGAGGGACAGCATGACACGGATTATAATGAACCCCCACCACCCGGTCTCTCTCACACACTTCTTTACTTCATCTGTAGTTCTCATGGGCACTTTCTTACACTATATTTGTACATCAGCCGAATAATCCAATTTGTCATGCAAGACTGGGGTATTGTGTCGAATTCAGAAGCAGGTTTTAATGGCAATTCAGCATAAATAAAGTTTGAAGTTCAGAATGACCACTAAAATTACTGCCTCATACAACACAAACTTCAAATGAAAATCAATACATAATAATATAGTACTTTTTTACACCTATTCATCTCTATATTGCTTGCTTGCTTTTACAATGTATATGTTTATGTGTGTGTATATAGATATGCAACCTGTCAAAAGTCACACCTACTTATTCTTAATTATTGTTATTGCCTGTAGAACAATATTTTAAAAAAGTCATCAAAACTACATAATTTAACCCTTGCGTTGTGTTCAAATAACCAGCTCACTAATATCTCATATTGCATATATTATGACAAGATATTGCATTAGATCTTTTAATCAACTTAATTTTTAGTAATTGTGACAGGTTTTGTACTACTTTTTTGAGCATATTTAAGGCTAAATTGAACTGAGCTTATAGTAAACACTACAGACTGTAGTGTAAAAACTATTTTACAATTTCGCATAAACTTAAAAAATGAAGTACACAATAAATAGTAAGGTCAAGCGCCACTCTTTACCATAATGGTAACCCCTAAAACTTCAACAATCAACTCTTCTAAATCTTAACACAACAAAACACTGAACACTAACAAGTCTCCCCCTTTACATTCATCTTATACAAAGACACATCATAAAACACTTAATCTTAACATTTATTCTGCCTATCGAGTCCCATGCAAAGCATGCTGGGAACTATAAATCCCCTGCCTAGTTTCAGTTAACCAAATATTCATGTTGTCCCAACACAAATGGATTAAAGTAAACTTGTATTCATTGAAACAACTAACTCGGTTGCACTTTATTTTACAGAATGTGTATCCAATGTGATGAGTGTTTTGTGAAGATTTGTTCACATATAAACCTCATCACGCTCTAAGAACAACTGTAGAAGTGTCCAGAGATAGATGCTGGATCCAAAGCCAGCTGCTCTCCCATGAACTGTGTGTAATGATGCTAAGTGAAGTGGCTTAACAGTAAAGCCTGTTAGAGATGTGCTCACACTTCCCATCCCTTGGCCTCTATGAATCTCTGAACAAAACAGGCTTTGTAGAGCCTGAGTCCAAAACGGGACAGCATTGTTAAACAGTACAGGCATTTGTGGAATTCACCATTAGGATTAAATTCACAAAAATTTGAAATTCTTTCATAATTTACTCACCCTCATGTTCTTCCAAACTCAAATTACTTTCTTCCATGGAATACAAAAGGAGATGTTTTAAAAGCAGAATATTAGTGACAGACAGCATCAGTTACTGTTCACCAAGATTAAAGCTGCCAAACGTTTGTGTTCCACAGAAGAAAGAACGTCATATAGGTTTGGAATAATAAGAGGTTAAGGATATGATGACAGAATTATCATTTTTGGTGAACTGTCCCTTTAATTTCACAAAAACT
This sequence comes from Xyrauchen texanus, assembly GCF_025860055.1. Classification (NCBI taxonomy): domain Eukaryota; kingdom Metazoa; phylum Chordata; class Actinopteri; order Cypriniformes; family Catostomidae; genus Xyrauchen; species Xyrauchen texanus. Next base: position 16,498,476 of record NC_068276.1, read on the forward strand.
GTCAAAAGAAATATCTAATTTAATTGATTTTGAAAGACACTGTTACTTTTAAGCATGGAGGATGCATAAAATTTATTAAAAAGTACAGTAAGGACATTTAAATATTGTTATGAATGACTTTCAGTTTTAAATAAATGCAGCTCTTCAAACTCTCTCTTTAGTACACAATCATTGCAGCAATGAAATCTGTGCAACCTGCTTCTCATGGACAAGCTTTTCCCAGAACTGCTCAACTCCTCAAACTTGTAGTAAATTTATCCACCCATAATACTTTTTTCTAATCTTTTATCATCCAATCTTCATTGTTCTTTTGCTAATTCTACACTTATTCTTTTTTGCAAGAGAGCGTTTTTCCTTCTTTTCTTTGAAACTCTGCTGTGAAGGCCAGCATCCCAGAGTCTTCTGTTCACTGTTGCAGATAGAACTGCTGTGTGCATGCACTGTTCACTGACACTGCATGCAGAGCACTAGACAGTCTTAAAGTAAAGACTTTAATTGTTGTAAATCTTGACCGCTCACTTCTGTCTGTCCTGGATCTAGATCCATTGGTTTACTTCTATTAAGACAGCAGTACACAGAATAGCATTTATTTCTCTATAAATAATGAGTTTCTAGTTAAATTTAATTTTGGGTTCATTTTTATAACCTGAATTTGACTTGCAAGTGTATAATTAGTGACTTGCAAGAAATGAAAGAGTACTTAACACTTACACAACCGAAAAAACACAATGTATTGCAATTTCCACACTTCATTAAGCAGATTAGAAGAGCACAGTAGGGGAACAAGAGGAGCTGAGGGTGACATCAGGAAATTCAGCTGGAGGGCAAGATAAAACAGGTGGCCAATGTGGAGTGGGCAGAGGATCCAGAGACCGACGTCAACCAGGAGACCATGGCGTAGTGTGTGGAGGGTCTGGAAACCAGTGTGGACCAAGAAACCAGGATGGAGTGAGTGAGATGCCCGGAGACCGACATGAAGGTCAAGGCAACAGGGGACTCAAAGGGTTCAGAGTTCAGGGTAGCTGGGGACTCAGAGGTTTTGGTATCTTGGGACTCAGAGGGCTCAGTGGTTATGGTGTCTGGGGATTCAGAGAGCTCAGAGCAGCTGGGGACTCTCAAGGCACTAGGAGACTCTTGGGGTACGGCCGCTGGAGGCAGAGGTTCAGAGGGTGATCAGAGCAAGGTCAAGGCAGCTGGTTTCCCAGCAGTCAAGGTGGCTGGTGTCGCAGCGGTCAAGGCGGCCGGCGACAGGACAGGAGGTGAACACGAGGGGAAAAAGTGGAGCTTAGGGCTATGGGAGATCAGGAGAGGCCAACGGGGGGAAAGACGGAACAGGTTGGAGGCTGGCAGGGTCCAGGCAACAGAGGACTCAAAGGTTTTAGGCGTCTCAGAGAGGAACTCAGAGGTTATGGTATCTGGGGACTCAGAAGGCTCTTAACTGAGTGCAGCTGGGGACTCAGAGAGCAAGGCACTAGGGGACTCAGAGGGCAAAGCACTAGATGATTCTTGGGCAGGGCTGCTGGAGACTCTTTGGGTGGAGGTTCAGAAGCCAACATGAGCAAGGTCAAGGCGGCTGGCAACACAGCGGTCAAGGGAATGACCTCCGTGGCCGCAAGTGCTAGCATGGTATAGTAGGGTGCATGGTCTCCTGATCTACCATGGGGGATAGCGTGATCCTCTAGGCATACTCAATGAATTCTACCAAGGAGAGTTCACACTTGCCTCCATGCAAGCAGTACTTCACAGACTCTTTGAGTCCAAAATGGTAGATGTCCTTGAATGTGACACCTCCCCAATTGAGGACATGGGCGAGTTTTTATATTGCTTGATGGTATTGCTTCCTTGCCTTAGAGAGAGCAGTTCCATAGCTTCTAGATCCATAGAGTTGTGGTCAGTTGCTCTGTAATGTTCTGGGAGTGAAAAGATGAGAATTGCATCTCTAAGTGCAGCCTTTTAATAAAGAAACTAGAAACACAACCGAAAACAAGAAGCACTGGGGACAAGGAATAAAAATAAACAAGAATACAAACACTACAGCTTGGAAAGGAAAACAGCTGACAAAGAACACAGGAAAACCAAGGAATATATACACAAGGGGCAAATGAGAAAACGAGGAACACCTGGAACTAATAATCACAGGGACCAATAAACAAAGACAACGGAAAAAAAAAATACATGAATTATAAAACACAAGACAAGAGCAATAACCCTAAATGGAAAAATTTACATTAAAACTATGACTTCCACCAAAAACATGGTTACATATTACTATAGTAAATCCATGGTTAATATTACCTGGATCAAACTTTTCTCTCAGCGTGGACCAGGAGACCAGGGTGGTTTCCCATCTTTGACAGTGACCAAATCACTGCGAGGAAATCAACCTCTATACTATTTTCTATATCATTAGTTTTATAAGTAGTATAAAAGGAAATATCATGAGTGGAGACCAAAAACAGGATGGGAAAAAGTGGGGCCATAGAGAGTTGTCCAAGAAAAGCACATCCATGGCATCTTTACACACCACACCATTGAAGCAACACTTGGAGGTGCAGTGTGTTTTTAATTTCACTGTTTACACCAGACTATTTGAGTGCAAATTGCCACGCTGTGTGGAAGATGCTATTTACAACCAGTGCAAATAGTCACTGTTTTTTTTTTTTTTACACAAGTTACAAACATGTTATCCAATATACCTGGATGAAAATCTTTTGATTTAGTATAGATTCTTGTGACTATTCTCACCAGCTAGTTAGGTCCATTAACAAAAGCAATCATTTTTTTCCTGTAAATTTAATTGCATGGATAAAATATTCAGTCGTCAGTAACTACACATCAACATCAAATCAATTTTGAATTGATATTATGATCAAGAAAGTTCAATTGGAAGCAAGTCATTGCCTTCCACAAAAGGTAAGATAACGATTTATCACATATAAAGTTTATATACAAATATAAACGTTATATAATGATAGCTAATCTAAAAACTCTTTGGGCTGAGAAACCTAATCTGTGAAATAAACAAGAATGAAGTGTACAAGGCATGATTTCATTCAGAAAAACAATAAAAACAAAATCCCAAACATGATTTTTTTCCGGAAAAATGTATTCACTACACACAGTGTCAATTATTCAGTCTGCCCTCTCATTCCCCCCACCAGCATCAGGTCTCCCAAAATATCTAAATGCTCAACAGACTAGCTAATCTGATTCAACATTATAAATATAATGAAATTGAAAGATATTGCTCTTGCTCTATGCAGAGTTTGTGGGCTACAGCTCAACTGCACATCTGCTCACATTGGCCTTAGTTAACTCAATTATTTAAAAAGAAAAAAATGAGAAGAAACAAAAAACATCAATCAATGGACCTAAAAAGTAAATGTCGATACTTTTGATTTCCTCAGTTTAACAAAGAACTATCAAGCTACAACGAAAGAGTGTGAACTTGGCTTGTTCCCGTTGGTTTGGGGAAAACCAATGAACAGTCTTGGGATTTGTGATCCCCAGACAAAAATAAATAACATTGAATATTCAACAATACACTTTTCTAATAAAATTATTTTTAAGTCAAACATTTGGATTAGATGTCCCTGGTTTTTCTTCAAGATGTATCCTGCCTTCTTTTTCATAATACCATTACTTATTGACATCTCAACATTTCACTGTTGACACGAACTAGAAATAATTTGCTGACAATCTGCAAACCATTGAATAATAGGGCTGAAAGTCCTCAAGATTCACATCAAAGTACAGCTTGTTCTGCAACCATTAATTTTTCATGATGAACAACAATAATGATGAAAAATAATATTTTTCAACAGTGCCAAAATCTGATCAATAAAAACAGTGATTTTTTTCACATTTAGAGTTAAGAGAAAAACTGGTGACCCAAAGTTCTGATGTTCTATTACCATACCATGCCAATGAGATGATTGTTCCCAAGTGCTTGGACAAGTTTAATATCATTTGCTCTAACACACACACACACACACACACACACACACACACACACACACTTGAAACTCATACTCAATAAATAGACAACGTGGTAAGGCAGTGTTGAATCATGCATTCGTCACAAAGAACCTATCAAACATTCATACATAATAACAATATACACAATTGTAATTTTTTTGTTTTTTTTGTGGCAATGTTGAATTATCAAGGCGTTTTGGGTGAAGTCTGTGTGGACCATAAGAACCTCTAGACACAAGTCATCATCTTTTGTCAAATTCTGAGGCATACAGCGAGGTCGGAGGAGTTCTTGGATGAAATAACTTTTTCCATTGCCTTATACGTTTTTATGCAAGAGAAAAACAAAAAGGAGGTCTGATAGTCCTCCTCATGGCAGCCAGCTGCACAAGTCTTCAAGATGATCCAGAAGTTGCCAGGTAGCTTTGCAGCTTCCGAACTGTGGTTTTGTCCAGAGAGCAGAGATCAAAGTCAAACGTTGTGTTTGTGATGTGAAAGTGTCCCGTTTCTTCAATGAGGTTCACAATCTGAAGAACAGAGAGAGAGAGAAAAAGATCAAGAATGGGCCAAGCACCAAACATGAAAGGATTTAGTGATGCTTGCTAATGCAAGCACGACTATTACTATTGCTCATCCTAATTTTTAAGAGATTTAAACAAACCCTTAACACTTGAGAATTAAACTACAGCACACAAAGTGTCCCACACCATTTGTGCAATGACCATGAATATTTCGAATCGTGCGAAACCAGTTTAAATGCAGTTTTACAGAAAATCATGCCTTAATACCTAAAAAGCTTAAATGCTTGAAGAGAGGTCTGCTATTACTTTTAGAAGCGATCAGACTAATTATACTGATGGATCATAAAATGGGAAAAATATTCCATATAGGGACAACTATATCATAGAGACTAGGGGTGGGCTCTTCTGACTTGGGCCAGCAAGTATCCACCAAGCAACCACCCAGAATGTTGTGTCTAGAATCTTAACGACCGTTCCACAGGTGCATGTTCATTAATTGTTTATGGTTCGTTGAACAAGCATGGAAAACATTGTTTAAACCCTTTACAATAAAGATATGTAAAGTGTCCTTAAAATACAGTGTCCTGAAAAAGGGACATTTTCGTGTAGTGTATGAATTTTTAAAGTGTAGTACTGTACCAAATTGAACACTTGATGGTTTATTGCTACACGGAAGAATTCGCCGTTTAACAGTTGATGGAAATTAAGTTTCAAGCACACGCGATGTGTTGCCGCTAGCTATAGCGCATTAGCAAACCTCAGTTCAACACTTGTATCTCAAAAAACGTATATGTTCACACAGTGAATGTGTGATGGTAAAGCATTTAACTTGCAAGGTGCCGTCTTCACAGACGTTTCACTAGCTGCTACATTCTTCTTATTTACAGTACAACCCTTTTGTCAGACCAGCAATGCAGCTAGGTAACTCTGCCCCTTCCGCTACCTACGGCAAGCCGCGTACGCGGAGTGCACGAAGTGTCCAACATTCCACTCTCAGTTTTGACGGTTGAAAATGCATCATCCGGATACACGTAGTACACTTCTTTTTGTTGCATTTTCGGTGTAAACATAATACTCACACTATTTACACTACAAAATGATGCAGAATAGTGCAGAAGTGTGCGGTTTGGGACACACCTACAACCTTGCAGTAACTGAATGTTCAAACGGGCCAAGACTATTCAAACTCCAACTGTCAAAATTCAAAAATTCAAATGTAAACAAGGCCTTTAATCTGCCTTAACTGTCTCTCTCTTTCTCACCTTGTTTTCTTTCTTTTCTCTTTCTTTCTTTCTTTCAAACTTATTTGTTTAATTACTTTAAACATCAAAGCTTGCCTTGACAAACTTTACCTACCTACAGTAGTTTTTTGTGTAATGCCTACTTATGTTTAGTTTCAAAGGAAAAAACAGGACTTTGCAGTATAGCCACTGATTAAATACAACTTTACAGGGCACATTTCTGAGTGATAAGTGGATGTCCCTGCTATTTTCTTCTTTTTACATCATACACAAGGCTTCATTGAGGACACCATCCTTTGCACAATGCCTCCTATCTGCTTGTAATAAGGAAGATGCTTTTACAAGGCTGTCTATGATTGGTTCCAGCCCTCACTGGTTCAGAAGGGGACTCCATCGGTGATTACGGATAGAGGCCACATAGATTAAACTGTGGAGTAATGGGACCAAACCTGATCCGTTTCACACTTCAAAGCAAAACCTGCATATGGAAGGAATTTCTTCAGTTACTCCTGGACGCGGGCCAGAAACCGGGAGACCAGGAGACCTGCTTTGACACTGTAGATAGAACTCAGCTGTTCCAACACACGTAAAGCTATCTAGTAAAAAGAAATTGGAGGAGGTGCTATTGTTTCATTTTTCATATATGTTGATGTAGAAAACAAAAGGCTGTTGCGAATGTCCATATAATATATTGAAAAGGATTGTTTCATAGACATCCCTCACTAAATATTTTTATGGCAGTCTATCAATGAATACAGCTCACCAATGACATAAACTCATTTTCTAGAATGCGGTTTTTGAAGGAGAAGTGGAAATCATGGATGTTAATCAATGCCATATCTCATGGCTGAGGAAGTGGAACATTTTACAAAACTCTCAAGGATTAGCTTGATTAAGATGTACATTTGCAATGTTTGGATCTCATTTGGGCTGTCGTCCAGACTAAACCACGGCAAGCTTTGCAACAGAAGGGCATAGTAAACCCTTGGAACGAAATAAGTATTACTCTCCGTTCTGTCAAAGCAAATAGGCCTCAAAGAACATAATCAAAAGAATTATGGGCCACAAATCATTTATTTGGCAAGCACTGGTGGGGGGGTCCTCGGCTCATGTTCCCTCATAAAGGTCATTATGTCTTAATGGAATATAACTGTACATCTCAGGTGCATGTGTTCTTCTCTGCAACAGTAAGGAAAGTAATCTTCTGACAGTACCTTCACTCATTCTTTACCTGCTGTAATATGTGCCTCTCCCGTAGTGCCATTAGTCTCCTGTGAAGCTCTACTAGCTCATCCAGGTATGCCTGAGATAAAAGACATTGCATTAATCAATGGAATAAGAGATGCCATTCAGACTGATCAATCAGGCTCTTGCTAAATGTCTAAACATTTTCTGGTTTGCTACTCAAAATGGTCAGGGATGAAATATGTTTATTTTACTACAATCAGTTTGAGCGACAGTTTGTTATACTTTTTACTCCATTTTCCTGATGATTTTCAAACATTTGTATTAGGGCTGTCAATTTAACACATTGATTTAGAGCGATTAATCATATGAAAAATAACAGGCTAAAATAATGTACGCAACTAATCATGTCCCAGCCTGCAAGTAAATTCCGTAATACGGAATGATCCTACACCATCGGACTGATACAATTTGATGTAGCAACTTGATGCAGTAGGGGGCAGTCAGATCAAGCTGTACAGGCAACATGCCTCATCAAATCAGCAAACAGGCAGCACAGCCTTCCACAGATGACGCACATTTGCGCTCTGTGATAGCTGGACAGAGTACAACAGAATACAGGGGTCTCGAGATGAGATTTTCAAAGTTTCAAACTATGTTTAACTTGAGACAGTATCCTAAAAACAGTGCTTAGGGCTTAGGCACTGAAATCTAATTAGATACGACGCAGCAAAAGTGAGATGGTCCAAAATCTTCTACCTGACGTTTATGTTCAATGATATGCAAAATAAAAAAAATAGATATTTTCACTTTTAAAGCCACTTTTCTATTGTCTAAATGCTTTACTTGTTTATTGCTACAATACTTTGTAATATATTTGAATTATCTGAATTCTAATATTTATTAGGCCATTATATTTTAATTATTCTAATTTACCTTTTTAGTAAATAGTGGTATGCGATTAATTAGATTAATTTATCGGCACATCATGTAATTAATTCTATAAAAAATATATTCGATTGACAGCCCTAATTTGAATTTATATGCCATATTAACCATTTTTACCACATTATTAACCAGTATAAAACCAGTTAAACAAAGCCAGAATAAAATGTAACAAATGCAATAAATTAAAATAAAAAGTAAATATGAGAAATCACTCTCTTTTTCATAAAAATGGTACAATACAACTGCTTACCTTGTCACAATCAATATTTTTATTTTTGTCCACCTTTGCCTGTTTAATGGGACTCTTTACTTCTAGTATCTGCAAAATGTATCATTATATTTCAAATGAATTCAAATGATAACATCAACCATGGTCTATGTATTTCCACTTGCAAAATTATCTTCCAATATATAGTGCACATTCACCATCACTCATGCAATTCTATTATGCAGCAGTTCTCATGTCATTTCATTTTTTTCAAATATGACACCATTCCATTCTTTTTAAGGACACAATAGTTGATGGAGAGACCAAATCACAACTACAGGAATAATTGAGAAGAAAATGGTCATTTCAGCTCACCTGGTTATTAGCTGCTTTCAGCAGAGTTGGAGGGTCATTATGGGAAAGTGGTGAAGAGGCAGAACTGTTTTCACTGTCGCTGCCATCACTTAAACTCACCCTGTAAATACATGACAGACATTCACCAGTCATGATTCCCTTATGAGAGTGACATCAGGCTAAAAACATTTGCTTTAGGCTACATGGTATAGATTTTTTTTAATTGGCTTAATGCTTCGTTTTTTTCTACGTCTGATATTCAACGTCCTCTGCTACATCTTACAAGTTAATTTCGCCTTTTTGAGTAAATAAATAAAATTGACTTTATCACCGATTATATGGCGGCACCAATTCCAAACAGGAATAATGCTTTTCAAAGACTTCACCTGCGGTGGCGATGTGTCATTTGCGTGTGTAACGGTCGTTCCAAGTCTGAGTCCATGTCATTATCATCCTCCTCCTCCGATTCCTCTTCATTTTCATCCGAGTGCAAATCTGGGATTACCGTCCGTAAAGGACCCAGCACTACATGTGAAAAACAGGGAGAGTGGCAAATGTCACCAAAAGCATTGCTTTCTCTTGTGCAAGATGTTAAAAATCTAATTTTTATTATATTTTTTTCTCCCTAATTTGGAATGCCCAATTCCCAATGAGCTCTAGGTCCTCATGGTGGTGTAGCGACTTGCCTCAATCTGGGTGGCGGAGGACGAATCTCAGTTGCCTCCGTGTCTGAAACCGTCAACCCACACATTTTATCACGTGGCTTGTTGGGGCGTTACCGATATAGCGCGTGGGGAGGCTTCACACTATTCTCCACGGCATCCACGCACAACTCACCAGCGCCCCACCGAGAGTGAGAATCACATTATAGCGACCACGAGGAGGTTACACCATGTTACTCTACCCTCCTTAGCAACCGGGCCAATTTGGTTGCTTAGGAGACCTGGCTGGAGTCACTCAGCACGCCCTGGGATTCGAACTTGTGAACTTCAGGGGTGGTAGACAGCGTCTTTACTCACTGAGCTACCAAGGCCCCTAAAAATCTCATTTTTTATTCTAGAGACATAAAGAGTAACACTTTACAAACAGGTTCTGTTTGTTAACATTAGTTAACAACATTAACTAACAATGAAGAACTCTTTTACAGCATTCATTAATCTTGATTCATGTTAATTTCAGCATATACTAATAAATTGTTAATATTTTGTATCTAATATTTTTGTTAACAAAAATTAACTGAGATTAATAAATGCTGTAAAGCACATATTGTTAATTGTTTGTTCATTATAATGAATGCATTAACTAATTGTAAAGTGTTACCCATAATATTATATCTGTGATTATGTCATAAGATTTATATTTGTCTACAAAACTAACTTCAAGTATTTAGGCATAAACTTTTAAATGAAAAGTTTTTTAAAATCATGAGAAATATATATATATATACACGGTATACAGTATATATACACATATATACAGTACACGTGTGTGTGTGTGTATGTGTGTGTGAGAGAGAAAGTATTTGCCCCCCTGATTTCTTCTGTTTTTATGTATATCTCATACTAAATTGTTTCAAAAGTCAAACATAAAACAAGGGCAGTCTGAGAAACACAAAAAAGTTTTTAAATGATAATGTTATTTATTGAAGCAAAAAAGCTATCCAATACCAACTCGGCATGTGTGAAAAAGTATTTGCCCCCTTAGTTACGAAATCCCCAAATCTATGAAACTGCATTCATAATGGGGTGCAGCTGGATTAGACACACGCTGGCCTGATTACTGCCAGCCCTGTTCAATTAATTCAACACCTAAATTGAACTTTTTCAGCAACATGACCTTGGCTAAAAGGTCTCACCCAGTAGCACATTATGCCAAGGTCAAAAGAAATTCCAGAAACGATGAGGAAATAGGTGATTGACATAGATAAGTCTGGGAAGGGTTACAAAGCTATTTCAAAGGCTCTGGGACTCTAAAAAAACACAGTGAGAGCCATTATCTCCAAATGGAGAAAACTTGGTGCAGTAGTGAACCTTTCCAGAAGTGGCCAACATTCCAAAATCCCTCCAAGAGCACAGCGCCGACTAATCCAGGAAGTCACAAAAAATCCAAAGACAACATCCAAGGAACTGCAGACCTCTCTCGCATCATTAAAGGTCGCTGTTCATGACTCCACAATCAGAAAGACACTGGACAAAAATGTCCTCCATGGAAGAGTGGCGAGACGAAAACCACTGCTAACATTGAAGAACATTAAAGCTCGTCTGAATTTTTCCAAAACACCTTGATGATCCTCAAAGCTTTTGGGAGAATATTCTGTGGACTGTTGAGTCGAAAGTGGAACTTTTGGAAGAGAAGTGTCCTGTTCATCTGCCGTAAATCAAACACTAAATTCCACAAAAAGAACATCATTCCTACGGTCAAGCATGGTGCTGGTAGTGTCAGGCCCGCCGACAGGGGGGGACAAACGGGTCTGTTGTCCCGGGCCCAGGGTGGGGGGGGGGGGCCCAGAACTGGGCCCTCATTAAATTATGGAATAATTGTTAAAAAACAAATAAAATAGGCATATTTGTGGAAAAAATATCTAATATTTGAGTTACATAAAAACTTTTTATTTGTTTTCTTCCTAATTGTCCTTGAAATAGTGGTCAAGAACCCCCGCCCACCCCCAAAACAAAAATGGTTTGGCCACTGATCAAAATTTGATGTTGTCATTTGATTTGAAGTTCAGTAGGCTAACGTTACGATCAAAATGTCCGGTCAGCACAAGTCTGGTGCTCAGAAAAGAAAAGAAAAGAGAAGAAGGGAAGAAGAAAATAGAGGCCTTCGAGATGTCCTAAACAAATATTTTAAAAAAGGTGGTGACAGAGAAGCTGGAACTAACGTTAGTAAAGTCAACGTAGAGCAAGGTAAGAAACAGCGCAGCCAACGTTTATGAGTGTTGTCAAAGACCCGGTACTTCGGTACCAAGTCGGTACTAATTTTGTTTTAAACGTCACGCCACGGTACCAGGTTTCTCAAACCCGGTACTTGATGCGCGTGCATGCCCGAGCGCGTGCAGTTGCGTCCTCTTCATAAAAGTGCTGAGACATTGCGACCGGCGGTGCTGCTGATGTGGTGGCTGTAAATCCACTTGTTGATAAGAAAGGAGGAAAGAGACACATATGGAAATATTTTGGATATTAGCTCATAATAGCGACGCGGCACGCTCGTTTTTACAGGCGCGCAAGTTCATTGTTGCATAGCAACGACAGACGCCACGGGAGAGCACGCGCTTGTGGAAAGGAGAAAGCGGTGCGAACTGCGCTCTCCATGATGACGAGGAAGTATTAGCAAAGAATTCATTGATTTCTAGCCCTTGCATTAGCTTTACTACTAGATATATTTATGGAGATGAGAAATAAAAAGCCGGCTGAAATGCGTCACTGTTGGCATCGGTGAACAGATAATGGGCCAGATCCGAGTCTATTTTTGCTGCGCTGCTCATGCTTAATTAAAAGTGAAAGCACACTTTTGATGGACAAAAAAACACACATCACACAAAAAGTGCCCAAAATGCACAGATTTTGCATGTCTAGTATGTTTTAACAAGAACTGCAGTAGGCTATGTCAGAAAAAAAAATGAAAACATTTATAGAAAATGTACCCATTTAAACGTGTTTTTATTATTCAGTTTGGGTAAAATTATATGGTGTTTTATAAAAAAAAAAAAAAATGGAAGTCTGCTGTAAAGTGGTTAGAACAACGGAATCGGCTAAAATCAGAATTGGCCTAGAAAATTGTAATTGGTGCATCTCTAGTATAAGAGCCTGACACAACACGTTATCTTTGACAGAAACAGTTGAGTTTGGTAGCTCCGTCAGAGAGGATGAGACAGAGAGGAGAGAGATCCAGCTGCAGTCAGGTGACAGAGAGAGTGATGCGTTATCTTTGACAGAAACAGTTGAGTTTGGTAGCTCCGTCAGAGAGGAAGAACAGAGGAGGGGAGAGGAACAGGAGAGGAATAGCAGAGGAGGGGAACAGGAGAGGAAGAGCAGAGGAGGGGAACAGGAGAGGAAGAGCAGAGGAGAGGAACAGGAGAGGAAGAGCAGAGGAGGGGAACAGGAGAGGAAGAGCAGAGGAGAGGAACAGGAGGGGAAGAGCAGAGGAGAGGAACAGGAGGGGAAGAGCAGAGGAGGGGAACAGGAGAGGAAGAGCAGAGGAGAGGAACAGGAGAGGAAGAGCAGAGGAGGGGAACAGGAGAGGAAGAGCAGAGGAGGGGAACAGGAGAGGAAGAGCAGAGGAGGGGAACAGGAGAGGAAGAGCAGAGGAGGGGAGAAGAACAAGAGAGGAAGAGCAGAGGAAGGGAACAGGAGAGGAAGAGCAGAGGAGGAGAACAGGAGAGGAAGAGCAGAGGAGGGGAGAAGAACAAGAGAGGAAGAGCAGAGGAGGGGAACAGGAGAGGAAGAGCAGAGGAGGGGAACAGGAGAGGAAGAGCAGAGGAGGGAGAAGAACAAGAGAGGAAGAGCAGAGGAGGGGAACAGGAGAGGAAGAGCAGAGGAGGAGAACAGGAGAGGAAGAGCAGAGGAGGGGAGAAGAACAAGAGAGGAAGAGCAGAGGAGGGGAACAGGAGAGGAAGAGCAGAGGAGGGGAACAGGAGAGGAAGAGCAGAGGGAGGAGAACAGGAGAGGAAGAGCAGAGGAGGGGAGAAGAACAAGAGAGGAAGAGCAGAGGAGGGGAACAGGAGAGGAAGAGCAGAGGAGGGGAGAAGAACAAGAGAGGAAGAGCAGAGGAGGGGAACAGGAGAGGAAGAGCAGAGGAGGAGAACAGGAGAGGAAGAGCAGAGGAGGAGAGAGAGAGAACAGAGAGAGGAAGGAAGAGCAGAGGAGGGGAACAGGAGAGGAAGAGCAGAGGAGGGGAACAGGAGAGGAAGAGCAGAGGAGGAGAACAGGAGAGGAAGAGCAGAGGAGGAGAACAGGAGAGGAAGAGCAGAGGAGGGGAGAAGAACAAGAGAGGAAGAGCAGAGGAGGAGAACAGGAGAGGAAGAGCAGAGGAGGGGAACAGGAGAGGAAGAGCAGAGGAGGAGAACAGGAGAGGAAGAGCAGAGGAGGAGAACAGGAGAGGAAGAGCAGAGGAGGAGAACAGGAGAGGAAGAGCAGAGGAGGGGAACAGGAGAGGAAGAGCAGAGGAGGGGAACAGGAGAGGAAGAGCAGAGGAGGAGAACAGGAGAGGAAGAGCAGAGGAGGGGAGAAGAACAAGAGAGGAAGAGCAGAGGAGGAGAACAGGAGAGGAAGAGCAGAGGAGGGGAGAAGAACAAGAGAGGAAGAGCAGAGGAGGAGAACAGGCGAGGAAGAGCAGAGGAGGGGAGAAGAACAAGAGAGGAAGAGCAGAGGAGGGGAACAGGAGAGGAAGAGCAGAGGAGGAGAACAGGAGAGGAAGAGCAGAGGAGGGGAGAAGAACAAGAGAGGAAGAGCAGAGGAGGGGAACAGGAGAGGAAGAGCAGAGGAGGGGAACAGAAGAGGAGAGGAACAGGAGAGGAAGAGCAGAGGAGGGGAACAGGAGAGGAAGAGCAGAGGAGAGGAACAGGAGAGGAAGAGCAGAGGAGGGGAACAGGAGAGGAAGAGCAGAGGAGGGGAAGAGCAGAGGAGGGGAACAGGAGAGGAAGAGCAGAGGAGGGGAACAGGAGAGGAAGAGCAGAGGAGGGGAACAGGAGAGGAAGAGCAGAGGAGGGGAACAGGAGAGGAAGAGCAGAGGAGGGGAACAGGAGAGGAAGAGCAGAGGAGAGGAACAGGAGAGGAACAGGAGAGGGCCCAGGCAAGACTGTCAGCTGGCCTGGGTAGTGTGATGGTGTGGGGATGCTTTGCTGCTTCAGGGCCAGGGCGAATTGCAATAATTGAGATAAACATAAATTCTGCTCTCAGTGGCCTCTGAGTGGCTCAAAAGAAGCAAAATGTTAGTTTTGGAGGGGCCTAGTCAAAGTGCTGACTTGAACCCGATTGAGATGCTGTGGCAGGACCTTAAACGGGCATTTCATGCTCGAAAACCCTCCAATGTGGCTGAACTAAAGCAGTTCTGTAGAGAAGAGTGGGACAAAAGTCCACCACAGCATTGTGAAAGACTGATCTCAAGTTATCAGAAGTGTTTGGTTGCAGTTGTTGCTGTTAAAGTTGGCACAACCAGCTATTAAGTTTAAGGGGGCAGTTCATTTTTCACATGGATGATGTAGGTGTTGGCTAACTTTTTGGTTCAATAATATATATATATATATATATATATATATATATATATATATATATATGAAAACTTTATTTTATGTTTACTTAGTTTGCCTTTGTTTTATGTTATATCTTGTTTGAAGATCTAAAACAATTTAGAAGGAAAAATACACAAAACTAGAAGAAATCAGGAAAATAATTTTTCACAGCACTGTATTCTCACAGCCACAGTCCAAGTTAATTTATAAAATTCAAATAAACACAATGATAGTCTTTGTATTAGCATTGCATTAACAATTAACATACAAATTTAAACCAAGGAAGCTGCCAATCTGCACTCTTTCTTGAAAGTCGCTGTGATTTGTAAACATAATGTCCATGTAATAATGGATCTGCTAATTAATATTAAGGGTTCAGGAGGCCTCAGTAAGTATTAGTTCTGTATAGCTGTCTCTGACACACTGACCCATAATAAGTGTCAGACTTTGAGCAAGCCAAAAGCAACAGGATGCAGCAAATGCTGGAAAGGATACCTTGCCGTTTGTGTGTGCGTCCAAAGCCTGAGCTTGAACTGGAACTGGAGCTGGCCGGACTGGGTTGATCCGACTAAGAGAGGAGGAGAAATACTATCATGAAAAACAGTACCAACACCAAATTGTGGGATGCATACTTGAATAGTTCACCCCAAAAATAATGAATTTCAGTCTGTTTCTTACACAAAGCTTGTAATATAGCATACAAGTTGTAGGACTACTATTATGATACTTTTATGATGCTTTTTTTTGTTGTTGTCATTTTGGAGCTTGACAGATACAGTCTCTTTTCACTTTCATGTGGAAAAGAGTGGCTAGGATTTTTATTCAAAATTCCACAGAAGAAAAAAGTCATAGAGGTTTGTAACAGCATGCAAATTGGGTTGTAAATGATTTTTCAATTGTCAATTTCGGGTGAATTATTTCTTTAATGAGTTTAGCCACTGGATTATGTGGGAAATCTGCAATACAATACTACCTACCACCTGCTGTCTCACAGTAGACAGCCTCCTTGCCATATGTGAATCAAATGCCATTATCAACATCAAAAAGTCATTAGCAACGCATTGCACATTATTATACAAAAATGGGCTTGTAGTGTTATAATTGCAAATCCATCTGTGCAACTTGATTTACTTTCTGCGTCTGTCGTATGTGAAAGCATCTAAATCAACCTGTGAGGTCCCATGACACCTCGCAACACCGGTTTAATGCAGACTCCAAAAAAGAAACAAATGTAGTTACTTGTGAGGCCATTTCCATGATCTTCTGCTCCACACTACAGGCTTTAATGGGTCTTTGTGTCACTTCCCCACTGTAAATCAATGGGTTCCCCCTCCAAAACCTAATGGAGTCTGATTTATGATGGCTCACAGCTCTTTGGGGCAATGTTCACGCTAAGCCTTCCCACTCACACATGTTTCCTCTCTTTGAGATCAGAAAAGCTATAGAAAGTTAAATATTTACACATGAGATATTCTCAGAGCAAACAATGTTGCTAAAAGACACTAATTTTAATGCAAGCGCACCAAAGGTTTTTTTGTTAAAGAGAAAGGTCACCCAAAAATGAATATTCTGTCATTATTTACTTACCATAACGTTTTTCAAGCCTCAATCCCATATGACATTCTTCCGTGGAACACAAAAGGAGATATTAGGTAGAATGACAGCCTCAGTCACCACTCACTTTCACTTACTGGGAAAAAAACCCCCTGACATCTCCTTTTGTGTTCAAAATGTGTTTAGAACAACATGAATGGTGAATAAATAAAGACAGAATTTTCATTTTTGGTGAACCATCCCTTTAAGCAGTGATTTCTTTGGATATCCTTAATGCCGAAAAGACTAACACAGAATCTAAGCAGTAAATGAAAGCAAAAGGGAAGGAAAGGTGACGTATATCCAGTTAGTAAGTCCATCAGGCCAGGCTTAAACTAGATTTAGTGGAGGCCTCTTTGAACTTTTGCATCTGTAGATTAATTGTTGAGGATACCACAATTTATGAGGCACCTTTGAACTCGCAGGGCAATATCTCACTACAGACCGAAGCCTCTCAGAACAATGGGACTGTGATTGATTGGATCCAATGGAGGCAAAGCAGCAGACACGTTTTTAACAGGCCCCTCTTTGCTTTTAGAAACATGAACTGTGTTGACTGAAAATATCATCAAAATGTAACCAGTCACAATTTGCGCTCATGTGCTGCATGAGCAGTTTTCCTTGTTCAAGCTGAGACATTTGTTTAGACAAAAATATTTTTTTACTAAATCACTAGAGATGTACATGAGAAATCGACTAATCGAGTACTCGTTCTGCACCAGCTAGTCAAATAGTAAAAACAATACTCGAATATCTTAAATACATTTTCCTTTATGCATTTGCCTGCTGTGAGCAATGCTGAAATACACTGTACTTTCCCTTTGAATCTTTTACTACATCTTGCATTTACAATTGAGTCCACTGTGGGGGTATTGCGGGTGGGGAACTGTAGATGTGTGTCGTCGAGGTGTTGAATAAGAGAAGCTTTAATGCCGTCATTTGAAAGTAAAGCCAAGACTTGCAATATTTTGATTCATATTGAATTCATCTCTAATGGTATTCAGTGACAAGCAAACCCAAAGGTCTTGCAGGTTCATGCTTTACAACATAAAGAAAATCAGACCTTTCCTCACTGGATATGCTGCACAGCTACTGGTCACAGTTCTGGTCATTTCAAGACTGAACTACTGTAATGTCCTGTTGGTAGGCCAGCTAGCACGATTAAGCCACTGCATACGGTACAGAACGCTGCAGCACGTCTGATCTTCAATCAGCCAAAGAGGGCTCACGTCACCCCACTGGTTACCAGTAACTGCCCACATCAAATGCAAGACTTTGAGTCTGGCCTTCAGGACAGCCAATGGAACAGCACCCTCTTACTTTAATTCACTTCTCCAGGTCTATGTCCCAACCTGCTCTCTTTACCCAATTATAGCAGTGCCTGGTGGTCCCATCGCAAAGATGCACAAAGTCTATTTCACGATCATTGACTTTCTCTGTTCCTCTGTGGTGGGATGATTGTCCAACCTCCACATGATCTGCTGATACATCTTAGCATTTAAGAACCAACTGAAACCACAACTGTTCCACAAGCACTTAACCAATCCACACTCAATGCACTGAATAAAAAAAGATTTTTGTCTTTCTCTTTCTTCTATGATAGCATCTATACAACTCCAGCCAGTTTGAGAACTATGAGCATTACTCTAACGGCAACAGTTTTGGTTTCTAATAGGACTGTTGATTTAACACGGTAATTTAGTGCGATTAATTATATAAAAAATAAAGCGTTCAAAAATTACACAAGCCCCATGATGCATATGTAAATTCTGTAATAAAAGTACAGAGTTTCTAACACAAGCAATTCAAGCTTGAAGTACATCTGCTTTTATGAGCTGAGCCAATAGGTGGCAACGTGCCTCAACAAACCTCACAAACAGCGCAGCCTCAGAATGAGAACTACTCACTATTGGGAGGAAGCACAACAGGTAGGCGAAACACAACAGAATACAGGAATCTTGAGATGTGATTTTCAAAGTTTCCACTACATTTAACTTGAAACAGCATCCTAAAAATGTGCCGTTTATGATGCTGAATACCAGTGAGATGCTCCAAACGAGTCCGTCTGTGGCACGCTCATGTGCATAGTGACAATTATAAATAGCACAGACAGAACGCACGCACATGTCCTGTGAAAACTGGACACATTGATGAACTCGATGCAAAAGAGACTGCGGTCAATAGTAGGCTTGTTCAATGATATGACAAAACAAATATAAAACAATATATTGAGTTCTTTATCCACTTGTTGTATTGTATAATCAATGATTTATTAATCTGACACCAGGGCTGGATTGGTAATCTGACATACCGGGCATTATTGGCCGACATACTTTGGGGCCAATCAGTGGTGGACTGGCCATCGTGAGAACCGGGCCGGCCGAAAAATGGGCCGAATGGGCCGCCGTGTTATTCAGAACAGGCCACAAACCATGATATGCCAAAGCGGGCAGTGATGTGAAGAAAAGGACAGTGACATTTTCCATTAGTAACTGACTGGATTGTGAAAAATGGGCAATGAGTTTGCAGTCAAAGGTGGAGAATTATTCCCCTCCTGAAACACAAACACAATAAAACACAAACAGTTATGCCACCTTTGTGACATTAGCCAAAAAGTAAAGTTAATTTTGAGGCAGTGCAAGCTATGCACTTCGTAACAACATGCACTGGTGAATTTTGCATGTTTATTAACGTGTATTAGGAAAGTAAACGGTCAATTTTAAGCACAGATGCAAAGCTAAAATGTCTGTTATTACAGGCATCTACCATGCCACTATGAAAATAAACAACTGCATGAAGGAGCTACAGTATTTACAACCTTAATAAATACCAATGGGGCTATATGATTTACTACAATATGCACAAAAAAAATACAGTAGAAAAAATAGAATTATTCATATAGGTAAAAGCGATCCTAAAATAACCTTTCCAAAGAGGAGTGCTTGTGAATAGAGAGTTCTGTAACAGAAACATTTGCTTAAAGGCGTCCTTTAAAAATTGCATTCAGTAACATGTATGCGAACAGTCAGGGGAGCAAATTGGACAGATTAACAACAATCTAAAGACTTCCCCAGAAAATGGAGGTATAATAATAATAATAATAATCAGGCTTCTTGTGGTAAATGCGAGCAAGGATAAAAGAGCAAGAACCCAAAGGCACTCTGTTACAATTGCTTCCTTGACTCTCCACTTGGCTGAAGTTCTGAAGTTTAAAGTTATGCTTTAAATCTGCTATATGTTTTTCTGTGCTGTGTAACTCTAGTGTTTAATTTAAATGTGTGCTAACTGGCTAAATATTATACAATCTCTCCAAAAGCTTACGAGGTGAAGAAACATTCTGAACGCCTGGAACATAAAAAACGAAATGCAGCGAGGAAGTTAAATGCAATACTATTAACCTAATTCCTCTGCCTGAGAGGAAATCTAAAGAAGCTATTAAAGTTAATCTGAATTAATTTGTTTACATTCTTCTCCGATGAGCACTTGGTGAAACGGATTCGGTTCTCTTGGACAAAATGTTCAAGAGGAATTAATTCAACTCTTCGGCCAATGGGGAAAGTGACTCACACAGTGATTATGGCTAATGGCTCAGAAACGTTTTTTTAGAATACACATGGGAAACGTCCGCTGCCATGTTGTCTATTCAGAGAGAATGGAAATATGGTGACTAACATCTATCCAGCATTGATTATAGGAAAAAAAACAGGTTTTAGTTGAAATTTCATCAGTAATGTTCATCCTTTTCTTTCTTACCTCTTTTCATCCTTACAGTAATTTAGCATGTGCTACTATAGTAAATGTGTAGTTCAGCAAACTGTAGTTACTATGGCAGTTTGTTGGAAATGTTGGAGGGAGTCAGGGACTTTCTTTCATTTTCATTACAACTACGACAGTTGAAGTTGCTAAGGCAAGTCACAATTACTATTGATCATAAGGTTTGGTTAATATTAATCTTCGGCATGTAACTTATCCTGCACATGGTGTATAATGGACATGAATGATATATCAGCGCAGTAAGTTTTTCGGTGTACAATAGATTCAAAAGAACCGACTGATAATAATCATTAATTCGGGAGGCAGCACAGTATATGTTGTAGTGTAGATTCAAGAGAACCAACTAATAAGGGTCATTCTTTTGGGCTACACTGGTCACGCTGTAGATTCAAAAGACCCTGTCCATAAGAGTTAGTCCTACTTAAACTGGACTACATTCATGCTGTTTCGTGATTTAGATTCAAAAGATCCGGCTCATTAGACTCATTCGTTCTAGAATCGGACTACACTGGTCACACTGTGTGTTTCGTGGTGTAGATTCAATAGAACCAACTAATAAGGGCCATTATTTCAGATATTGGGCTACACTGGTCACGCTGTAGATTCAAAAGACCCTGTCCATAAGAGTTAGTTCTACAGAAATCGAACTCTACTCATGCCATTTCGTGATTTAGATTAAAACGTACCGGCTCATTAGACTCATTCGTTCTAGAATCGGACTACACTAGTTGCACTACTGGAAGTTTCACGCAGAAGATAAAAAAAAAAGAAAAAAGAATGACACGAGTCATTTGTTCGGGAATCGTACTACACTGGTCACACTGTATGTTTTGCGCTGTAGTTTTAAAAGAACCAGCTCGTTAGAGTCATTCATTCAGGTATCTGAGGTATTCGTTAGGCTAACTAGAATGATTTGTTTTGGAGTCACACTAAATGTAGTGTATTCAATAATGTAACGACTAATGAGTTGTGCTGATTTAGTAGTGGTGTTGCAGTGCCACTAAATTGTAGGAAGCACTGTCGGTGTATTTTAGTATGATGTTTGATCTGCATTGGCAGAAGAATGCATGCTTGATAACATAACAGAGCCATAATTCATGAAAATTGTTCATTCTTGTAAAAAAAACAACAACCAAAAAAAACATTATAAATTAGTGTCAGAAAAAAAAGAGGAAAAAAGCTCAAAGAAACACAATGAATGAAGAAGATGTGCAATATCCTAGGACCATTATAGCTCATAGAGACTTGGTGGAGGGCTCTTTTGAATTCAGCTAGCAGGAACCACTGAGCAACCACCCAACCACGACCTAGCAACCACAAAACACAACACCCTAACATAATGACAGCAACTATTGCACGGGCAAGGACCAAAACCTTTCTTAATAGTTTCACAATTTGTTTAGGCTACAGTTTTTCATTGCAAATACCACAGTTTGTTTTACAGAAACCATAATTAAAACGATCCAACCATGCTATAAAGGAGCCATCCATGGTTTGAACTGTGGTTATTATAGTCTTATTACAGATACCACAGTTAAACTATGGTTACCATGCAATACCTAGAGAAATTACAAACCCTAAATGACAGACCAGAATCAACATTTAACCCATCCTTTACAAAACAACCACATTCACCATCTCCTGAAAACAGCACCCAGCCAAAACTATTCACCACTGGCATACTCACAGCATCTTAAATCTGAATACTGTGCCGAATCGATGGCTGGATATAACAGTGAGCTATAAACCTGTTACGGCTTACTCACTTGACTAGGGGAGACAGTGGTGCTAGTGAGAGTTGCTGGCAGGGGGCCAGTGCTAAAAATCTCCCATGAAGTTAGTTGACAATAGGGGCTGCCAAAAGTCCTGCAAGCAGGGTGGTAAAGACACTTAACTTCTACCCCTCGCAGAGTCTGTGGAAGAGCAGAGTTGTTTCTTTGAAGTTCCTTTCCTTTAGTTCGCACTGCTTTTTTCCTCTTTTTCTTCAGTCTGCATTTTATTGCCTGTTTGTCTGTCTGGGAGCCTAGCTGACATCAAACGCATGGTCAGGGTCCGGTGCTGTAAATCAAGCCGCCTTTCTCCTTTGGCCACAACCCCCTTCCCCAAACTAGACGCTTGTAAAAGCTCATCAAAAAAGCCCCACGCCCCTTTGACAATAAAACCGATGTTATCACTCCTTGGGGGAAGGCTATACGATCTTTTAGAATTAAGATCATCAGGAGTGTTTGGGCACCTCAAACCCCAGAGAACATGAAGTAGGAGAGAGAGAGAGAGAGAGAGAGAGAAAGAGAGCGAGATAGAAGGAGAAAAAGACTATGCCTTGCTGTCACCCATTCTTGAGTAATGGTAGAGCTGTGGCAAGGCAGGAAAATGCTACATTACTTTTTGTTTTTAAAGCTAATGAAAAAGCAACTTTCACCAATGTGGGCATGGTCCACAGTTTGCTATGATGTGCAGACCACCAAATGAAAATGTTGCACTAAACCACTAGAGCTCTAAACACAACAAAATTATTAAACAAGGAAATTGTCAAATTGCGGTTGTAAAAAATAAAATGTGGCGCTTAAATGACATGCTGTTGACAAGATTAATGAAATCATTTAATATAGAGCAAAAAGTGTGACATTTTCAATGAGCGTACACAAATATTGGTTTAGGATTGAGGTTTAGGATAATATGCACCGCTGTTGACTGTATTACATAATTTAAAACAAAATACTTGCTTTAGGCGCCACCCTGTGGACATTTCAGCCAGAAACTGGAGCTCACACGAGCCCATACTTTAGACAATACTTTCAGCTTCGGCCACTGGGGGTAGAGGTTTGAATTTTGGTAAGCGAGGGCGATTTTAGCAGCAGAAACTTTGACCTCCTGTTGCCGAATTCACAGTGGGAACAGTCTGAAATTAGCATGGGGAAGGGCCATGCAAAAGTAGCTGCCACATTTCTAGTGCGTTATGGGTGGTTGCTAGTAGGTAAAAATAATGATTTTCTAATGTATCGCGATCTTCATTTGAACGATCTCCATATCGATTCTTAAATCCCAAGATTTATCTTTTATTCTATGCGCAACCCTCTATTAAAGTTAGAAGATGTCACTCGCATTTGCAACCAAATTTCGCAATGTGCGACAAAAAATGTCTATGATTAGTCACTGGCTGGTAAATCTTCAGATTTCACTGACCAGTGATTGCGTAGTATAGTGGAGAAGTATTCAGCAGCAAAATCCTTTTTACTGTGTGTTGAGAGTAATAGTTTGATTTGACTCTGTGTGTCCAAAGACGAGATCCATGCAACCTATTTGTCATTGAATAATGTCTCTTTTAATACCCTTTCTGTTTTTTACAGTCAGTTGTTGATTTAACAAATCAACAAAAAAGAAACATTTAATTCTAATCACACATAGCACGGATAAGGTAAGGAAGCCATTGAGTCTTCCTCTTTTGTTAACATGCGCTCATTTACAGACACTCTTTACAGAACTGCTGGTTTTCTTAAAGGGACAGTACCAGTTTTTTAGCACGTGTTCAACAAATCAAAGTAAATATATGTGAATAGTACAAATTATGCAATTAAACAAACACGTAATCAAACATAATATATGCTATATAATATTATGTTTATTGATGGAATGCATGGATTTGTTTATTATTAAAAAGCTAAAATGTGACCAAAATGAAGAAAAACTAAAACTATAATGAGTAAAATGTATATTTTCGTAACGTACCTAGTAAGATGTAGAAGTAAGAAGTGTAATTAACAGCATTAGCTGGGAGAGAATTTCTTTCATATTTAAGCAAAATGGACATTCCAATTGAAATATACCCATAACCAGTGCAGGACAAGTTATGCAAAGAAGATTAATCCTTATGGTTAGAGATTTGAATGAACCCCCAACCACCAGTATGAGCAATAGAAACAGTAGTGAGGCTCACCACTAATAAATGACTTAACCGCCTACTATTTTAGCAGATCATGAGCTGAAAATAAATATGTCAACAACGTGTAAAAATGATTTCAACTGCTAGTTCTTACCACGGAAGTCTGTATTCATGGTGAAGTGCTTTGTAATAAACACAAAACCAAAATGACCCTCTTCACACTAGACTCATGTGTTTAGCAGAGGTAAACACACAAAGCAGGTGGTCAGTACCACCACCACACAGCTGGTTTGTGGCTTTACGACCATTGCCTCTGTGGGGTCATAAATTTAGCAGTGGCTCTGAAACGGGTAACTGCTCTGCTTTAGAGCTATTGTCCCATTCCCTTCAAGCAAAGCTCTTGTCATATGGAGGATGTCATAAACAGATTTTAGGATTGGGTTACATCCATCCCCCACCAGTATTTTATTCTGCTAGTTGTTGTTGTTAGTTGAAACATACGCTTTAGATTCAGCCAAAGACTGTGGCTATAATCCAGGTTAAAGTAAGTATAGTTTAGATGAAAGAAAAAAAGAGAATAGTAGCGCAGACCTATCTGGTGTACACACAACAAACAAACTGGTACTTGCATGTGACCAGATGTTATACTAACAGATGTTTTGACATACAGTGACTGCTTTAGCGCAGCTCAAAATGATGCTGAACAAATACTGTAGTATAAACGTCTGTTTTATGACAACTTAGAAAATAGAGTCATGGCTAAGAGCAAATATATGTATAGTGCTCATCTACTACAACTGAAGATGTACCATGTACAATTGATAACACCCTCACTGTTGTTGGAGAAATGACTGCATTTCTTCACTTGCTGTCTCACTTTTTCTTAATATATTGATACAGATTACCACCTCTATTTTTTCCTGCTCACTCCAATTGAACTCTTCACTATCACTCACTTATATGCGAGTACAGAATGCATATTGTGTTGTATACTATGTTTTGAATTGTATTCTGTGCATTACATTTATTTATTACACGGCTCTCTTGAATACTCGATTCTAATTGGTCAATGGCGCCATCTAGTGGTCTGATATTTCTGAGTAACAACCGCACATCCACATATCAGACCGCTCATCGGGATATTGCGAACCACCTTTTCCACTTCTCGGATAACTGTGCGATCTCTACAAGTAAGCTAATAAAATCATTTCAACTCACATAATGTGCATTTATTTATTTTTAAGTAAACTTGTTTTATGAGCTGGATAATAAGGATTCAGACGGTCATTATGAACAAGATAAATACCAACAATAATCAGGATGATTTCAGCTGTTCAGCGATTTATTTCTTCTCACATAATTACATAATTTCAATGCAAACCATTTATTTATTTGGTTAGAGGCCATGTGATAAGCAGGATAATGTAGAGTCAGCAAGTTGTTATTGCAAAATAAACCGCTTGAGGCAGATACAAGACCCCTCTGCTTAGCGTTGGTGTCCTGATCCCCCTGTCAGAGTTTATTTTGCAATCACAACAGACTGTACATTATTCCTTTCATATTCTATATTGTGCACAATGCATTAACATAAGTACTTAATATCCCATGTTTACTATGTTCTTTGAAGCGAATCACCATCAAGCTCCTTGTAAGTGTAACTTAGTACACCAATACATTTAATCTGAATCATTTAACCAATCCACTACTTTGCAGTTATTAATGTCCTAAAGATCTTTATCCACTAACACTTGTTACAGCGTTTGGGTCTAAAAGTCTAGACAAAAGCAAAAGCAACAACTTCCTCTACAGCCAAAGCCTCCTCCACTACTAACATTCACAACATATTAGTGTCTTTTGAAGAGCAGTAATGCTTGCAGACTTGGTAACCCAAAGAGAAAAGCACCTGGTATTCGTCAGTTGTCATAAACACTCAAGTTTCTTCCTGTCCCTCTAGTTTTAAGGAGAGGGATTAAAGGAAAACCCTTAGCTATTCATGGTGTCCTTTCTCCATTCTCCTCAGGTGTCATAAAACCATAAATCTCATCTCAGCACTTGCCTTCTAACCAATAAAACAGCTCTGCTTTATGAGCTGCTCTTTTAGTGAAGGTGAATGAACCCTGCCACTTGTGACACTACTGCCACAGCCCAAAACATTCAAGCATAGATCTATATGATTAACTACTCAAATTCAGAGCCAGGATCAGCGAAAAATTAAATCAAGCATAATTCAGTGACTTGGAAATCACCAGTGGTGCCAATGTGGTGTGGAGCTAACCTGAAACATTTTGTTGAATTAATTACATGATATGCCGATTAATTAATCAAATTAAACACTTTAAACATTGCATGTACATATAATTGCTGAGAAAAGCCCTCTAATAATAATAGTTCTAATTCAATATGTAATGATAACATTATAAATAGATCTTTTATATTAATTTATAAATAAATATTATTAATCATAATAATTTAGATGATTAAAATGCAATACATTATTGTGGCAGACAAGTAAAGCATCGATAAGAAAAAATGTTTTTAAAAAGCATATAATTATTTATTTCCAAATTTTTTAACATAAGCCTATCACTAGCCTACAGTCCACATCAATCCATTTTTTAATAGAATTTGTCAAACTGTCAGATATATATTTATTATAAGGCCTTTTCTAAGGATGCGTCAATGTACACATGCATCAGACGGATGCTTTTGTAGCGTCTCACTTTGGTTGTAACGTGTCTACTAAGCTTTTCTTCTCTATGTGACTGTGTCAAATAAAACATAGTTTGAAACTAAGAAAAACAAGTCTCAAAATCCACGCATTCGGAATTGCGCATCGTCCAGCTGTGTTTGAATGCAAGAACATGTTCTCATCTTGTGCTGTCACTAGTGTCAAGCTAAATCTGAATGTGGTTCGTTGTCTGTACAGCTGCGTGTTACCCATACAGTTGAAGTTTTGCTTACTGCCCCCTGCTGAAAACAGGTCGTACTTCAAGCTTGAATTGCTCTGATGGTAGGAATATTCCTTATTACAGTACGGGGGCATGATTAATAGCATAAATGCTTTTAATGTGTAATTTTTTCACTCTGAATTAACAAGTTAAATCAACAGCCTAATTTCTTTTTCTTTTTCAGCAAATGGTCAGAGAAACGGATGTGCTTAAATTATGTTCCTCATTTACTACAATTTAAGCTTAATAGACAGCATTTGTGACAATGTTGATTATCACAAAACTTTATTTTGACTCGTATCTCTTTTTCTTTAAAAAAAGCACAAATCTGGGTTTCAGTGAGGCACTTACAATGGAAGTGAATGGGGGAAAATTTTTGAACATTAAAATACTGTTAAAACACTGTTTCAAAAGTATAGCCACAAGACATAAACAATGTGTTTGTAAACATGATTTTAGTGTGATAAAATCATGTACTAAACTATTCTGTGTAAAGTTATAGCCAATTACCATGATAATGTAATGCCAACAAACATTTAAACCCTAAAACGACTGTAAAAATGACAATTTAACAACTTTATAGCTCAAGTAACTTTACACAACTTTTAACAGAAGAATTAATGAAATGGCTTTTATAAAATGTTAAGCTACACATTTCTGTGTTTAAACCCTCCAAAATTGGGCCCCATTCACTTCTATTGTAAGTGCCTCACTGTAACACAGTCTTTTTTATTTACATTTACACATTTGGCAGACGCTTTTATGCAAAGTGAATTACAGTGCACTTATTACAAGTACAATTCCCCTGGAGCAACCTGGAGTTAAGTGCCTTGCTCAAGGACACAATGGTGGTGGCTGTGGTGATTGAACCAACAACCTTCTGATTACCAGTTATGTGCCTTAGCCCACTACATCACCACCACCATTTTTAAGAAAAGTAGGGACAAAATAACATTTTTCCCCTCAAAAAAAACAAAAAAAACATGAACATTCCTTTAACCTTCAAAAAAATTGCATAAAGCTTTTTATTCATTTTATTTTATGAGCTCTGCCATTTTTTTTAGCTGTGTTACCAAAGTCTACCACGATTTTTATGAATTTACAGTTTTCTAGTGAGAAGCATTAAACAAACATCAACATTATTAAAATGTTGCCTGTAAAGATTTAAAACAAAAACTGTTATTTACCAATGTGTACCATATTCTTGCAAAGTGTAGCATGTTAACCTAGCAATATGCCTTCAACAATCATTATGAAAATCTGATTTGGGATACACAACTGGTTAAATGAACTGTATTACAATAAAACACAAATGCTCTTTTGATTAGATAGCTGCATATTAACAGCTCATCAGATGCCTACATACTGTTCACTGAAGACACATTACGGTTATGGACACAATAGATTGCAACAGTGCCCTCCCACTTTTTCAGCTGCCTTTCTTGTTTCCAGAAACATTTTCCCCATTCATTGTTGTCCATCGGGATTTCAGAAAATCCTTTATAAAAGAGTTCTAAACCAAGAACCAAATCAACCAGCTCCAAGGAGAATCAAAGAGTTACAAGCAGAAAAGTATTAGAAAATCTGACAAAAAGACAATGGTACAAGTTTCTACTAAACGAGTGAATGAACTAAGATCCCATGAACCACTACGAATGAAAAAATCTAATAAAACTTGTTTTTATCATTATAAAAATATTCAGATATACTGTATGCAAATATACAAGTATTTGAGAGTATAGAGAAACCGTCTTTCACAGTGTGTCTTGAGATTGGGTGGTTGCTTAAGAGTTTTTTTGGTGCACTTTGCTTGCCGTGATTTGTTTAATGGTGGATCATTTCCCTTCAGGATCATGGGTAGTGATTTTACCAGAAATTGTGCTATTAAACACAATTCTTATTAAAGATTAAGTTGAAACAATGCAGACTGGTGGAAACAATAGGAGCACCTACCATCAGCTCAGAGCTCAATGTCTGTCTTCAAAGTTTTATCGTATAAAGTAATCGTTAAAAATCTATTCCCCTATGGAAAATATTTATGGGCGTTTTACTTCTGTAAAAAAGGGACTATTGCCCTCTCTACCCATCAGGGGACAACTAATCAATTCAACCAGTCTTTGCAATAGAAGTATTATCATTGGTAACGCACTTACATCTGATCTGGTGAACATGCTGTCCTCCATGTCTGAGTCGTTTTGGTCCAACACATCCTGAAAGGGAGGTAATGATGCTGGTTTCCTCTTCTCTGAAAGTTCACTACTTTGTAACTTACTATGTCGGATTTGCGACTTGTCCTTCAGAACCTTTTTATCTGAATGGTGTTGCTGGAGCGAGGAGGGACAAGCATGTAGCTTTTGCGAGCTCTCTGAAAAACTGATTTTCCGTTTTTTGGTAACATGGCTTTCACTGTCCAACACAGGCCGCCGTTTACTATGTCCCAAGTTTGAGAAGCTGACCTCTGATGACCTCTGCTCCTTTGACGAGGCCTTGGGTTCCTTGAATCCCATCTGAGGAACAGGGTGATCTTCCTGAAGAGGCTGATTCTCTTTGGGTTTCTTAGAATCTTTAGAGAGTTTTCCAGAGTCCTTGCTGAAATCTCTGAAGGCACTTTTGGACTCTATTGAGTCTTTGGAAGGCTTGTCCTTGTGCTCCTTGGACGGTTTGTGGAGCTTTAGGGAGCTGCTGCTGATATTGTTTGTGGTAGTAAGAGCACTGCTGTTTTTGGACCCATCCTATAATAAGAATATGACAATATTCAGTAATGCATATATAAATATTATATTAAATCTAGTTATATGCTGATTAAATCATTAGCATTTTTTTTTAAATTAATTTAGCATTTTTTCCAAAGACACTCATGGGACAGTGATGGCATCAGATGGCATGGTACTTTGATAAATAACATGGTATTATTACTATTTTCATGTACCAAGGTATTTACATGCTTCTTCAAAGAATACCATGCTAACATGGTAGTACAAAAGTATATTGTAGTACCACAGCAATTTTTTGTACTTTTGTTGGTAAAATTAACAATGTCTGCCCAGTGCCCACCAATCTTGTTTATTGAGGATAAGTTATGCTGTAAAAAGGCACCGTCCTTCGGATGAGATGTTAAACCGAGGTCCTGACACTCTGTGGTCATTAAAAATCCCAAATCCATTAAAAACAAATTTGCCCCTATCTATCATGGCCTCATATTAATCTCCATCCCTGAATTGGTTACATCACTCTACTCTCTCCTCCCAACCAATAGCTGGTGTGTGGTGGTCGTTCTGGCGCACTATGGCTGCCATCGCATCATCCCTATGCTATGTAAAGCGCTTTGAGTGCCTAGAAAAGCACTATATAAAATGTAAAGAATTATTATTATTATTATTATTATAAACTATTTTATAGAGATATAAAACTTTTTTTTTTTAACTAATCATGCATGCAAAATGAAATAAAATATTCACAGTATTCACGTGAGATACATTTTCTTGCATATGTGCTACATACATACGCAAAAGCTTGTCTCTTGCCACATAACGTGTAAAATGCCCTTAAAGTGATAGTTCACCCGAAAATTACGTTTCTCTCATAATTTTCTCACCCTCATGTCATCCCAGATGTGTATTACTTTCTTTCTCCTGCTGAACACAATCAAATATTTTTAGAAGTATTTCTCAGCTCTTTCTGTCTATACAATGTAAGAGAATGGGTGCCAATTTTGTAAGCTGCAAAATCCACATAAGAGCAAAATAAAAGAAATTCAGGTGGTTAAATCCATATATCCTGAAACGATTCTGATAGGTGAAAAAAAGGACTTAAATATTGATCTGTTTCTCACTGTCGCGCACACACACACACAAGACGAGACAGTCACAATGTCAGAGTAAACTGCTTTAATCGATAAAGCAGTCAACAGTACAAAAAGGGCAAATCCAGAGGAGAAGAGTGGTAACGGGCGTAAGGTCAAGCGGGAATCAGAATAGGGTAAAGGGCAAATCCGATGAGAGTGGTCAAGGGGCGTAGGGTGGCCGGAAACAAGCATGAACTAGACGGGACTAGCGAGAGGAAAAGACAGGGGAACTAGAGGATCACAAGTGCTGGCAAAGCGACGGGGGGTAAACTAAACAATAACCAACAAGAGTGAGACGAAAGGGTTGTGATATATATAGGGGAACAAACGAGTGGTGCAGGTGAAACGAATAACAGGTGATTGGGACGAGTACAGGTGAAACTAATGATCCCGTGATTGGATGCGAGCATAGAGCCAGAGGGGGGTGTGTGGGAGTGAGCGAGTGAGCTCGATCGAGTGGCGTGAGCGTGTAAGCTCGCGTAGTGAGCACGTGAGCTCGACGGAGGGAAGCGAGCGTGTAAGCTCGCGGAGTGAGCGTGGGAGCTCGATGGAGGGAAACGAGCGTGTAAGCTCGCGGAGTGAGTGTGTGAGCTCGAAGGAGGGAAGTGAGCGTGTAAGCTCGCGGAGTGAGTGTGTGAGTTCGAAGGCGGGGAGCGAGCGTGTAAGCTCGCGGAGTGAGTGTGCGTGTGTGCCCGACGAAGCGGGGAGAAGCAGAGGAGCGGGGTACGTGACAGTACTCCCCCCTCTGTAACAGACGGCTCCTGACGGCCGCTCTCGGCTGCGAGGAGCGCGACCTCTGGGAAGCAGTGCAGGATGATCGGGATGCTGGCGATTCCAACAAACAAAAACCCCAGAACAGAAACCCCACACAACACAAAAAACAAAAATGAGGGCAGTCCAAGGGGCACAGAGGGCACAAAGGGAAATGAAACAGTCCATGGGGGTCAATGGGCAGTTCAAGGCAAGGTCAGGGGGAACATAGCGGACAGGCGGGTGGTCGGGAGATCTGGGGGGCAGCCATAGGGCAGAGACTGGGTCAGGGGGTCTGGAAGGCGACTGGAGGACAGGGACTGGGTCCGGGGGCCTAGAAGGTGACCACCGGACAGGGACGGGACTAGGGGACCTGGGATGAGGCAACAGGGCCGGGACAGGGTCAGGAGGCCACCGGACAGGGTCAGGAGGCCAGGGAAGAGGCCACAGGATAGGGTCAGGAGGCCAGGGAAGAGGCCATAGGATAGGGAGAGGGTCAGGAGGCCAGGGAAAAGGCCACAGGGCAGAAAGAGGGTCAGGAGGCCAGGGAAGAGGCCACAGGACAGGGAGAGGGTCAGGAGGCCTGGGAGGAGCCGTGAAAGGCAGAGCCATGGAGGACTTGGGAGACGGAGCCTTGGAAGACGGAGCCGGGAGAGACTCGACAGGCGGGGCACTGAGAGACTGAGGAGGCGGCGCCATAGGGAGCCCAAGAGACAGGGGCGAAGGCCTGGAAGGCTCAGGAGGTGGAGCCAATGACGGTGGCGCCGTGGGAGGCACTAGCGAGGTAGGCCTGGAAGGCTCTGGAGGTGGAGCCATGGGGGGCTCTGGAGGGGGAGCCGTAGGAGGCCCGAGAGGCGGAGCCGTAGGAGGCTCTAGTGGCAGAGTCCTGGAAGGTTCGAGAGGCTTGGGGGGCGGAGCCCTGAGAGGCTCGAGAAGAGGAGGAGCCCTGAGAGACTCGAGAGACGAAGCCGTGAGAGGTTTGAGGGGTGGAGCCATGAAAACCTCGAGGGGCGGAGCCCTGAGAGGCTCGAGGGGAGGAGGAGCCCTGAAAGACTTGAGAGGGGAAGCCCTGAGAGGCTCGAAAGGGGGAGGAGCCCTGAGAGACTCGAGAGGCGAAGCCGTGAGAGGCTTGAGGGGTGGAGCCCTGAGAGGCTCGAGGGACGGAGCCCTGAAAGACTTGAGAGGGGAAGCCCTGAGAGGCTTGAGAGGGAGAGGAGCCCTGAGAGACTCGAGAGGCAAAGCCGTGAGAGGCTTGAGGGGTGGAGCCATGAAAGACTCGAGGGGCGGAGCCCTGAGAGGCTTGAGAGGCGGAGCTCTGGGAGGCTCGAGGGGTAGAGCTCTGGGAGGCTCGAGAGACTTGAAAGGCAGAACCCTGGGGGGCTTGGGAGGTAGAGCTCTGGGAGGCTTGGGAGGAGGAGCCTTGAAAGACTCGGGAGGAGAAGCCCTGAGAGGCTTGGAAGGAGGGGGAGCCCTGAAAGACTCGAGAGGAGAAGCCCTGGGAGGCTTGAGAGGCGGAGCTCTGGGAAGCTCGAGAGACTTGAAAGGCAGAACCCTGGGGGGCTTGGGAGGTAGAGCTCTGGGAGGCTCGAGAAACGGAGCCCTAGGAGGCTCGAGAGGAGGAGCCCTGGGAGGCTCGAGAGGAGGAGCCCTGGGAGGCTTGGGAGGAGGAGCCTTGGGAGGCTCGTGAGGCGGAGGCCGCGAGGGCTCTGAGGGGCGAGCAGAGGCTGGCAGAGCCGTGGAAGACTCTGGGGGCGGAGCAGAGGCTGGCAGAGCCGTGGAAGACTCTGGGGGGCGAGCAGAACCCGGCAGAGCCGTGGAAGACTCTGGGGGCGGAGCAGAACCCGGCAGAGCCGTGGAAGACTCTGGGGGCGGAGCAGAACCCGGCAGAGCCGTGGAAGACTCTGGGGGCGGAGCAGAACCCGGCAGAGCCGTGGAAGACTCTGAGGGCGGAGCAGAACCCGGCAGAGCCGTGGAAGACTCTGAGGGCGGAGCAGAACCCGGCAGAGCCGTGGAAGGCTCTGAGGGAGGAGCAGAACCCGGCAGAGCCGTGGAAGACTCTGAGGGCGGAGCAGAGGTCGGTAGAGCTGTGGAAGACTCTGAGGGAACCTCTGCGGTCTTGAGCACAAGACAAGACTGGGGAGAAGGGGCCCTCTTCCTTCTCTTACGTCTTCGGCCAACCGGGGACGTGGCCATGGGGACGGTCGAGGCTACAGGCGCTGGCTCTGGGGCGGTCGAGGCTACAGGCGCTGGCTCGCTGACCGTGGCAGACATGGGCGCTGGCTCGCCGGCTGTGGCGGGCATGGGCGCTGGCTCTCTGGCCGTGGCAGGCATGGGCGTTGACTCGCTGGCTGTGCCAGGCTTCAAGACTGGGGCCGTGACCGGCTCCGGGACTGGGGCTGTGTCAGGCTTCGGGACTGGGGCCGTGGTCAGGCTTCGGGACTGGGGCCGTGATAGGCTTCAAGACGGGGGCCGTGGTAGGCTTCAAGACGGGGGCCGTGGTAGGCTTCAAGACGGGGGCCGTGGTAGGCTTCGAGACGGGGGCCGTGGTAGGGAACGCTGGTTCAGTTTCTGCCTCCCCCACAGTAAACGAGGAACCAGCATACAGTAGGGCGAGGTCAATAAACTGAGCCAGGTTGAGGGAGCAGCGACCACCAGGCATAACTGATGAGGTTGGCTCATTCAGCCCACATTGAAAAATGTCTTTCAGAGCCACCTCATCAAAGTTCACCTGGTTAGCCAGGGCACAAAAGTCAACCACGTAAGCCTCCAAGGGTTGACTCCCCTGACGCAAAGCCAAGAGTCGGGCCGCTGGCTCCAAAAAGTTAAGGGCAGGGTTTACCGTTCTATAACTGCTGCCCTGCTTAAACAACCCTTGGCAAGCGTCCGAAGAGCCATCAAACCTCTCAGGGGGTTGAAGGCTTACGGCGCTCGGGGATGGGTTGGGAGCATAAACGGGCTCAGGGACAGACACAGGTAGAACATAAATCAAAAATCGCACGTACCTGCTGTCCCTGGGCCGTGAGCGCTCGATCACGTCTCCCAACCGTAGGTCCTCGTGCAGAACGTGCCGTGAACATCCGCTCTAGTGAGCTGCGAAAATCCACCGGGGAATACATTGTGACTGTCTTCTGTATGGGTTGGTTATTCTCTCGCGCACACACACACACACACACAAGACGAGACAGTCACAATGTCAGAGTAAACTGCTTTAATCGATAAAGCAGTCAACAGTACAAAAAGGGCAAATCCAGAGAAGAGTGGTAAACGGGAGCGTAAGGTCGAAGCCGGGGAATCAGAATAGGGTAAAGGGGCAAATCCGGATGAGAGTGGTCAAGGGGAGCGTAGGGTCGAAGCCGGGAAACAAGCATGAACTAGACGGGACTAGCGAGAGGAAAAGACAGGGGAACTAGAGGATCACAAGTGCTGGCAAAGCGAGGGGGGGTAAACTAAACAATAACCAACAAGAGTGAGACGAAAGGGTTGTGATATATATAGGGGAACAAACGAGCGGTGCAGGTGAAATGAATAACAGGTGATTGGGACGAGTACAGGTGAAACTAATGATCCCGTGATTGGGTGCGAGCATAGAGCCAGAGGGGGTGTGTGGGAGTGAGTGAGTGAGCTCGATCGAGGGTGGCGTGTAAGCTCGGAGTGAGCGTGAGCTCGACGGAGGGAAGCGAGCGTGTAAGCTCGCGGAGTGAGTGTGTGAGTTCGAAGGCGGGCAGCGAGCGTGTAAGCTCGCGGAGTGAGTGTGCGTGTGTGCCCGACGAAGCGGGGAGAAGCAGAGGAGCGGGGTACGTGACACTCACCCACACCTATCATATCAGATCTGAACACGTGGATTTAACCACTGGAGTCTTATTGATTACTTTTATGCTGACTTTGTGTGGATATTGAAATTTCTTAATATATCTAAAACTCTTAATTTGTGTTCTGCAGAAGAAAGAAAGTCATACACATCTGGGATGGCATGAGGGTGAGTACTGTATGAGAGAATTATTATTATTTTTATGTGAACTATCCCTTTAAGCATCTGGACATTCAGTTCCTTACTGAAAAAAACCTACTGTTAATAATTTCACATGCGGAGACATTCATTTCTCCCTCAGGAAAGCCAAAGTTATATATTGTGTCTGTGCGGCATGAGAAGCACAGCTATGGCTTTAACAGGAGACTCACATTGAGCTTTGACTGACAGCATACAGACAGACCTGCGGTTTTATTCAGTAAATAAAGTTCTCTGGATTCCCACATGGAGTTTTACCTGTAACAATGGCCATAAACTATAAAATATTTATCGAAAGTGGGGCATTACGATCTATTTTTTAAACAATCATCACAAAATGTAATTTACATGAGGAGAATGATCGCATTACATTCAAATGGTACTCAAATGATAATTTGCTGAAAATAACCTCCTTAGATTATCAGGATTCAATCAGATTTATTGAACAGAATGTGTTGAATGCATCCATAACTTCATGTGTAACTTTAATCAAGTCCGACATCTTTTTCGTCACATTATTTTATGCTGCTTCATAAAAGCATATATTGAAAAATGATTGTGTAGATAAATAGGGTTAGATTGCATTCCAATATGTTTTTTGCTGTGTTCAAGCTGTCCCGCTCGGCAATGAAGGGCTCAACTTCTCTCGCACGTCTGGACATGCAAGACACCGTAGTCGCATACAGATGAGCTTACCGTGTCTGTGTGTCCAGCGGGTTTGTGAAAACCTTTTCAAGTGCTGTTGCATTGCTGAAGTGATGTTTTTTAGGTCCTGCATTGTTTTTTCAATCTAAAGTGAAGCGCTATCACACATCTGACACCTCTTTGTTATGTGTCAGCACCCTCGTCCGTGGACTGCATCACTTCCGCCTTATTTTTGATTTGTAAATTCTGCAATTTTGTAATAGAGGAATTTTTGTAATCGAGTAATCGAATTAAATCGAGTAATCGTGACAGCCCTAAACATTTCCATTTTACATTATTAGGGGTCTTTACTATATACTGATATTAAAAAAAACATTGGTAAGGGCAAGGGTAGTATCAAAAGTGTAATTACTAGTGCTGTCAGTCTATTACATTTTTTAATCACGATTAATCACACAATTTATAGTTATCACGATTAATCGCAGATTTTGAAACTGAAATTTGATCTATATACTATATACTTTTCCTATATCTAAATGCATTTATATCCTTTTTAGTAAAGAAAACAAAACAATATGTAACAGTAATGTTTTATAAACATTTTAAAAATGAAACCTTCCACAGTATAAAATTAGATATTCACTAAAATGGCACAAATTCTAGTAACATTAACAGTTTCCCAACGTCTAATTGGGAGGTTGACTAATTAAAGGAAATAGCCTGCATAGGTTGCGCATTGAATCTCTCAAACTCTCATTCTCCAGAATATTAGTCAGCCGGCAGACTGTGGCTATACGCTTTGCTACAGCAGTCATGAAGAGGCTTTCAGGATTCGTGTCAGGGCGTTAGCGCCTTCGTCAAGCTTTGCTTTCAACTCCACATGAAAAGCGTTTGCAGACAACGTGTCATTCTACATTTTGGTGATAGTTATATGACTTAACTAGCTTCTGTGATAATTAAATTGTGCCTTACAGAGGCTGCAGAGTACTTAATTTCTCTCACAAGTCCCATCTGGGCTTGTTTAGTACAACAAAGAGCATTAAAAGGTCCTCTCTCCATCACTTGATC
Organism: Xyrauchen texanus; assembly: GCF_025860055.1. Lineage (NCBI taxonomy): Eukaryota > Metazoa > Chordata > Actinopteri > Cypriniformes > Catostomidae > Xyrauchen > Xyrauchen texanus. Next base: position 16,535,645 of record NC_068276.1, read on the forward strand.
ATTGACACGGAATCGCTGTCGTGTGTGTGTGTGTGTGTGTGTGTGTGTGTGTGTGTGTGTGTGTGTGTTGTAGTGTATGCATCAGTGTCATGACCCCAGGCTGACACATCGCAAAGTCTTTGCCTTACTCCAACTTCTGTTTAGAACTCACATTAATAAAATGCCAGAATCTAATATCAAACCGGTAAACGTGTTAATTGCGATTAAGAAAAATGTGCGCGTTAAACATTTTAACATTAAACACAATTAATTAACATTAACCGCATGTGTCAACATGTTAATTTTGACAGCTCTAGTAATTACAAAATAACATGTATGTACATAATCAGAACATTATATGAAACGCTTACTTTTTAAAACTATTAAGTGAGAACCCACTTAATGTGGTTCCAAGTAAACTACAAGCTCAGCTCAGAATACATTATCATCGTGAGTTTTTCAGAATGATCTGGAAAGTGTTTGGAAAGGCACTGATCTGGATAGAGCTTACTTCCATTGGGGGATGGGCAAATGTGAAAAACTCTGGCAGGCAACCTGGGGATAGAGCAACAAGCATTTCCTTAGCTTTCATTTCCTTAGCTTTGACAGGGTTATCCTACCTGCAGGTCAAGCTAACTGGCCCCATGTCAATAAGTCACTGATGTCATTAAGTAGTAGTCTAGACAGATGAGGCGTTGCAACCTGCCCAGACTAATTTTAAACCTTTTATTTGGTCTTATTTGCTTTTAAGACCACAAAAACACAAAAGGGTTTGAACAGATGTGCCTAAAGACCACCATTCCCCTCTTCTTTTAACTTTTAAGGTGTTAACAACATAATGCAGCAACTTTAACAGCAACCATCACCTATTAAAGGGATAGTTCACCCCAAAAATGGAAATTCTCTCATCATTCACTCACCCTCATTGCATACCAGATGTGTATGATTTTCTTCTTCACAACAAAAATTCAGATTTTTAGAAGAATATATCTGCTCTGTTGGTCCTCACAGTTCAAGTGAATGGTGACCAACATTAAGCTCCAAAATGCAAATAAAGGCAGAATAAAAGTAATCCAAATGACTCTTGTGGTTAAATCCATATCTTCAGAAGCAATATGAAAGGTGATGCTGAGAAAAAGAAAAATATTTAAGTCTTTTTATTACAAATTTTACTTAAATTCTCCTCCCTGCCCAGTAGGTGGTTAAATGCATGAAGAATGTGAATCGCCAGAATCAAAAGAAGAAGAAAGCGAAAGTTAAAGTGGATATTTATAGTTTCACCACTGGAGTCTTATGGATTACTTTTATGCTGTCTTTGTGTTTTTTTATAGCTTAAACATTTTGGTCACCATTCACTTGCATTGTGAGGACCTACAGAGCTGAAATATTCTAAAAATCGTTGTTTGTGTTCTGCAGAAGAAAGAAAGTCATACACATCTGGGATGGCATGAGGGTGTGTAATTAATTAGAGAATTTTAATTTTGGGTGAACTATCCCCTTAAGGGCCAGCAATGTAATCAGTCACCGGTAACCACAAGCTGTTGAGATTAACACATTGAGAACACCGGTGAAATTGTACTCTATAAAACTATATAAAAGTCCATTTAAATTGTCTAGATGCCAGCATGTTTACATTACATAAGAGCATTTACATTTGGTGTACGGAAAAACAGAGCATCGTCTGCATTCCTCAAAATGACATACAAGAAAGCCATTTGGGTTTGAAATGACATAAGGGTTAGTACATACATGACAACAGAATTTGTATTTTTAAAACATATAAACGAATCCTTTTATAAATGACTACATTTTGATAATGCCAGAATGCTCCAAATATCTGGCAAAGAATTAAAGTATCCCAAATTCTGCATTTGTTCAATAATTTTTTTTTAAACTGAGACCATTGCATGACAATCAATAAACCTTGATATTGAACCATAACATCAAATTGAGGAAGGGGAAAGGACAACAAAGTGCAGATTGTCATTTTTGCTACAGCAACGGGAGTAGTAGTTCAGCGGAGGTTGGAATGGCCCTTAATCTGTCAGTAATCCATCACACGAAACGACCTGTTTGGATTGCGAACCGTTTCCATGTGCACCATGGGCTTTTGTAACTTCACTGTAAAAGCTAGCATACAATACAAGCTGTTTAATGGCTAAGTGATACTGCACAGGAGACTAAAAAAAATCTAAATTGAAGAAACGTGGCAGTGTACAGTCACGCGCGATTTGCTAGAGTTATAGCTAATGTGGTTTAATAGATGTGGGGATAAAAAGCTCCAGCGACTGAGGTTTCCAGCGAAACACTCCAGGAAACTGCTCTAGCGTCCTTGTTTCATGTAAAAAATTATATTTTTCCTCATTAAAAAAGTTTTTTTTAGAATAATTCAAGATAAACTGCCAGAAAACTCTAAATGTGTTATGTCTAGAAAAGAATCACTTAGCACATGCAGAACCCTGTCGAATCAGGACACCCAGTTATCCAGTTTGCGTCATTGGAATGCTAACATGTGCTTTCTCAGCAGCCAAGAAATACTTGACTTAAGCCGAAGTTTAACATCTCTACAATCCTCAGCGTTAAATACCCTCAACATCTTTCAACTTGTCAAATATGCAGGATTAAGTAGGACTCCTTGAGGTACTGGGAAATGTTTTGCCCAGACAAAGAATACATTTTTTTCTCCCCAGAGTTCAGGCTCTTAAACATGGAGATCCACACTCACCTTTGACCCTGGGAAGGACTTGCTCTTTTTCACATCAGAGAAGGTCAATGTTAATGAGCTGCTGGGTAATGTGGGCAGCTTGAGATGCTGACCGAACAGAGAAGTGGAGCCCTCCTGCATTACCATTACCTAACAGATGAAAGATGAAAAACACTGATGAACTGCAGATTTATTGCTTTGCATGTTTATTAACAGCAGGTTCGTTCCAAGTACTCTGATGTCAGTATAATGGTGTGAGGAAAAGACCAAAATGTTATCATAATTTACTGAAAATCTTAACCTCCATCTTCATCTTGATCTCATGAAAAAGACATGACTGTGGCAACATTTTTGCAAAATGATATTATGATGGTTCCTTAAATGTTTCACGGCAGTTCCAAATTGCTACTGTGCAATGACTATATAATGCAAATGTTAAAATGCATCATCTTTCAAGTCATTGACAACAGTAAAAGTGTTTGATGTCATAAGATAACAAGGCAAAAAGTACATGTTTTTGAATGGACAATATGCAGTTTTACTCATGTTGTTGTAGCGCCCCTAGTGTTCATTTTACCAGGGAATTTTGCAATACGTACAACGATCCATGTAAAAATTATTTTGCAAAAATGTAGCTATAGTAATGTGGCTCAAATGTGATGAGGTTGAAAATCGAATTCAGTGTTTCCCAAACTGGTTAAAAGTTCCAGCGGTACCGTACTGACTAACCGTACCGTAATTCCGTTTGTCTACAGCCGGAAGCTTTTTAAATGCTCACATGGGTATGTGCTTGTGCTCTCTTTAGAACGCTCGTTTCTCGTTGTGAATGCAGCTCGCGCGTGAACATTTAAATGTGCTTCTTGATGCGATATGAATGTAAACACAGATGTTAATGTATTATGGGAGTGTTAACAGATGGGACAAAAATCTGTGGAATCTTGACACAATATTAATGTAAGCCATAAATGTATTACGTGACGTAGACGGGACAAAAATCTTATATCAAAATATCTGTTCTGTGCGATGTGTAAATGCAGCCTAATATAAGAGCTACAGCCAAACTCTGAGTGGTTTGAACCTTTATTTATGTATATCTAATAATCACACTTTTTTAATGTTTTTATATCACAATTTTTATATTAATTTTAATATATTTATATCAATATTACACTTTGTACATAAAGGAGTTTTCAAATCACATATTTGTTTATTATTTATTTGAGTTGATTTATAAGTGGTTGGGGTGGGGAAAAAATCTTTGGGAACCACTGATCTAACTTGTGCATGCATTCAATTCAAAACATTGTTATGAGATGATGCTAGTTTAATGTAGCCAACTGGAACATGATATCTGTGCAATATCAGTGTATAAACCTCACTCTCCTGGCCTTAAGAGAGGCACAAATGACCGAGGCTAGAGGCCATGTATTTATAGCCTACTTGCTAGCTCGTCCAACTCTCGTGTCAGGTATCACCGGTTCGAATCCCGCTCAGGGCGGGTTGAGTGGGACCGGTGACACTAAAATCAATTATGTTAGTCACTGACATCAAAGCTGCAGTGACATGTGTTGAAGCAGCCTATTTGATTTCACACACAAAAATTAGATTTGAGAGCTACGGTGGTGGGGAAGATTTCCAGAGAAAAACTACTTAAATTTCAGTTTGTTCCTTACACAACACTGTAATATGGCATTAGAATACAGGGAATATATTGTATATATCGTATGTACTTTGTTAATTTGTACTTTTTTGTCTTTTTGGGAGTTTGACAACCCCAGTAATCATTCTTTTTCATTGTGTGGAAAAAGCAGCTTGGAAATTCTTCTTAACAGTGTTCCACTCACAAAAGAAAGTCATATGGGCTTGAAACGACATTGAGGCGAGTACATGATGACAGTACATGATGACAGTTTTCATTTTTGGGTGAAATATCCCTTTAAAAGAAAGGACAAATTTTCAACAATCAAAAAAAAGATAATTCTGACCTGCTTTCTATTAGGTATCTTTAACTACAAAGTACTTAAGCATCTGATACAATGTACTTATTATATACATACGTGTTGTTGCATTGTACTTCCATTTAAAGTACCAGCATTACAATACATCTGTAGTTACACTGTTAAACTTATGTAGCAGCAAATGTGAATCTTGTGAGCATTTTGCAGAACAGCGTGAAGTTTCTGTATTTTAATGTTAGTACATAGTAGTTAAAGTCACCTAATATAAAGTGGGACCATAAATACTGTTACATTTCTGTTGAATAAACATTGCGTATGGTGTTTGTCCTTACTTTAGAGTCCTCTGAAGTTCTTTTGTGAGGATCACGTTGCTGTAAAAGAGGACAGGACAAATATCACAGTTCGAAAGTGGACCACCTTTAACATTTTTTCCCCATTCGCACACACACACTCACACACACTCACAGACACAAACACTATTAACATGTTTTGGCAAGAGGCACTACAGTATGCTTTCTTTTGGCCTGACGTATTGACAGAAAGCCTTTCAACAGCCAAAACAATCAGATTAATTGGAAAGGACCTTTATCTGTCACCTAGCTAAATTGATATTGCTCTCGCTAACGGTTCTTTCTTAATTAAAACAACTTCCCGCACAACTGGCCTCTTTGCCAATAAACAGTTTCGATTCCTGCCATGCCTCATCTGTAATCCAGACAAGTGCCAAAGGAGATGGTTTCATACTCCCGACCGTAAAACATTAGAATTACTGGAATGAGGAAAGAGAGGGTGAACTAATGCTTCAGAGTTGACCCTCAAAAGAAAAATAATTTCTTTGAATATGTCTTGAGGGGAAAAATGTCCCAGTTCAAGATCAAACCTCACTTACACTCCTTTATGTGCTGGGGGAACTTTGAAATGCATCCAAGATCAATGAAACATAAATACAAGCCAGTTGATTCATAAAGAGTGTGGATTCCCTTGGAAACGAGCCGAAGACAACCCCAGTTTCCTATAGTGATAGATGGTCAGGTTAAGACTAACCCAATCAAATCCTGTAAAGTTACTTATTGTCTTGGTTGAAGGGAAGAGTAATTCCATTAGGATCGACTGCCTGATAATGACTTTCATCTCTGGAGGACTATTTTGGAGGACTAGCTCAGACAAGCAGCCTAAGGGGACTTCAATGCGTTATTCACCTGCAAACGAAGGACATGCATTTTAAACCCACACAAGGCCAACCAGTTACTTCTCTTGCATAATACCTTTGATATTTAAACAGTTCCAACACTGAGCAAATAGCCTACTCTGAAAACTAATGAGGCAAATTGTATGACAAAATAGTTGCAAAATACAAATGCATTCTCAACCACCTTCTCTTTGAGATTATAAAGCTGAAAAATTTGTACTTGTATCAAAAGGGTGCATTCAGCTCTGGAACCTATAAATGGAGACCCACCATAGCCAGCCGTTCATGTTCCCTGAGTTTTATGATGCTCCAGCACATGTTGATATTTCTAATCAATATTTTCAATATTTTTTTGTGTTCAAAAAACTCTGTGAACAGGCATAATGTACTGTGCCATTAATAAACACCATCTTGATTATTTCTACTTGAGCAAATTTCCAAACTCAGAACAAACTAATAAAATACACTCATGGCCACTTTATTAGGGACACCTGTTCACCTACTTATTCATGTGATTATCTAATCAGCCAATCGAGTGGCAGCAGTGCAATGCATAATATCATGCAGATACGGGTCAGGAGCTTAATGTTCACATCAACCATCAGTATGGGGAAATTTTTTGGATCTCATTGATTTGGACCGTGGCATGATTGTTGGTGGCAGATGGACTGGTTTGAGTATTTCTGTATGTGCTGATCTCCTGGGATTTACACACACAACAGTCTCTAGAATTTACTCAGAATGGTGCCAAAAACTAAAAACATCCAGTGAGCAGCAGTTCTGTGGATGTAAGCGCCTTGTTGATGATAGAGGTCAACAGAGAATGGCCAGACTGGTTCGAGCTGACAGAAAGGCTATGGTAACTCAGATAACCCCTCTGTACCATTGAAGTGAGCAGAAAAGGATCTCAGAATGCACAACACGTCGAAACTTGAAGAGGATGGGCTACAACAGCAGGAGACCACGTTGGGCACTTTATTCAGACCATAGCGTTCCTAATCTCAGAAGTCCTTCACACATGAAACAAAGTGATAAATATCACAATATCTCACAGTTTTGAATCTCAATAAACTAGAATCATATTATAATTTATACATTATTCAATATCATCATATTGAGTCCTACAGTATATTTATAGATCATGTCGCCAGGTCCTTGCTGATTCCCAGACCTAATTCATAATGTACGTACCCCTCCGGCCTTGAGCAGCTTCTTGCAGAACTCTTCAGTAGGGTTGTTGAATGTGAGCTTTTCACAACGCAGGTGATTGACAGGTGGGTGGCCCTCCAAGTGCAGGAACAAATCGTAGTCAAAGCGCACCTTTTTTGGTTCTTCCTGGTGAAAAATGACAATTCATTTATCTACGCCATACAAATAGTCAAAATGTCAGGATGCACAGAATATACACTTTGAATAGGTTTTATTTGATGCAACATAATAAACAAAGTACCTTGTTTTTAAAGTAAACTTCAATCGGCAAGATGAAGCCGGCGTATCCAGACTCTTCTACTTTATACGGTGGATCCTTACACACTGCAACACACAGAGAGAGAGAAGCGAGAGAGAAAGAGAGAGAGAGAGAGAGAGAGAGAGAGAGAGAGAGAGAGAGAGAGAGAGAGTGTATTAATAGGGACTTTAGTTTAAAAAAAAAAAAACTTCCATAACTTCCATAATAAGGCCTTCAACAAAAAAGTGTTCTCTTTTCTTCATTATTATAAGAATTTACCAGGTTCAAAACAACATAACCTCCATCTATAGCAAGTGTCATATAATTTGGACTTGTAGCTTATTCCATCAAATCAAAACAAAATAAATCTGTTCACAGTCATGCACATGCTATTAAAGTTTATTGGGGGTAAAAAAGTTACATGGAGGGAGAAGGCAAAACCCCATAATAAAGTAATAGCTTGCTTAAACATTTCAATTCTCTCATCATTAACTCACCCACAATCCACACAAGATGTGCATTTTTTTTTTTCTGCAGAAAACAAACAAAGATTTTTTTGGAAGGATATCTGAGCTGTGTAGGTCCATACAATACAATTGTAAATTGTATTGTAAAAATACAATTACAAGATGTTTTTTTGAAGCTCCACAAAGCATACAAATGCAGCATAAAAGTAATCAACTCCAGTGGTTAAATCCATATCTTCTGAAGCAATCCATATGGTTTTCATTGAGAACTGATGAACATGAAATACATTTTTAAGAATAAATATTGACAGCAGTCCCCTTTGTGATCATGATTTAACACCACCTAGCACTCTGTGCATGCGTTAAGCACTAGGAAGTGTGATCGAGCTTGAGATCTTGATCATGCCTAGAGACTGCAATGGCAAGATCTACGTAGAGTGAAAAATGAGTTATATTTTGGTTTGTTCTCACCTAAAACAGAATAGATTCAAGACTTCAGAAGACATATACAATATTAAACCACTAGAGTTGTATGGATTACTTTTATGCAGTCTTTATGTGCTTTTAAGAGTTTGAAAGATTTGGTCACCATTCACTTGCATTGACCTACAGAGCTGAAATCTTCTTCTTCAAATCTTCTTTGTGTTCAGCAGAAGAAAGTAAGTCATACACATCTGGGATGGTTTGAGGGTGAGTATCATGAGAGAATTTCCAGTTTGGGGTGAACTATTCCTCTAAAGCAAACTCAAAAGTACGCAGTCAGCATTGTCATTATTTAGACAACTTTATAAGCATCCAATTATTCATGTGTAACACATCATCTCCTGTTAGAACAAAGTTCATGAGAATGAGCATCCAGAGACAGTAATAAATTAATATATAAATAAAGCAGCCAAAGCTGGTGTGCTAGTCTTAGCTGGTTTAAGCTGGTCTTTCCAGCCTGGTTTAGCAGGTGCTCAGCTGAAAAGTGCTCAAAACGTCTAGGTTACGTATGTAACCTCCGTTCCCTGATGGAGGGAGCAAGACGTGTCAGAGAAGCGACACTAGGGGTCTCTCTTGAGCGCCGATATTCACCTCTGGACTATGAAAAAAGGCCAATGAGAGTTGGCAACCAGTATTTGCATGTCCCGGCCCCGGACATACGGGTATTTAAGCGGCGCAAATCACGGGAGTTCATTCAGGATTTTTCTGAGGAGCCGGAAATGGTCCGGCCACAACAGTGGCTCGGCTCAGCGACGTGGCAGGGGAGACACAACGTCTCATTCCCTCCATCAGGGAACAGAGGTTACATACGTAACCTAGACGTTCCCCTTCTGTCGCACTCTCCACGTTGTGTCAGAGAAGCGACACTAGGGGTCCACTTATAAAAGCGCCATGCGCTGAGCCGTGTACGTGAACTGCTGATACAGGAGCGAGCAGGTATTCTTACGTGCAGGACAACCAACTGTATCAGGCTGCACGTACCCTTCCCCAATGCCCCATTTAAGCCATCAGGATTCCTTATTGTTACCCTGGAGGGAAACAAGGTGCTGGCTGCCAACCTGGGAACGGGCCAAGCCTGGCCGGGCCTCTTTTCTCTCTATGTTTATTGCATAGAGCAACTTAGGCCGGTCCCTTACACGCATTGAGGGAAGGGGGTCTTAGCCCTTATTCAGGGCAGAGAAGACCCTGCGGAGGCCACGCCTACCTGAGAGGGGAGGCAAGTTTAAGTGGCAAAACCATCAGAGGCCTGCTTAGGGCCTATGTGGAAAAGTCGGTGCGGTGGTAGATCCAGCCTATAGAGGGGGGAACATACAGCACGGCAGCCGAGGCAGCCATGACTGCCTAAGGGAAACACGGGAGTCTGCTCGCCAGAGGGGACAGAACCGTGGTGTTACACACAGGGGGAGTCCGAAGGAGTCCTTACCTGTGGAGCACCTATACCAGTACAGGGTAGCTTACGGTACCCGCAGTGGCTTGGGTCAGCGAGTTCCTCCGCTGAACTGCGACCCACAAGGGCTAGGGAGGTCTCAACTCGGAGACTCGAGTCTCTGCTTGGAGACAGCATTCCCTTTCTGTTGTCCCCAAAGCAGACGAAGAGCTGCTCAGAGCATCTGGTGCTCTGTGTGCGGTCCAGATAAATACGTAAAGCACGTACTGGACACAGCAGTGAAAGGGCTGGGTCTGCCTCCTCCCGGGGCAGCGCTTGCAGGTTCACTACCTGATCCCTGAAGGGCGTGGTAGGAACCTTGGGCACATAGCCCGGTTGCAGTCTTAGGATCACAAAAGTATCTGCCGGACCGAACTCCAGGCAAGCATCGCTAACAGAGAACGCATGCAGGTCCCCGACCCTCTTGATGGAAGCGAGCGCGATCAGCAGGGCAGTCTTGAGAGAGAGGGCCCTGTGTCCAGCTGAGTCAAGCGGTTCGAAGGGGGGTCTCTGGAGGCCCGTAAGGACGACGGAGAGATCCCAGGAGGGGAACAGGTTAGGCCGGGAGGGAGTTATCCTCCGGGCACCTTTTAGGAACCTGACGATTAAGTTGTGCTTACCAAGAGACTTGCCGTCTACCGTGTCGTGGTGAGCCGCGATAGCGGCGACATACACCTTGAGGGTGGAGGGGACAGCCTCCTCTCCAGCCTCTCCTGAAGAAACACGAGCACTGACCCGGGCAGCCAACAGCGTGGGCTTGCATTGGATTGGATTGGTCATCTGCGGGTCTTCGGCTCGGGAAGAACACCAGTCCGCGAACAGACGCCACTTTAGAGCGTAGAGATGCCTGGTAGAGGGGGCTCTGGCTTGATTGATTGTATCTATGACGGTCGGTGGTAGGCCGGCTAGATCTTCCGCATCCCATCCAAGGGCCAGGCGTGGAGGTTCCAGAGGTCTGGGTGCGGGTGCCAGAGCGTGCCCGTCCCTGAGAAAGAAGGTCCTTCCTCAGGGGAATCCGCCAGGGAGGGGCTGTCGTGAGGAGCGTGAGGTCCAAAAACCAAGTCCGGGTAGGCCAGTAAGGGGCTACCAGAATAACTTGCTCCTCGTCCTCCCTGACCTTGCATAGCACCTGTGCAAGAAGGCTCACTGGGGGGAATGCGTACTTGCGCAGCCCCGCAGGCCAGCTGTGTGCCAACGCATCTGCCCCGAGGGGAGCCTCTGTCCGGGCATACCAGAGCGGGCAGTGGGAGGTTTCTTGGGAGGCAAGCAGTGGGAGGTTTCTTGGGAGGCAAACAGGTTTACCTGAGCCTTGCCGAACCGGTCCCAAATCAGCTGGACCGACTTTGTCTTGACAGCGCGTCTGCTATCACATTGAGGTTGCCGGGGATGTGAGTGGCGCACAGCTCTAGGCAGTTGATGTGCCAGCGCAGCGGGCCTCGGTTCCACCAGCCTGCGGCTGCGTGCCCGTTGCATACAGCGCCCCAACCCAATTTGGAGGTGTCGGTTGTGACCAGAATGCGTCGGGACACCTGCTGCAAGGGTACTCCTGCCCTTAGGAAGCAGAGGTCTGTCCAGGGTTTGAAGGTTTGGCGGCAGGCAGAGGTAACTTTTATGTTGTGCGTGCCACGGCGCCATGCTCATCTCGGGACTCGAGTCCGGAGCCAGTGATGAAGTGGTCTCATATGCATCAACCCGAGCGGCGCGGCCGCCGCGGAGGATGCCATATGCCCCAGGAGCTGTTGGAAACGTTTTAGCGGGACCATGACGCCTGGCTTGAAGGAAGCGAGGCATTTCAGCATTGACTGAGCACGCTCGTTGGAGAGACGTGCTGTCATTGGGACTGAGTTTAACTCCAGACCGAGAAAAGAGATGCTCTGGACCGGGGGAGAGCTTGCTCTTTTCCCAGTTGACCTGAAACCCCAAACGGCTGAGGTGGCTGAGCACCTGGTCTCTGTGTGCGCATAGTAACTCTCGGGAGTGGGCCAGTATGAGCCAGTCGTCGAGGTAATTGAGTATGCGTATGCGGCTTCTCGGGCCGAGCAAGAGCTGCCTCTGCGACTTTCGTGAAGACGCGAGGGGACAGAGACAGGCCGAAGGGGAGGACTTTGTACTGATACGCCTGGCCGTCGAACGCGAACCTTAGGAACGGGCGGTGTCGAGGGCGAATTGAGACGTGGAAGTACGCGTCCTTCAGGTCTACCGCTGCGAACCAATCTAGATGCCGGACGCCAGATAGAATTTGTTTCTGGGTGTGCATTTTGAACGGGAGTTTGGACAAGGTCCAATTGAGAACTCGCAGGTCCAAGATCGGTCGTAAGCCGCCGCCTTTCTTGGGTACAACGAAGTAAGGGCTGTAGAAACCCTTCTTTGTTTCGGTTGGAGGGACAGGCTCTATCGCATCCTTTAATAGAAGGGAGGCGATTTCTTTGCGCAGGGAGAGGACATGTTGGCCGTGTACTGTGGAAAAATGTACGCCCATGAAGGGGGGCGGAGACCTGGCAAACTGAATTGCGTAACCGAGTGGAATGGTCCGGTGCAGCCAGCGTGATGGGTTGGGCAGTGAAAGCCACGCCTCTAAACACCATGCTAGGGGCACCAAGGGGACGGGTTTTTTGGACGTACCCGGCGGGGCTTCGCAGTGGTGTGGAACAGATAACGCGGCGTCGGGAGGCAACGTGGTGTCCCGAGGCTCTGGTGCTGAGAATGAACTCAAAGCACTTACCTTGCTCCGCGCACCCGGCAGGGGGTGGGTTCGTGACTGAGGAGGAGGTCTGATGTTGGCGTCCTCTGGACTCGTCTGAACCGGCCGGCCGGGGAACAGTCGTGGCGCTGAAGGCGGGGACACCGCGTCCATGGAGCCGGGACTGTTGAGGCCTGAAAGCACCGTGAGAACGGCATTTGCGGGCCATGTGCCCCAGAGACAAAGGAAATAGCTCTTTTATTGAGAATTTGGGTACCGCAGCCCATGTTAGGGGGTGCGGCAAATCAAAAAACAAAGGATTCTCCTCCCGGCCCTCCACCGGGGGACGGAGCGGTCTTACCACCTCCGGAGCTAACGTCTTGGGCTCTGGGTGCGTTGTGTCAGGAGTGCCTGGGAGCCTTCCGGGTCCTCGAGGAGGTCCGTGAGACAGGGGGCGTGCGCTTCCCGCGGTTTGCTCGACGCTGGGGCTGAGAGCTGGGCCCGGGTTGAGGCGGAGCAGGGGCTTGCCTTCTGGCCGCGGGAGGACGCCCTCGGCAAGCAGACGGGGCATGGGCCGTGGCGGCAGGCTTGCGGCGAGGCATGATGTGAGAAATGGCCTCCGTCTGCTTCTTCACCAAGGAGAACTGCTGGGCAAAGTCCTCGACGGTGTCGCCGAAGAGGCCGAACTGGGAGACAGGGGCGTTGAGGAAGCGAGTCTTGTCGGCTTCGCGCATCTCGACCATGTTCAGCCATAGTTGACGTTCCTGGACCACTAGCGTGGCCATCGCCTGCCCGAGCGCTTGCGCTGTGACCTTTGTCGCTCTCAGGGCGAGGTCGGTCGCTGAGCACAGTTCCTGCAGCGTGTCAGGATCAGGGCCACCCCCGTGCATGTTGCGTAGTGCCTTGGCTTGCAGGGCGGAAGCGGTGCATCCGGTGGCGCTGTAGGCCTTCGCTGTCAGCGAGGAGGTTGCTCTACAGGTCCGGGAAGGGAGTATAGATGGATCGCAACCGCCCTATCCACCTGGGGAATCGACTCGTACCCATGGCGCGCTCCGCCGTCGAGGGTGGCGAGGGCGGACGAGCCTGTGGCGATGTGACGAGTGGAGAGGGGTGCTCTCCACGAAGACGTCAGCTCGTCATGCACTTCCGGGAAAAACGGGACCGGGGCGAGGCTGTGAGCGGCGCCCAGACCACAGGAACCAGTCATCCAGCCGTGTAGGTTGTGGGGAGGATTGAGGGTTCCAATCCAAGCCCACACTGTTGGCTGCCCGGGAAAGCATGTCGGTCATCTGTGCGTCGGCCTCAGCCTGGGCGTGCAGGCCCAAAAGCGGCAGCCCAGGGGAGTCCTCAGCATCAGATACCGCGCCCTCCGATGCCGCGGCGAGCTCATCTGCTTCCATCGCAAGAGGGTCGGCAGACTGGCTGTGAGGCGAGTCGCCGCTGCCTCGAGCACGGACGGGAATCAACGAGCGTGCTGGGGCGCGGGTGGTCCGAGGGGGCGTACCCGGCGGAGCTGCACCCGCTGCCATCCCCAAATCGCCTCCATCGCCAGCCGCATCGTCCTCAATCCCGTGGGAAGAAGGAGCAACACAGGGGGCGGCTGGAGTGGCTTGCTTACGGTTGTAAGCAAGCCGCGACCGCAACGTTGTCATGGTCATGTTCTCGCAGTGAGAACATGAACCATCCACAAACGCAGCCTCGGTGTGATCGCTACCCAGACACACGAGACAGCGCCTGTGGCCGTCGGAAGCGGAGAGCACTCTACCGCATCCAGAAACAACAGAGGGGCGGAAGGGCATCTTTATAAAGACGCGTCCTTAAAAGGACGTTCAACGCCGCTGTGTTTTGCTCTTTTAGAGGAAATTACTCTTTTAAATAAAATCACTCTTTTAGGGAAAAACTTGTGAGAGTTTTTAAATCTGCACTGTCGATGCGCCCAGGGGCAGGAATGCACAGCCGTGCAAACAGGAGAAAGCCGCTGTTGTGCGCCGTAGAATCCAACAGCATGCAGCAGAGGGATAACAGGAAGGTGTGTACACGCAGCAGTTGCAGACACGACCATCGGCTCCGAAGAAATTAAAAGATATCAATGTGTGGCGCGTCTTTCCTGATTACCTGTGTTATTTACATCTTCATGGACAAGTCCTTTGAGCAGCATTAAAGCTTACATCTAGTTTCTCGTCATTTTCATTTATGGCCTTCATCAAGAGACTATACTTTGAAAAAAGAATCAACTGCTCTCTAAAAACATCCCATGCTCCATAAAGCACACACATAATTTCCTCAATGCATCTTTCAATAATCTTTCAATGCATTAAAAATCCACATTAAGCATATCATTTGCTCTGACTTTTTTGTTTTACAGTAGTGCTTTCATAATGCAACCTTAGACACATTTTCTATTCTTTCTCTACCTCCACCACTTTCTCTCTCTCACACACAAAGATTTAGACATTTCAGGATAAACACCAAGTGGTTTAGGTCAGGTGACACCCCATGGGAACACTTGTTTTTCTTGTTCTTCAAATCCCTAAAGAGCCTCTTAACAGCATCTCCAATTAGTCAACATGTACTGTTGAGCATTTATGGATATTACACAGACACCTGCAGATAACTAGAAATAAAATCAGAACCATTTCTGCATTGTGTTTTAATGTATTAAATTCCACACAATATTAATTGACTACACATAAATGTAAAAAACACCATCATTTAAATAACTACCTCACTATTTTGACCTTAGAGTGTCAGTTTGTTTCAAAGTTAGCCTTTTGTTTGCCGATTAAAAACGCAAGACTGTATTAAATATCCTCTAAGCCTTTTTAATGATCAACATCTTTGAAACATGGGACTCAAACAGCCAGTGAAATAAGCAAGACCCTCTTGTTATTTTCTTGACATTGCTCTCGATGGCAATACCTCAACAACAGTTGGCATACTCAGGTTACATAGCAACAAAGCCCCTTGCCCCTCAGGCTATGTGACAACTCTAATGGCTGACACGATGATTGACCTTGATCCTAAGTTTACCGGATCCCAAAACAACATCCGCTGCACAAATATTACCGAGATTGATTGTGGTGCCAGGTCGCGTTTAGTTATCACCTCTTGAAAGGGTCTAAGTAGTGCATTCATGCAGTCCTATGAAGCCATGTGGCAGTGAGATGATAAAGAAAACTATGAATGCACAGGATGCTTTAGGGTTAATTTACCCCAAAATGACAATTCAGGCATCATTTACTCAGTCTTATGTCTTTTCAAACCCGTATGACTTTCTTTCTTCAGTTGAACACAAAAGGAAAAATGCTGAAGAATTGTACTGGTCGTTTTTGTCTATGCAACTACAATGAATGGGGACTTGAGGCTTTTATGGTTCAGAAAAAGGACACAAATGCACAATAAAAGTGTTAGAGTTGTCCATTCCACTGGTGCGATATATTCGAAGTCTTCTAAAGTTATTCTTTGATGTTGTATAATGACTGTATTCTAATTGTCCAGAAAGCTTTTAACCACTGCAACAGTATTGAGTCAGGGAGTCAAGTTCGAAAACCGAAGATGTCCAATTCGTGAATGAATGACTCATACTGGTTTTGTGAACAGAGTGAACAAATTCACTGAAAAGATCCAACTCAAAAGAATGATTCGTTCATGAATCAAACTTTATTACTATACATACAATTCTTCCAAAGCCATTCTATGCAATATATATGGAACATATATAACACAAGCATAATAATTTGGAATACATTTATGATACTTTTATGGTGCTTTTGCATCATTTTTAAAGCTTGAAAGCTCCAGTCCTCATTCTTTGTCATTTCAAGGAAAAACAACCAGTACATTATTCAATATTTCTTCTTTTCAGGTAGTTTGGAATGACATGATGCTGAGCAAATGATGAAAATAATTAATGTTTGGGTGAACTATCCCTTAAAGATTGAAAGAGTATTATGGAACATTCTGCTTATGTACTCAACAGCTTTCTCCAATTGCGATTTGCAGTTTAAAAATGGGACCTGTATGCAGGTTCTTAGCAATTCAAAACACAACAAGCATCACTCTTCAAACACAGAGTCACATTGGCATAGTGCACTATTACACTAACAGACTATCACACCTATTTTGGACATTCAGCAAGTAACTTTAATTCCAATGGACAAGTGTATCCAACCTTGTCTCTTGAAATTTATGTGAGCATTGCAACGTTTTTGCAAAACTGAAATGACATGCTTCATTACACATTTGGCTGCAGTTTTAAAGTGTAATGTCTAGCCGGGTGGGGGAGTAAAATGAGGTTGTAATCAGACAAAGCTTTCAAGGGGAATTTAATATGGAGGTTGTAATAAGTCAAACGTACCTCTATATCCTAAAACTGTACACTAAACCTAACCAAAATCTGTGTTACAGTGAGGAACTTATGATGGAAATGATCCCTAATCTGGCTAATCAAGCCTCAGAGAGGGATAAAGGCTGACCGGAGACTGCAGTGGGACAGAGAGAGAGAGATTTACGGTCAGCTGTCTGACACCTTTGTGCGTTTGTCTTTTTGTTTAAGTTCTTCATTAAAATATTATTTATTTATCAAGCCGGTTCTCGCCTCCTCCTTTCCATTAATACCTTTACACTGGTGCCAAAATCCGGGAAGGAGGAGGGATGTGCCGTAATAGAGTCCTCGCCACTACCATCCACACCAACGGAGCAGCCACGGCCATCTGCTGGAGGACAGAGAAGCCCGGTCTCCTAAAAGAGCGGACAAGCTTCACCGACTGCGAAGGGAGAAGGGGCTCCTAACAGACCGCGTGGAGCCATCAGGGGCGCTGCTAGGGGTGGAGGAGACCCCTATCAGCCGCTGAAACGCTGTGGGGTATGAGACCGTTGACCAGGAGAGGGGAGGGGCTCCTGGCCGTTCCCCTGGAGCGGGAGAACTGCTGCCAGGGGCAGGGGAGACCCCTTATGTTTCCCTAGAACGCTGCGGGGCATTCCGTCCACCAGGGGCCTGAAGCCTCAGAGAGGGATAAAGGCCGACTGGAGACTGCAGTGGGACAGAGAGAGAGATTTACGGGCAACTGTCCGACACCTTTGTGTGTTTGTCTTTTTTGTTTAAGTTCCTCATTAAAATATTATTTATATCGTCAAGCCGGTTCTCGACCTCCTCCTTTCCATTAACCCCCTTTACATTGTAATTTTTACAGTCATTTTAGCGCTTGTTGACATCACATTGTCATGGCAGCGAAGTTGTTAAATTGGCTATAACTTTACACAGAAAAGGTTAGTAATCGAATTTAACACACTAGTTTCATGTTTACACAAATATTGTTTATGTCTTGTGGCTACACTTTTGAAACAATTAGTATATTAACATTCAGAAATGTCACATTCACTTCCGTTGTAAGTGCCTCAGTCACCCAGATGTTAGCTTTTTTTTCAATAAAAGGAGGAGCAAGTCAAAATTCATTTTTGTGGCAATCAATATTATGCCACAAATGCTGTCGATTGAGCTTAAATTGTATTGAACTCAAAATATTAGTTTAAGGCTTGTTTTTCTTTAAAGTAGCTTTGAAGCCATATTGTGTTGCATAAAATTCTATACAAATAATTAGATTTTGAAGTCGGTTGCTAGAAATACTCTATAAACATCCAAGACTCCGAGTGTTCTGTTCTTTATCAGGTCTGTAAACAAAACAAAACTGAGATAGACTTTAAAGTTCTCATTGAAACCTCTAAGCAGGCACACTTAACCTCAGGAAACCTCCCGAGCTATACTGCAAGACACTGATGGGGGTAATGAAAATAATTGAGATTCGAGTTGTATTGGATCCACCTTAACTGAGGTGAAAGAATTTTGAACTTGGAATACGTCTGGCTTTTATCTTAGCTCTAGATCTTTTTCTTAAGTTGAAAAGGTCATTTTACATGTGGGGGGCAGGGGATGGGTGGTTTTAGACGCACTGCACGAGTGAAGAGCACAATACACTCATTGACCTACAACAGGAACTTGGCCAACAGCTACAGAACAACCAGAACTGAGAATGAACTCCACACTTTTATTGGAAAAGGCCAAGATGAGTTTTTCCTCCCCCATTTGCACACATACTCTCGCAGCATGCCAATTATGAAACAATGCCAGTCAGAATACATTTGCCCTTTCTCCGAGACTGGGTCATTACAAGGGAAGGCCTGAAGACACTGAGCCAAATTGTAAAAGAAAAAAGTAAGGAAAGTTCCAACTGACGGAAAGAAGAAAAAAAACAACTCATAGCTTGACAGCCTAATATATTTAACATGTTTAACCTTACTTGCAGAAGCATTATTTGCAATTAAACATTATTGATTTGTATTATATTTCTCTAAAATATCCATCTATGGTAGCACTCGAGGCATGTGGGAAGAGAATTCCACTCTGTAGCAAGTCTCAGATTACAATCTTATATATGGCCTATATATCAGCAGTACCCGGAGTATAAACAATCCCTCTGTACAGCAGGCCACCTGCACGCGGTTCAACTGAGGCCAAAATTATGGTATTCAGGGCATAAATCTTCTTTCATGCTGATAAAATATGAAAATAAGCCAGAAATGTTTAACAGGGATTTACTGTGTGGAAATGGAGTGGTGGTGGTGGCGTAGTGGGCTAAAGCACATAACTGGTATCAGAAGGTTGCTGGATCGATCCCCACAGCCACCACCATTGTGTCCTTGAGCAAGGCACTTAACACCAGGTTGCTCCGGGGGGATTGTCCCTGTAATAAGTGCACTGTTAGTCACTTTGGATAAAAGCATCTGCCAAATGCATAAATGTAAAATGTAAACGTACTGCTGAAAACCAAATCAGAGCAGTCACACACAACATTTGTGCAAATTGCATATACTAATCTCTAATCTACATCATTATATTAAGGCATATAGATTGAATTGTAAGGCATCAAAGGTGGATCCATATTTTTGGAAGCATATTTTTGATGCCTTCTATGATATCGAAGTCTAAACGGCAGCGTCGCAGAAACAATTTTTATTAAAATAAATATAAAAATAAAAATATACATCTCAGCTCTGTAGATCCAGTCAATGCAAGTGGATGGTGATCAGATATTTGTAGCTTCAAAAATTGTATAAAGGAAACATAAAAGCAATCCATAGGACAGTGTTTTAATCTATATGTTTAGAAGCGATATAATAGGTGTGGGTGAGAAACAGAAAAATATATAAGCCCTTTTTTTACTCTAGTCTTAATCTCCGCTTTAACTTTCACTTTCAAAAGTGAAACTACACAGGCACCACATGTGACTCTCAGATGTAAAAGTGAAAGAGGAGATTTAGAGTAAAAAAGGACTTAAATTTGTATTTGTTTCTCACCCTTCTGAAGATATGGATTTAACCATTGGAGCCTTATGGAGTACTTCTGTTTCCTTTAAGTGATTTTTGGAGCTACAATGTTCTGGTCACCATTCACTTGCATTGTATGGACCTACAGAGCTAGAGATATTCTTCTAAAAATCTTTGTTTGTGTTCAGGAGAAGAAAAAAGTCATGCACATGGGATGGCATGAGGGTGAGTAAATGATAAGATCATTTTCATTTTTGGGTGAACTATCCCTTTAATACTAAGTAGATGGGACACAAATATTGGGTGCAATATAAAACACTTCCATGCATTTTTGTGCTTGGAGTATTGCTTTGTTAGCTTAGCAACATGTGCTAAAGCCAAACTTTATTGGAATCCTTAGTTAATGTCGACTCTCTCTGCACTTTGTTGCAACTGTTAACAGAGTTGCTACCTATGTGGAGAGTTTAAAATCAATCCCTTATGGGGTTCTATTTTTGTTAGGACGCTGCTTTAAAAGGTAGCTTCAATGTAGACAGTAGGTAGCGAGGCTGTTAGATATAGTTTCACACAGCAATGTAAATACATTTAAAAAATATTCTGTTAATTAAGCACAATTAAGATATTGCATTCTTTTAATGCATTTTTTTTTGGAAGTCAAATCTGATAAAACAAAGTAAAACCAGTTTGAGGTGTTTTGAGTTCTTAATAAGTTTGCCCACTTCTTTTAGATAATAACCTGTTTATGCCACTGGGTCACCGTGCTTCATAGATCACTAAACCATTGAAGCAGCAAGTCAGGGCTAGTCAAGCATTGAGAGCAAGTCAAGCCAGTGGGTTAAGTACAAAGGACATGGCATTGAGATGTAAAAACTGTTTTAGGAGGTTATTCCAAAATTCATCAAACTGCCCAACATGAAGGACCAGAACCATTGAGGTGGTCACTATCTCATTAAAGAAAAGTTGGTAGCTTGCAATTTCAGTGCGCTTTGTGTGACTCAAGAAACATTAAACTCTCCCATTAATTTTCATTTGAGCGCTGGTTGACCTAGAATAACAAATCATATGTGAAGTGAAATAGCTTGGTGCATAATTGGTCCCAGACTCAAGGACCAGATTGACAGCAGGCAAACACTGTTAGACCCTACCTCTACTCTTATAAATAATGTTGACCTACACTGATTGCCAGTGCTTGTATGGAAAACCTTGCCTCATTCATATTCCAGGAAACCACTAATATCACCGTGAACATTTTAGCATAGATGCATTTTCCAAGTGTCAAGAGAAAACTGAGCAGAAAAGGTTTTTGATGCTGTACTGCTGGCTTAAATGGATGATTTTTAAACCATATTGAAAGGTCTGGGAAATGATTGATGCCTTGAGAATATGTACAATGAAGCAAATTCTATGGCTTTAAATGTTACAACAGACCACTTTCGTGGACAAATCTTAGCAGTTCAATACAGGGCTCCCCTAAGATAGCCACAATACAGTTGCTCAACCTTAAAATGTGCTCTTTATCAGCATAAAAAATTTGAACAAAATTTAGGATAATAATTTGATGGTCTAATCCTCTGTTCTGGATGAAAGAAGCAAGATGGAGTTTCTTGTCTTCCCAGTCTGCCCAGCAATTCAGCACAACTTCGTTACTCAGCTATGCTCTTCAACAGTAACGCATTTAGGACAAACAGCAACTTGGTGGTACGAGTTTGACAACCAGCTACACATCTCAGAACACATCATGAAAACTGCCAGGTCATGCTGATTTGTGTTGCACAACATCAATAAGATCAGATGTTTCCTATCTGACCATGCTGTATGATTCCTTGTCCAAGCTTTTGGCATCTCTAGACTGGACTACTGCAATGCTCTTCTAGACAGAATTTCTGCATGCTTTATTCCTATCCACACTTTGGATAAAAGCATCTGCTATATGGTCAAAAAAAAAAAAGGTTGTATGCATTATTATGTTTCGAAATATGTCATTCATACTACAGCACAAGTTGCTGACTTTTCATGCTGACTTGAGCATTTTGAGCACTTCAATATTGGAAATTTTCCATCCTAGTTTTAAAGAGTGAATGTAACTAAGTTTTTGTAAACTGATGTTTACGTGCCACATTCTAAGTGCCGCTCCACAATTTCCAATCCCACACTTGAACGCCCCTGCTGAATTTTACTCCTTGTTCACCCGTTCTCTTCCCGCAATGATTTTCTTCCAACCGCCCCTTCCCGCAATCTTGTATTAGTTTTCCATATTGGGCAAAAGCCACACAAATAGACAACAAGTGTACACAAAGGACGTTTTATTGTCTTTTATTGCTTTTATTGTCTGTTATTGCCATCTGACTTGCCTGAGATTTCTTAACACTAAATTGATAATTTTGTAGTCAGAGTTTCACATCCTTTGATGACATAGTGTGTCCATGCTTTGCTCTGTCATTCTTCAAAAGTGCTGTTGACTACCTGTTTATTGTTATCAAAAATAAATCCTTTATAAAATTTAATTATATATATATATATATATAGGCTATTCTCTGACCACACATTCCTATCCACAACTCATGGACATACCGCTACCGCCTTCAACTCGGAAATGTAATCCAACACAGCAAAAAATGTAATCGGGTTCCACGGGTCCAGCAGTAGTTTCGTGGCAATGCGGACCTCTAACTTAGGGTAAGGATGTGTGTTTTGTTTACCTTTCATTTGCATTTATGACACTATCAGTTAGGTTTAGACATTAAATAAGGGTGGATACCTCAAAAAACAAGTCTGGAGTCCCCTGCAATTGGAGTGTTGCTCCATCCAGTTGTTCTTGAAAGCAAGATGTTGTCCTCAACTTTGTGCTATCTGCTGTCGGCAAGTGCGATTTTTTTGTCTGTATAGCTGCGCGTTAAATGTTCATCTACCCCCTGGTCTGGGAAAACATGAAAGTGGTACCTCAAGCCAGCTCGAATTTCCCTCTGATGTTGAATAAATTGCTTATTTCTTTTAACAACTTTTTTAAAATCACACTGAATTAACAGGTTTAAATCGACAGCCCTAATTGTATTCTATGTGTAGAATCGAAAATTTCATTATTGGAGCTTTTCAGCAACAGGTCCACCACAAACAGGGAAGGTAAGGCATACAAAGAGAAGGTAACACAGCAGTGTTTGCCATATGTAACTACTGTTTATATGCAAAAGGTGTAAATTGACACCTAGTCCATGGCAACTGGGGTTTACCACCTGATTCGATATCACAACAATATTTAGATGCCAATTCAATAATGCAATTTTTTAAATACTTTGATGGTATAATATATTTAGCTGTTTTAGAAATTTATGTTTATTGAATAACAGTTGTATTTTGACAGTTGTTTTACTGTGAAATACAGAATTTGCAGGTAAAATGAAGGGATGTGCAAACCTCCTAATTTTCAAAATCGACTAGTCTGTGTCTTGTCATATTAGTTGATTTGTCAAATTTAAGTAAGGCTGACTGACCTACTGACCAACCTACATACATACCTCTCATTGAATATATACAGGAAGTCAGAAATGTACATACACTTAGGTTGAAGTCATTAAAATTACATTTTTAACCGCTCCACAGATTTCATATTAGCAAACTATCATTTTGGCAACTCAATTAGGACATCTACTTTGTGCATGACATGAGTACATTTTCCAACAGTTGTTTACAGACTGATTGTTTCACTTATAATTTACTATATCACAATTACAGTGGGTCAGAAGTTTACATACACTAAGTTAACTGCACCTTTAAGCAGCTTGGAAAATTCCAGAAAATTATGTCAAGACTTTTGACAATTAGCCAATTAGCTTCTGATAGGAGGTGTACTGAATTGGAGGGGTACCTGTGGATATATTTTAAGGCCTACCTTCAAACTCAATGACTGTGCTTGACATCATCGGGAAATCAAAAGAAATCAGCCAAGACCTCAGAAAGCAAAATTGTGGACTTCCACAAGTCTGGTTCATACTTGGAAGCAATTTCCAAACACCTGACAAACAATAGTACGCAAGTAGAGTATAAACACCATGGGACCACACAGCCATCATACCGCTCAGGATGGAAACGCATTCTGTCTCCTAGAGATGAACGTAGTTTGGTACAGATATTTACATAAAGTATAATAATAATAATTTATATAGCGCCTTTCCAGAGCTCAGGGAAGCTTTTATAATAGTAACAAAATAATACATAAACAATGAACAGTCGCAAAAACACTTCATTGAGAGTGAATTCATAACACATTAAGACAAGTAACAATGAGAAAACAAAAAAGTTTTAAGTTGAGATTTAAACTCAGAGATAGAAGAGATGCTGCGAAGAGTCAGAGGGGGTGAATTCCATATATTGGTGCTACTACGCTGAATGACCTGCCACCCATAGTAGAGAGGCGAGATCTAGGGACAGAAAGGAGTCCAGACCCAGAAGACCTGAGTGAGTGGATCGGGTTGTAGGGGAGAATCAATTCACTAAGATAGCGAGGTGCCAGACCATGAAGTGATTTAAATGTAAGCAGGATTATTTTATATTTGATGCGAAACGAAACTGGTAACCAGTGAAGTTCAAACAGGAATGGAGTAATATGAGCGGAGCGTTTGGTATGTGTAAGAATTCTAGCAGCAGAACTTTGAATATATTGCAACATAGCAATAGAGTTAGCAGGTAAACCAATGAAGAGGGCATTGCAATAGTCAAAACGTGAGGATATAAATGCATGAACAAGTGTTTCGGCATCTTTGAGACTGATAAAAGGACAAAGGCAAGCATGCGGCGAAGGTGAAAGAAGGCAATTTTAGAGACAGATTTTAATATGAGCTTCAAAACTGAGAGAGTGATCAAAGATGATACCTACATTTTTTACAGTACTGGATGGTTTAATGAAAGTGTCAACAATATGACAATTAAAGTCCTAAAGAATTTTTTTTGCAAGTGTTGGTGTTCCAATAATAACAATGATCTCCGTTTTATTCATGTTAAATTTTAGGAAGTTGAAGTTAAACCATTTTTATTTAATTTACACATGATGATAGTGGACCGGTGTGGAGAGTAGGAGCAGATCTACTGTACATATTTGAATGTCATAAAGTATAGTATGCATACGTATAGTAGTGTGTTGTCTTCTTGAGCATCAATGAATGAATGAATGCATCTTTGTGTACAAGTCCCTCAATTGTGTCAAAAGCTTGATTATATACACTACAGTTCAAAAGTTTGGGGTCACTGTCCTGAAATGTTTCTCATGACCTTAAAAATCTTTTGATCTGAAGGCGTATGCTTGAATGTTTGAAATTAGTTTTGTAGACAAAAATATAATTGTGCCAACATATTAATTTAATTACAAAACAAAAATGTTATTTAAAAAAATAAAGATTTTGAAATTGATGACTTGGACCGAATAATTAAGAAAAGCAGCCAATAAGTGCCAAACATAGATGGGAACTCCTTCAATACTGTTTAAAAATGCTCCCAGGGTGATACCTCAAGAAGTTGGTTGAGTGTCAAGAGTACATTTTTGCTAATTCTTGGCAAAGTGTGGCCAATATGAAGATGCTAAAATATAACACAGTTTTTATTTATATAGGATTTTCTTTTAGTCACAACATAATTCTCATATTTCCATTTCTATTATTCCATAGTTGTGATGACTTTACTATTATTCTAAATATAAAAAAATATTATAATAAAGAATGAGTAAATGACCCTAAACAGTAGTGTATATACATACATACATACATATACATATATATATATATATATATATATATATATATATATATATATATATATAAAATATTTCCATTTTAAGCTTTCTTTAGACACATTTTTCATGTTTGTGTGATAAGTATTCACGGAGTTTCAGTGTTTCAGAAATATGCTCGTGAAAACAGAGACTGCTGAAAGCTCACCCTTTTTATTTTCTTTATTTTTCAAAAGCACAAGGTTCTGTTGTTATTGTAGCGTACACAAATAAAAGTAGACCCTTTATAGTCTCCAATGATGACTTACACTTATCTGTATGCCACAAAATGACAGAGTATTTTATGTTGTTTCCGACGCCGGTGCGTCTGTCAACCCCAGAGGGTTACACAAAGTCAGGGTATTGGAGGGGCCATCACAAAGCCCTGACCTCAATCCGACAGAAAATTTGTGGGCAGAACTAAAAAAGCGTGTGTGAGCAAGGAGTCCTACAAAACTGACTAAGTTACACCAGTTCTGTCTGGAGGAATGGGCCAAAATTCCAGCAACATATTGTGAGAAGCTTGTGGAAGGCTCCCCAAAACATTTCACCCAAGTAAAACAATTTAAAGACAATGCTACCAAATACTAACAAATGGGGCATTTCCAATGCACAATACAACTCTACTCGTCTCTGCTCGCTTTTTGGGGTTTTCCACTGTGGATAGTACCTGGTACTTGTTTTAGTACCACCTTGGTTTAGGTTCCAAGCGAGCCAAACTGATACTAAACGTGAAATTAAAACCCTGCAGATCACTGATTGGTCAGAGAGAATCGTCACTACCAGCGTCACTGGTTTTTCGACTCGGGACATCAACACGCTAGTTTTAAAGTTAGCGATAGAAGTATCATTTGTTCATGCAACTTTCAAATTGTAAAAAGAAATTGCTGTGCGCAAAACCACGCCATGTTCAATAAACGACGTGCAGACGTTCCTCTCTTTAGCGACGAATGACAAAACGAATAAGTCTTTCAGGAAGTGTCTACCACCGGCTACCACCGGACCTAATAACGATGTAGGGAAAAGCAAAAAAATAAACTTAAAAGTGACTACAGAACCTTCAAGTAAAAGTGGCTAAACCAAATGGAAGCTATCTAGACCAGCGAGCAATGGGAGGGACAGTGCCCTGAACTCAGCCATGGCTAGAGTCCACGATGGAGGATGGTATATTAACTCTATACTCTGTTTGAAAGGTTCACTTTATTTATTTGACCAGCTACTGGAAAACTTGCTTCTAAAACAACCAGGCCAATTTATCTGTTACACTTGTGTAAAATCACCATGCACCAACAGCTTCATGCAGCACATTGAGCTAGTAGCTAACAGCTAGCGGTCATGTTATTGTTTATTGTTTTTGGGTTGCATTTAAGATGATGGCATGGCAGTAGAGGCAGCGCCACAATGACGATCAGCCTATAATCCCACCCACGTTGAGGCGGCACTAAACTGCAGTGGAAAAGCAAGCTCAGAAAAGTGAGTAGAGTCGAGTCGAACCATAATGTGGAGTGAAAAAGTGCCGACATTTTATGTAAACTTCTGACCCACTGGGAATGTGATGAAAGACATAAAAGCTGAAATGAATCATTCTCTCTACTATTATTCTGGCATTTCACATTCTTAAAATAGTGATCATAACTGACCTAAGAAAGGGGAATGTTCTAATGATTAAATGTATATATATATATATGAGTATATTAAGCTAAAAGTTTATTTAGTTTTATTATTTTAATTCTAACAAAATAACAATCTTTTTTTCCCCAACTCTATTGGCAACCTCTATAGCCTACACAGACTCAGGTTCTCAGGTCGTTTTGGTCATGTGATGCATCCCATCCTTCATTTTCATGGGACATACGTAAGTGCATTTTAAGTTTGCCAGAGAATAAAAGACTATAGCACTTAGTCTTTATCAACAAAAACTAGACATTCAGCATCAAGAACGTTTTCTTCCAACCCCCATCATCCAAAACTACCATGTTAACATCTGTTTCTCAAGTCCCCTACCCCCATGGAGCAAAACTTCAGCCTGCCATTTCCCAGCTGTGCTTTCTCAAACCCTCAATTCAGGACAGGGGGAAAACTGACCCTGGATCTTTGCTCACTTTAAGGCACGTTATCAAATCCATTGTAGCAGTGCCAAGGCACCATGAGTCAGGGAAAATGTCCAGCTTTGGGGCTTCAGTAGAAATTCCCTAGATGCTAACTTGAAACAACGAATGACCCTCTCCTTAGCACTTCTCAACAAGCTCTGTTGGATACCAACAAGCTGCGTCCTACTCTGTCACACAAGTTCTGGTACTCAGGGAAGAGGAGCTCTGTTTGTAATTACAGCTGCTTGAGGCCCTCACTCAAGTGTTAAGCTTTGACACTAGTGCCATTTGTCCTTAGTTCTACATGCGGGTCTGTACAACACATCCCAGGGTTGAGTTTTTAAAATCAAAATTAAGACTTTAAAACCTTTTTCAAGTCCAGAACAAATCAAATTAATCTCATACTCCCATACAAAAACAAACAAATAACATTTGATTCATTGTATGGAAATGTTAACTTTAAAAGGCTGCAATACACAGGGGACTCTTGTTTTTAAATGTATGCGCTTCACTGCTTCCAGCTGCTCATTCAAACTGATTCAAACAGATAAGGGAAATAAAATGTCTATATTGTCATCATCAACAGTTGATCATTAGTGATTGCTTGTCATAAATTTCCAAAATGGCCTAATGATTGTGAACTGCTCTGCAAAGCAGGAAACATTCAAACCCCCGCATGCTGCGTCACTTTGAAGGACGCAGCACGTTCACTTATATAATCAGATCATATTCTTTCGAAGTTTGATAGTCACGATTCCTGTCTTTCTACCCAAAAATTTAACACCTCTATAAATGATAATTAAGACTTTTGTTGTATCATTTAAGATATTTTAAGACTTTTTAAGGATCCACGGGAACACTGCATTCCACCGATATCTAGGTAGGTGAGGTAGGTGATGAGACACCTGGTGAGAAACTAGTCAACAGCTCCCTTAAATAACTATACGTTGTGAAAATGTTATGTTAATGACTGCGTTATGATGATTCAAGCTTTCGGATTGTATCAGATGAGGATACAGAATGTTTTTGCACAAAACACACACATATTACATACAGTATATGTAGGCCTATATACTGTATGTGTCCACACACACAACAGGAACTAATTATAGTTAGGCCAAAAACACTACGCAAATACACAAACGTGGACAGTGACAAACACTTGACCAAGACACTGCAAGTGTGCAGTTCCAAATGAACATACTCCATTCATTTTTGAATCGTTGTGATTAAAAACAAACAAAACCAAGTACTCTTATATTACACTTATATTTATGCATTTGGCAGATGCTTTAATCCAAAGTAACTCTTAGTGCATGTTCTTACACTCTTCAATTATGCTTAACATTGATAATGCTTAATAAGCTGACAATGTGTGGTCATTTAAATGCATTAAACAGCATTCCATTATCTATGTAAGGTCATAATCGGTAAAAGAAAAACCGATCGCCACACCTACTGTACATTTTTGCCCATTACCCCGATTTTCAGTGGGATGTAAACACCTTAACCGGTGTTCTTACCAGCTTATCCAACGAAAGTTTTGTATGCATACCTTTTCACGTTTTGACGTCAAAAGTAGAGAATAACGTGATTATTTCAAATCTCATGTAAACTTGGTTTTCTTGCTTTGTCGCATTTGCGTAGCTAGAAATATTTGCATTCGTGTACTGTATATCTCAGGTTCTTTAGTCATTTCTGTACATTTACACCTTTGAAAATGCATGTAGACATGCATTAATTGCAAAAAAGTATTTTCTTTATGAGGAACAAAAAAAACACTCATAGTGTTGAAGTACAGTCAAGAGTTAAGGGCTGACAATGTCCACAAGGTTTTTTTATGTCTTAAAGTTGGCTTAAGCTGAGTTTTACATTTACTTCAAAGAGAGGGCTGTCACTCAAACATTCAGTGTAAAATCGGAACAGTAGGTTGACTTTTCTTTAGCTAAAATCGGTCTGTGCTTACTGAAATTAGAAACACTGCCCCCAGTGACTAAAGCGGTAAGTGCCATTTGTCATATGTGCATGTGTGTGTTCCATTTTCAGTGTGTAATGCCCATGGAGGGGCGCCAAAATTAAGTTGTATAGGGAGCTGTTTTCAGCTGTGCAGGCAGTAATACAGGGAAGAACTGATTATGCGAACGCAATAACTTCCTGGTTTAACCTCCATCTCCGAACCCTGGTCTTCCACACTGCTGATGCAACTTGCTTCTGGCTACACCACAGGGAAAGGTAAACATGCTTGAGCCCATGCAAACATGTCTGATAGGAGATGGCACTTGTGAGCGAGTCAGCATTATGTAGCCGATCCTAGGATACCTGAAGCTTTGGAAACAACAGACCTCCTGTGTGATAACATTGCAGTGAGAGCTCTGTAATCATCCCCTGGCACAGGATATTCATTGCACCCCAAAAACAATCCAAATTGCATAGTATTGATTGGAGTGATTAACTTTGCAAAATGCTAATGAAACATGCAGTCATATAAATGGGAGAAAGTATTTACAATAAGACAAACATGTTATGCTAGAGTTTTTGTCTTTGAAATTACCTTTTTTAAATTGAAAGATTTGAGGAGAAATTAACAGACATCTACCGAGCTATGAAAATTCAATGGAAATTAACGGCAATGGAGAACTTTGAACAAACATTCAAATGATGTATAATTACAGCAGAGCAAGTGGCTACATAATAACTCCATGGAAAATAAATGGAAATAAAACTAAATATGCACAGACCTTGAGGTGCTTAATTTGTATATCAAAACCTGACATTTATCAGTAGAAACTTGCAACAAGTTTGAAACTAGCCTTCACAGAAATTCACAAAATCCCCAAAAAATGCCATTCCTGCTGCATCTATATCCATTACGTGTGTTTGGGGTATAATCTTACTTGCAGACCTAATGAGTGGTCAGAGTAGTATTCTCACATGACAATAAACCCTTACCAGTCAGACAGGGTAAATAAATAACAATCATTTCTACCCTTGACTAAAGGACAGCATATTCCCATTTGCGTTTTACTATTCAATCAGAGCAAAGCCTTGAAATCAAGGTCTAAAGCCCAGTAATTGACCATTAGGGGCTGTACAATAGAAACACCTAATTTTTTTTACCCTTCATAGTAGCCCTAAAAGCATTAACTGGGCAACAATAACAAGAACCAATCTAATAAGTTCACATCCGTTAATAGGCACCATACTACGGTGATCAGTTGCAGGGTAAAATTTCAATACATCTCTCATTAAAATGCCATTTTTTTACCGCCACTAAAAAAGCTCTGCCTTCACTGATTTGGACTGTTTTATTTCCTGCGTATTTCCACTTTCAGCTCAATGCAGAAAGCCCTCTGCATATTGTCAAGGCTTTGTTTCCTTAATTAGTCTATATTTTTGTCTACCAGCTGAGCTGTGTCTACCCATCATCAGCAAGAATGTCTGTTATGCTCCTATTCTTGCTATTGTGATCCATTAGCTTTCAAGTGTCAAATAACTTATTACTTTGAACTTATTCATTGCTTCCAGGGATCCAATTTAAAGCAAAGAGATCTTTAACAGACTTTTTGAAAAGGATGATGATGAATAAATTAAAAGCATCTTGAGAAAGCAACACATTGCTCCTAGAGTAGCCAAATACAACAGACACATCGGATTAGCAAACAGTAGGTTGACTTGTCTTGAGCTAAAAATTAGGGATGTGCAATGGTAGTCAACATTCGGTTAATCGTTTGATGCTCCACTATTCAAATACCAAAATCACTGTTTGCTTATTCAACACGTGCAATAGAGTTCTTCAACCTGATCCGAACTCGACGAGTTCCTACCAACAATCAGGTTTTCAGGCCTGGTTTGGGTCAGTTTTTAAATTATAGGGCAAGTTATGGGCTGTTCAAACATGCTTTTGTGTGCATCTGCACTGTTTTTCTATTATAGATCAGTGATACTGATGCGCTGGATGGACGTCTTTGACTGTTGCGTTAGCGGAATCCCACTTTTTCTTTCAAGCCTCACGCAGAACCGCCACATTTTTCAAGTTAAAAAGACTTTCACTTTTATAAACGCATCTCGAAACACCTGCGTTGTGTTTCATTTGTTGTGCTGCATTCTGAAGAAGAGTAGCCTACTTTAAGTCACCTGTTCCACCATTAAAAATGATTCTAGTTTATTTTTCACAAAGCATTTTTCAGCGCTTGATAAATGATAAGACACAGTCTTATGTTTTGCTCCCTTTTTCCCCTTTTTGTGAACCTGCCCGTGCAGAGCGCATATACTAGCAGTGATGGTATGATTACTTCTGTTTGACTTTAATGAGAGATTTTATCATTTGTAGATATATGTTATTGAATATATGAATATGCTATTTAGACTCATAGCTCACTGTGCACTTTATTTGCTGCTGTTTTTAGTAGTTTTTAAGGAAATTCCATTACAATAACATCCTTTATTTCTGCAGCTAGACTCCAGACGAAAAAACTGATTAACCGTTCATGAAACCTCATGATTAACTGAATGTTAAATTTTAATGGTAACTGTGCACATCTCTACTAAAAATTGTTTTTTGCTTACTGAAATTCTAAGCACTGCCCCTGTGGCTGAAGCAGGGCAAGTGTGAGCTCCAGTGTCCAGGTGAAATGCCTGCAGAAGGGTGCCAACAGTGAGTTGTAAAGCTAATTGTTTTTTGTAAAGGATGTAATACAGTGGAATAAGAGGAATGCATTTTTTTACGAACTCCCCCCAAACCCCAACCCTAAACCTAACCTTCAGTGGAGTAAAAATTGAAACTTAAGAACCTGGGTCTACCACACTGCTGAGGCAACATGCTTCTGTTGCACCACAGAAGAAGGTAAACCAGCATTTACAAGTCAGGTGACCCATATATCTGATTGCTTAAAATAAAAAATAAGTTGTGCACTTCATCTAAAAATTTACATTTCCGAATACACGGCAACTCGCACCGGCTCAACTTCATTCTTTGCACCACAATGAAAGTATCAGACATGTTAGCAAATTTTTTTGGCACTGTGAACTCTTTGCACACTTTCATAACTAGTGTGCACAGACATGCAAGATTCATGGAGATCCAGAAAGAGCTTGATCCTCACCGAAAATGTCTTGAACCAGAATGATCTACCAATATAAGGTGGAGCTCCAAATCTGGCTCCATTAGCAAAGTGTTGACATTATTTGATGTCATTTTAGAAACGCATGCGGTGTCCTCTAAAACAAGTGGCCAAACGAAACTTGAAGTTGATTCACTCCTGTCATACAAATACAAAGAGTACCACACTATCTGTTACAGACTGCCTATCACTGATCATTGGCCTAAGAGACAAAAAAAGGAATGTTTCACAAAAATTGATAATTATCTCATAATTTACTCAATCAAATTTTTTTTTCACGAAGATGTTTATAAGAATATCTCAGCTCTGTCTGTGCATACAATGCAAGTGAATGGTGGCCAGAACTCTGAAGATCCAAATATCATGCAAAGGCATCAAAACAAGTCATCCATATGACTTGAGTGGTTTAATCAATATCTTCTGAAGTGATCCAAACAGTTTTGGGTGAGAACAAACCAAAATATAACAAATTTTTCACTGTACATCTTGCCATTGTAGTCTCTAGGCACAATCACGATTTCAAGCTCGATCACACTTCCTAGTGCTTGACGCATGCGCAGAGCGCATTTCTGGCCTTGCTCGATTTAAATTCCAAAGGGTAGCAAAACCTGCAGCATCAGAAATATTCCGATTCAAAATGTGCACCGCATGATAGAGTAAAGCTCGGTCACACTTTAAATGTGCAGTATGTAAACTTTTTCATGTAACTTTCACCTTTTTTTTGCCAATGTGTGAACGGCTTGTAATGCAACTTAAAACATTAGACCTTCCCGGACTTCCTATAATTATAGCCTTTAGACTGATTTTCATGCGAAGGGAGCGGGTTGCTTTTGCCGGGAAAATCCATAGGATGTGACTTTAATGCGCTCTCCAGAGAGTCTTGCATCAGTAATAGCTTCTCTTCCGCTATTCAACAGCATCAACAGACAGTCTGCAACACTAGGTAACATTATCTTAGGGATGGAATCCAGCAAACGTACAGCTTCCAGCAAAACACTGACATAAAATTGCACCGACAAAACATTTATCTACTGAATCCCATCTGGCTGAGTGGGAACGTGATCGTGGTCGAGCGAAAACTAGAGTGAACATCGGCAGGGCATTTGATTCCTGGAAGGCGAAGGATTAAAACCAACCCTGAATTGGCGTTCTTCTTATTGGACAGGTAAGTTATATAACTGCAAAGCATGTGAAATATAGTGCCATAAGGATTGATCTGTGTAATATTAGCTAACTTGATCTTGCCTGCTAACGCTGACGAATTGCAAGCTACCTTGCTTCGTAACTTTCAAATAATTTCAACGATCTTCTCTTCATACTAAAAGTCAGGTTAATGTCAATGTTAATCTGTAATTATTCAGCAAGGTAAACTACAATAATACATGAAATTAATGCTAGACAATGTTCAAGATAATGCAAAAAGGCCCACTCATTAGTGTAACGTAACTTGGTTGTACAGAACATTTTTAAATTCTATTATTATAAAACAATAGCGCACCAATATATCCAAAATGACAGTTGTGATGGAATCACATCAATACTGAATTGTGCCAACATATTTATAATGTACAGTCTATTTTATAAACAGCTACTGTCATTATCCACCAAATTTAGCTAACAGCTATTGATAAAGCTGACTAGCTAGCTAACGCCGAAATAGGCTATCGTATAAATGCAGTCAATGTCTCATGCAAAGAAAAGAGATTACTTCAAACTATAGCCTTGCATATTCAGACCTATATCAACACTTTGTTTTAGCCCTGTTCCAGCACTGGAGAGTCAAATATAATATAGAGTCTCAAAGTTTGTAGTGAAACAATCATAACTATGTCATTTTAATTATGCTACCTCATCTGAATCACGTCAGCCTCTTTGTACGTTACGTCATTGTTTTGGTCGATGCTCGCTCGCTCGTGTCCCTATGGAGTGTGTGCACGAGGGTGAGCAACAGGCAGCTGGCTGCAGTTCACTTAACGGCCACAGGTGTCATTAATAACAAGGGTTTCTGAATCTTACATACTGCACCTTTAATTACAAAACAACACATTTAATGTTACTTTATCATTTTATTTTAATAGATTTATGAGGATTTTGTATGTGGTAGTTTTAATTAAATTATTAGAGAACATGTGTAATTTTATCAAAGGAAATGTACTGCTTCCAATTAAAGAAATGTTTTACTGCTAATTATTAATAAATCTACCTAAAATGATCAGGTAAACCTCGGGTAAAATTTAACCAATGTGTAGAAATAGTAATTAACACCCCCATAATCTTTTATTTTGCCGTGCAAACATGTTAACGATAATTAGTACATAGCCATTTAAGATCATCAATAACAGCTTTGCGTTTAAATAAATTCTCCCTGCTGTCAATTGAAAGAGAATTGGTGGATTCTCTGGACTATGATGACATCATCTACTTTTTTTAATAATCGCCCTCGAAGACTCCACCTCATCATGTAAAAGGTAAGCCTGCCGTATTAATTATAGCCACCAACCTATGTTGACAGCTGTTACATACGATCAGGCTACTCTCTGTTCTGCAATGACTGATGTGGTGATTTAAATATGTTGTTATTTCAGGTCTCATTTTTCTATATAGCGGGTGTATTACAGACACACTATTTAATGACTGGTCCCCCCATTTTAAAACAGGACCCCTCAAAAATATAATTCTGGCTACGCCACTGAGGTAAACACATTTAAACCGTTGCAAAAATGTAATAATCATGCATAATATTGTAATGATTTCCAGTCATACCAATGAAGCTTTGTTAAATCTTGCTCTCAATCTAAGAGAGAGACAAGGAGAGAGAGATAACACAGTTTAGATTCTTCTAGGGTTCATCTAAATGAATGATCAATTCCCTTTAGCCGTCTTAAGTCTTTGCAGGTGAAAGAATGTGTTAAACTTCAATGAGATAAATGGGGATATTGTTAATTTGTGCCACATTGTGTCTCATTGAGAAACTTAAAAAACAAGTTCCACTTTTGCAAAGCACATCCTCTGAGACTATTTGAAACTCTCTTAAACTTTGATCCACAAAGAAGCTCCCCTCTTCTTTGTGGATCAAAGGTTCTCCCCCAGGCATGACCGCAAAGGAGGGTGGGAATGGATAGATGATAAAATCATTCAACCCACTTACCCTGCATTGATTTTATTGCACATGAAATGGCCCCTGTTAGAAGTCATTTGTAATGTAATGATGATGAACAACTTGCGCATGTTTAATTAATCAAAAAACAAGACAGACTTCAAAGTAAAAAAAAAACGCAGGCAGTTTCGTGTCTTTACATTCTTAAGACATAACATGTTTTGATGTTTTCTTGGGGGGGAAATAAGGTTGAAATAAGGACACAAAAAGCTTAGATTTGACATTTTAGATGTTAAATGACTCCATATAGCCCAGTCCACACAGAATCACCAAGCTTTTTAAAAACAAATTATACCATGTTTAAATGCATTCCACAGATATTCCCCCAAATCAGCACAGAAAATGTGAAGAATAGATTGCAGATTGTATCTGGGCCTGCTTAGCCTTTGAAGTTTGGTCTTAAAATCGGATACAGATGCACCACAATATTTTCTTATCGGTTTGACCATCTCCCACAGGCTCAATTGCCATTTTATTAAAATGAGGCTTGAAAAGCCAGACTGATAATGTAAAAAACAAAAGTTACAGTTACAATCGAACTACATTTTTCAGTTTTGAGCAGTCAAGCTTAGGGCTGTTTGATAAAACGAACTCGATATTTATCGTGATAAAAAAAACACAATATCAATGATAAGCTTTTGAGTCATTTTCGATATTTCGATCTAGACAATCAGGTGCGTGTCACTTAAAATGCAAGCAGTTTGGCTTTCTCAGACTGTATGGTGTTGCGTAAGCTGCCTTGCTAATGATTAGGCAATTACGGTCACTGTGGTCCAGGTCTGGACCCCGGACTGATTCCATCTGGACCGCAAGACTTCATTACGATGGTTGCACCCTCTCATCATCTCTAGTGAGCAGCGCGACAAAACAACAGTGCTGTGTACACCAGTTCTGACCTTTCTGTGTTGTATTCTTGAATATTTTTCTCTAGCACTGAACACGCTTCATTTATGCCTTGTCCCACTTCACACGTGTTGACTCTTTTCCCTGCATGTGAGTAGACATGAAGTGCCGCATGAGTTAACGTGGTTCCAGAGCGCCTTTAGACCATAAAGTTTATTCCTTCTAAATGTAGCTTTATTAATCAGCATGTTTCAAGCCTTTAATACTAAACAAATACATTTTTGTTCTAATTTTGTGAACATTAATCAGATGTCATCACCTCTGGAATGGATGACAAGGAAAGACAATAAAATTACCAGTTGGTAGCGCTAGTCTTTCTCACTTGAAAATATAAAAATGGTCCATACAAACTTTTATATTTTCAAAATGTTCTCTCAGGGGATACACCTGAACCCCCATAAAGTATCATTCCTCAGTCACAAGAGCTTCTATGCCCCCATACTCGGGTATCTGAATGTAAAGAAATTTAAAAATATATAATTTGAAAGTAAAAATATTCAAACAAATACTGACAGATGTCATTATGATTCAAAACGAACAAATAGTCTTTGAACATTCATATCCAACTGCACTCAATTGATAATCTATATAAAATATTTTATTTTAGTTGAAAAAACCTCAGACCAAGTCTCTGGGCCCCCATTGCAGTTTTAAAGAGACTATAACTGTTTAGGATTTAATATGTTTTCCACTTTTCTTCTGCCAACTTAGAAATTCAATAAAATATGCAATGTGCAAATGTAATGTGCTGTATCGTAATAAATATCGAACGATATGAAAAAGAATATCGTCCAGCCCTAATCAAGCTACAGTCTTCCCCTGTCTGTCATTACGAAAATCTATTATTTTAGAAGGGTAAGAGGAAACAACTAAAAATCTTGAAGTGCAGAGTTCCTGTAAATGTGTTTTTATGCCAAACTCTCAATGTGTCGAATTTATGTAGTAAATGTAATTTAAGTAGTAAATGGTTTTCCCATCACATGATTTTGGGTCAGCTTAAGCTACTTGCTTTCTGCCAAGTGGACAATGACCACAGCAGGATTCCCCTTGAGTAAGAAAAGAGGATTGTGGTTCAGATTTCAGTATGACATCCCTGCCAGCAGCATGGTTAAAAACTAAAGTCTCCTTATTCTAGAAAAGCAACAAAATATTTTGCACTTCCTAATGTTGCTCAAAAGTATTCACTACAACTGCCATATGAAGAATTTGCATAATTTGTTACGATTTCAGAGATGGCAGAATGGAAAGTGAAAATCGATCCTATGTTTACACATTCACAAGTGAATTGGCCACAGTGACCAATTCAAAACTATGGCCTTGCCAAATGTTCATAGTCATTTCTGATGAAAATGGGCATAAATCACAGCCCATGACCTAGTTAATTGGTGCTCGGAATCTTTTCTAAAGTAAACCAAAAAAATAAAATAAATATATATATATATATATATATATATATATATATATATAATTATATGGTTTGTGGCACCTGAAATTTCACTAAACTACTTCACTTGCATCCTCAAGAAAGTAAAAAGTATGACATGTGCTCTTGTTTGCATTCTGGCAAGAAAGTAAACTCTGTCTTACAGAAGTAGAGTACAAACAAAGCCAAATACTTTATGGCATGCATGCATACAAGTCAAAGGAGTGAAAGAATTGGCAACAGACAGCCCTTATAAACCATGCTTCAATAAACCACTTCCTCCTCTCCCCTTCACCCACTTTGGCTCACCAAACCGGGGGAAAATCAGCGTTTATGGCCCAGTTCCTGTTTTGGACCGCTGCTCACAACCCACCCCCCCAATCCATTCTGTCTCTCCCTCCCCCTGTCCTCCATCCCTCCCTCTTCCGCTCCTTTCATGCCAGCAGAGGAGGCAGTCTGGAGTTTCATGTCTGCAGAGCCCTTTGTGCATCACCTAAACAAGAAGGTATAATTTCGGCTGCATTGTAAAACAATTACAGTGCTGTTTATGCAACCTTGTTATGGATGTGGGTGTCTAATTTTTTTGTTGCTGAGTTTTCGAACTACTGCCTGCCTTACGCTTCTTCAATGAGCAGGGAGATCTTTTATTTTGAACATTTTAAAACTGTACAAAAAGGATAGCTGCTGTAAAACATATCATGTTGGTCATATTTCAATAAATAAATAAAAAGGCCTTATATGGCCAGACTATGTTTATGCCCTTCCCAAAGTTTTGTAAATATAGAAAAACATCAACCTATTTTCAGATGAAAAGCATTAGCGTGGATGTAGCCTATTATTGGACTCCATTTCACACTGGGAGTTCTGATCAACCTGAAGAGGTTTATTTTGCAATTATGATTGGAGATTGTACATTATACCGCTTATTACACCACTGCTTACCAAATAAATAAGTACGGACATAAAATATAGTTGAAAGAGTTTAATTAGTTTAGATAATTGTATTAAATGAGGAGACTGTGGAGTGATACAAGAGATGTGAAATTATGTAGGTTGCCTGGGACAACGGTCAATTATACTGAACTATAAAAGGCAAAAGCACGGTAACTATGCCAACATTAGCCATGTTTCCATCCAAGTTACAAATTTAAGGGGATAGTTCACCCAAAAATGAAAATTCGCTCGTCATTTACTCACCCTCATGCCATTCCAGACGTGCATGTCTTTCTTCTGCAGAACACAAATTATGAATTTTAGAAGAATATCTGTAGCGCTGTAGGTCCATTCAATGCAAGTGAATGGGTGCCAGAATTTTGATGCTCCAAAAAGTAAATAAAAGGTACATAAAATCATAAAAGTAATCAATACATCTCTAGTGTTTTAATCTATATCTTCAGAAGGGATATGATAGGTGTGGGTGAGAAACAGATAAATATTTAAGACATTTTTTGCTAGAATTTCTTCTCCCTGCCCAGTAGTATGAATAATGTAAATCACCAAAAACAAGAAGAATGTGAAAGTGGAGACTGAAAGAGCAGGGAGGAGCAAGGTCTAAAATACTGATAAATACCCATTCACTTGCATTGTATGGACCAAAACTGTGGTCTTCATTTAAGTTCAGTAGATGAGAGAAAGTCATACACATCCGGGATAGCATGAGGGTGAGTAAATGATGAGAGAATTTTCATTTTTGGGTGAAATATCCCTTTAACTTGTGCACAAAATTTGAATATTGCAAAAACAAATATATGACCATAGAAACATTTGGGATACTATGAGAGATATTGATGATATTCTCTGTGAAAATAATGCATTTACATAACTTTTTGATGCGCAACTATATTCCTAGATTAAGTCTATAGGAATATATTAGGTAAATGTGTTTCCATCATAGTTTATGCACACAAACTTTTAACCAGCTATTGTAACCTCAGAAGTTTTTTTGTCAAAGTGTGTAGTAACTGCATTTTGTCTTTGCAGGACAGTATGCAGTTAGGGAGTAATTACAAAAAACTATTGGAACACAAAATGCCACAATTAACCAATTAAACTCAAGTATTCAATATAGCCGTGAAATAATTGGAGGTTAATTGCTTAATAAATAACGGCTTGTTTTTTCACAATGTGCTAGTGTGAATGCAACATATACAGGCTGGTGAATTTTTACAAGCCTCAAACAGGTGACATGTTAAACGGGTCAAAGTATGAGCTGCCAGCAGCCATGCCTTCATAGTTTAATGATATGTGCATGGTTAAAAGATCACTCTTTCGCAGGGAAGAGATTTGACAGTCAGGCATGATGGGAAAGAGAAATGTGCGACAGCAGTCGCACTCCCAATTGGCAGAATGTATTCCACAAGTAGGGGGAGAAATATCATGCAATCCAGCCAAAGAGACCCAATTATTTTAGCGGTGTATGTGTGTGTGTGTATGTGTGCAAGTGAGCATGCGTGTGCTCCTGAACAGAAAAATGACAAGACTGCAAGATGCTCACAGCTCACCATGCCAGAAATAAAATCACAGTTAATGACTCCCCCTAAAATGTACAATCATTTCAAAGATTACATTATAAGGAGGCAGCCACGCATGGAGATATATTCATAAAATGAAGATAAGATTTATTGCTCATATTGTAATTGGAAATCTGTTAAATGTAATGTGCACAGAGGCAGCGGTGCTTCCCATACCGACCCATAAATCTTTTTTCAACAAACTGAAACAGACTGAGCAGTTCACAGAGAAACAACCAGACAGTTACATAAATTAAGCAATTAACCTTGAAATGAAAAGATGGCATCTGGCAATAACACTTTAGGGACACAAAACCATATTTGGCCATTTTGAGATTATCGGCATTGGCAAATAAATGGGCCCTTTGTGGTGGCTCAGCGGTTAAGGCTGGGTTACCGACCAGAAGGTTGGGAGTTCAAGCCCCAGCACCACCGAGATGCCACTGTTGTTCCCTTGAGCAAGACCCATGACCCTATCTACTTCAGGGGCATCATATCATGGCTGAACCGGGTGCTCTGACCCCAGCTTAGCTGCACAGCAAAACCACCAGTGTTGAATTTACAGTGTTCCTTACTCTAGAGTTGTGTAATGTTCATTTATACATTTTCAACACTTACAGTGTCAGAGCCTTCCAGTAGAGCTGTTTCGCGCACCGCCCCCAATCGTTTATGCTCTGAATGCAAAGCAGCGGGAAAGTCAGTGTCGACCTTGAGTTATGGAGGTAAGTCAAATAGTTGAAAGAATATTTTGGTGGTGATGAATATGAAAATTGGCAGTTTGCTGGCGGTTAGCTACCCAAACTACCATTAATCAGTTAACCAAAATCAGTTAGAGAGCTTCCAGCTCATGGTGCAATTTTTTGAGTGATTTTGAAAACTGTTACAAGGTTTATGATAAGAATAGTGCCTTTATATGTTCATAATGCAGACTTTTCCAAATGGGGATTAATGGGGGTTCTTGAAATTGTGAAAGAGGTTCATCTTAAATTAACCATCATTTACCAAATTAATAAAAACATGTACTAACAAGTAATTCTGAGTGTTGTCCGACGTATTTACAGAAAAAAACAACACTCAAAAGCGGTACCGTTTAACGTATCGTGCCAGTATTCGTTATATTAACCGCATATTCATATTCAAAATGGCGGCTTAAGGTTGGGGTTTGGGTGTCTCTCTTCGCTATTACAAGCATGTATTGTTGTTCGTTACCACGGCAACTGCTTGCACATCCGCATTGTACATGCATCTCGTGTAGTAAAGTACCTGAACACATGAGAGGTGGCCAGATCGCAAGAAAAGCTTTTTGCCTACCATGCAAGATGCCCTTTAGGCGACTATACATATTTTAAGACTATTCTATTTATTAGGATATTGATATAGGACGGTTGAGGTCAAGTAAGTTTAATTCATAATGTTTCCCCGTTTAAACCAGTATAACATTTCACGGTATTGTCCCTACCATATACTGTGGCAAGCCTAATTAACAAAAGGCACAAAAGGCATACAAACTCAATTGTACAGTGAACATTCACAATATACATATACATAGAATGCTGTCCATATTTAGTCCAGAGTAGGTTTGGCCTACCACCTAGGACAAATGTACACATTTATGATGACACTGAAACTGAGCTGGAGGACAAAATCAAGGTACAGTATGATATTGCCTGTTGCGTCACACAAATTTGTGTTCCATTGTAATAAAAAATCTGTAATTTTGTGTTTCAGAATATTTGTCATCAGATGCAACAAGCAGCTCCTGCGCTGACAATTTGTCACCAAGTCATTCATAATACGAACTTGATCAAACCCCAGAATGTACTGCCAAGAATTCGAAGACGTCAGATGACTCAGCAGCTGAGGAAAAAGAGATTACTTGTACATTTAAATGAATGAAAATGCCATCTTTTTTTCTACGCTTGTTCATTTGTATACATATTTTTATGTGGGTAAATGGCAGAACTGTTGCGTTTGAATGACTTTAAAGATGGTCCTTTGTACCCTAAAGCAAAAAAGTGGAGGAGATGCTGTCCTTGATGAATTTCAGATGGAAAAAATATATACATATAAATTATGTGATTCAAAATGCATTTGAACAGCGGTGAAAATCTTTCTTATGATGTGTTACATTCATACGAGCAGACAGAGAAGTACTTTTGAAGTAAGTTTGGAGCAGAAGAAATAGGAATAAACCTTGTGTAAATTGTCAGCTTTACGCTAAGCTAAAATGCTATTTCTAGCCATTTTACATGCACATGTTACCAGACACGATCATATTTATTTACCAAGAAAATTCACGTTGGATCATAATACATTTTTTTCTAGTAAGACCTTTGATATTAGGGCAAAAATCATATTCTTGATAATAATTGTTGTATTGTTTTCCTGTAAAAATAATATGTTAATAATACGTTAGGATTCCCACAAGGAAGCAGAGAGAGCAGTGTGTGAGTAACCTTGTATATTTTATGATATTATAGCTTTGGCTAGGTCGTCACTGTGAATAATGAACCTTATTATGCTCTTCCAAATGCCATAGGAAATTTTTTATGACGCAGACAGTGGGACTAGATATATTGCATTGTGACTGAAGACCGTGCAGAGGAACACCAATAAGAGAAATAATCCTAGAGAAGTCCAAGGGAAGTGATACTGACTTGAGTTGACCTTCTTTGAATAGATGTTCAAGCTCGGAGCAGCAGGATGAGGATTCTTTGAGAGGCCATTGCCTTTTTTACCCATTCCACACACCAAGCACAAGTATTAATCAAAATGAGGGAGACTTTTCAATATAGGCATAGGTTTGTCCATGATCCAAACAAGACAACTGACATTCTGAAGACCTTTGCTTGGTTTCTTAACACCAAGGGACTGGTAAGTTAGGAGGTAGCTTATTCAAAGAGTAATAGGCAATATATTCTAGTTATTGGTATCTGCATCAGCCATTGAAAAGTCCACATCATTCCAACCACTAATGAGCAAATTTATCCATGTGTAGCTACAAGAAAGTGGTTTCACACATATTCCTAATTAAGTTTATAATCATCACCATCACATATGCTATATTTTACATGATTTTGCAAGTTAAACATGCTGGTTTTAGAGACTGTACTATGTCGATCTGAGACAAGAGGCACTCCCCCATATTTCTCCTCCACATCTACAATTTTATAAATTATATTTGCTGTCAGAATCAAATTCCTACACTCCTCAATTCCACTCCGTGGGAAGTCAATTCACGTCCCTCACAAGGATGGAACGTTTCCCATCGTGGGGGAACGAGGTCTGGCAAGCACACAGAAGAAAAGGGGCAGGAAAAAAGGCAGCCCCCACTGACATCTAAGCCACACTTTGCCTGAGGAGGGCTTATATTCTGTGGTTTCCTCTGCATGTGCAAGATAAGACACTGACATAACTTCAACTTCTGATCAGCTAAGTCAATGAGCTAGGCTCTAAGTTAAAAGGCTTACACACCCGACTACAGAGGTCTCAGGCAAAGATGCCCACAGACAAACATGCTGACCTGATCATTACGGGACCACAAAAAGGGGAGAACAGAGGGGTTCTAGTGAATGACTTTTATCAGTATCAAAAACATTAAAAGGAAGCAAGGGCACTAAACATGGTCAACATTTACATTTATGCATTTGGCAGATGCTTTTATCCAAAGTGCCTTACAGTGCACTTATTACAGAGACAATCCCCCCAGAACAACCTGGAGTTAAGTGCCTTGCTCAAGGGCCCAACAGTGGCATCTTGGTGGTGCTGGGGCTCGAACTCCCAACCTTCTGGTCAGTAACCCTGAGCCTCAACCACTGAGCCACCACTGCCCCATCTTGCAACACTGCAACATCTTTTGGAAAACATGTTTAAAAAGCAATGATCTTACCCTGTTTTCGGGAAAACTTTGAATAGGGGTTTTATAAGGAAAGCATCTCTATTACTATTGCTCACACTTGAGTTTAAGGATGAACCAACCCTAATCCTGAGAATTAAAGGTATGTTCCAGGTTTAATACGCAACCTAGTCTATCAAAATGAACATTATTAAAACACAATTTCTGCAAAGTGACTTATGTGCCACATTCTGTGTTTCGCCGCATTTTCCTGGTGAAATGAACATTAGAGGCGCTACAACAACTGTGCGTTTTACTCACTTTCACACAACTTTCAAGTACAATGGCCGATTATGACTTTA
Source organism: Xyrauchen texanus (assembly GCF_025860055.1). Lineage (NCBI taxonomy): Eukaryota > Metazoa > Chordata > Actinopteri > Cypriniformes > Catostomidae > Xyrauchen > Xyrauchen texanus. Next base: position 16,580,456 of record NC_068276.1, read on the forward strand.
CACACTTATTTTTTGCCCTTTTACTCACGATAACAAAACACTTTTATTATAACACTTCATTTGAAAACAACACATTTTAAATGCTTGAATTACAGACCCACCTACATTTACACATTTATTCCAATGTGATTAGCATCTGCGGTAGCTCACCTCATAGAGTTTTGGACTTTGGACTCTGAATGAGCCCTGCTCATAAAACAATAATGAGTTCTCCTTCAAAGTACAGCCTATTCTCTGCTCCAATTTGGGTGTTGGGTTTATATATGGCCAAGACTAGTACTTTTTTCTCCATAATATATCACCTTGAGTGCAAAGATGAAGCGGTATGGGATTACTGCTGTAAAAGAGAAGGAAGAAGCTATTTTAAGATCTTTCCACCTATTGAATGCAAACGTACTGCCAAGGTAAGCAAATTCAGAGGTATATTGGCATGGTCCATTGATGTAATGACACAATTACATTTTATCACCCTTTCTTTTATCCTCTCAGTAGCAAAAGTCAGAATAAATTCTGACATAATTCGGACTGTAGTCACTCTGTGTGGGCAGATGTTTCCTCTGGTATATGTCTGAATGGGATGCTTCATTGACCTTGGATTGTCAGTCAATGTGTGCCTGGTTTCTTCTGGGTGATAGCCTTGAAACACCAAACTTTTCCACTGCTAAATTGTAGGTAGCCACTTGTCAAAAGCAAAAAGCCAGACAGCTTTATATTAGGGCATATTTTTCAAAGCTGGCATACATGTAGATGGGTGCAGGTGAAATGAATGTTCAAGTTCCACTCCATTTATTTTGGGTTTGTTACCCCCCTCATTCCTCTGCTAGCCCAAAATATCAGGTTTCCAAGGCTACACAGCATGGTTGCTAATCATGGTTTTCTCTCTCTCTTTGTCCCAGCCAAACATGTTTTCACCTTTGTTGTCTACATGTCAAGGTAGCTATGAATTCTTAAATTGGGAAACACCTTATGCCATATCCAACAAAGCATCCCAAATTAAATGGAACCTTCTCACCTCATGAGACTTTATGTCCAGCGGCATAAACAGCAACAAAGGTGGAAACAGTGAAAAAAGCATACATGAGAAAGCAAGTAACCCTTTCTAAGTGAGACAGAGAGGCAACATGTGTAATCTTCAACAGCTGTGAGAAGGGTAATATCAGTACTACCAAGGCTTCAAAAAAAAGAGAGGAAAGGGATTTTCTGCTACAGAACACACCCTCTAGAGGAAAGAGTTTTGGAAAACTGTGTGTATGTGTGTGTGTGTGTGCGTGTGTGTGTGTGTGTGTGTGTGTGTGTGTGTGTATGTATGTGAGCAGCTGTTCCTTTTGGGGCAGTATGGTGAGACTGTTGGTATTAAACTGTCAAACACAAGCCTATCTGTGCACAAGGTTTCCCTCTAACTGCCCCACAGCTCGTCTCGACATTGGCTAGCACTGATCAAAGCCCTGAGGAGGGAGGGCAGGGGAAGAAGGGGGTGGCGTAGCCTCCTGAGACCCCATATAATAAGCCTGACTGTTTACCTTACAAGCTCACCATATATTCTGCCTGAGATCAAGTCTAAGAAAGCAGGATTTCTGTATTCATCCCCTCTATGGAGAGTACTGTTGCGAATTATCTGCAAAGTATGAAGAAGGCCACATGGGGTGTTTACTGAAGTCGACTTTTCACATCTTTGAATAAAGAACACTTTATTAGCACTATTTTAATCAATGCTTTGATTTACTCAATGCAATAGAGGTAGACGATATATTGGTTGCAACAAAAAGCAACTATCGGCTATTGTCAAAAATCTACAACCCAAATTCCAAAAAAGTTGTGACAGTATGATAATAAAAACAATTACATTAACCCTTTTAGAGGTCGACCGATAGAGGATTTTTCAGATAACTAAGTTGGGCAGTACCTGCCAATAATGGTTAATCAACAAAAATAACACAAATTAAAATAGTGCTGAACTTTATTACAAAAATAAACAGTACTGACAGAACCATGAAAATGTATAGTATAAAGATATAAATATTAATATATGTGACCCAGTATTCTAATTTTAAAGTCAGCTGATTTTGTTTCCTTAGTCCATAAGAGGGTGCAGTAAATACTAGGGCTGTCACGTTAACAACGCGTTAATAACGTGAGATTAATTTTACAAAAAATAACGTGTTAAAAAATATTTACACAATTAATCGCAATGCTTTCCTGAGAAATTCCTGAGAAATGGAAGCTTGTAGTACCACCTGCAGTAAGTGAAATTTCAGCTGTGTGAGCAACACACCGTTTATTACAGTGAACAAAACATTAACAACACTTCAGCGGACACATGCGTTACGTTCTTGCATTCAAAACACTTGGAGCGCAAATGTGAACCAAGGGATCTCAAGATATGTTTAAAGATTGAGTATTAAACTCTAATTAACTTGACACAGTGACCTAAACATTTTATTTTTATGACGCAACACACCCGAGACGCGACACAAACATGTCTGACGCAGGTCGTATGGTCTTAACCTCATACATATTTAATTACCAACAAGGTTAAGGAGGTGTCCTTTAAACGGTTACACCGTTTTTACCCAGTCAGTCTTTATTTAAGAAACATGCTCCCTGAAATAGAACCACTTCGCTCCTTCTGTAATGCTGTAGATGAATCTCCCCCTCACCTTCTTTGGGAATGTGTCCATGCTGTAGTATTTTGGAGAAAATTTTGTTTTTCTTTGCTTTATAAAGACGTTTTATTTGGTTTTCTCAGTTTTGATAACTTAAGTTAATATTTTCTGATTAATCTGTTTATTTTTCTTGCCAAGTTTTTTTTATACATAAGTGTAAATTTATGTCAATAAAGCCCCTATTTGCACTTTTTTTAAAGACTTCAAATATTATTTAAATACTCTTTGTACCTCCAACAACTCCAAAGCATTGAAAACAATTACACTATGTAATGAATATAATGTCTTGGCATTATTGTAAAGTATATCTGTAGTATTGTGTACTATGTGGCTTGTTTCTAAAAAAAAAAATTCTGACTCAGGTGTAAATTGACGGGTCCTTAAACAAGCCCTCATAATAAATCTCCAACTGATTGACAAATTCACTTATGAAATGGATTGCTGTGAACTGTGTGCCAATGATTGACTTATGATCAATAATATGGTAGTAAACAATACATTGTATTCTAAAGCCACTTTTGAGTGGTATTATCAATGATTAACTCTTCTGCTACAGGAATGTAATGCATTTTAATTATCTGAATATATATATATATATATATATATATATATATATATATATATATTTTTTAATATTTAAAGATAACTATGTATAATTATTTCATCATTATATATTGAATTATTGTTATATGAGGGGCTTTCTCAGCAAATATTTGTATATGCGATTAATAGTGATTAATTAATTGGGACACCATGTAATTAATTCAATTAAAAAATGTAATTGATTGACAGCCCTAATAAATACATAAACCAATCAGCATTGTTGTATTACTGCATAGAACATTCCTGGCTGTTAAAAAAAAGAGCATGCCATTTTCAACTAATATGCATAAAATAAATAAATAAAAAATTTTAGTCGGTTCATATTCTCAAATCTTAATTCAACAGTAAAATGATCAGGATAAATTCTTCAATAGGCAGTCCACGTGATGTTACATTTGCACCGATTCCTACTACTCCAGACTCAAGCTTCATAATAACGGTGAAATACCACAATGTTTTTTATTCAGTACAGTTGTATGTACAGTAGCAATATTCACAGGTAGCAGTGGTATTCGGCTGAACTTAGTGGTGAAGTGGCTCAGACTATGAGCACAGGCCAGGGGCTGTTCAAACAGAAGGAACACAACAGACAGGAACCGAACACGAGGATCTCGAGACACACAAGTTGAACATCTTTTCTGACAAAGCATTTATACAACTCATTACTTCATCTGAGAAATGCTTATAAGAGAGAAAGACGCAATGGCCAAAGATCTCCACCAACTGTAAGGGGATGTTCACACAGATCGCTTTTGCATCTATCCATTTGTTTTTCTACGTAAACGCACACTAGACAAACGTCTTTGTTTCGCTTTGTACTTGTTTATTCAGCATCTCCTGCAGGAGAGCTGTTTTTAGATGATGTGTTAAATTAAAAAGAACTTTAAAAGCATATTGAGACAACTGCTTTCTGTTAAACTGTATATGTTGCACTGTGTCAAGCCTTTTTTTAGCACAAGAATGTGATTGATCTGAAGTCATCGTATTACAATGAGGATAAATTTTTATTTTATTGAAATCGTTTCTGATTTGCTTCTACATTTCTTTCGGCAGCACGAATATATTAATTTGCTTTCTCAAGTCACTAGCTTTAAATATGCAACTTAGCTGGCTAACGAATGCATAAACGTGACCAGCTGGATATAAAACTAATGCAAACAGATGATAACAATATATAATAGATGGTAACAATTGCAACATTTAAACATTTGGGTAGGACACAGATCCACTCTTCTATATTCCATCTAAGATGAGACCTAGCCCAGAGAAGTCGGCAGTGTTTCTGGACAGTGTTGATGTATGGCTTCTGCTTTGCATAGTAAAGTCTTGCATCTGTGGATGCAGCGTAGAATGGTGTTGACTAATAAAGGTTTACTAAAGTAATCCCAATCCCATGTTCATGATATCCAATACAGATTAATTATGTTTTTAAGACAGTTGCGTCTGAGGGATCAGAGATCACACGCAAATTCAGAAGTGGTTTTCGTCTTGCTCCTTACGTGCCAAGATTTGATCAGATTCATTAAATGCCCAAAATCCTTCCAATTTGTCTTTGGGGAACATTGTTCTCAAAGTGCTGGATTATTTGCTGAAGCATTTGTTACAAATTGACACGTCTAGAATGATCCTTGCTCTTGAAGGATTAGGCTGTTTTTGGATGCTCCTTGTATACTATGACACGACTGCCTCACCTGTTTAACGTATCCTGTTTCACATCCCCTTGTTATTTTAACTCGGCAAACTGTTATTAGGCTTAAATTGCCCCGTCTCATCTGATTGGAAATTACTTTACCTTTTCAAAATGTGTAATTGTATTGCTTTCAATTTAGCAAAGGGTGAATATAATTTACAAATCACTACTTCTTGTTTTTATAAGCATTTTTCATACTGTCCCAAGTTTTTCAGAATTGGGGCTGTATGCCGATAGCTGCTGATATTTCATTTTGCGCTTTCACTTCAATGCATATTTTGATTAGTGTTCAAAATTGATGCGAGGGCATGCAAAGAAAAATGCAAGTAAATGAAAATGTGCCCTGTCAGCACATACATTGTATCTCCTACTTCATATCTTGTAAATAACAATAAACCTAAATCCTCAAACCTCATCTGGTGAATATATAGCCTATAAAAGCTTAATTTGGTCACTGCTTAATATAGAGCATTGTAATGGGGCCAGGTCTTCTTCATTTCAAAATAAGAGTCCCCAGTGTGTTTCAGGCTAGTTGTACAGTATGCATACATCCAGTAACTGTGTTATGCACCAAATCTTCATTTTTTTTCTGATCTTTATCTTCTATTTATTGGGATTTTGGTTGCACAATAAATTGCATCTGCGATTGTATTAATTTTGTACTCTTGTAGCCTCTGTCGATTAATCGGTTATGCGCCTCTTAGTTATCAATATTGGCAAAATCCACTATTGGTTGACCTCTATGTAAACCTATAGACCTTACATTCAAATTTAAGGTGTCTTTACCATAAAGTAGGGCTCCCCGATACTGATACTGTTATCGGAATCGGGTCCGATACCACATTAATGTACTCGTTCATGTTAAAAGGCTCCTATACCAAATACTGACACCATCTGACGTACGAATGTCACTGTGTAAACATTCAGCACACAAATTAAGATATATAAGAAATTATATCTCGGTTTTAATTTGAGTTACAGTTGATGAAATCAATAGAGTCAGCAGGTCAGCTCTCTTGGTTTTGTTTTTAGTTATTATAAACAACTTTTTTTAATATAAAAATGTTATACATTATTGTAAAAATTGCAACATAAAAAAAGGCATCGGTATCAGCGAGTACTAAGGAAGTATCAGTACTCGTACTCTGGTATCTGTACATCCCTATCATAAAGTATCTACATTAACTTTAGTGATTTAAACCCTCTTCCCTTAGTTCATCCTGGACTGAACGTTTTCTCAAATACATTCTAAACATTTCTTAACTAAACACTTTGAAAAATGCAGGAGGCCACAGGAAGTACTTAGACTTCTAATTTGTCACAATGCAAAAACATTTTAGGGTACCATATCTAGGGCGGTGTTTTGTAGAATCTCTAAAAGCTGGTGTCATAAGGCCAGGATTTATTAGAGTTTAAGTATCCCCCCTGTTGCCTTCACATTTTTTTCCTGCAGGCCCTGTGAGACATTTGTCAGAGAAAAGGGAGAGGGGCTATAAGTTCAAGCAAATGTACATTTGGTTTACTTCTTGTCATAATAGACATTTAGAGCATGTTTCGATGAGTTTCCAAATTAGGACCAGCCCTTAAATTACACTCTGTTTTTAATGTTTTGAGAAAATAAATATAGCAGGGGAGATTCTCACCACATTGTCACCACACACATACAGCTGGTGAGCAAACATCCCCTTTAGATCTTACATAAACACAAAAAACTCATGTATTTCTGTGGGATAAATCTAACCTGTGGCAGCGAATGTGGTATGAGCCCCATAACCCAAAGTAATTAGGAAAATATTTGCATATTTGAACTTATTTGAGCCATGCATCTTAACGTCCTCGGAAGCACATCAATTGCAAGTTCTTCAGTGCAATTTTCCAATCTTTGCTGCAATAAAAAACATCACAGTCTAAAAATGCTTGACATAAATAAATGGTTGCATTAATACTGTGTTAGTTATAGACTACAGTTCTGTTATGCAAGAATGCATGGAAATGTGTGTGTGTGTGTGTGTGTGTGTGTGTGTGTGTGTGTGTGTGTGTGTGTGTGTGTCTGTGTGTGTGTGTGTGTTTGTGTGTGTGTGTGTGTGTGTGTGTGTGTGTTGTGTGTGTGTGTGTGTGTGTGAGAGAGAAAGTTTTACCTCTGCACAATAAATCTAGTTTTTGTTGACATAACCACAAAAAAAAACCCCCAAAAAAATTGATTCAATCATGGACGGTGGTTCCACATGTTTGAAATTAATTTTCTTTAATTAAAATTACAATGTCATATCAACTTAAATACTTCAAGTAGAGGAAACCTAATTGAACTGAGTGAACCCAACTAAATTAGACATGTTGACTGAACTCAAAGCTGTGATCTGACGTTTGACACCGAAGCTTCGAAGCTTGTGTCGAAAAAGCAACACATTTCATATTGAAGCACAGTAACAGAGATTGATTCATTTAGGGAAAAACACGTAGTCTTTGAGGTCTGACTGAAGTTTTATTCGTCTGGAAACCACGTGACTGCTGCTTCGGTATGTGGTTCAAAACAAGCACAAATCCCAGTACAAGTTTGAGCCAATTACAGTCACATAAGGACATTTCACTACACTGTTTGTTACTATTCAGCCAAAAGCTAAATTATTTTCCAATCAATATGTTAAAAATAATTTATAACTGACCTCAATATAAGCTCAAATGCCACTCTTCACCATAACGGTAACCCCAAAACTCCAACGTAACAGTAACTACTTTAAATCTCAACACAACTAAACATAAATAACAAACAAGTATACCTAACATTCATCATGCACAACGAAATATAGAAAAACACTTAATTTTATCATTTACTCTAATTGAGTGCATATAAAGCATGCTGGAAATTAGAAACCCCCTGCCCATTTTTAGTAAACCAAACAAAAAATATTCATGTTGTCCCAACGCAAATAGATAAAGTAAAGCTTAAAAGCGTTTAAACAACTCATTTAATTTCAGGTCACTTGGTTACATGATTTTTTGAATAATAGGCTACGATACCGCACATGTGCGCAAAACACGCAATAACAAAAAATACAAATAAATAAATAAATTAAACATACTAAAAGCAAAAACGGGCTACTGAAGGAAAAAATACTTGCCCCTTGTTATCAATAAAGTGCAAATGTTGCCTGCAACCTGAATGGAGATCAATGCGGTCACGCAAGACACCGACAGTGCGCATGTTATCCCGCACACATAACGTCACAGCAAACCCAGCTTAAACACTCCGCTCCGGGCGGGGAGCACAAACCTGCACACACACACACACACACGTGTATATATATGTATATATATATATATATATATATATATATATATATATATATATATATATATATATATATAGATAGATAGATAGATATAGTATATTGCGCTTCTCTCGCGCGCAAGGGGTAACAACACTAACTTTAAGAAGTGTTCGCGTATTGTTTGATGCGCGTTTTCATACGTTGCCTAACAAATAAATTCGAATAAAAATAAAAAATAAATTAAAAAAAATAATAACCCGACATGAATTAATGTAAACAATCGTAATGCGCCTATTTTAATATCAAAACACGTCTTATGCGCACCTTCAACATTTAGAAAATGACAACTGACAACTTTGCGCAGTTTTGTTTCATGCAGTTTCTTATGCGTCAACCTTTTGTTGCCCAGGTGCGTTCATGAGAGGATCACACATCAATCCAGTTGTTCTATCCACAATGATCCATGCTAACAAATCACTTCAAATGCATCTTCACCTACCTCTTTTTGGTCTTGGGAAACTTTCGTGTAGATGAAACACGACTTTCTCCACAAAGTGCTGAATGTTGCTGTGTTCGGGTCCGCGAACAAACACCATCCAGTCGTGCGTAAAACCTTCCACAGTGGGTTTCTTTCGGACCTGGGCACGATGACCGAGTTCCAGTTTCACCTGAACGGCACCCTAAAACCCAAATATTCACTTTATAGTAAGAAGCAACATTTAACCGGACTACTTGCGCTTTACAACCATAAAAAGCACTCTGTCGCCGAACAAATGCAAAGCAAAATATTATAGAAAATAAATGCAATGGTAGAATCACAAGTTAGTAGCTTGTTCATCCTTGTCTTATCAAACGGATTATTTCTGTGTATTCTTAAAGATTTCTGCGTCTTTGTTATTGGATGCACTCCTTTTGTTTTGAATCTTTCAAGCGCATCACTTTTGCAGACATGTACAAATGCATTGGAAACGCGCGACTCCACTAGTTCTACTGTACTTGAGTATCCCGATGGAAATATGGCTGGAAAACCTCCATATGCGTCTAATCGCCTTTCCAAACCAGACGAAACGAGTACAGGCACCGGAGACCTAAAACATTACACCGATAAAGCAGGTAAAGCCCTACTCACCGAACTGGCCATTGTTAAGGCCACGGGATAATGCTATTTCATGGAGAATTTGGTTTAAATAAGGACACCGAGGACTGTGGACGCCCGATGGCGGACATAGTCTTTCAATTGAGCTCTCAGTGCGAGTTTTCAAAGGCTGAGGAGTAAAGTGAGACGCATGCGCCTGAGTGGCAGCTCGTGCATTCCAGTCGCAGACAGTCGGTGCGCTCCACGAGACAAGCCTATGGCAGCGCGAGCGAATGAAGAGCCGCTTTTAACCCGTGTAAAACGTAAAAAGTTTTCATTGCTCAACAACACAGCTATTTAATACTTTCATTTACAGCACTCTATTGCACATGTTAGATTTTTTTATGGCGTAAGTGCGTTGCTGTTTCTTTTTCCCCCTGTATTGTGTTAGCTCCTTGACTCTATTGTTTAAATTTTTAATTTTCTCTGTATTTTTCCTGATTAGTGTGACACTGAAATTCCCCTCCCCAGTCTATTTTTGTGTGTATCTAACATGACTGACTGTTATAATTTCCCTATAAATTAAATAAATAAAATTATTATATAATATATAGTCTAATTATAATAATAATATTTTTAGGCTGAATAAAACAACAGTAAACTAACTTTAAACATGCTGCATGTAAATATATAATGTACATGCTTATAATAAATCGTTAAATAAAAATGTAAAAAAGAAACAACAAAAAATCGTTCTTTGCTGATAGCCTACTTAGTTTGACCAGGTCAAACAATGTAAAAAAATAGTGATAAATCTGTACTAATAAGAGTTCTTTTTAAATCTGACATTGCCACTAAATTAATGTACGTAAATTACATAAATGGCAATGTTTGCAATTAAAAATGCAAAACCAAAGATTTTCTATATGTTACAACAACCTCCGCGTTTTTACCATAGGCGAGAGCAAACCGGTCAACCAGCGTGTTACGACAGTAAGTCACCGTTTGCGGACACTATACACTTGAATGTGGTGAGCCGTAAACAGACGACTACCTGTCGCAATATTGTCCGTGACTTCTTTTATAAAACAGCATTTTTATCGTAGTAAACTCTACACATAGTTCACTCAAAAAGCATTTTATAGTGTAAAACAAGTTGAAGATTAGCGGACTGGTGATCAGTTCATTAAGCGTTGATCTGTTTTCATTAAAACAAATCTAATAAAGTAGCCTACGTCTTTTCAGTAATCTCGGCATCTGGTCTTCTCGCCAGTGTACCACCCACAGAATGTCTGCGGAACCGCCGCGTTATGCATTGTTTTGCTAACCTTGTTGGATAGCCTAGATAGAGGGGCTCTGGAACAACATAATACCAATGACATTAGATTAACGTATCGCTTTTTCCACATGTTTGGTCCCCCGCTTGCACCGTAGAAGTGTTTTGCCGGGTGGAGGGTTTTACCTAAAAGTTAGCAAACTGCATCTGAACCTAAATGCCGTATATGATATCGTAAGTATGTCATGTGTATTTTTCTACTAGTTGACTTCAATCTACATGTTTATGTGAAGGCAACAACACATACTCGTTTATAGAGCTTTAAGGAAAGCCAACTGCTCGCTATCAGGCTATCCTGTGATGTTTCTCATATAACTAAAAAGATATTTGAAATGCAACACCCCTGTTTTCACTGTGCATTGCTTTATCCGATATTAAATTGAGGTTTAAGATCCGCAGGTGGCAGTACCATGGTACGGTGATATATCAGATGGCAATTCCAAGGCACATGGTATAGCTAGATAGATACATTTTAAGTCAGAAGTTTACATACACCTTAGCCAAATACATTTAAAACTTTTACGTTTTTCACAATTCCTGACATTTAATCGTTGAAAACATCCCCTGTATTTGGTCAGTTAGGATCACTACTTTATTTAAATAATGTGAAATGTTAGAATAATAGTAGGAGAATTATTTATTTCAGCTTTTATTTTTCACCACTTTGTGTCAGAAGTGTACATACACTTTGTTAGTATTTGGTAGCATTGCCTTTAAATTGTTTAACTTGGGTCAAATGTTTTTGGTAGCCTTCCACACGCTCCTCACAATAAGTTTAATATGTTTGTCCCATTCCCCCAGACAGAACTGGTGTAACTGAGTCAGATTTGTAGGCTTCCTTGCTTGCACATGCTTTTATCACATCGTATTGAGGTCAGGGCTTTGTGAAGGCCACTCAATACCTTGACTTTGTTGTCCTTAAGCCATTTTGCCACAACTTTGTTTGGGTATACTTGAGGTCATTGTCCATTTGGAAGATCCATTTGTGACTGAGCTTTAACTTCATGGCTGATGTCTTAAGATGTTGCTTCAAACATAATTTCCCTTCCTCATGATGCCATCTATTTTGTGAAGTGCACCAGTCCCTCCAGCAGCAAAGCACCCCCACAACATGATGCTGCCACCCCCATGCGTCACGGTTGGGATGGTGTACTTCATGGTTGCTCCAAAGATAATGATGATCATTATGGCCAAACATTACAGTTTGTGTTTCAGCAGACCAGAGGACATTTCTCCAAAAAGTAAGATCTTTGTCCCCATGTGGCGGTTTTGGAGCAGTGCCTTCTTCCTTGCTGAGCAGCCTTTCAGGTTATTTCAATATAGGACTCATTTTACTGTGGATATAGATACTTGTCGACCTGTTTCCTCCAGCATCTTCACAAGGTCCTTTGCTGTTGTTCTGGGATTGATTTGCACTTTTCACACCAAACTACATTCATCTCTATGAGACAGAATGCGTCTCCTTTCTGAGCGGTATGATGGCTGCATGGTACTGTGGTGTTTATACTTGAGTACTATTGCTTGTACAGATGAATATGGTACCTTCAGCCATTTGGAAATGAACCAGACTTGTGGAGGTCCACAATGTTTTCTCAGGTCTTGGCTGATTTCTTTTGATTTTCCAGTGATGTCAAGCAAAGATGCACTGAGTTTGGATGTAGGCGTTAAAATACATCCACAGGTACACCTCCAGTTGACTCTAATTAGCCTATCAGAAGCTAACTGACTATTTGCCTAAAGGCTTTACATAATTTTCTGGAATTTTCCAAGCTGCTTAAAGGCACAGTTAACTTAGTGTAAACTTCTGACCCACTGTAATTGTGATTATAGTCAATTAAAAGTTAAACAATCTATCTGTAAACAATTGTTGGAAAAATTACTCGTGTCATGCACAAAGCAGTTGTCGCAAATGAGTTACCAAAACTATAGTTTGCTAATATAAAAAATGTATGTAAACTTCCGTCTTGAACTGTAGATGGATGGATATATCGATGGATGAATAGGCATACTAACAAAAAAAAAACCCTATATATATATATATTATAGGTTCTGTTTGTTTGTGTGCATATCTAAAATGGTTCTATGGCTTGATTTTAGGTGTAATTTCTCTACCTTTTCATTATTTATACAAAAAAAAGTCACGTTATTCAAGGTTCACCAGCTAGCCAGTCCCTCTTACACAGTGTCACTTAAACAATGATGTATTATTGTGCACACACAACTAGTGCAGTGTAAGCAGTCCAGAGCGGAAGCCTTTGTGTGTGCACAAGTAGCCAGAGGGTGGAAATCCCTAGAATATTTTCAATTCTCTGTTTTGCTGAAAAAGCTCAGCTTGTGTGTAAAAATTATCCCATAAAAACCAACGATTAGTTTGCCAACATAGTTAAACAAAAGTCTACCTGCAATAAAAAGTTTAGATTGTTGGATGACAGTTTGAAAATCTGAGTCAAACAAAGACTGAAGATTGAAAAAAAAGTAAATCTACAGCAACTCAACAATTCTGCCTAATAGTAGTAAAGTTGTACTACATGGCTTGTATAGTTTTGACATTGGACAATTGTCTTGAATTTATGAATTGAGAAGCCTACCTGTTTTGCCCGAGCCACTCTTTGCTGTCAGTAATGGTGCTGTAGTAAAACTGTCATGCTGTATGGAAACACAGCTGGTATTTCATCACAGACACAGTGCTGGCTTGTCAGATATCAGTCTCAGGAGGGGTGGGGCTGCGTATTTGGACTCGCATTGTCTCACTCTTTCTCCCTTATAAACCTGAATCTCCAGTGGCCATCAGCCAGTGTCAGTCAAACGAACGGCTGGTAATCCCATAGTCCACTCGAGACAACCTGGCAGTCCGCATCTGGCCAACTGTGAAAGTGACTTGTGAATAATGCATCCCATTGATGTGGTTACCAGTGCCATCTGTCAGATGGTTGTAACCTCTGAGTTTAGATGCAATGGGGCGATGTGTGTCACTAGCCATTTTTTTAATTTCGCCTTAGATTACATTGGTTTGAAGTGGTTATTCTAATTTAACTCTAATGGGATCACCCTTAGGGCAGTTTTTGTCCCGTCACACCTGTTTGGTGTGCTAGATCTCATATCACCTGTGATCTGAGAGAGTCTAGATAAGACACCTTTTGGTTCTCAAGCTGTTGATGCAAAGCTGTGTTCTTGTTTTAACAGATGATATCAGTTTGCATGGCAGTTTCTTTATTTTAAGGAATTTGAGTTTATTCTAAATTTGTGCACTAAGATTTCCATGACTAAATTTGTCATAACTTGATGTTATCCAGTTGAATACAGCATTTTAAGCTATATTTATGCATTTTGTAAAGAAAATGAGAGTGGTGCTTGCTTATTCATGAAAGTGTCGCTACCACAATACTAGTGCGTTTTGGATGTTACTTGGAGGTTACTTGCTGGCCCAAGTCAAAACAGCCCAGCCCCATGGCCCTATGTTATTTTGTTCTCTAGATATGGCTTAGGTTACTCCTTTAAAAGAATAGTTCATCAAAAACACATGAAAAACACATGCTGAACACACATGAAGATTTTTAGAAGAATATTTCAGCTCTGTTGGTCCATACAAAATGTTTTGTTGGCAAGTAAATGGTGGCCAGAACTTTTGATGCCCCAAAAATAACAAAGACAGTATAAAAGTTATTCATATGACTCCAGTAGTTAAATCCATGTCTTCATAAGTGATATGATAGGTGTGGATGTGGAACAGTTCAATAGTTAAGTCCTTTTTTTACTATAAATCTCCATCTTTCACCAGCCCCGTCCAGTAGGTGGCAATATGCATGCAGATTGTGAATCGCCAAAAAACAAAAGTGGAAGTAAAAGTGAAAGTAGAGATTTATAGAAAAAAGGACTTAATTATTGACCTGTTTCTCACCCACACTTATCATTTTGTTTCTGAAGACTTGGATTACACCACTGGAGTATTCTGGATTACTTTTATGCTGCCTGTATGTGTTTTTTGGATCATCAGAGTTCTGGCCACCATTCACTTGCATTGTATGGACCTACGGAGCTGAAATATTCTTCTTTTGCATTCTGAAGAATCTGGGCTGTTATCAAAATCTGTTTGGTTTATGTTCATGTTTTTTAAGAATGGGTCATCAGCAATGATGTTGGAAGATGACTGAGAATTTGAAGACGAGATTTGAGTTCCCCAGCTCCCTCATTCAAGCTCAGGTAAAGCACTACTCCTATTGTGTTTTTTAAACCGATAAAACCACACAAATGAAACATTTAAAAGTAAAAAGAAAGAAACCTTCAAATTCTATAGCTATTCCGTGAAATGCTTGTTTATATTGTACCATCAAACATATCATGTGGTTTGCATCCATTCCTGTAATATTTGAGATTATTAACTTCGATTAAATCTACTTTCTGTTTGGTTTCCTGAAAAGCATTTGAAGAACCAGTTTTTCTGCCTTACCAGTCAGGAAGGGCTGCTGATGTTTTAACCCGTTTTGCTGCTTGTTAATTCTAGGCTGTGAGGACATTGGTTGCTGCAGTGCTTAAGGAGAAAGGCCAAAATGAAAGGATTTGTCAGTCCTCGACTAAAGTGAGTCCTCCCAATCATTCCTGAAGATTCATCTTGAAAAGATCCTTGAATTAATTTTCATTGATCTTTTAAAATGAGTTTGAATTACAATGAAAACGTACTACCCTATTTTCAGGAGGGCCAGCCTAACCTATAGGTGGCTTCCCCTTGGCCCGAAATGCCTGGGTGCCTCGCAAGAAAGTGCATTGATAAAAAAAATATTAAGAAACGTCAGCAACTTTTATTTTGAAATTTCATGTGGGTCTAAGTATTCCCAAGCTAACACAATAAACGCGACCATCACGCGTAGACCTGATCAATTAATATAATGACAGTAATAACCAAAAATAACAAATTAAGAGTAAGATGAGCTCTGAATAATCACCAAACGACAAATAACTGAAAGTTACAACAATTACAATAACAGAAGTGTATATAAAATCGACAAACACTACAGCTGTAAGCAGTACACAGTATTATATAATACTCCCAACATAGCATAATGCATTGTTGGGAGTTGAGCAGCATTATCAGAAAAGTGCCCGCCCACTCAGTAATGCAGCGTAGATACATTTATTCCTAAACACCAAAAGAGTGAATGTCTGTCAATTCATGTGCTATTCCTGTGTGTAGCATCTGCCGCACTGCATATTCTTTTGAAGGATCCCATTGTTAGAAACGAGTGGCTTAAGTTTTATTACAAGGTCAATGATAATTTCAGTGTGATCTTAACAGTTTACATGGCACATGTTAGCATGGATTGTTTTGGGAACCTGTTATAATGTAATGCAGGTTTTGGTAAGTAGGCTGTTATTGATAGATGGGACAACGCAAGCTTTATTAGACTCAAGAATGCCAACAAAATTGGCAAAATGTAAAAATGTGGGGGCAAAAAGCCCTCATAAAAAACGTATTTATTTTATTTAATTTTATTTGTAACATTTTATATATTTCTTAAAATGCTATTCTAGGCTTAGTTAATTATTCAAACTATTCAGATGGACAATTCATTTAAATAAATAAAATACATTTATGTATTTGACATAAATAAACAACACAGTTTTATATGGATTGGAAAAAAATGTCCATGAAAATCAGTTCCATGGGGCAAAAAGTACATTTCTGACACTTCATTAGCAAACTCACAGTCATTGTGTATGCAAAGCAGCAATGGGCTATTTCTCAC
The DNA here is from genome assembly GCF_025860055.1 of Xyrauchen texanus. Taxonomy (NCBI): domain Eukaryota; kingdom Metazoa; phylum Chordata; class Actinopteri; order Cypriniformes; family Catostomidae; genus Xyrauchen; species Xyrauchen texanus. The sequence goes on from NC_068276.1 coordinate 16,596,833, forward strand.
TTCATGAGCAACATTTCTCAATTCCAAGCAATAGAAGGAGGGTGGAAATTGGTAATAAAAAAGTAAGTTACATCTGTTTTTTTTCAATAACTCTTGACATGTTTGCGGTCATTTTTGACCGAACATAACATACTACTCGCACTACTTACTTACGATTCCCGCTCATGGCCAACACCAGTGACGATTATCTGAACCGGTCACGGGCCTCCCCTAGGTCGACTCAGCCTAAAATGAGTACCTGGTGCGGTGTGTAAACATCGCTACTGGGGAGACAAAGGCGGTCGGGCGTGGACAACAGCACTTGCCCCTACAGTCTGTTAAGGCTAAATGGGGGATCTTTGATCTTTGTGTGTGCATGCACTTCTTTATTACTTATTAGAATTTTCGAATCAAATCAAAACATTTTTTTGTGTGCTCAGATGGCAAATGGAGGAAAAGTCACCAAGTTTTGTACTGCTCAGATAAATGAAACCATTTTTATTACATTGTAAATAGTGATTTCGGTCAAAAATGACCGAACAGTATACGTAGGAAGGTTAAATGAAATAGATGCCCGGTAGTTTTCAAGGCTTTTCCAGCCAATTTATGAAACACTCAATTCCACACATTTACCCCATTTTGCAACTCTACTAATTTTCTGTGTTGGTGTTTCTTAGCCAAACATTTCTGCTTGTTTCCCTTGTGTTGAAAATCAACAGAGTCTATCACTGGAGTCTCTGTGGGAGCAGTGCAGTAGTGATAGTACAGTCGTCCGCTCAGCATGCTGTGATGCACTAGTGCTGCTCGTGGAGCAGGGACATGCAGATTTGCAGTATGTGCTCAACACCACCCTCAACCTCCTGCCCTCTGCAAGGTATGCTCTGTTTGCCTCTGTTGAAGGATTACCTGCTTCTCTGAACTAATGCAGATTGTTATCCCTGGACTCTTTCTTTTTTTTCTTATACAGACAAAAGGAATGTCAAAGGAATGTTCAGGGTTCAACACTAGTTATGCTCTATCAAATGTATTTGCTGCACAATGTTATAAATAAACAATTAACACAAGTCCCTTGATTATTTACAAAAGCAAAAGTTGCTTATAGCCACAAGTTACATTACAGTGTGATTAAATTGCTGACTAACCTTATCTGAGGACAGTTATATCATGACAACTTAACGCTGGTAAATCCTGTAATCTGGTAAATGCTGTAACAATAGTCCCTGACTATATCAGACTGAAATCATATAAACACGTAGCCTATTATGTTTACCAGTAGTGTAGTCAGAAACCTTTAGGTGGGTGGGTCAAGAGAAATTATCGATTGCATGAGATCTGTAAACCTTATATTTACACTGGCGGACAAATGTGTGAATAATGTTCATATTTTACTCTTATGGAAAGAAATTTGTACTTCTATTCACCAAAGTGGCATTCAACTGATCACAATGTATAGCCAGGACATTAATAACGTGAAAGATCTATTATAGAACTATTACAATTTGATTTTTTTTTTCAGAACTTCTTAAACTACTAATTAAACTAAGAGTTCTCATCAAAAAATCCTCCACATGCATCAATGACAGTTTTGCAGATCCTTGACATTCTAGCTGTCAGTTTGTCCAGAAACTCAGGTGACATTTCACCCCACACTTCGTGTAGCACTTGATGTGGCTGTCTTGTTGGGCACTTCTCACACACCTTACAGTCTAGCTGATCCCACAAAAGCTCAATGGGGTTAAGATCCATAACACTCTTTTCCAATTATCTGTTTTCCAATGTCTGTGTTTCTTTGCCCAATCTAAACATTTTCTTTTTGTTTTTCTGTTTCATAAGTGGCTTTTGCTTTGCAATTCTTCACATAAGGCCTGATGGTATAGGAGTGGTGGTGGCATAGTGGGCTAAAGCACATAACTGTTAATCAGAAGGTCACTGGTTCGATCCCCACAGCCACCACCATTGTGTCCTTGAGCAAGGCACTTAACTCCAGGTTGCTCCGGGGGGATTGTCCCTGTAATAAATGCACTGTAAGGCACTTTGGATAAAAGTGTCTGCCAAATGTATAAATGTAAGTCCTGCACCCCTGAGTCTTCTCTTTACTGTTGTACATGAAACTGGTGTTGAGCGGGTAGAATTCAATGAAGCTGTCAGCTGAGGACATGTGAGGCGTCTATTTCTCAAACTAGAGACTCTGATGTACTAATCCTCTTGTTTAGTTGTACATCTGGTCTTCCACAACTCTTTCAGTCCTTGTGAGAGCCAGTTGTCCTTTGTCTTTGAAGACTGTAGTGTACACCTTTGTATGAAATCTTATTTTTTTTTTTTTTTTTTGCAATTTCAAGCATTGGATAGCCTTCATTCCTCAAAACAATGATGACTGATGAGTTTCTAGAGAAAGCTGTTTCTTTTTTGCCATTTTTGACCTTAAGACATGCCAGTCTATTGCACACTGTGGCAACTCAAAAACAAACTCAAAGACAATGTTAAGCTTCATTAAACGAACCAAATAGTTTTCAGCGGTGTTTGATATAATGGCTTTGATTTACTAGCACCAAATGTTCAATTTATCATGATTACTCAAGGATAAGGTGTTGAAGTGAAGGCTGCTGGATATGGGGTCTGTCTAGATTTGATCCAAATGACTTTTTTCAAATAGTTATGGTGTTGTTTTTTACATCAGTAATGTCCTGACTATACTTTGTGATCAGTTGAAAACCACTTTGTTGAATGAAAGTACCAATGTCCTTCTGAAACCGCAAAATCTGTACATTATTCCAAACTTTTGGCCTCGGGTGTATATATTTTTAACGTTTAGCTAATTGTTTCCTATTTCCTACTATATTTAGGACCTTTAGCTACTAAGGGTTCTCTACTTTAAGAATATTAAACATGAGAATATTACATGCAGAATACAAGGAGGCCTTTTGGCTGAGAACTGATATTAATTATTGTATGGGAATTTGGGGTATTTGCCCCAGAAATTTTTGAAAATGTAAAAACAGAATGGAGTTTTAACCATAAACGTGGAGCATTTTTGGTATTTGTTCTCCTAGCACAATTTGCTGCCGTGTCTTTGGATGAATGAAAGTGATGGATAAAATGACGGAAATGGGTGTTGTTGCTACTCCGATATGGTTAACTGTCAATAAAATTACTTTCTTTCACTGTGATCATTAAAGTGGGGGAGAGATGACCCTGCTACGATAGCACGGGAAGAGAAAAAGAATCAAGTTCCTAGGTAGAGAAAAAAAATTCGGAGCTGTCTACTCCGGCGATCGTTGTTCAAAGTTATGACAAAATATTCAAAGCAAATAACATCACTTTGTTTTAGTCGTACATTGTAAAATTATGCATAGTTTATCATCCAAATTAATTGAAGTGTAGATTTGTTATGCTGTCACAAGGTGTTTTGGATAAAACAAATAGAAGTTTTAATTAATAAAATTCATAATCGATATATGATATTTGTAATTAACATGATTGTAACTTAAAAATAAAGTTGATGGAGTTTAGAATTTTAGGAGTTTCTGAGAACATTTCAACATACAAAGTTATTTATTTCAGAAATTATTTCAACTCGATCTGCTTTGATGGACCAAGTTATTTAAATATATAGTCTCATAAATGCAGTTTCTTGCAATCAATTCACTTATATGCAATTTAATATGCATAAAGCTTCAAGTACTCTTCACTCCTTAACACATATACCCCAATGGCTTGAAACTGAGAAACCAGCTTCAGCTCAGATGCTATGAGGTTTATTTCTGATACGGTGCAATGTGTGAACATGTCACACCCTTCCCACCCCAGCAAACCCTGATTGGATCTTATCAGAACCCTCAAGCACTGGCCTCTCCTTTCTTTGAACTCTTGAATTAGTGTGGTTATTTTTTATATTTACACATAGAGCTATTACATATGAAAGCACCATAGCACCTGATTAAGGAAGAGTGAACATCATTAAGTGTATACTGGTAATACCTGCAGCTGGGCTGCTGGTTAGAAGGATCAAAAGTTGGAAAACACATGCAACATACAGAGTAGATAAAGAAAAGTATAAACATGGCAATTAAGTGTTATAAAGTGTTTTAGCATTCAAGCTCTTAAAAGTTCCCTAATTTAATTCTTGACCAACATTAACTCATAATCATACTAGTAATAGTAGGTGGTTTCTGTGTTAACATCACTGTAAACCCTAATGTTGTCATTACTGAAAAAATCAAGTTGTCTTAATTAAGCTTTACTGGAAATGTTAAGTTTGTTAACTCAAGTATCTAAGTTTCTTGAACTTATTTTTCTTAAAAATCTATAGACATAAGATTTGAACTGTTAATATCTCAAACTACTGAGTACAAAATTGAGGCTATGGTGAAAACCCACAACTTGCACTTGAATTATTATTATTATTATTACAGTTTTGCTTAAAGGGAACACATAAGGACATTTAAATAGTTGTTTTCATTGAGGTTTTTAGCTCTTGTAGTATTATGTTGTTTTGTTCAATTGAGTAGAGTCAATTTATTAGGGTGTTTAGTGTAGAGGGGGCAAATTGTTAACTCTTAAGCCATGGATTGTTCTGATGTGATGCACGTTGCCTCAGAAAAGGATTTTTATCAGCCATTATATACAGTCAGTTAAATATCTCAGAACTTTTAATTAATAAATTATAGTTTTTTTGGCTTATTCATTTATCCATAACCTTAATATTGCACTAGAAATGTTGTCTAACATGCTATATGAAGCATTTTAAAATAAAAGGAACAGATAGAGTGAAGTTCAGCTTTTGCTGGGATCAGACTGACCTGATTTCGAAACATCCTAAAAATAACTGTAACCTAAAAGCATGCAAACAAACAAACATGGGAGATATTATTGGTTGATTGCAACTACTATATGATGCGGTTGATGTTTCGCCTGTTGAGAGAATTACTTCACTGATCTGCCCACTCTTTCTTGTGGACTCTTGGATGAAGATGGCAGCAGACAGAGAGCGCACATCTGCATATTCAATTATCTTACAAAATACATTTGAAATGCAGCCTCCTCCATCAACCAGCTCATGTGTTACACACACACACACACACACACACACACACGCACGCACACACAGACAGACAAATCTCCTGCTGTCATCACTGTCACCGAGCAGCTTCCCACGCAGCGTGTTCTTTTCATTGCACAGAGCTGAATTTAAAGTTAAGCATGTGAAATGTAAGAACGTGAATTTGGGACCTTTCGTTTCCTTTTGTGGTTTGAATTGTCATTTTTGATAAGAGGTACTTCTACTAAAATATTGCTCTGTATCAGTGCAAAAAAAAAAAAAGAAGGGACAAATGGATGATCTTTTATTTTTTTATCTTTAGATTGTCTTATTGAATCAGGACATATCAAAGGCTTGTCTCATTACATCACTGCCATGAATTAAGATTTGCTACTTGCTAGTCAGTTGCAGGTGGTCTTTAGCGAAAGGGCATTCTCATTCTAAAGACCATTTGATTGGAGGAGTCATCCATTTTTCGGTCTGTTTTCCCAGTAGAGAAAGACTGCGAGATTTAAATGTGGATATCTGCAAAAGGTTAATTTTGACAACTTTTAAGAGTGCAGTAGCATAGAGATGGCCTCAAAGCTCACAGAAAAAATCCATAAAATTCCAATTGGATTTCATGGGATATTAAAAGGCTTCTTGAGTCAGTGACTTCAGCATTTTTGGCATATTTGCCACTTGCATTGATAGTAGTGTCTAAAGCCAAGAAATGTTGGGAAGAAGAGGGAAGATCGAGAAATAGACATGAGCACTGACTTCTCTGATAACTTCATCATTTCAACATTATGTAGACTTCATTTGGACCTCAGTAAGCACTAAACTCCATCTTTGTTTTCAGCAATATTCGAGCTTGTAAGATTTACAATGACACAATATCCCAATAAACAGAGATGGGCTTTAACATAAGCTGATTGAAGAGCACAGAACTGGAGCATTCCGATATTATCATGCGCACCGTGTACCAGGCTCACAAAAGAGCCAAGATGAAAGCCAAAAGATGTATTTGCTTTCAGTGTGGACTTATGTATTCCATCCTGGTAAGATATACAGTAATCAAACCCAGAGGAACATAGATAGACATACTAGGGAGAGCAAAGAAGGAGGGATGAAAGAAACACAGCACATGTTGTCACGCTGTGGTGATTTATAATGTATGAGAAGCACTCCAACCTGTACTCTTGTAAAGGAATCATCCCAACATGTCACTGGCTATGTTTGGAATAGCATACTACTTGCACTATTTCTGGACAGAATGCCAATTTTCGTACCCAGATGACCTACAGAGCACACTGTGTGGATTAATCTTATCTCAAAATACAATGTTCTTGACTAGACCTTCCATATGTCAGACTGGTTGCGGAAGTAAAAAATCATTTATTTCACAATGCTATTAAAGTTATAAGCCTGCAATGACAGATCTTCCTCCGGCTGTTCATTGATGAAACATCAATACATGTCATTTCAACTTGATTTGAAAATGTTTTTTTAAATAGCTGATTTTCTTGTGAAAAATTACATTACCCATGATCCTTAAGAGAAATGCTCCACCAATCAGAGAAATTATGTGTACCAAAGAAAGAAAATGTACCAAAAGACACGAAGTCTAAAACTTCATACATTTTAAATGTATTGTTTGTTTACTTAGAATCAAAAATAATAATACTAATAATAAAAAAAATCTAAGTTTGAAATGTTGTATTTCACTTTGGAGCTGGTTAGTTTGATTCAAGGCTTAGAACTCTTTTTATGAAGACTTTATGAAATCCATATGGATAAAATGAATGGGAAAAATACTTCCGGACCCAAGGTGGCTGAAAAAGTTGGCGGGCACTGGTGCGCTCTTATTTCCAGTGTGACAAAGTGACCAGCAGTAAAATCAAATGTAATTTTACCATATCCGTCTTGACTCATTCGATTGGAATAGTATGCAGTATACTAGTACTCCACCACACTCTCAAGAGCCACCCCTCTGTCTTTTTATGAACATGTCATGCTAAATTAATTCAATTTGATCTAACATCTCTTTAGGTCCCAGTTTTTGTTTTCGTTTCATCCTAATGCCTGTTAGCATCTTTTGAACAATTGAGGGGCTTGCTGTTGTTTGAGTATGAGCTGCACATATGCATAGTGCATCTATAGTTCTTGTTAGATAATATTTGCTGATGTTGTTTTTTTTTTGCATGGGCAGGAATGTTCAAGGGCTGATAAAAGTGGTTGGGAGGCTACTACAGATTCAAGCAAGTCAGCGAAATACCGACGCAAACTTTACCTGTCCTTATTCAATTAGGTGAGTGCCTTTTCCACAGTGTATATGTTGTTGCCACTTGCTTCAAACTGGGTTGCTCGCACCTCTTGGGCTCCGCAATTGCATATTTATAATGGCTGAAAGTTTATATCCTTATATATTTACTTGCTTGTTATATGTCAGTGTTTTACTGACAAATAAACATTATAAGCAGTACTGATATTAGCTGTTCAATGCAATATTACTACTCATCACATAATGCCCTAACAAACACTTTCACTGTTCATTTTCATAACTGGTATGAGCTCAGCGTTTGCTTTATTTTTTACACACGTTGATTCACACAAATATGGATGATTTAATGAGTGAATTTAAGAGTAAAAAACTGTTCTCTATTATTCCTAATTTTCTTTATAGCTTTATGCAAGCACTCAGGGGCCATTCTTCTTTGTAAAATACTCTTATTTGTTTTGCATTTAATTAAAAAAAAAATGCAATATAACATTTAAAAAACAAACAATGGAAAAATATAAAAATGTGATTATTTCTCCAGCTATTATCGTGTATAGGTGATGAGCAACAGTTGCCACTATGATAAAGAGGTCTGAAAGTAGAAGTTGACTGATAGGATTTTGCCGATACCGATAACTTGTGGTGGAAAAGGCCAATTACTGATTAATCAACTGATAGTTTTTAAAATCGATTTAGAATCGATGTAGAAATTTGCATATTTTTCGTTGTCTTTCATTACTATGATAAACACAGGCAATTGAGGCTACAAGAGTCCAAAATAATAAAAATCCCAGATGCAGTTTATTTTTAAACTAAAATCCTAATTATAACCAGATTTTTTTTTTTTTATTTTGTCTGTAGAGCACTTTATTGTAGAATGAAAATAACTAAATATGCATTGAAGTGAGGATAACAATATGAATAAATATTGTACATGATTAGATATTAAGATACAGTTAATCCCCACAAAATAGTTTTTATTTCACCTCTAAAGACGCTTATACTGTGAATCACAAAGCGGCGACTTCAGAGGAACACGAAGGAATAAAAAAAGCTGTCAGCTTAGGTTTTTGCAGATAACGGATTGTTCCAAAAAGCAACTATCAGCACAGAATAATCAGTAAAACCGATATATCGGTCTACCTCTGTTTGGGAGCAACTGCCTTGGACTTTCCTATTAAAATGATCTCTTCCCTTGGGATAGTCAAGAAGGTCTAATTAGCTAGTTAAAATCCTGCCTACCTTTTTATCTGACCAGGTTAAAACTCATTGAGTTAAAAAAATCTCTTTTGCAAGAGTGACCTGGCCAAGCGGCAGCTAAAGAGACATAAGTGACATAAGCGATATCCGTTTCAGTTGAGTCAAGAAAACTGTCTCTTTACAATCACTTAATTTAAATTTGGTATAGTATGACAAAGTTAGACTATTTAACTCTTCAATGAAAAAGAAAATGGGCAAATAATGTCATAGGGAGTTTAATGGGTAACTCATCTGTGTGCTTGTTTTCTTTTTCTTGTTTCCCTCCTATTTTACCAAATGAAGACCAAAATAAGTTTTAGAGAAACCAAAGGTTATGGTCATATATATTGATGGTCATATATTAATAAGTCCAGTTTTTCTTATCAGATTGAGCTTTCGTGCCTTAAAATAAAGCTCACAAATTGTCTTTCATCATGCATGGAGCTTTGTTGTTTTGCATGTATTTCATACATCTGTAAATTAACCTCTTTCATCAGTAAATGTATAATGAATCAAACGACCGTGCATGCCATCTTTCTCCTTCTCTGTCGACTCCCTCCCTGGTGAGAAGATGAATGGGTCGAGGGCTGTGTGCTGGCCTGAGATTGCGGCTTGGCCTTTAGCACGTGTGGGCATCAAGGGAGGGCATGAGGATTAATGGAAGATGTCCACTGGTGCTCATTGTATCCGTCTGCTCGATGCCGCCTCTGCAATCTGCTGTGGGGTCACAAAGCCACTTACTGTAGATATCCAACAGAAGCCGAGAGGGTTAGGGTGGGATTTTAGGGTCTTTTTTTCTAAGGAATACTACTTTAAGAGTGTTAAAGGCCAAACTGTTCATTTGGATTTCATTTCTAGAGTAAGTCAGTGTGTTTTGAATGCAGTGTTTCCGTTTTGGCAGAAAGGACATGCTATTCTTTAATATATTTCATATTATATATTTTAATCTATATGTTAAACAGCATTTAGAGGTTACTTTTATAATTAAGCTTAATATGAATCCAGCTTTTTGACATAATATTAATTTAGAGACTATGAGAATTATACTGTTCTTCAGTATTATTTTTGACCAATTTGATTAACCAGTTCATCTGGGTCATTAGTTTTTTAATAGGACTGCGCTCGTTACATATGCTTTAACTGTTGTGGTCATGTCCACTGTTCCTGGTTTTATAATGTGTATGTCTTGCTTGGCAGTCCAGCTTCTGCCGACTCAAGCATCTAAATTCTCCCTGACTCCTGAAGTTTTAAAAGTCTCTTCTGGTTGAGCAGCTTTACTTTGAACTTTTTGTTCAAATAACTGATATAGGTCAATGTGTCAGCCAGCCATTGTCTGGCAGATACTGTAATGTTATATGGCTGTCTGCCGAAAACCGCCCCTGATGGATGAGCCCTGATAATGTGATGGCTGCACCAGTTGGCTGGGGAACAACTAGAGATAGATGAGACGATGTTTAAACTGTGGGATGTCTGTGGAAGGAATGGTTTGCTTTGGTGAAGTCCTAACATCTGGCTGAAAGTGACCCAGACCATTCATTTAAGTGTTGAAGGACTGTTTACCACTTGGAGGATTTTCAAGGTTGCTTGATAAAATATGTTCTTGCCTGATCAAGTGCAAATGCTGCACTCTAGCAACGTAGTCAGGAATGGGATGTTTAAATCAATCATTGGATCAAAGAGCATGTTTGCTTGTGATTATCAGGGCCTTAATTTGAATGTTAGCATTAAGGTTAGATATTAATCATCAGTGCTGAACAAAAGAGATGGAGATCTTAGCAAAACACTGAAAAACGGTCAACATGAACTAAAAATTGACCCTATATTTACTTTAATACACATTCCTGTTCTTATTGCGAATGATTCATCAGTATACACCCCCACCCCCCCTCCTCGTAATCTGTCAAAATGTAACTTGGTTCACCTCCAAAACAACGTTTTTGGCTGATGTCACCAAGCTCTTACTTGTCAACCTCTGCATTCCTATCAATTGTTATATAGAGAGAACTCTCTCTGCCTACGGCCTACATAGACCACTGCCTTCTAAGGCAGCATCCTAACTCCAAGGGAATTTTAGAAGCAAGGGAAATGAAATGTAGTATATGGGCAGCAAACCCATGCACTTAACAAATAGTGCTCTTCATACGATATTTGAATCGAGATGCTCTCAACTCTCATTCAATTTACTTTGATGTTAGCATGTTGCTAAGCTAATGACGTAATACTTTCACTCACAGATATTGGCTAAATAATACATTTTCAGGTTCTTTAAACTATTTTTCATCAGTATTTTCAATATTAAATGATTTAGATATAAATACTGATCAGCCACAATATTAAAACCATCTGCCTAATATTGTGTAGCGTCCCCTCGTGCCGCCAGAACAGCGCCAACCCGCATCTGCCAGACAGGCTGGTTTGAGTATTTCTGTAACTGCTGATCTGCTGGGATTTTCATGCACAACAGTCTCTAGAATTTTCTCAGAATGGTGCCAAAATAAAAAAAACATCCAGTGAGCAGCAGTTCTGTGGACGGAAATGCCTTGTTTATGCGAGGTCAACAGAGATTGGCCAGACTGGTTTGAACTGACAAACTCTACAGTAACTCAGATAACAGCTCTGAACAATTGTGGTGAAAAGAATATAATCTCAGAATGCTGTTCTGAGTGTGTGTGTGTGTGTGTGTGTGTGTGTGTGTGTACAGTATTTGTGTGTGTGTATGTATATGTATGTACAGTATTTGTGTGTGTGTAGCCTTTTCATGCAGCCACAAAACACCCCCATAACAGGATTGACCCACTTCTATGCTTGACTGTGGGGATGGTGTCTTTCTTGTCATCACCTTGCCTTTCATTCTCCAGATGTACTACACACCCATGGGTCTAAAACTATATTTCAGTTTAGGGTCATACGTCCATTAAACCTTCTTCCAGAACTTCACAGGTCTTTCCAAATTCCTTCTTGAATATTCAAGTAAACATTTCCCTTGGTGAAGTTTTGCTTTCTTTCACACCCAAGATGGTTTCTGTTGTACCACATTTAAAAATGTATGAATGTTGCTGCCAACTTTGTCTATTGGAATTTGAAGCACCTTGGAAATGTAGTTTTAGCCATGGTATTTTCTTGTGTAATGAAATAATCTCTTCTATTAGCTTTTGTGACAGCTTATTGTTAATTGCATTTTTTGCATAGAAATACATTTCTGCTTACATTTTAAAATGTTCGTGCCATTGTAGAGTTGTGGCTTAATTTTGTTTTAAAATATTTACTTGTGTAGCCTTACATATTTAAGAAACAGCTACATGTAATAGGGTTGAATAATTATGACATGGCTACATTTAAAAAAAATCCTACTATTTAAAAAATATTAGGTTCTATATTCACACTATGACTTTGAATGTGTCTCTCAACTTTTATAGATGTCATGTTTAAAAATTCTGGGTCATCGGAAAAACTTACTTTTGTAAATCCTTACCGTCTTGGGGGGGGGGGGTGAATAAATTTTATTGCAACTGTGTGTGTGTGTTTGTATATTTATATATACACACACATGCACACACACAGTATAAATCATGTACCGGACATTTTATTCCTGAGTATCTTGTTTCACTCGGAAATACTGTATGTTGCATTGCAGAAGTTAGGGTTAGAATGGAGATCATATTTACTTTAAAGCTGTTTTGATGGGATCTTTTATAATGAGTTTTGGGTACTGATTTTTGAATATGTGTTTGTGTGATCTTAGGAGCTTCCCTCATCCCTACATTACAGTGCTGGAGAACCGTCCCGACTGCTGGCCGGCACTACTTCAGGAGATTGATGACTTCATTCAGCTCGCTTCTGACAAGTATGAGATCTGCCATAAAGGGGTAGTTCACCCAAATATGAAAATTCTCTGATTTACTCTCATGTTGCTCTAAACCAGTATGACTTTCTTTTGTGGAACACAAAATAATTTTGAAGAATGTTTCAACTGTTTTTGTCCATTCAATAAAAGTCAGTGGGGTCCAAAACTACATTGGACCCCATTGACTTTCATTTCATGGACAACAAAACACCAAGACATTTTTCAAAATATCTGAAAATTCTGTGTTCCCCAGAAGAAAGAAATGCTGTTTGGAGCAAAATGGGTTGAGTATATGATGACAGAATTTCCATTTTTGTGTGAACTATCCCTTTACCTGACCACTTACATCTAACAAATCTTAAACTTCTCAGGCACGTTATTGTCCCAAATGTTTAAATCGAGTACTACTTTGAAAGTTTTACTTTTGACTGTGTTGGTACATTTTAGAAGCCTTTACACACCATTTACTAAGATATGGTCGATCAGTTATTATATTAAGAACTTCATTACATATATTTGTAATAAATGCTGATGTTCAAATTTATGTTAAAATGAAAACACAAAATATTTAATATAAAAATTTTATTAATTATAAATTAAACATAAACCTGAAGTTATGCATGAACAACTGACACAAAACTGGCCCAAAAACCCAACGTGTTTCAGATTCCATCAGCCTCAGCTTGGGTAGCTGGCCTCCAGGTTGCTTTAAATATGAGTGTCTGATAAATGACTACTTGCAAATATTTGTATGTATTTTCTCCAGAGATGAGCCAGTATTTGTGGAAATGCTGTCTCCTTTCCTCCGTTACCTGTACTGTGAGCCCCAGAGGTTGTCAGAAAATGCCCTGCTCAGACACAGTCTCCTCAGGGTCCTGCTCATGCCACGAGGTGCTACTCAGTCTGACAGCCAGCAGGGAAAGGGGACTCTCAGCACTAGGGTGGTCCGCGAGATGATACGCAGCCTCTGTAACCTGCTTCCGTACATGTTGGTGAGCTTGTGAATGATGTCTAATGTGCTCAACTACAATAAGTTCACAGCAGTACATGACTTAGAGCTTAGGAATGTTTCAACAGAAAGTTTATATTATCCATTGTTATGAATTTCCCATGGTGCCCACTACCTAGTAGAAACAAAAAGCCTGAAAACAGAAAGCATTTATGTTTTTTTGTCTGTTTATTTTTTCCTACTTGGGAGTCCACTTAGAATGTTCTTTTTTTTGGTGCCAAAAACAGTCAAAATGTAGATTACATTTCCACTGTAAGAATGACCTCTTTTATAACTGGCTAAACTATTGCATGTGAATTGAGTAACAACACTTGGAGCAGTGCTGGAACAGTTCAGTTATGGCTTTGAATTATACAAGTAGCAGTATGTTTAACAGTCCATCAAACTTTTATTTTAAAAGGTCAGAGTCTCTTTATGTGACTCCTCTTAAAATGCAAATGGATAGTTTTAGGGGAAGTGTTAATGTAATACAGTAGCAACATCAAATGTAGAGTGCATAAAAATGCCATTTCACTTACACAGATTAGACAGTTGACAATTAAAATTATAAAGAGTACAGTGGAACAGGAAGAACAGGGTCCTGATCACCCTGTTGGGGCTTATTTTTTGATAAAAACCGTCTGACTGAACATTATCCTTCTTAAACATGTGTACTTTAAATAAATAGACATGAAACGTTGAGTTGAAATTCTTTTATTAGCTTACTTGTAGAGATCACACAGTGATTCGAGAAATAGGAAAGATGACTCGCAATTCCCAGATGAGCGGTCTGATATGTCTTAATCCCGTATGTGCAGTTGTTACTCAGAGATATCAGACCGCTAGATGGCGCCATTGACCAAGTAGAATTGAATATTCCAGAGTGCCATGAAATAACGAGATATTTAATCCAACAATCAGAGTACAGGTCTTCTGTCTGAGCATCTCAGTGAGAAACAATCACAAATCCACAAAATACTAGTTACGCCAATAAAAAAATAAATAAATACAAATATTGCCAACTGGACCCGAATTGCTATAGATGGATGGATGGATGGATAGAGAGAGAGATGTGTGTAACTTTTTACAATAGCTGGTCAAACATTCATAGATTTTCATAGATCCCCCAACCCCCCCCACCAAAATAATTTTTTGGCTGATCAATATATATATATTAGTAGAACCACTCAAACAAACACCACTACTTTTGAAAGCACCATAGAGCATGTTTTTACACTCTTTGAGGAAATCAATGTTATGCTATACTTCATGTTCACCGTATACCTCTCCCATATACAGTCTGTGTGTAATTGTCCTATCACCTGTAGGTGGACAGCATAACAGCAGTGGTAGAGTTCAGCTCATTTGCTGAGTCTCTGACCTCAGCTCTGCTCACAGATCCCGGCTTCTGGAGGAAGGAACTGACTCAGCTCGCTCTCCAGCTCTTGTGTGCCTGTCAGCTCAGTGTGCAACTGGGAGGAGAGCTCATGTCTCTCCTTCACACACTCCACCAGCTAATACCTGGCAATGCAGAGGTGAGTGTGAAACATCACACAGTTATTTTCAAGTTTTCTTTTATATTGGTAGTGCAGTGAAAAAAGGAAAGGAAACATAGGAGATCTAGACATATCGCAGGCCAGATTTAAATGTGCCTCCCTGGGTTTGTCCTGTTCTTATAGTATGTCTGCAGCAAGGGGTTTTCGAGTGTTTACATACTAAGGGATAGTTAACATTACATTCATTTACATGTTTTCATTATATAATGCTCATCAGATCATTAGTTAGTGTTCATTTAAATAGTTAGAATGTCCTGAATATGTTTTTAAGATTTAAGATGTTTTATAATCCCCTGAGCGAGAACCTTTAGTCAAGTGCATGTGCAGTACTGCTGCACCTCTGACTCCATCAAGAAGTTATAGATCTTATTCATGTTAGTGCCATCTTTTGATTTGGGAATGGGAAATGGGAAAGACAACAAGGCTGTGATGGATAGACTTGCAGTCTCTTCAATGGGCTGTACTGCAGTTTAAAGTGTTTTTGGATCGTTCCGCGGACAAATCATTGGTGAAATATCTGTCCAACAACATTCAGTACACAAATAACTCCAGACAACATGAGTTGTGGAAAATCAGATGGGATCAAGGAGCTTTATATATCTTTACACCTTGTGTGCCATCGAAGAGACTGTAAGTCTGTCCCTCATAGCCTTGTCATTCCCATTAAAAATCAAAGATGATGCTAGAGTGAATAAGGTCTATACTTCAGAGGTCAGAAATTGTGGGGGTTACAAAGGGGTCACAACAAATCCATATACATTTAGTGGAGTTTTTGTTACATTGTGGATATTGAAGAGTATTTAGTTGTATTCCTCATTTGTTAGTTAATTTGGAGAAAAGTATTTGCTAAATGAATAAATGTAAATTTAGTGAGAGGTGATTTGTGTTTGCTACTGGATTATTTGCATTGACAGCTTGTAAAACGGTAATCCCTGTTCAACCTAATTATTGAGTATTTGCATAAATTGTTTATTTTAACAAAAAAAGATTAAGATTGTTTCCCTCCGGTTCAGTGTTGATCACTATTGACATGACCTGAAAACATTTCTAATTTTGCCCTAAAGTAATTTTCATCTAGCATCTAGAGACTCATCTGCTTCAGCCCGTTGTTTGACTTCTTTGTCTTACTGTAGGACATCCCATCTGAGCAAGTGGTTATGGGAATCTCCCTGCTCCTGCTAAAAGCCTCCACCTCTCAGCAAACTGCCCTCCTAGAGCTCGGTACAAACCCCTCTCCCCACTTGAACACTCCATAATCACTCCAAAAATGGTATCTGTTTAAATTAAAGTTACATATCATTTTAAACCATTATTCATTTATTCAATTTAATTACACATGACACATTGCTATTATAAAAGCCCTATTAAAATAAACTTCTCATTAGTTTATAGAAGTGGCTGCTTATAATAAACCTACTGAAATAAACGAGACTTATCAGTGAAGTATCTAATAATAACGTGTAATTGAGCTAAGGGGAGTATCTTACCTGAAACTGATATTACAGGAGCCAGTCTCAGGAGTTTCCTTGTTGATTGTCTTTTCTTATTTATTCATCAGATGGCAAAAAATCTAAATTCATATTGAAAGGTGTGTAGCAGGTTGAAGATTGCCGTGCAAAAGTACAATCTTAACATTAGTTCATGTAGGTAGAAAAACACGAGGAGAAACATTTTGATAATTCAATATCAGCCATCGCAGATATTCACATTCAGACCGGATGAGATTTCTCAGAGGACCTTTGATTTAGCTGAATATCAGCAGGTAATGTGCTCTGAAATTTCAAAGAGGTTATGTGAGGAAAAACACAGACTTGTCAGAATTAAAATTATCACAGAGACGAGGGTTGGGAACGGCCGCAAGACCATTTTACCCAGCCAGACATGGAAGATACCTTTTTAAAGAGATGTGTGCTATTACATTTACTGCATCAGGCAATCAGACAACTTCCGCCCAGCAGACTATGAAACTATGAAATCATAGACATTGCATTGACATGTGTCAGTTTTTGCATGGGCAAGCGCCTGAAAACATTTTAAAGTCTAGTGAAAAATGATTTATTATACTGTATTCATATATTGTATATTATCAATATCTTTAACAATATCAATATCAATTCAGTATTAAATTGAATTTTATCAACTCAGAATCATTACATTGAATTTTGTGGACTTGTCTTTCCACCTGTCTTAGCTGTGAAGATTGTCCCACCGGAGATATCCCCTCCCTGGGGCGCATCTCTGCTGGTGATGCCCTTGTTGCAGGTGCTGTCATGCTCCACCCTAATGGAGGCTCTAACAGAAACCCAAATACACATGAAGAACCTTAAACTGGCCAATTCACTGTTGCAGATGGTCCAGAGAGAACCTTCCGTTCGAAAAGAGGTGACGCATCTTATTGTCTTGCCATTCTCCTGAAAAATACAGTGACCCAAAAAATCTCGACACCTACAGTAATACACAATTAAAAATATTTGAATGTTTGAACTGACTTCAGACAACCACTAAAATCTCTTTGACACCAGTTGATAAAAGTAAAAAGTAACTGTAAAAATGGTGGAGAATGCCACTTGGTTTGAGGTTTTGCTACCTAAAGGTGCGTACACACTGCCAGCGACATCGCGCTCGACAGCGACTCAATACCATTCATTTTCAATGCGAGCACAGTGACTTCCGGCGACACGAGCTGTCGCGACCGTTGGCGCTAGATGTGGGCGTGTCCAGCGACGCGACAAAGTTGAGAAAAGTTCAACTTTGGAGCGACTAACGGAAGCGACAGCCAATAGGAGAGACGACGGGAGAGCTCATGTGATCCTTCTCTCTCTCTCTCAGCTCCTGCAGTAACGGAAAGATGGATGAAAGGCTAATTCTTGCTGTTAGAAATTGTCCAGTGCCCTATGATATGTCTCTTCCATGTTCAAGGACATTTTTAAGAAAAATACTGCGTGGAAAGGTGTATCTGAGATCGCGGGGATTTTATGGACCCAGACAGACTGGCATTTGCATTTTCGCCGCAGATAAACAGCCGCTATGGCAAACAGCACGCCTTGTTTCTCATTCATCTTTGATATAAAGCATTTTATGTACTGATTCCATTTATATTTAGTCTTTTCCCTCCAAAATGTTTGTTTTTAGTGGCAAGAAAAGAGATTTGCTGTCAACAGCAATGGAATGGCATCCGTGAATGTCATTTATAAACGTTACTAGGCAACCAATACTGGGAACACCCACTAGCGACTTCACCGCCAGCCACTGGCGACCTGAGCGACAAAGTCGCTGGCAGTGTATACGCACCTTAATGCAGTTAAATACATTTTTATGAGTGACTTTAAGGGAATAGTTTACCCAAAAATGTATTCATTTACTCACAGTCATGACATTTTATTTTCTTCTGCTGAGCACAAACATTTTTAGAATAATATTTCTGCTCTATTGGCCTTCACAATGCCAGTGAATGGGCACCAAAATGTTATGCATCAAAAGCAAATACAATAAAGGCAGCATAAAAGTAATCCATATGACCACAGTGGTTAAATCCATGTCTTTAGAAGTGATAAGATAAGTGTGGGTAAGAAACATATCAACATATATGTCCTTTTTTACTATAAATCTCCACTTTCACTTTCATGTTCTTCTTTTGTTTTTTTTTAGAGATTCACATTTTGTGTGCATATCACACCACCTACTGGGCAAAGAATTTATAGTAAAATTTATAGTAAAAAAGGACTTAAATATTGATTTGTTTCTCACTCACACCTATCATTTCACTTCTGAAGACATGGATTTAACCACTGGAGTCTTATGGATTACTTTTATGCTGCATTTATGTACTTTTTGGAGCTTCAAAGTTCTGGCCACTATTCACTTGCATTGTAAGGAACTACAGAGGTGAGATATTCTTCTAAAAATCTTCTTTTGTGTTCTGTAGAAGAAAGAAAGTCATGCATGTGGGATGGCATGAGGGTGAGTAAATGATGAGATACATTTTTGGGTGAACTATTCCTTTAGGTGTCCAAATGAGTTTTATGCCCACTTTATATTCAAGAAATGCTGAGTATTCATTCATCATCCCTTTCTTTGCCTCTACAGAACTCCACACAACTGACTTTGCCTTTCAGCACATGGTACAGTGAACTTCAGGTGGCCACCAGTGTCCTACACCGAATTTCCATGGACACCATGTCTGCTGTGGAATGGCTTCACTCCCTCCAGTCTTCACTCTCTGTCTGCGAGCACGTCCCAGATACTGTTTGTCTTCTGGTCTCACACCTTATTGTCAGCAGTCACGGGGACCTCTGTAGGTTAGCGCTGGACGCAGCTGCCAACATTGCTGAGAGCGATCCTGCAAAGGTAAAGGTCCAGACTCTAGATCATTGTTTAGTGCTGTATGTCTGCTGTATTGTAATTCTGTAGTATGTAGTAGGAGGTGGTTTAACCTACTGGTTAAAGATCTGGGCTAGTAGGGGGATTGTCTAGGTAACCCAAATATGGAAATTCTGTCATTATGTACTCAACTTCATGTTGTTACAAACCTTGTAACTTTCTTCCATTGAACAGAAAATGTGATGTTAGACAGAATGTCACCTCAGTCACTATTCACTTTCATTATATGGAAGAAAAAAATATGACTCAGTCCCCAACATTCTGCTTAATAACTCTTTTTGTGTTCAACTGAAGAAAGATAGTCATACAAGTTTGAAACAACAAGGATTAGAAAATGATGACAGATTTTTTATTTTATCTCTTTAACCATATTACATCATTCCTTGAACAACAGACATTTGAAAATAAAAACAAAATTAGAAAATAAATTTCCTTCTTATTCTATGCTTCCATTATCCAAATGTCAGTGTTACTAGGCAACACGAGCAGCCTTAGAAACTAGAGCAGTAATTACTTTAGCTAAATGAAGGTGTATCATAGTACAGATACTGTGACCTGACCTCCCCACTTACATTCATTAAAGCACTCATGAATGACTCACAAAGTCATTGAGGCAAACAAATTTGTAACCAAGAAAATCAAATGTACTCTATGACCCGAGGAAGGGAACTCAACCTTGCAGGACTGTTTTAAACATACAGATGTGCTATTGATGGAGGTTATGGAGACATATTGAGGAATATGTGTCAACTGTTAGTGACTATAACGGCAAGCATGTCATTGATAATTCTGGATATGCTCCTATCAGAGAACCTGACTAAATGTTAAAAGCTCATTCACCACTCAAATCTGCGTTAACTATTCATTTTAGTTATCATTATGTTATTAGTTGTTATATCTAATTTACGCTTGCATACATTCAAACCTGGCGCAGCGCAATGGATCGATCACTAGTCAATAACCAATGTGTTTGATGTCATTGACATCATTGGCATGAAAATTTTAAAATAGTAATTATGTATTAAATGCATCAAGGAATGCAGCTCACAAACTCACAGATGTCTTTACAGAAGCATTCTCATCATCCTTGGCCTTGGCTGTTCCCTTATGCTTCCAATCGCCCACTATTATCACAGTGCCAATGAAGTCCCCTGCCTTGTGCCATAATGGTTATTTTTCCATTGCACTCACTCTACTTATTATGTCGTGCTTTGGGAGTCTTGTCATGGCTCTCATAAATGTCACTATTCCAGTCACTTGGAGTTCCAGCAGTCTGTTCTGAAGAAAACTAAATGTCTGCAGTCCACCAGGACAAATCATCCAGACAACAGAACAGAAATGGTCAGAATACCAAACTCTATTTTTTAATGCTGTCATAATTTTATGTACAACTATATTGAATGAAATGTTGCTATCAACATTAAATATCGACTTAAATATTTAATGTATATGAAATCTAATTGAACTAAGTAAACCCAACTAAATTAGACATGTTAAATTAACTCAAATTGATCACTTTCTGTTATAAACTAGCTAGTACATTGAAGGCTAGCATGCTAAATGCAAAATAATGGGAAACATAATGCTATGATAAGTATCACAATTGCTTAATGAGCAAAGCAATATTGAGCATGTCCTCAAAATAAGCTCAAGTTCCATTCTTCACCATGATGGTATCCCCAAAAAACTCCAACATAACATCAGCTATTTTAAATCTCAACACAAAAAAACCTGAATCTCTAACAAGTCTTCCCCTTTAAAGACACATAAAATAACACTTAATTTGAACATTTACTTTCTAATTGAGTGCCATGCAAAGCATACTGGGAATTAGAAATCCCCTGCCTATTACAGTACATATACTGTATATATTAGTGCTGTCATCATTAACACAAAACAAGACGTGCTTTTCATATGGAGTTCAATGCAGCACTTTTGACGCATGGATTCATGTGACAAAACAACATGGCGCTGATCACAGCAGAGTTTTTCGTAGGAAAAATGCCAACAAAACTACATCTGGTAAGAAAGCTCTAAGTTTTTACATTGAAACCTGTTTCAGTCAAAAGATTAGTCTCTAGTTTCATTTGATATGCCATTTGAAAAATGTGAGTGATTTATGGTGAAACGGCACGCTGTTAAACACGATGACTACAATAGTGGACAATAGCGCTACTTTTTCCATTAGAAATCCTATATTTACTGTGCATATTCACATTGAGAGAAAAAAAAATGCTTTTAGAGGCTTTATATGGAGTTAGGAGGAAAATATGTTGCATTTCCAACTGCACTGAGACCAGTGCAGACAGACAGCACACAATAGATTTGATATCCAGAAAAGTGCATTCACTCCTAACATCTAACCTTAAGTGTAGTTTCAGGCAACAGATAATGTTTGGATCACTCTACGTGTTTGACAGACATAGGACAATGGTAATCAGTACATTACAATGTATTCAGAATTCATAATGTATAATTGTATTTTAACATGGTTGGCAGTGATTTGATGATGCTGGCCATTATTTTGAATCAGAATTAATTAAGTTATTTTCTGATTGGTAAAATTCTTCAGCACTGGCTATCACTTGTTTGTTTGACAGTACAAAGAGAGTCAAACATTTACAAAATATTTTTGCTAAATATAAAAAACAATAAACATTTTAACATAAATGTCAATTCAAGTTAAATCATTTTTATCTGTATAGTTTTTTTTAATTGTGCTTTTCCAAATACACATCGTTCCAAAGCAGCTTTACAGAAAATCAGCTTTAATGTCTGTAAAGTCTCAAAAACATGAATAACCAACTCTCCTGGAAACATAATAAACAATTTGATAAAAATAGAAAAAAAAATCTGACTTTCTGTAGCTTGGTACTATTTAAAATGTCACAACTTATTCCTGCTGTCTAAATATGTGGACATACATTTGTAGGAAAACTATTTGCTCTAGAATTCTTATTTTATTTTATTTTTTGTATGTTTATTAGGAGCTATTAATTATAAATCAAATAAAAAATTTAAGGTCCCAGGAGGGTATATTTTATATATACAGGTGAAACTCGAAAAATTAGAATATCGTGCAAAAGTTCATTAATTTCAGTAATTCAACTTAAATGGTGAAACGAATATATTATATAGACTCATTACAAGCAAAGTAAGATATTTCAAGCCTTTATTTGATATAATTTTGATGATTATGCCTTACAGCTTATGAAAACCCCAAATTCAGAATCTCAGAAAATTAGAATATTGTGAAAAGGTTCAGTATTGTAGGCTCAAAGTGTCACACTCTAATCAGCTAAACACCTGCAAAGGGTTCCTGAGCCTTTAAATGGTCTCTCAGTCTGGTTCAGTTGAATTCACAATCATGGGGAAGACTGCTGACCTGACAGTTGTGCAGAAAACCATCATTGACACCCTCTACAAGGAGGGAAAGCCTCAAAAGGTAATTGCAAAAGAAGTTGGATGTTCTCAAAGTGCTGTATCAAAGCACATTAATAGAAAGTTAAGTGGAAGGGAAAAGTGTGGAAGAAAAAGGTGCACAAGCAGCAGGGATGACCGTAGCCTGGAGAGGATTGTCAGGAAAAGGCCATTCAAATGTGTGGGGGAGCTTCACAAGGAGTGGACTGAGGCTGGAGTTACTGCATCAAGAGCCACCACACACAGACGGGTCCTGGACATGGGCTTCAAACGTCTTACCTGGGCTAAAGAAAAAAAGAACTGGTCTGTTGCTCAGTGGTCCAAAGTCCTCTTTTCTGATGAGAGCAAATTTTGCATCTCATTTGGAAACCAAGGTCCCAGAGTCTGGAGGAAGAATGGAGAGGCACACAATCCAAGATGTTTGAAGTCCAGTGTGAAGTTTCCACAGTCTGTGTTGGTTTGGGGAGCCATGTCATCGGCTGGTGTTGGTCCACTGTGCTTTATTAAGTCCAGAGTCAACGCAGCCGTCTACCGGGACATTTTAGAGCACTTCATGCTTCCTTCAGCAGACAAGCTTTATGGAGATGCTGACTTCATTTTCCAGCAGGACTTGGCACCTGCCCACACTGCCAAAAGTACCAAAACCTGGTTCAGTGACCATGGTATTACTGTGCTTGATTGGCCAGCAAACTCGCCTGACCTGAACCCCATAGAGAATCTATGGGGCATTGCCAAGAGAAAGATGAGAGACATGAGACCAAACAATGCAGAAGAGCTGAAGGCTGCTATTGAAGCATCTTGGTCTTCCATAACACCTCAGCAGTGCCGCAGGCTGATAGCATCCATGCCACGCCGCATTGAGGCAGTAATTAATGCAAAGGGGCCCAAACCAAGTACTGAGTACATATGCATGATTATACTTTTCAGAGGGCCGACATTTCTGTATTTAAAATCCTTTTTTTATTGATTTCATGTAATATTCTAATTTTCTGAGATTCTGAATTTGGGCTTTTCATAAGCTGTAAGCCATAATCATCAAAATTATATCAAATAAAGGCTTGAAATATCTTACTTTGCTTGTAATGAGTCTATATAATATATTCGTTTCACCTTTTAAGTTGAATTACTGAAATTAATGAACTTTTGCACGATATTCTAATTTTTCGAGTTTCACCTGTATATATATGTATATATGTATATGTTTTTTTTTCTTTTTACTATGTGAGCAATGTATTTTTCACCCACAAATGTATTATGTCTTTTTTTATCTTTTCTTTTGTGTTATGTGTTACAATGCTCAGGACAGTGAATCTGTGTGTATCATCACTAGATTTGTTGTTGGATGACCACAGTACAGTTCCTTTAGTGCTGGTCTTGAGGTTTAAATGGAAAGTTCAACCAAATTCTATCATCATTTACTTTGAACACAATTGAAGAGATTCAGTGACTGTTCAGTCTCAGTAACCATTCACTCTGTAAGAAAGATCAGTCTCGCACATTCTACATATTATCTTTTGTGTTATTTAATGTATATATATATATATTACCATTTTAAATACAAATTAAGCAAATGTTGTCAATTGAGCTTATTCCTTTAAGTATAATCTTTAGAGATGGTGATGCTTACCTTTTTAAGCACCACTAATTACAACTGAAATCTCTTATTTTATACATTTTCTCGTTCTTTATTTTCTTGTTTCTAATATAATCTATCTGTAACTGCTCTTTTTTTTTTTTTTTCAATCGTCGTGTTTCCCTCTCTCCCACTCTTTCCATCGCACTCATGCGCTGATTTGCCTTCCTCTCTGTTGTGTCCGTTCGTTAAGGCTGTTAATTGGCTTGCTCTGGAGGTCAGAGGTTGTGCTGGATTCAGAGGGCTGTGCTCTTTACTATTTTCAGTTTTTTTATATAGTAGAATCCATGGTAACATTGTTTTATTTCTTAACATTGGTTTACTTGAACTACAAAATAAACATCATATTATACAATTTTTAAAAAAAATAAATAAATAAATACAAATGTAATTTTTACAAAAAATATATATTTTTTTATATATATGTATGTATTTATACGTTTTGTACATTTAACATTCGTTTTTGTATTGTGAACTAACTTGAACAAATGATGAACAATTTTATTTCCATGAAATAATATTGACATTAAACAAGATTAATAAATACTTTTATTCATATTGTTTATTGTTAGTACATACTGCATTTACTAATGTTAATCGAATAGAACTTTATTGTAAAGTGTCACCAAATCTGTTTAAATTACAATTTAGGCTTGATATTTCCAGATGTATCTCTCCTGAGATATTTGTTTTTTCATCCTCTTAAGTAACATTATAAAATGTGAATGGTGCTTGCTGGTGCAAAGCTTATAGGTGGTTGTTAAAGTGTTGCTAGATGGTTTTGCAATGGTGTTGTGGGTGCTTGCTAATTTAAGACAAAAGAACCAACCCCCAACTTAAGTGTCTATTGTGTTCTGGTCCCTAGATATGGCCTGGATCTTTCCTTCAGTGTTTAACCTATGGAAATTTATTTTTTCATCTACCAGGTGAAAATTGTAAGTCTGATCACTTAGAGAAGTAATAGCTTACCTCTCCACAACAACCCACACAATTTGAGTTGTCCAAAGGCACAAACGGCACGGGACGAGTTACGTGACAAAGTTTAATTCTTGGGGTTAGGGTTTTGTTCAGATCCCTAATGCTAATTTTGAGCAATAGTAACTGGGATACCTGCCCTAAGGAGCACTAAACAGTAAGGAATTAAAGATGCCTTAAGTCCCTAGGATGGCTTTTTACACTCTTCTTTAAGCACCATTTCCAAGTGAGTCATGGCGAATTTGCATGAAAAGAGGCAGTAAACCATGCACAGATGCCTTTAGAAGCCATCATCAGTCTCTCGAATAAAATCTATCTTTTTAAAAAAAAGTCCTGGATGAGTCTGGGCACAGTTTTATTGGTTACTCATTTATGCACAGCGTTGGCAGCGTGATGGATTGTGGAAATGTGAGCAGTCAGCACTTTCTAGGAGCAAGAGACTCTTGATATAAACCAGCAGACCCCTTCAATCACTGCAAAGCATTTCATTTGATGTCACATACATTAGTAAATGCAGCTCTTGGGCATGTACCACAGTCCTCCAGTTGTGCTCCGTTTTCAAGTCACGGAAGTTTCTTGTCCTTCACATGGTTCGGAGTTCACTATTTGTCAGTCATTTGGCTCACTGTAGCCTCTCAGCTCTGCCTCAGTCAAGTGCACCTTTCATTTTTGTTTTCCTTCAGTTAGGGAAACACTGGCCTTGGGCCAGTGTTTTAGTATAATAGAAGCAGTGTTTATGCTGTAGAAAACAGCTTGAGAAAATAAAGAGTAAGAAAGAGACAGGTTGTTAGTCAGACGATTGGAAGGCATTGAGGCAACTTTTGGAATGAACTTCAAAGCAGAGGGTTCTTTGGCGTTCCTCACCCGAGCATGAGATGGATAACTTGTGACAGTCTTGCTCGGTTTAACAGAAGCCTGAATGAGGTGGGCGAGAAGAATAAGAATGTACCCCTCCTCCATCAGCCCCTCGCTGTGATGAGCTCTAACAGAACCTGTCTCGTTACGTTATGGGTCCTGTCCAATTTTTTGGTAGCCAGTCATGGGTGATTTTGTTGATTATCTGTTGTTTTAGCCTCTTTATTTTCTGACCTTTGTAGCCCGTTCTTCTCTATGCTCTGTGTGCATGGTCAATTCTTCAACACGGCACTGATTTGACGCTGATTTGTTACAAGTTTTCTTTCTTTCTTGCTCTGATACCATTCAATGCAATTTCTTTCATACATGTCTAAGTGTGACTTAAAGCTTTTGGGGGATCTGTAGGTGTCTTGCTTTTTGACAGTTTTGAAAATGTGGTGTTCATGGGTCCTGCTATTGCATTTTTCCTCCATTGTAAATTATCTAATTTGGACATCTCTTCCCAGTTTAAAGGATTAGTTCACCCAAAAATGAAAATTCTCTCATTATTCACCTACCCTGATGCCATCCCAGATGTGTATGACTGTCTTTCTTCAGCAGAACACAAATTAAGATTTTTAGAAAAATGTTGACTTATAAGTAAACGGGTGCTATCAGGCTGCTGGCTATTTGAAGGTCCAAAAGGCATATTTAGGCCGCATAAAAGTAATCCACACGACTCCAGTCAATCAATTAATGTCTTCTGAAGAAAACTGATAGGTTGGTATAAGAAACAAATCGATCATTAAACTTTATTAATAAAAGAAAAACTTTTCCTGCCAGCAGTTGACGCATCAGTATCGTAAGTGCTATGGTGCATTTACGCAGAAGTTGGAAGAGCGCGCTTTGTATACAACAGAGGAATGAACTTCACGTGAGAGTTAGTTCATTTCAAAGAGTATCCCACTGCTGGCCGGAAGCAATGATGTAAAGTTAAAAAAGTTTTAATTATCGATTTGTTTCTTACACAGACCTATCGATTTGCTTCAGAAGACATTAATTGATCGACTGGAGTCATGTGGATTACTTTACTGCTGCCTAAATATGCCTTTTGGACCTTCAAATAGCCAGCAGCCTGATGGCACCATTTACTTGCATTATAAGGCAACATTTTTCTACAAATCTTAATTTGCGTTCTGCTGAAGAAAGACACGTCTGGGATGGCATCAAGGTGAACTAATCCTTTAAGGATATTAGGAATACCCCTTGAGCAGCTGATTGTGATTCATTCCTGTTCTCTCAACTGCTCTTTATTGATGATTCTTTGTGTTTAATGAAATGGTGTAACATCCATAGTAGAAATTGTGCTTGTTTTTACAGAGTTGGGCCCCAATTTACTAAAGGTTTGCATGCTTAAAAACATGTGCAAACTTGAAAGTATTTGAGTACTTGTAGTTATTTGAGCAATTTTTCTTTGTAAATCACCCTCAAAACGCCCATAATGCGCACACGCAATTTCATCGATTGCACAAGCAAATTAGCACCTGTTATTTGAGATCTTGGTAAACTGGGGCCATTTAGTGTATTTAAATGTTTTTATGTAGGATCTTATTGATTAGGCCCTGATGAGTTAATGGCTAAGCCTTTCTCTTTTATGCTTTGCTAACCCCCCCTTCCAATAACCTCTAGGTGCCAGGTCTACTTCCTGTCCTTATGTTTAAACTGGGCAGAGTGTCTGATTCAGCGTTGTCTCACTCTGTTCTCTACACTGTGCCAAGACTGGGAACACACAAGGTAAGAGGCATTTTGTTAACTGCTATGTTATGATAACGAAACACTTTTACTCTAAGCCCTGTACACATTGTCAGAGATTTTGTTGCTAGATGTTGCTAGTCTGTGAACTCTGTGTCGCTAGTGGGCGTTACTGCTGCTGTCATTCCAACATTATTGGTTGGTTGCACAACTGGCCATAGCTTTAGAAAATCTGATCACAGATGATATACTGTATATTGCTAGTAAAACAAAGATATCATTCTCTTTTGAAAAGGAATCATTTGCTTTGCCTCTAATACTGAACATTCTGCAGGGTAGAGTGGTCAATGCATCATATCATGAACAAGATGAACAATCTATTTAATGTGTGAATTAAACTCACTAACAAATGATATAGAACATTGAAATCGATGACAACAGCCCAGTCAAGCATGCAAGCTGATGGAAGTGTTATTAAAGGGACACAATTATTTGGTTGCTTAATTTGTTGTCACATTTGCTTTAAATCACTATCGGTGATGTTTAGTTGTTAGTTAAGGTAAGGTAAGGATGTCTGTTTTGTTCACCTCTCATGTGCTTTTAGGTTAGGTTCCAAGTTACATTTTACTCAAAATTCAACATAAATACCTACTTTGATAACAACATAATTTTACTCGTTTTTGGTGCCCCCTACTGGACATTTCACTGGGAAGTTGCAGCAAAGCTGTAATTAAGCACATACTTTTGGATTGGAAAAATGTTGCCATGGTCACGGAAATTGATTGCGATCAGGTTGAAAAAAAAAAACCTCTCTGCATGTGTTTGGGTGTGTGGATTCGTGCATGTGTGCAAAACGCCCTTTTGAGAGGAATGTCTGCAATTTGTGGAAAGATGCAGTACCCAGTGATGTAGGTGGGGAAAGTAGAGAACAGTATATGGTTACTAGGGGCTACATTTTATAAAATGTGAAATATTTTTAGGTCAAATTTTAATCGTAGATGTACAAAAAACTATTTAAAGCTTTGTTACATCCAGAAAGTTAGGAGGCGAGTAGTCACAACTGGTTCTTCCCTTACTTGTCAAAATTGACCAGACAGGAATGTATGGGAGAAAGCAACAATGTAACACAAATGGAAATAGTAATAATAATAATAATAAGTAAATAAAAGGAAATAAAATAAATAAATAAATAAAATAAAATATAAATATATAAAATACATAAACAGACAATTAGAGTCCACAGAGTAGTTATCTAGTTATTTACAGCACAATACCCATTATTCAGAATCAAGAGGCAAGGTCAACCGTTCTACAAATGAAATAAAAGGATGCCACACCACATCAAACTTTCCCTTGGATCTATTCAGTGTATATCTCGTCTTTTCGATCTTAAGAAAGAACATGACGTTGCAAAACCACCTGCCAAAGGTGGGGGGGGGGTGGTCGTTCTAAAGTATTCCTATATTGATTTGCAAATTATTGATTACTTACTGTTATTAAATTACAATAAAAAGTTAAGTTGTTTGTAGGTACATTAAGAAAGCAGCACCATGTGTATAACGGCTCAGTGGCCAACACAGAATCCAGAAATATGAATATTCTGTAGTCCATCCAAATAGATTTGGATGTTTTGCTGCTACTGTTGCCATGGCAACAGCTCACCTGCAATATATGCAACGCCAGCCATTAACCTGGCCATTGTCTGTGCCATAGTTATTTATTGTTGCTGCTCATATTAGATATTATTCATTAGTCTTGTATGCCTAGTGTGTACTTTTCTAACATTTTGCTTGCTGGTGAAATGCCAGATCAACAAAAATGTGTTCTTTAGCTTGCATAATGAGCATGCACTGCCATTAAGCATAAAATATGGGTGTGTGCGAGAGATGAGGCTGTTGTATTTTTGCTGATGTATTTTCTTTTTTTTTTTTTTATTGGTTAGACATGCGATCTTATTGCATTCAACCTTAGAATATAGGTGACAATTTGTGGTCCATTTATGTTGTCTTTATAATGCTTTACATTGCAGTACCTATTAAAATCACAGTTGCTAGCCTGCAGGTCACAGCCAAAGCATTAAAAGCATAAAAGCAAAGGCTTAACTTAATTATTTTGAAATTGCACGTGCATATATGCAGTCCTTTTCATAAATGTTTCAGCATTAGGTGGATGTGTCCTTTGCCTTTGTCCTGACGGATTTCTGTCCTCTCAGTTCTGTATTCCACAGGTTCTTCATATACTTCAGACTTTGGGCAGTTTACCCAGACTGAGGCCTGTGGCTCTGCGGCTTTTAGCTCTTTTATGGCAAAAACAGGTGTTGTTCTCATTGACCATTCATTCTCGTCATGTTTTGTTAGATCTTTAAAAACATGCATAGATTCTAAATGTTTGTTAATTATTTTTCATAATGATTTTATGTTAAAAATTAATCAGCTGTTAAATCAGTGTTATAGTGTAACGTAATAGAGTATTGCAGCTATTTTACAGGCTATGCTACATTATAGTCAAGAGGTAAATTGGGCCTGAATGATCCGGAATGGTGATCTGACCCCATCAATTCTAGCTCTAGTTCAGTACATTTACATACCTTGGACTGCTCACCGGCAAGAGTCTATACCACTAGACCAACACATACCATAAAGACTTGAGTGATATTTGTGCATTTATCTGTATATGTACAGTTTCTCACAAAAGTGAGTACACCCCTCACATTTTTGTAAATATTTGATTATATCTTTTCATGTGAAAACACTGAAGAAATGACACTTTGCTGCAATGTAATGCAGTGAGTGTACAGCTTGTATAACGGTGTAAATTTCCTGTCCCCTCAAAATAACTCAACACACAGCCATTAATGTCTAAACCGCTGGCAACAAAAGTGAGTACACCCCTAAGTGAAAATGTCCAAATTGGGCCCAAAGTGTCAATATTTTGTGTGGTCACCATTATTTTCCAGCACTGCTTTAACTCCTTTTATGAGGACATCACTGAACTGGTGGATGTTAGAGATCTTGTGCTCCTCCACCTTCCGTTTGAGGATGCCACACAGATGCTCAATAGTGTTTAGGTATGGAGCCATGCTTGGCCAGTCCATCACCTTCACCCTCAGCTTCTTTAGCAAGGCAGTGGTCGTCTTGGAGGTGTGTTTGGGGTCGTTATCATGCTGGAATACTGCCCTGCGGCCCAGTCTCCGAAGGGAGAGGATCATGCTCTGCTTCAGTATGTCACAGTACATGTTGGCATTCATTGTTCCCTCAATGAACTGTAGCTCCCCAGTGCCGGCAGCACTCATGCAGCCCCAGACCACGACACTCCCACCACCATGCTTGACTGTAGGCAAGACACACTTGTCTTTGTACTCCTCACCTGGTTTCCGCCACACACGCTCGACACCATCTGAATCAAATAAGTTTATCTTGGTCTCATCAGACCACAGGACATGTTTCCAGTAATCCATGTCCTTAGTCTGCTTGTCTTCAGCAATCTGTTTGCGGGCTTTCTTGTGCATCATCTTTAGAAGAGGCTTCCTTCTGGGACGACAGCCATGCAGACCAATTTGATGCAGTGTGCGGCGTATGGTCTGAGCACTGACAGGCTGACTCCCCACCCCTTCAACCTCTGCAGCAATGCTGGCAGCACTCATACGTCTATTTCCCAAAGACAACCTCTGGATATGACGCTGAGCATGTGCACTCAACTTCTTTGGTCGACCATGGCAAGGCCTGTTCTGAGTGGAACCTGTCCTGTTAAACTGCTGTATGGTTTTGGCCACCATGCTGCACCTCAGTGTCAGGGTCTTGGCAATCTTCTTATAGCCTAGGCCATCTTTATGTAGAGCAACAATTCTTTTTTTCAGATCCTCAGAGTTCTTTGCCATGAGGTGCCATGTTGAACTTCCAGTGACCAGTTTGAGGGAGTGTGAGAGTGATGACACCAAATTGAACACACCTGCTCCCCATTCACACCTGAGACCTTGTAACACTAACGAGTCACATGACACCGGGGAGGGAAAATGGCTAATTGGGACCAATTTGGACATTTTCACTTAGTGGTGTACTCACTTTTGTTGTCAGCGGTTTAGACATTAATGGCTGCGTGTTGAGTTATTTTGAGGGGACAGCAAATGTACACTGTTATACAAGCTGTACACTCACTACTTTACATTGTAGCAAAGTGTCATTTCTTCAGTGTTGTCACATGAAAAGATAGAAAAGATATAATCAAATATTTACAAAAATGTGAGGGGTGTACTCACTTTTGTGAGATACTGTATTACCTTTTTTTAATGATAATTTATTTTATTCTGTTATTCACCTATTAAATATGTACTTGTAGTACTAACACAAAAAGGGTTTCAACATAAGTAATAATGCATTTATGAGGATACGTGATATAGCTATTTATAAAATAGATAAAATAGCAATAGTAGCTATAATTTACTACTGGGTGAAAATAGCTTAATTAATTAATGATTTGATCTGATATGTTATTGAGTCTCCAAATCCCAAGATTGCTGTTTTCTTTCTATACTTTATAAATATATCCGTTTTGTTTTTCCCAGTGGATCTGTGAAGATTTGTATCATTCAATTATAAGTAGCTTTGTGCAGTTTCTGCTTGTTTCTTTCCATGAAACTTTTTTATATTTTTAATTATATTTTGATCATCTGATTAAACAGTGGCGAGTGCTGCCACCCTGAAGCTAGTTTTAAAAATGTAATGCAGTGTATTGGTTACCTCAGTTTGTATTAAGCCCTTTTACAGAATACTACGATGTGATTTGTATTTAAGCAAAATTGACCTTGTAACTAAAATATCCCAAACTGAATTAATACCGAATTCAATCAAATCAGTCTTTTTGAATCAGAATCTAACTGATTTGGGAAATCAGTGCTGATACCCATCCCTACTATAATGGCAATTATGCATCATATTTTAACCTTAAAACTTGAAGCTATTTCCTAGGACATATCTGAGGCTTTTGTCATTTGGTATAGGACCGTGTGTATCCAGACCTGCAGAGACTGATGTCGCAGCTTGAAAGATCCTCTGTGGTCATTGGAAAAGAGACTCAGTGGGAGCAGATTTTGGCTAGGGCGGCCTGTGTCAGGGACATCTGCAGGGAGAGGTCTGTTTCACCCACACTGTTGTCTATTGGTGTTAAATCTGCCTTTGTCATTCATTTAACTGAAATTCATTTTGGATTTGATGTGCTACTTAATTCTAATAGGACACAAGTCCACTACTGTTTTGTACTGAAAGATTGGGCTAAAGACCTCAGTGACTTCACCTTCAAAATTTTATTTTCCAAAATCCCTTAACATTGCTGCACTTGTGTGGTCACATTCATTCCTCTTCGTTCCCTAATGGTTTACATGTTGTTCCAGGCCATACCAGCATGGAGGAGACATGCTGGCCGCCATCACTGACACACTGACACAGTTCACCAGGAAGGATCAAGCCACCCCTGTTGCTCTGGCACTGCAGGGCTTACTGGAGCTCTGTAGAGCTGAGGTCAGAGTGCTCTGTCTTTATGTATCCTAATAGTCCCATTATTAATAGTCTCACAGAGTCTCACATATAGACTCTACCATCAGCATGAAGTTTGGTCCAGTCCACTTTGCAACTTATTCTGGCCTAGAACTGGCCACTTAGTCATTTTTTTATGACATGAAAATTGACTAACCACAGTTCATTTATTATTTGACGTTGTAATCAGTGATACCGCAATGATTGACCTGCATGCAACAAAGTGGCAGCGCATTCAAATAATGGCAGTTGTCTTCATGAATGGTTACTATTTCTGAAAAATGGTAAATGGAAAAGGGTATTATAACAGATATCACAAGTTAGTAGGTTTAGTCTTGTCTGACTAGAATTACTTTGACTAGAATCACTAACAAAAATGACTGCTGCGGAGGAGGATGTACGAAGACATTAATATTAAAAACATACACACGGCTGTTTCAAGCATATAAGAAATGATGATGCGGCTGCTGCTAGACAATTAAATATACATAAGACATGCTGCATTGAGCATGTAGGACATGCTGCTGCTGCACAATTAGACATGCATACAATCCTCTTGATGCAGATCTAGACAGGTAGTGCTGGGGAGGAGGAGGGTTTCAGCGAGAAAACTGTTGTAGTGTGCTACAGTAAAACCGGTTTACTTGCAATTGAAATGTTAGACAAAGGGACTCCCTTGTTGATTGGCAGATTACATGTTCAAAAGTCCTATCAGCTGCACCAGGTAGAGTTTAATGACTGAACTAAAAATCATATTTCTTTAAAAGACTCTGTGTCATAAACCTTTGCGCTTTGGCATATTCAGTAATTAGCTTTTCCTCTGAAATTATAGTAGCATGTAACCTTTGTAAACAAGACTGTTTCTCTATGGAATGATATAAACCCGTGTGCCTGTTTTCAGAAACCGTGTAAAGCCAGTCAGTCAAACTGGATCTTAAGAATTTTTGGAAGCAATTTTTGTGTGCAATATTGATTAGATGGTTTGTGGGTGTGCCATCTGAGACCAAGATTTAACCTTTATTTCCTGTTTTTTTTTCTTCAACATCTGCAGATTTGGATCTTTCTGTTCAATGCTGACCTCTGTATTATTGTAAATATAGCATCTTATATTGTGAAGAGGCTGAAATGATAATGATTTCTAATGAAACATTCTTGTCTCTTTTCTGTATAGGTAGTTGATATCAGCTCTACATGGAAAGCTCTCTCTCCTAAGTTGTGCTGTGATACCAGACCCCTGGTTCTAAATGTCACTGCCGAACTGCTGGCATTGGTACCTGCTTTGAATGTCAAAACAGAAGAATATGAGGTATGAGAACCATCCTCAGTTTCTGTGAGCTCTGCTGGATTACTAGATGTTTCTTGACATTTTGTGGAAGTGTATGAATTCATAGATAAAGTCAACGTGAAACCCATTTCACCACTGTAACATAATGTTTTTATAAAAAAAAAATATTCAATAAGAAAATGTTGGGCAGGACTTCCATACCTGAATGTCAGTTTCTAAAAAAGGAAAAATATTTTACAACATTTTCTAATTGCCTGTGTCCTAAGTGAACTCAGCAGAAAAGGAAGTGCAAGTTGCTATAATTTGTTGAAAAATTACAAGTACTATTTTTTTTTTACAATGTGCACTGTTGGTTACAGTAAGACTAGGAACATTGAGAAAAAAAAAGGAATCATGAAATCTAAATTAATTATTTTTGTAATGACTTTTATAGGACTATAAGTGATGAATGACCTCATGCTTTATGTATTTTATGATACAGAAGTTCACAAATGAGGCAGTCAATGTTTTATGGGGCTATGCTCTTAGTCAGGTAAGTACTGACATTTTGAATTAGTAAATAATGAAATTTTATTTTTTAACGGCATGAGTGAACAGTAATATTTAAAGCTTTTTTTTTTTCTTCAATGGTGGTGTCAGGACCAAGAGGTTGCAAGCCATGGTTTCAAAGCTCTCTCCGAATACCCTGAAACTTCCCACACCATTTTACACCTACCAGAGCAGGTGAGAACAGTTGCAAAATGTCTTCAAATTTTTTCTGTTTGTTTCATGGATCAGAATAATGATGATAATGATTTTGCTTACAGGCCAGACCTGTTCCAAAACAGCCGGACAATGAGGACGAAGGGAAAGAAAATGAAAATGAGAATGAGGAGAAGGATGAAGATATTTCAGTGCCAGGGGCATCATATGTGAAGCTGGTTCGACTCACAGCAAGACCGGTTTTAGCAGGTATGCTTATAAGATTGCAGCGGCTGGCTGTCTGTTTATGTTCAAGCAAACTTAAACGGATTGTTCACCCAAAAAGGAAAATTCTCTCATCATGTACTCACCCTCATGCCATCCCAGATGTGGAGGACTTTTTAAAATGATATTTCAGCTCTGTAGGTCCATACAATGCAAGTGAATGGGTGCCAAAATTCTGAAGCTCCAAAAACCACATAAGGATTACAAAAAGTAATCCATATGACTCCAGTGGTTAAATCCATGTCTTCTGAAGCTAGACGTGTGTGAGAAATAGTTCAATATTTAAGTCATTTTTTTACTATAAATTATCCTCCCTGCCCAGTCAATCTCCACTTCAGTTTCACTTTCCCATTCTTCTTCTTCTGTTTTTGGTGATTCACAGTCTTAAAGCTTATCGCCCCCTACTGTGCAGAAAGTCATTCACATCTGGGATGCCAGGAGGGTAAATCATGAGAAAATTGTCATTTATGTGTGAACTACCCCTTTAAATACTTTCACACAATAAAAGTTATATTTGAATAATGGTTTAAACAACTAGACTTTCATTTTAACCAAAGAGCTAAGTCTTGTGACCACAATGGTGCTGATGAAACACTGTTGGTCTTGGTTAAAAAAAAATATATTTTTTACAGTCAGGCCACAAGAACACATGTGTTCTTGCTAAATAAAACACTCGTTTGACTCAGCTTGAAGCTTTCTGGAACATTAAAATGACATACAGACTTTCCATCTACTGTTCTGAATATTGATGTCATGCAGAGATAATGCTTAGCATGGTTTTACCATTAAATAGAAATACAGAAATAAGAAACTACTAATTCTGATGAATAGGTTTAATTCCTACTCATTTGAAGTCAAGAAAATAAAACTTGTTCTTAGGTCATATTCCTTTTGTCATTAGTGGAATAATAATGTAATCTATAAACACTGAAGTTAGTTTAGATGTTTTTGATATGTTGTACCATTATTCTGTAGCGCAGTGTTCAGCTGGATACAGTTATGACATACAGTGCATACAGATAGTATTCACAGCACTTCACTTTTTCCACATTTTATTATGTTACAGCCTTATTCTAAAATTGATTAAATTCATTATTTTACTCAAAATTCTACAAACAATACCCCATAATGACAACGTGAAAGAAGTTTGTTTCAAATCATTGCAAATTTATTAAAAATTAAAAAATAAAAATTACATGTACATAAGTATTCACAGCCTTTGCCATGACACTCAAAATTGAGCTCAGGTGTATCCTGTTTCCACTGATCATCCTTGAGATGTTTCTACAACTTGATTGGAGTCCACCTGTGATAAATTCAGTTGATTGGACATGATTTGGAAAGGCACACACCTGTCTATATAAGGTCCCACAGTTAACAGTGCATGTCAGAGCACAAACCAAGCCATGAAGTCCAAGGAATTGTCTGTTGTCTGAGGCACAGATCTGGGGAAGGGTACAGAAAAAATTCTGCAGCATTGAAGGTCCCAGTGAGCACAGTGACCTCCATCATCCATAAATTGAAGAAGTTTGGAACCACCAGAACTCTTCCTAGAGCTGGCCACCTGGCCAAACTGAGCGATTGGGGAAGAAGTGCCTTAGTCATGGAGGTGACCAAGAACCCGATGGTCACTCTGACAGAGCTCCAGTGTTTCTCTGTGGAGAGAGGAGAACCTTCCAGAAGAACAACCATCTCTGCACCAATCAGGCCTGTATGGTAGAGTGGCCAGGTGGAAGCCACTCCTCAGTAAAAGGCACATGACAGCCTGTCTGGAGTTTGCCAAAAGGCACCTGAAGGACTCTCCGACCATGAGAAACAAAATTCTCTGGTCTGATGAAACAAAGATTAAACTCTTTGACCTGAATGGCAAGCGTCATGTCTGGAGGAAACCAGGCACCACTCATCACCTGGACAATACCATCCCTACAGTGAAGCATGGTGGTGGCAGCATCATGCTGTGGGGATGTTTTTCAGCAGCAGGAACTGGGAGATTAGTCAGGATCGAGGGAAAGATGAATGCAGCAATGTACAGAGACATCCTTGATGAAAACCTGCTCCAGAGCGATCTGGACCTCAGACTGGGGCAAAGGTTCATCTTCCAACAGGACAATGACCCTAAGCAGACAGCCAAGATAACAAAGGAGTGGCTACGGGACAACTCTGTGAATGTCCTTGAGTGGCCCAGCCAGAGTCCAGACTTGAACCTGATTGAACATCTCTGGAGAGATCTGAAAATGGCTGTGCACCGACGCTCCCCATCCAACCTGATGGAGCTTGAGCGGTCCTGCAAAGAAGAATGGGAGAAACTGCCCAAAAATAGGTGTGCCAAGCTTGTAGCATCATACTCAAAAAGACTTGAGGCTGTAATTGGTGCCAAAGGTGCTTCAACAAAGTATCGAGCAAAGGCTGTGAATACTTATGTACGTGTGATATTTTTTTTATTTTTAATAAATTTGCAATGATTTCAAACAAACTTCTTTCACGTTGTCATTATGGGGTATTGTTTGTAGAATTTTGAGGAAAATAATCAATTTAATCCATTTTGGAATAAGGCCTGTAACATAACAAAATGTGGAAAAAGTGAAGCGCTGTGAATACTTTCCAGATGCACTGTAATTTCCACATCTGATCTCTTATAACATGTAGCTAATGTATCTAATTTTCCTATGACTTGCTCAGTACTTATTGTACTTTTGGTTTTGGTCGAGACTCATTTTTCAGGCATTGCATCTGAGTGTCAGAAGTGTTTTGAAATTGTTTTCTGCGTGCTACATATTGTGACAGCCATTCATATTTCTGAAAATTTGTTTGATCATATTTATAACGTTCTGCATTACAGAATGCTTGTCACATGGGTTGGCAGCCAAATTAGTTTTGTAAGCCTTTCTTTCACATAAGACTTGATAACCCAAATTGAATCAAAACATTCATAATTTTTTTAATACCTTAAAGACTTGACTGTTTCACGTGAGCGTGTGTGTGTCTGTGTCTACTTGTATGTCTGTCTTTGTCTGTGTGTACCTTATTAGAAGATTTTTGTGCATGTATAGGGAAGTCGTCACTTATTATGTAAATTCAATGACTGTCACATAATAAATGTTCCCTTGCAAGATGTTTGTTTTTGTTCTTTTGTTCCCAAACCCATCTCACATCCATTGAGCATCAGCCATTGATGCCAAATGTGTAAATCCAAGAATCCTTACATTTGACAACAATTGAACTTTCCCTCTGGCAACAGTTACAGCTGTTCATTAGATAAGCATAATTTTCCCCATTAACAACAGCAAATGTTGTTTGCAATGTTTTAACAAATTTGTGATTATTTTAAATTTTTTTTCAAAAAAGCTGGTGATTTATATATTAAATTTTTAATTAGATGGTCATGTTTTTGGCCATAAACGATCAAACAATAAAGTCAAAATCAAAGTAATGAACATAATTCGTATAACTTCCTACATCAGAATGAAACCCTCAAAATATAGAGTATTGGAACTTGAACTTAATTTAAACATATACTTTTATTAAAACTGCTAAAACAATGGCCTAGATTGTATTTGTTGGGTGTTAGATCTTTCAATTGATTAATTTATAAAAGTTAAAGTCATCATGATATAATAATGACCCTTACAATCCAAGTACACTTTTCGTGATTCAAATGGTTACTGATGGATAAAGTCTTTGTGTGTGGATGTGTGGAGTATTCTGTTTCACCCTGAAATATGGGAAAGTTGTTTCATGTTAACTTCAAATTGCAAACTATTTACTCATAAATTTACCTACTACCTGTTTAGCTCTTTCTTTTCATCTCTCAAAGGATTATATAAAGGGTATATTTGTTTTGGGTTAAAAAAAACAGGCCAGCTGGCTTCATTTTTAAACTCTCTGTTGAAATAAATTAGGACAGATATGGTGTCTTGAAAAGGCTTGCTAATATTTTACATAGCATAAAACCTATACGTAGTGTTATGTAATTTGACCATATTACCATAATTTATCAAAGAAATGGGTTAGAGTTTCTCTAAAGTAGATCACTAGACAAACAGGACTTGTTTTAAACCCTGAGGCTGTGAGGGATGTCATTTCCTAAAAGCGCAACATACAGCATAGCAAGTCCATAAGAAAGGTTGTGTTGCCTTATAGAAAGTATAGAATATATTATAAATCGACTTCTGCTGCTTTTGTAATGAACTGACCTTTTTAGATACTGTAGATGTTTATGTAATGAATTGATTAACCTTAAACAAAAACCTACTTAACCCATGAATTATCCTTCAAAACAGCCCTAGAGACGTTCCTGACAGCATTAGTGAGGCAGGAGATGAGCCAAATGCCCCGTGGAGTGTACCATTCAGCCCTGACTGGGGGAAATTTGCGCTCTGACCAGGGAAAAACTGTGTCTGGAATTCCTTCTTTCATGTTGAAAACATATGAGAAGAACAAGCAGCCTGGATTGAAACCTGGTTTAGCAGGCAAGTTACTAGGTTTTTTTTTTTTTTGTGTATTACTTAGTGATTCTATATTTACAATATAAATATAATAAAGTCATCAGAATTGTAAGTTGGTGGTCTGGATTGGTCTCTTTCAGCTGGGCTTCTGCTCTGTTTTGACCTTCCTGTTCAGACTGACAAAGATGGACGGCCAATTACCCGCTTCCTTGTCAGCAGAGGGCGGAGCTATCAACAAATGTTAGCCACCCTTATTCATGAGGTACATGTCAGCAAATATCTAGGGCTTTCACACCTAGTTTGTTTGAGCACTCCAAGTGCTCTCAGAGTGGTATAACATGTATATGTGAACAACCCAAGTGGTCTAAGACCCCCCTAAAAGGACCCAAAAGTGAACCGTACTCAGACAACCTCAGGAGGTTCATTTGTGGGCACTTTTGTGGTTCGATTGATTTTTTGCAATGTGAATGTGAAGTGGTACCAGTCTGCTTTGCATTTTATGACATACGAACCTTGTGGCTTGCCATACATAGCTGCATTACATGCTTCATATTCCAGACACAATTTATTGTTCAGCTGATCAAGTCAGAACAGTAGTTCAGATTTGTACTTGCTCTGCCAATGTTTTGGCCCAATATATCTGACCCCAACACAAAAAATTATAAAAAGAAAATGAATTTAGAGAAAAGGTTTATTAGGTGAAAAATACATATTTTATTTATAATTTTAACAAGATAGGTAAAGTTTGTCAAGATTAAAGGCCCGGTTACATTTACCTTTGCATGGCGAAATTTTGTGGGTGAAGAATGCGTGGGCTGACATTGAGTGTGAAACCAACAAAACACTAATTGGCAAGCAGCCTCTTGCTGTGCGAAAATCATAATTCTGATCCGTTCGAAAAGATTTAGCAACGCGAGTCAGAACAGTTTGAAGGTCTGTGCCATGTTTGGTAGTTACAATTGATAATTTTGTTTTTGGCTTAAAGGTGCACTACCATATTCTCCGGAATATAAGTCACATTTATATATATATATGTAATAATATCGGCAATTGTGTTCAAATGCATGCACAACAACATAAACTTATAAGCAGCATATATGATGAAAACATCTGTCATAGAGATAGTGGAAGCATTTTAAAGTGTCCCATTCAGAATATTTTGCCTTTACAAAGTATTTTATGCAACCAATTTCAATATTCTGTCCATCAAAACATAATATTTCTAACAAACACTAGACTGCTGTGAAATGCAACTCCTAAAATGACCACAAAATTACATTTTATTAAACTCGTAGTAAAAACATTCAGTCAGCGAACCGGATAATTTATGCTCAGCGTAGAGGATAAATTTCCGAAATGTCCACAAATAGACAGTCGCTAACATTAATGATTGAATATAATAAAACATGCATGTTTTACACAGACAAAAATCTCTTTCTTTGTATGCAGCATAGTGAGGTGTGGTCTGGGTAGCTCAGCGAGTATTGACGCTGACCATCACCCCTGGAGTCATGAGTTCGAATCCAGGGTGTGCTGAGTGACTCCTGCCAGGTCACCTTAGCAACCATATTGGCCTGGTTGCTAGGTAGGGTAAAGTCGCATGGGGTAACCGCCTCGTGGTCACGATTAGGGGTTCTCGCTCTCAGTAGGGTGTGTGGTAAGTTGTGCGTGGATCGCGGAGAGTAGCATGTTCCTCCACATGCTGGGAGTCTCCGTGGTGTCATGCACAACGATGCGCGGATTGGCGGTCTCAGAAGTGGTGGCACCTGAGACTTGTCCTCCACCACCTGGATTGAGGTGAGTACAGAAATACGACTTATCTGTGTTTTTTTTTTTTTTTTCTCTCTCTGAACAACACGATTTTGACGAGGTATGACTTATATTCAGGTATGACTTTATTTCTGGAAAAATACGGTAATTAATTTTTGCTTATTAAAAACGTTTTACAGATAAAGACACAAATATATATATTTTTTAAATATGTTGAAAATGATGTACACTCACATGAGATGAAGAAACTCAATAAAAGCTGTTTAATTTTACATGGAGCAGGTCGCCCCCTGATGGCCGCTGCCATGTTGACAGTAAATGACACTGTGACATGCGAATGACTGAGTTATGACCACTTATAATGACAAGAATAATAACCTGTTTCATTTATATAGCTCTTTTAGCCTAGGCTCAAACATAAAAGTACATGTAAACAAAACAAGCAAACCAAACAATATAACAACAATCAAAATATACATACTACAAACAACAACAAAGTCTGAGTCGACAGTATAATCCAGAGTGATGGTATTATGGTATCAGCAGGAGTGTGATCCACCAGACAGTCCAAACAGAATTAGTGCAAGTTAAAAGATAAAACGTCAAAACAAGAGGGAGTGATGAAACAAGCCACTACCTCCTGCACCTCTCATGGTGCTGATCATGGTTAAACAGTGTAACGTCAAGCGCAAGTACACTCTTGGATTCAACTTGGGTTGAATCCAAGAGACAGAGGAAAAACACACACTAAAAGTAACAAAAAATATTGGGTGTAAAGTAGAAGTATGTTGGCTTTGTCAAGTCAACATAATAATAGCTGCAAATGAAACTTTTATAATGTAACTCCATGAGAGCTATTCATAAACATACTTTTACTGGAAAATGTTGGCATACCATGCAAAATATTACTAATTTGTATATAATTTTATACCCATTCTAACTGATGCTTCTAAGGCTTTCACAAGTCATCATCAATGTTAGCCACCAAGATAGTGTTACCTTTGTGACATATTTAAATCAGCAGAAAACAACAATGTTCAAAACATCACAGAATTGTTTTTAAGTTTGCATAAAAGCACAAGATTTAGTGTGAAGGCAGCACTGGCCCAAAAGGGCAAGTGACAGTTTCATCAACTGGGCTGAAACTCTCTCACTGGCCTTAAGCCATCAGGCCATCCTTATTGTTGAACCCTGCTATTTTTCATTCTCTCTTTCTCTCGTTCTTTCTCGTCTCAGGTGAACATCCAGCCATCTGAGTGGCACCGTTCTCTGCTCTTGCCCCAGGCCTGGCGGGGCTTCATGAGCCGTGCTTACCATGCAGTTCTCCAGGTAATTGTGTGTGCAGTCTGTGTATTTCAAACCTCAGTCTGTATGTGTCATGCCTTGTCCCCCAAAGGATCTGACAGAACATGGTCAATAATATCCACTATTATTGTAACTAAAGGGAAAGATTTTCAAACTCACCCACCATACTGACACACATTGATAGAGAACTCAGAAGTATGACTCTGGCTTTCATGAAGGTTGATCAGGGGTCTGATGTGTAGAAGGCAAAATGGAATAAAAAAGATTGATCATAATTAGCTGACATTAAACTGTGATGTTATTGCTGTAAAGGGTCGAAAGGCAGAGCTGGAGATGCTACAGAAACAGGGTAAAGAGAGTCCAGAAGAACTGCAGTACAGTCAGCACTGTGCGTGGCTCTGGTAAGTTTAGCACATTCATAACTGTCTACAGACTTCCCCGATCCTGGAGTTTATATAAAATATATATGCAGTATACCAATGATATATATATATATTTATATATATAATATAGAAATGGATCGCTGAGGACGTCATAACAGTGAAGCCACTACACCACCATATTGCTATGCCCAAATATTCCAATGTGCATATTAATTTAATAGAAAATCATCTGTTTTCACTGAGTAAACATTAGTCATTCAATCGCTGATTTTATATCTGAAATCTGCCTGTACATCCCTTAAAAGCAAACATCCTACTCATGTAATAATTTATTTATTTAAAAGTCAGGACATTTCCTGTTTCTTGAAAGCCTGAGCGAGTTATGTCGGTCAAATTAAACTGATAAGATAACAAACATGCATTTATGACATGTATCCATATATGACTACAGAGAGTGCTTCAATATGACTACAGAGAGTGCTTCAATATGAAAACGGGCAAATCCCAGGCATTTTAGGCAAATTAAAAATCCCAGTCTGATTATTTTTAAGTACCCTCGTATCGCTTTAGAAGAAAATGTATTTGCTGGAAAACTTCTGGAGTCATATCGATGAGGTGTATGCTGACTGTCTGATTTTTGTACCATCAAAAGAAAAATCTCCATTCACTTGCATTTTAAGGACCTAAGGAATAAATCCCTTACAGCACAAAAATTAA
Source organism: Xyrauchen texanus (assembly GCF_025860055.1). Lineage (NCBI taxonomy): Eukaryota > Metazoa > Chordata > Actinopteri > Cypriniformes > Catostomidae > Xyrauchen > Xyrauchen texanus. The sequence goes on from NC_068276.1 coordinate 16,641,130, forward strand.
GGGAAAAAAACACAAGGAACGATTCTTGCTTTTAGTACAGCTGAACACAAGTATAGACATCAAAACGAACCATAACCAATTTCTTTGTTTAAATCTGACCATTTGAAAGATATTTCATAGTTTTACTGCACTAAAATGCTTGGCACTTTAAAAACTTGCTAGAAGCATGTTGTATTTTAATGAAATGCTATAAAGAGTGAACTATAATTGGAGCTTGCACCATAGGAGGGAATGTGAAGGTATTATTTTATACATCTCGCTTGTGTCAAACCATCCAGGGCTGTTGATCTGTGATTGCTGTGGCCTTTTCAGCTAGTTTGAAAAGCCTTTGAATGGAGACTGACATTTAAATGTCCCATACAAATACGTGCTCATCACCGTTACACAAATTTGTATAATCTTTCGATGTAAATCCGCCTGTGTGAGCAGATCATGATTGTTCGCACAGTTCACACTGTCTCTCCCCATAATACACCCTATCACATAACCTTGCAGTCTGGCAGAGCACCATAACTCAACCCTCAGGATGCCATTTTGACAGCCTGTCAGCCAATGAGTGATTGATGGAAGAGAATGTTTAGATGGTTACCAGTTCCCGATGGCATCCCGGGTTCTAGTTTGTTCTGCCGTCTTTGTGTAATTCAGTTATTCCCCCTGGGAGCTCAGGGCAGTCCATATGTGGTTGCATATCCTAAAGTATGCTGAGAGTGTTGGTTAGTATGACAACATTGGGATTGCAGGGTTACTGGTCTTTGCCCTGGCTGAGAGAGATGCCAAGTAAAGGATGGTTTAAGATCAATTTTAAATTGATGAAATCGTGAGATGCGTTTCAGTGTCTGATTTTGTAATTGAGGGAACATGTGTGCTCTCTCTCTCTTCCCCCCTTTCCTCAGGGTCAGGGACAAACTAACTGATGTGGTGAAATCTGCTGCCAAGTGAGTTAATGAAACTGCTATGTCTGCTTTTGTCCCCCCCTTGGCCCCTTCCACTCTAGAGTCGAGACAAAAGTCTAACCATTTTTTAGTCATTATGTATTATTATGTATTATAGAATAAAACATTATTTTCCATATTCAGACATCCACTAGCACTGTCTATCTTAATTCACTAAAACCTTTTTCAATGTTTTCAATTCTTTAAGCTTCCTTAAAGGGATAGTTCACCAAAAAATGAAAATGATCTCATGATCTCACCCTCATGCCATCCCAGATGTGTTTGACTTTCTTTCTTTCTTCTGCTGAACACAAATATTTTAGAAGAATATTTCAGCTCTGTAGGTCCATACAATACAAGTTACTAGTGTCCAAAACGTTGAAGCTCAAAAAAAATCACATAAAGGCAGCATAAAAGTAATCTAAATGACTCCAGTGGTTAAATCCATGTTTTCTGAAGTATGATAGGTGTGTTTGAGAAACAGATCAATATTTAAGTCCTTTTTTACTATATACTACTCACTGCCCAGTAGGTGGCGATATTCACAAACAATGCAAATCGGCAAAAACAAAAGACGAATTCTTAGGAGAGAAGTGCGCTTAAGAGGGCTGTTTGAAGGTGGAGATTTATAGTTAAAAAGTACTTATAAAAAGTATATATTGATCTGTTTCTCACTTATATCGCTTCTGAAGGCATGGATTAAAACGCTGGAGTCAAATTACTTTTATGCTGCATTTATTTTTATTTAGTATGCTTTTTGAGCTTCAAAGTTCTTGTCACCGTTCACTTGCATTGAATGGACCTACAGAGCTGAGACATAAAGACTAAAAATCTTTCTTTGTGTTCAGCAGAAGAAAGAAAGTCATACACATCTGGAATGGCATGAGGGTGAGTAAATGATGAGAGCGTTTTAATTTTTGGGTGAACTCTCCCTTTAATGTAATGAAAGTAAAGAGTGCTCGCAACCAAGCTAATCTGACCTGTTTTCAACTTCAGTAATAATCATTTAGCAAATCTCAAGCAATAAAATCAACCTATATTATTAACTTTTATAATTTTTAAAAGGGGTAGTTCAACCGAAGAATGAAAATTATGTTATTATTGATGAACGCCTATGTCGTTCCAAACCTGCATTATTTTGTTCTTGTTTTGTGAAACACTAAAGGAGAAATTTCGCTGAATATTCTTGCAGCTTTTTTCCATACAGTTCAAGTCAGCAGTAAGCCCCAAAGGATCATAAATGTAGTCCGTACGGTGCAACACATGCGCTATATTCCAAGTCTTTTAAAGCCATATATGATGGCCTACATAAATCTCATTGGTGCATGCATGTACTTAAACTTATAAGGGGAAGACTATCAGTGAATAGAAGCTTTACTGATAGTTTCAGTGATAGGCTTCAGAAGACTGGGAATACAAGTCGTAGAGACAAATTTTATGATGCATCGTTTTGTCTTTGATGTAACTTGACAGTCCCTGTTCACTGTTGAATTTCATTGAAAAGAGCAGCATGAACATTCTGCTAAACTTCAGGTTTGGAACGACTAAAGGGTGTGTACATATTAACAGAGTTTTAAAAATAATTTTCTAAACAATGACAGAATTGTGATTTTTTTTTTCTTAATCACGACAGAGACAGTCCGGTTGTTCAGGGTAATTCTATTCTGGCATTAAGTGGTCTGGCTGTTGTGTTAACCAGATATGAGAGCAACCTTCCTGCTCAGTCTGAAAGTGGACCTGAGGTAAGATGCAGCTTTATGTGATCAGAGCAGAATATTCATAACAGAAATAGTCTGTCTGTATAATTCCTGATCGTCATACTTTCAAATTAACTGTACTTTTAATTCCATTCGTACAGGTGGGTCCAGAGATCCTGCCCACGGCTCATTGGCTGTCTATGGTGATCGACACTCTGCTCAGCATTGTGAGCAGTAACAGTAACCCTAAAGGACAAGTCTTCCCTTGGTTCATTCATGTGAGTTGAAACCATGAGACAGTTTAATTATAGAATAATTACGTTAAACAATATAGTAACATATTTTGTGTTAAATTAAATGCAATGAAGTCCTTATTTAACCCTTCCTTGGACTTATGGTTCAGTTTGACCCTCTTGAATATTTAACACTGATTTACATCAACTTAATGTTAGGTTTTTGGCCTGAAACTTCAGGACATCCTCCACAGAGGTGATCTGAACCTGGCAAGGTCATTTATGTATTTTATTTTTTTTATTATTTCATGTATTTATACACAAAGCAACAAAAAAAAAAGTCCCTACCTTGTCCTCAAGAATCAAATTGACCCTCTTTATGTTCAAATTCAAAAGCTTATAATACAGGCTCTGTTTGCTCTCTCTCTCTACTTTTTGTCTAAAATAGTTAGTCTGTGCTAGCTAACACTAGAAAAAATAATCACCTTCTCTTCCAATATACAGTTCTGAAAGGCAGGGGGACACCAACGCTGCTTCAAAATCTTGTAATACATGCTCTGTTTTCTCAATCTCCCTACTTTATTCCTGGATCATTCCACTAGATGGTAGCAAACCCTTTTTTTAATCACTTTCTATCACAACATACATATCTGATAAGAAATGTGACACAGCCCATAGACATCCAGGCTTTTTTGGGAAGCCCCGCCCTTTCCCCATGTTTTGTGGAATATCTTGGCCTCTGAATGGACTACAAGTGTGATCTTGGGTCATTTAAAAGCAAAAGCTTTTTTTATAATACTTGTTTTTGCTGAACTGCATTTTATTAAAATATTTTACACATTTGAGACATAACAGTGGATTATTTACCCAGAAAAGCTGAGAGAAGTAAAAATAGATACATATAGCAGAAAACAACCTAAGGGAAGAGCTAATATATTGACATTTTGAGTATGAGTGTTCTTATAATACATTTGGACCTTTTCTACAATTTTATAGTGAGGATTCTCATAAAAGAATGGATGTCAATGGGCAGAGTTGGGTCTCCCAACTTTCAGATCTGTATATTGTGATAGAAGGCGATAGAGATAATTTTTCTAATGTTGGCTGTCACCTAGATGAACTATTTAAGACCAAAAGTAGAGAGATAGAGCAAACAGAGCCTTTGTTACAAGCTTCTAAATGTAAACATAAAATAGGGGCAATTTGACCCTTAAGGACAACCAAGGGACTTGATCGTTTAGACTAAGGAAGGGTTAAAAAGCATTGCCATAGTAAGTTATAACATGTTTATTACTTTGGTATAGCCCTAAAATATATATTTTAATATATATATATATATATTTTTATTTTTTTTTATCTCAAACTAGCGCTCTTATTCCGGTGAGAACACTGCTAGTGCGATCGCCCGGTCCTGTGCTGCTCTTGGTCTGGCACTGCTGGTGCCCGTGCTGGTGATGTCACGCAAAGATAGTGTGCCCACTATACTGGGCACTCTAGCAGCAGGGCTGCCAGGGTCGCCCACGGCAGATGAATCTCAGGCGGTTCAATTCCACGGCGGACTGACTCTGGGCATGTTCCTAGCATGGCTGCATGATGAAAGAGTCAGGTGTGTGCTGGGTTGATTGATGCTTACTATTGCAGGAAAAGTCCAAATGTATGAATGTCGTGCACTTACATCTCCACACGGGTTTCCAAATAGGAAGTCATCAAGTGATGCTCTATTGCACTTTCCCAAGTAGAAAGTTAGGAAATAAAAAATTCTGACTTTCCGAGTTGAATGGATAGTAGTATCACACATCTGTGTTATCCATATATTTATATGAATAACTACATTATACATGAAGGATTAACCTGTTTAGTTTATGTATTAATTGAATTTTTTTTTTTTCATCAAGTACGCTTGCTTACTGATTACATACTTGTTTACTTAGTTTCTGTATCCACCTTTTTACAGTGATATATCTGGACAGTCCGTGACAGAGCTGCTGATGAAACATCTTGAGTCTCTAGAAGCTTGCTCTTTCAATCACAATCTGGAGTACAAGTTAGTACTAGTTAGTTCTTGCACTAACCATGTGACTCCACATTTTGCGTTTTTGATTTAGATTTTTTGTGTTTACTACAACTACAAAAACTTCTATAAATCTATATGTTTGAAAATTGGGTTGTTTTGTTTAGTCCTGCAGTGCTGGAGCTCTTTATTGCCCATGTAAAATCTAAATTATTTTATTTATTTGCTCTCTCTCTCTCTCTCTCTCTCTCTCTCTCTCTCTCTCTCTCTCTCTCTCTCTCTCTCTCTCTCTCTGGGTGTGTATGTTAGTGCTGGGTGTGTGTTAGGTGTTGGGTTGGTGCTGAGTTCTTTGAGCTGCAGTAGCCAGTCTGAGCGTGATCATGCCCACGTGTCTCTGACTCTGGACAAACTCCTACAGACACTGCAGGACAGCAGCAGTATGGGCCGCATGCTACAGGAGGTCAGTAGCATTGCTCATGTTCAAACATTATCTCAGGATTAAAAAACAAACTAACAGTTTCAGCTTATTTGAAAATTAAAGCACTTGTTTGTCAAGGATAACACATAGACATAGTCATAGACCTATTTCCATTGCGGCCTTTGATATTAGAACATCATCAATGGTCCCTGGCACCGGACGCTGGCAACAGCTGGCAATGAAATACATTATAAACATATAAGTAAAAAATATAGACTGATATACTGGTTTACCAATTAATCTGTGCCAGTATTTGCATTTTAGTGCCATTGGTTATCGGCCAAAATCTATCCCCATAGTTCCCAATAGGTGTTTTTTTTTCTTTTGTGTGTGTGTGTGTGTGTGTGTGTGTGTGTGTGTGTGTGTGTGTGTGTGTGTGTGTGTGTGTGTGTGTGTGTGTGTGTGTGTGTGTGTGTGTACTGTATTCTTACTTTTTAATTCCTACATGTACCTTGTTGGCTGTCTCTGGATGATTCAATGGTTAGAGTGGGTTGGGTCTGCAGCAAAACAGCGGCCTCTAGAGGTGAAATACAAAGAAATCACTTAAACCTTGTAGGGATTTGCTGTATCTAGTAAATCTTTTTATCATTGTCAATCTTCATCTCCATTTTTATCCTCACTTCAGAAGTACATTTTGTTATTTTGATTAAATAATCAAGTGTTCTAAATTGAAGCGAGAGCACGCAAAATATACGGAAACGTCAGCACATAAGGTTTATCTCCATTTTCAGATCTTTCTCATTAATAAATATATATATATATCTCAAAACCCTTAGTCTGATAAATATATATGCGATAGAAAGCTTAATTTGGTAAATGCTTACATATAGACAATTTTAACAGAGCCAAATCTCTGTCTTTTCAAAACAAGATTCCCCGGTGTATTTCAGGCTTGTTAATATTTACAATTCCTATATTTTGTACCAAATCTTCATTTTTTTACTTTTCCTTAATGGGATGGATTTTGATTTCACAATAAACTGCATTTGGGATTTTGTTCATTTTGGACTCTTGTAGCGTCTGTGTTTGTAGAGGCCAACCGTTAGTGGATTTTGCTAACACCAATAACTAAAGTAGTGGAAAAGGCAGAAAACCGGTTGATCGACTGATGGTTCTTTATTTTTTAAATTTATCGATTCATATAAGATTACATTTTTTGTCTTTCTTTACTTTGACAAGCACAGCCATTGAGGCTATAAGAGTCTTAAGTGAATAAAATCCCAAAAGCAGTTTATTGTGCAACCAAATTCCCAATAAAAATCAGAAAAATGTTGTGGAAAAATTTACTTTTAATTACAAACAAGCCCAAAACACCCCATCAAACTGTTATTCTGAAATGACAGGCTTGGCTCTGTTCCAATGCTCTATTTGTATTTAGCTAATCAGCTTTTTCAACCCTCTATTGACACGTTGGAGAAAGAATCACCGTTGGCTAGAAAATGTTAGTATTCATATATATGACTTCACGCAATACAGTATACAAGATTGTACATTTTATTTTCATATTTCACTGTTGATCATTTTAATCACATTTTAGCTTGAGAACAAATGTACAAATTTCACATTCTATCAATTTATATAATCACATGAAGTTGCATTTTCAATAATGATAAAAATTTAAAAACATTTCTTTTTACTGTCATTTTAAACTAAATATTCACAAGGTTGGAACCTAATAATGAAAATAGAATTACACAACAATTATTTAATAATTGTATCAAAAAAGATTTTTGATCACCAATAACTGTAAATAACAGATGGATATTAAAAGAGACATGACATGAAAATGGGGTGTTTGGGTCACGTCTTTGGACACATAATACACACCAATCGAAAGGAAACTTTTACTTGCATAATGTGTATGACCTGCTTGTACACATATTTGTTGTACACATTCTCAAAATTTTTAATGATGACATTTTGTGTGAAATGTTTTCAAATGAAATTGAAAGTTTTAATATACAATCATTTGAAACTGCATCCCCCAAAAATGCAAGCACAATTATCATTAATGTTCTTCCATACTGCTGCCTCAATGTGGATTAAGGGGGCCACATGCTCCTGAATAAACTTGTTGACACATTAAATGTTCTTTTTTTTTTTCTTTTGGCGTGCTGATCTATTTCGGGCATATTGACTGTGGTTTGGAACTTGTCAGGTGGTGTTTAATACATGTACTGGAGAAGTGCTTTGGCAATTTGCCTTGTTATGCTTCAGCTGAACAGTGTTTACAAATCGCTAATCTGATGTTCACATAAGACAAGTGTGAACATGTCCACTACTGACATGCCATTCACTTTTACAAAACTTGGTATTTAGTTAGTACCAGTAAGTAGTCATGTTGCAGATGCTTTAATCCAAACTGTCTGGTGCAACTTTGGGTAAAGTGCCATGCTCAAGGGAACAATGGTGGTGGCTCATTGCTTGCTCCTTTTGGGGATCGTACCAGAAGCCTATAAAATGCCATCTCTGAGCTTTAAACACTTCACCAGACCACCCCTACAAAGAGATGCTGCTAGTGCTGTCTGAACACATCCGCATCAGTGTCGTTTTAAACAGTATTTTTCATTAAATTTTCGAAATAGTGTAAGTGTAAATTTTTTTTTCATATCACCACTTTTAGTGGAATATTTTCAGTCCGTGTCTCTGTCTGTTCTGTCTCAGGTTTTGGCCTATTCTGTGGCATGTGTTGGTGTATCAGCATTCAGCTCTGGCATTATTGAGGCCATTAAAGCAGAGGAAATCATGAACACACTTCGCTCTCTAACAGAGGAAAGTCAACAGGTGAGAGTTGAGATGTTCTTATGATATAAGGCACTTGAATAATAATAATACACAAAGATAAATGCCATCCCATTTTTAGTTGTGCTTCTAAGGGAAGTATCACTATAACTATTTCATGTACTTGAGTTTAGTGATTTGTTCTTTACCCAAAGTGTTAAACTTTGGTGTGAATATCAACCCACACCATTTGTGCTATGGACATAAATGATACGTCACGTGCCATTCATCTTTTAAATAGTTTCCACCTGGCATTATTTTTGGCCTACCATCTGCAATTTTTCACAATTTAAAAGATCACATTCACACATACTATGGACTAATTGGTCTCATTTTTCAGAAATCCCCCCAAATAAAAGAAATATTTGTGGACCTTATATATCCAAGCATGCTCATAAGTAAAAATGGCTCATTTTGTAGAAAACTGCCAAATGTAAGTGCAGATATGAAGTTTATGGCTACTTGGGGCTTACAGAATCAGTGCATAAAAAACATGTTTGTAGACTTGTATTATCTTAGTCTTATTATTCTTATTCTTATAATTTTTTCCAACAGTCTTTCAAACTGTGGTATTAGAGCAACAAAATAAACTGTAAAGTAGTATTCCTGAGAATGAGAGCTTTCATTTGATGTACAATATGACTTGTCTTTTTAAGTACCATGTAAAAGACTCTCATATTCATATTAATATTTCTACCACATTACCTCTAGGTGGCGCCTATTTGCGATACATATGTTTTCATATGTCTTAATTTGTTATTTTAAGTAACATAAATGCAAATGCGATTGTGTTCAATGAAAAATTCTTATGTTATGCTTTCAAATGATACCACTTATGCCTAACTTATGTATCCGGGGACTTTAAAATTTTAAGCATAAACTTATTTCATGATATAGTGCCCCCCTGTGGACTCTCCGGTGGATCCATAAAGTTTAAGGTATTAATAGCCTGGCACCACAGTGCTTCTTGTAAGCACAGCCCTCGACAAAGAGGCATTTATACTTGATGCGCACTTCTCCGAAACGACAGTCGGCCGCGTTCTAAGTCCTCGTGGTGGCATAAAGACTCGCCTCAATCCAGGTGGTGAAGGCGTCTGAGACCGTCATCTGCAAATGTTATCACATTAAGATTAAGAGATTAATATTCAACTTTATTGTCATTGTGCAGAGTACAGAGCCAATGAAATGCAGTTGTTTTCGCATATCCCAACTAAGCTGGGGTCAGAGCGCAGGGTCAGCCATGAACAGTGCCCCTGGAGCAGAGAGGTGTTAAGGTCCTTGTTAAGGTCCTTGCCCAACAGTGGTATCTTGGCATTGCTGGGGCTTGAACCCCAACCTTTCGGTCAGTAACCCAGAGCCTTAACTGCTGAGCCACCACTGGCCCCATAGTTTTCGTATATCCCAACTAAGCTGGGGTCAGAGCACAGGGTCAGCCATGAAACAGCACCCCTGGAGCAGAGAGGGTTAAGGACCTTGCTCAAGGGCCCAACAGTGGCATCATGGTAGGGTTGGGGCTTGAACCCCTGATCTTCAGGTCAGTAACCCACAGCCTTGACCACCAAGCCACCACTGCCCCTATCACATGGCTTGTTATTCTCCGCAGCATCCATGCACAACTCACCACACGGCCCACTGAGAGTGAACCACATTGTAGCGATCACAATGAGGTTACCCCATGTGAATACCCTCCCTAGCAACCAGGCCAATTTGGTTGCTTAGGAGACCTGGCTGGAGTCACTCAGCACGCCCTGGATTCGAACTCTCCTCGTTGAGGTACCCAGGCCTCCATAAATAGGCTTTCTTGTCTTTCTAAACAAGAGCTGAGAAGCCACAACAGGTAATTTTACTGTGAAAAGATTGGGCTTCATTTACTATCTGTGCATACACAAGTATTTGTGGATGAAATCGGAGGACAAACGTTTTACAAAGAAATCATGATTCATCAATAACTTCGCACTAAAATTTACGAAAAATTTAATGACCAATTGAAGCCACACATATGCAAATTCACTTACTCCCGATGTCCTTATAAACATGATGAGTTTAACACGTTATAAAATATTATTATGTGCATTACATCTCAAGCTGGGTTTCAGTTCTGCCAGTGCACGCTCAGTGAATGAATGCACAAATGACGTACTCTAAGCCATTGGATGATGCAGGTGCCAGTACAGTGTCCTGTCCCCAAATCAATCAGGCGAAGGGACAGAACCGCAACTACTTCTCACGTCGAAGCATTACCTTATGGACCACATGCACAGTCTGAACAGTGAGGCACAGATAAATCCTCCTGTTCAAACAGCACTTCACACCTTCAGTTCATCAAATATCTACAATACGTGGTACATATTAGAAAATCATTCTAAATTGTAAAGCTGTGCTGTGCTGTTTTTGCCTTTTGCTTCGGCAACGACATTCTCTACACATTTCCAGCTGTTCAGGTGCGGTGGTGCTGAAAGCCCTTGTATGGAGAAAACGGGGCCTCCGATGCCGGAGCCTCGCAAAGTCTAGTCGACAGTCGATGACATCACTGTGTGTGCGAATCCTTGCAAACAAGCATTATAAACCAGGCTTAAACCTTAAATTTAAAATTGCCTTCCCTGATGAAGAATGTGTCCCGAACGAAGGATTTGATATTATTTGTGATAATTTGTTTATTTTAAATATTTTTTTTATTTGCATTACTGGCTAAAAAATACACCTACACACGCACATATATTTTTTTATGAATAAATAGGAATAATATTTATTAATATAATAAATAAATATGAATAAAAATACATTTTTGTGGCTCCTGTCAGACATATATTTGGATATATTTGTGTGTTCTGTAGACACCAGGCTTTGCTTTGGCATTGGGATTGACAGTGTATGGTCTCTCTTCCTGTGGTCATGGTAAAGCTGTGGACATCCAGCCTCGCTTGCTGGCTGCCTGGACCAAGATACTGCTATCAGAGGTGATGTATACCTCTTAAAGTGATGTCATTGTCATATGAATCCAATATCCATGTAATATGCATATTTAGTGTTTACTTGTTTGTGAAGGCATACTAATTATTATTTTAAGTGATCCTGACATGTAATATGCCTTTTTTATCCACACCAAAGTTTTCTTGATTAAAAACTGTGGCACTAAGTAAATGTACAAATATTGTATGAAATGTAGTTTATCTCTCTGTACACTGACTGGTCTGAAACAGTGTTTTTTTTACATACTATGTGAACTACTTTATATCAAGGTCTAATCTAGGCAAAAGTCCAGGTTTTAGGGTTAAAAGGAGTCCTTGTCTGCTCAATGCTGGTCTAGGTCTTGGCTTTGGTCTTGAAAGTTCAGACATCCACACTGTATCTTGATGGAAAACTAAGCTCTGTATATAAATGCTTCTCAGGGTTGTCCCACAATGCAGAGGCTGTCTGCCCTCAATGGACTGATCGCATTAGTGGGATCAGAGACTGCTCTCATTCAGGTAATTTAATTTAATTCATGTTTTTTCAAGCCCTATATGGTATATTTGTACCTGCCATTATAATGTTGACTATTCCATTTTACAATATATGCCATGGCATGTGCTTTTATTGTTATTTTCTATACAAGACTTAAATATATCACACTAATATTGGGATAAAGTTTACTATCTACTGCTAGAATGGCTTTTTTCATTCTAGTGAACATTAAATATCTCTAAACATCCCTTTGGATTGCGTTCTCATTTACTACCCAATATTACATGCATTATCGTATGTTGTAGTGATTTTAATTATGCCAGCTAAATGCCTGTCTCATATGGGCACTGCCCTTTCTGCACCCCACCACTGTGCCAAGCTGGTCTTTGTATGGCAAATTATACTCCTCCATGCCCACCCACTTTCCATACACACATACACACACACACACACAGACCGAATGCTGTCTCGTCTTTTTAAATGCAAATGCTACCATACTTGGAAGGTGGCCAGGAAGTGTCGCCATAGTAACGGCAGAACTTGACAGCGGTCTGGGAGGATTTTCTCTCAGTGTGAATTGGAGGCTTGTGAATGTCTCGGATTACTCTGACGCCCCAAAGATGAAAAGATTTGTGTAAATGTGTCTTTAAGCAACTTCAAGTCACTGAAGAAACACTTTAAAGCACATTTTAGTGCATTCAAACACCCACATCATTAGATTAATTCTTGAGGTAAAGCCTCGAATTAAATCCTGAATGTAGCTCATTTAGCTGGCGACTGTCTCTTTGAAAGCTGAACTCATTTAAATCCACCTAAACCAGTCTACTAATAACCAAGATAAAAAAGCACTTATTTAAAATTGATCTCCTTTTAAACTTTAGTATGTAGGATAGTGTAATACCTTGGTAATCATCACTAAAAATGTCACAACAAAAAAAAAACCTCTGGAAAACATTGATTGTGCTAGATTGTGCATCAGTTGCCTACAGCATATTCAATCGAGAAACAAATGAATTAGGCTTCTATCCTGACTAAAATTTATTGCAAAAATATTGACTGTTCAAACAGGTTTCCTGAACAATCCCCATCTGCTATTGGTTGGTCAAACAAATAGTCACGCTTTAGACTCGTGTCATTGATTGATGTCTTGTTTTGCCGGGCTAGTCTGGATGCTCAAACAAACAGAACTTTTACACTTTTCAGGCGAATCAACCTTATAGATGCAGAGGCGGGGGACTCCAGTTACATGACTTGACTCGAATCGCAAATTTAAGGACTTGTGACTTGCTTGACTAAATGAAGAAAATGACTTTGACTTGAGAAACAGTGACTCGAGACTTGATTTTGACTTGAACTGCATGACTCGACAATAACTTGACTGTTTTTTGTTATTATTATTTACAATAACTTATTATAAACAAAAACTAATTGTGATTAAAAAATATTGCGACATCAATTAACTCATATGCAAAAATGTAAGCCCGCCAGCACCACTGATCTGCATCTGCGCAGTGAACGCTGCGCTCACAACACGCCAAAATGACAGATGATTGTCGAGTTCCCAAAATAATCTCCTTTGGATATGAAGATTTCGAATTGGACCGTGTGAATAAAAAAGATTTGCCAGATGCACGATATGCGACGCAAAAATATCAGATACAACCACCACAACCTCGAATTTCACCAGACATTTCAAAACCACAAGGAAATGTAAGTAAATCATTTCATTATCCAGAAAGATTCATATTTAAAATGACTGTTCAAATGTTTGAGGGTTGTCAGTAAATTAAAATTATTCACTATTAATCTCATGTTTACCCGACATTGCCTCTAAATGTGTGTGTGCCTTTTCTAAACCTTCTCAACAGTCAACAATATACCATAACCATTTGTTGACAATATAAAACATAACGGGCAGATGTGCAGTCACAACACTTTATTTAAAATGTGACAAGTAGTATAAAATATACAGAATGACTCTTGACGAAATCCATGTGCTCTCATAGGGACTTTGACTTTGAATTTTGACTGACTTTGACCCTTGAATGCAATACCTTTTGACTATTTTATATAAATGTATCTCTGAAGTAGGGCTACCCCCGACCCAAGTTATTCCTAGTTGACTAGTAGTCGTTAGTTTAAGCCATTAGTCGAAACATTTGCACGTTTATGATATTAATTTAATTACTTGAATATATTTTTGGGAGGCATCAGAAAATGGTTTGAGTTCCAACACTGTTATACATTACAGAGAAATACTAAACCGTAATAATGAACCTTTCAAATATACATTTTACAAGCGCACGCAGGAAGCGAGCCGCAGCAACACCGGCAAAAGCGGGAAAGATTCTGAATGAGTCGGAACAAACCAGCAAGGAGACTGTCTGAAGATTTTGTTAATTTATAGTGAGAAATGATCATTAGGGTTGTGCTGACATACGATGATCTCTGGATCGATGATGATCTCCAGTAACTGATGCCTTTGACCATGTCAAGACCATATTTGGCTTGTTTACCCATTAATGTATTAAACTATTATTATGATTATTTTTATTATTATTAGGCTATTATCATTATCAAATTAATATTACAAATCATTTAGACACAAAGACACGCACTTGAAGAAACACATTTTATTAAGAACAGAAAAGTGTCTATGCGCATGTATGAAACGCTGTTTGTATGGAGGCCTGCGGTCTCATGGAACAGGCGCATGTAAAAGGTTCTCACTCTTTCTTTGTTTCTGCCTTCTGAATATTTTTTTTTTTCCATGAACAGTTTCATCTCTGAGTGCTTCAAATGACCTCAGACATCTCAGCTCTGGAGGTGCTTTGAGTTCAGTTCACTTTATTTCCACAGAGCAGTTTATTGTGACCACAACTCTGCAGCCTATAGCCTACATCTGTGTTCATTGGTTTCCTGTGGAGTTTTTGTTCTGCGACCAACCGACCAATCAAAACTTGCTCGACCAAGACTCTTCTCATCCACTAACATTTGGTCAACTATCAGGGGCAGCTCTTCTCTGAAGGGAACTGACTGTCTTCAGAAAAGTTTCGATGGCATTTTCTTTTCATCTTACCTCCATATAATGCCTAATAAAGTATTGTTTATAAGCGTAGGGGTGCTTTGTGTACAGGCGTTACCAGCATAACAGCTATATTTCTGCTGCATAAGCGCTACCTACTGTCAGAGAGCCCACCTACCATTTTTGTTAGATCAATGTGAAAATCTGACCATTTTAGTACTGTGGCTTGGCTCGACTTGACTTGAAACTCATCAGGACTCGACTTGCTTGATTTGTCTGCACTGGATTTGAGACTTGACTCGAGACTTGACTTGCTTGTGACATGAACATGTGTGACTTGCTCCCACCTCTGTATAGATGTCTCCGCATATTAATCTAGGATAGAAGAAATTATCTTAACATCCACAAAATTACTTGATTTTTAAAGTTGAAGTGTTTTTTGTTTTTTTTTGCGCCACTACTTTCAAACAACTTTCTTGAACACTGTCATTGATTTAACAGAAAGATAGTCCTGCCCCAAACTCACTTGATTAGTTGAGTCGATGTTGCTGTGGCAGGACGCTCAGAGCAATATTTTTATAGTACTACTGAGATAGTGTTTACAGTTAACAGGGAAAGCAATATATGAGTGCCTTACCGTTTTGTCTGCATTTTAGCATCTAAAAACTTCAGCTTCAGCTCTCTACCTGCTGAAATAAAATAAACATAGGCTTTAAATTAGAAGAAACAGTATTCAGCCACATGAGGGCTCCATAGAGTAAAAATAATCCGGTGAGAAACATGTCCCCTTTTAAAAGGACACTGTAACTTGAAATTAATTTGTGGAAAACTCCACTTAGTTTTTGTTTTAAAAAGCTTATTCCATTTAAACATTTTATTTATTTGTTTGATTTTATTTAACGGATTTTAAATGATTGTATTTAAAGAAAATATCCTTAAACTCCTAAGGTTTACCATGTTTTTATTATTATTATTATTATTATTATTATTGTTAAGGACTGATATTTGCATTAGTGTAAATAATTAATTAAAAAGTGAATAGACTTTTTTGACCTTCATAAAGTGTTTTTACCTCCATTTAGCTAAAGAGTGAATCAGAGCAATCTTCTCAGCAGCAGGGCAGACTGAACGAGGTCATACGAGCCATTACACAGGTAACGCTTTAGAAACATCACACACAGCAGAAATGGTTTTAAGCTACGATCATTTAATGAGAATCAGTGGTTTGATTTAAAGTGTTGAAATAGTTAGAATCGTGCTGCCTTTCTCTCATCCTCTGCACTAGATCATCACTTTCTCTGGGACGATTGGTCTGCAGTCGAACGGGGCATGTCTGCTTGGACACCTGCATCTGGCTCACATGTCCAGTAGCCACAGTCGAACTGCAGGTGAGATAGAAGTAAAGATTAAGATACTCCTTACTTTGTCTTTATTAGTATTAGTGTCACTGGCATAGCTTATGATCCATACTGAAATGCATATTCATCTACTGGTGAAGAAGACATAATTTTACTCCACTTGTCACAGTTCCTCAGGACTTTGGTTACCTCCCAGAGAAAAGTGTCATCCGGGCAAGTGTAGACTTCATCACTGAAGCAGGAAGGAAAGGTATACTATACATTGGCAAATGTATTTGTATCTATTTACAGTTACATTTATTGGTTGAGTTGTAAAAAAAAATAAATGATAATAATTCAATTGGGATGGTAGTGTCAAGATTTTAGTGAATAGTGAGTATAAACAACATAATCGTTAATTTCAAAAAACGTTTTCAAACACATTTTCAAGGTAAAAATATATTTTTATGAATTTGTAAGTAAAAAAAATATCAAGATGATATCTCAGGGTTACACCATGACCTGAACAAAATGTGCCTTTTCATAAAGATTTCTAAATAATTTATTGTTATTTTTTAATTCAGACTCAGTGTTGAAGGTCTCCAAAGTTGGCCTCGCTGTTTAGTTTTTTTGCTAGAATTTCAGCTTTTAATGAGACTTTTCCTTTTTTTTTTTTTTTTTTTTGCAACAAGAAATTATTTTGTTTAAGCCCGAGAAAAAATATCAACATGACTTAATACTAAAAAATTTTTAAATATGCTCATCGTAGAAAAGGTGTTTTCAAGTAAATGTTTTGTGTAAATTGCCTTTTTTATGTATTTTTAATTTAATAGATCTGGTCAAAAAATGGGTGTCACTTCATTGACCCTTACATATGGCCATAATATGCACGTGTTACCCTCTGTTATAATTTTTTATGATTAATTTTGTGAACAGAATCCACGTTGTGGTTATGAAAAAGGTTTACTCAAAATGTTTTGCTCACTAACACACATGCAATTTTCCTTTGGGCTTTTTCTATGAAGGATGCTTAAACAGTGGTGTAAAGTTGTTCTACATACAAAAGTGTCTTATGGGTAAAACCCTGAAACTTGTTTGAGTTAAAAACATGTAAATGCTATAACTGTACAATTTTTATAGCAATATCTTACCTTTTGTTTTCTTCTTTTTAAAGAAAGACAAAAGATTTCCACTAATTGTTCACTTAGCCATTTTTGAAAGTCTGTGAAACTTTTGTAAACTTGCATTACCTTCATTGGTCTAAATTTTATGTGAACACTAGGATGGACAACCCAATGCTAAACATCAGAAAACCAGTCTTTTCGTAGTGGAGAAAGAGCTTGTGCGCTCAAGAGTTTGAATCCAGGGTGTGCTGAATGACTCTAGCCAGGTCTCCTAAGCAACCAAATTGGCCCGTTTGTTTGGGAGGGTAGAGTCACATGGGGTATCCTCCTTGTGGTCACTGTAATGTGGTTCTCTCTATCGGTGGAGCGTGTGGATGCCGCAGAGAATGGTGTGAAGCCTCCACATGCGCAATGTCTCTGCGGTAACAAACCACGTGATAAAATGTGTGGATTGATGGTCTCAGACGAGCAACTGAGATAGTCACCCAGATTGAGTCACTACGCCAAAACAAGAGGACTTAGTGCACATTGGGAATTAAGGAGAAAAAAGGTTTCCAGATTACACTGTGCAAGTGTAAAGATCTGATTGGGGCATTTCACCTCTTGAAATCTGTCAATCTAATTCTGAGTGGCTAATCACCATTATCTGTTATTTATCAAAAATAGAGAATTAAATATTTTACTTGCATGTCTAGTTCTAAGTATTGCACGGCACAATTGATCTGAAGGGGTTGGTAGTTTTACAAGGGGTATTGTTTTTGGTATATCTTGCAACAAAGGAGGTGGCATTTTCTTGCATCCCCCTCAACTCGAGCCCTGTCTATTTATGCACTAGCCATAGCTATGCAAACCAGCAATAATACACTCGACAAAACGTTTCTTTTAAAATTGGTTGTCAGAGCCATGTCACAGAGGGTAACGCATATTGGGTCTTGTTCACTAATCGTGCGTTCGCACATATTTGTCCATAACACCTGTGTGAAATAATTCCTAAAGAAATTGGCTACTTTTTAGGACATCAGAGACTACAGGTGCTCTAAGAAACATGGAATGCGTTTCACATGTTGGGGTATGGTCTGCACCATGTCCCAATCCTGTTCCCCTTATTTCTACACAATACTTTCTGGTCAGCATACACTGTTATCTAATAAAAATGCAATAAGCCCAATGAAGTGCTTTTGATGTGTACTAATGGTATGATTGTGTGCAGGGCCTGAGTTCACTCCTCCCCACTTAGTAAAGACAGTGCTAGCAGCATTGGGCACTGTTGGCGGAAGCTTCCAGTATCCTCCAGTCAATTGGAGTGCCATCCTCTCCCCGCTGATGAGACTCAACTTTGGTGAGCTACCTGTTAATCATCTGTATTAATCTCACCTTTTTCATTAAACAGATAATGTCAGCTCTAAAATCTGACGTGACGAGCCACGTTCCAAGCCAAACATCAACTGAATTCTATATTTATGTTAATATTATTTTTGGTTAATATAAATCCTATAATAACAACAGCCTATAGGCAACCTAATGAAACAAATTACTTTCAGCTATCTTACATTTTAGACATAATATGGCCAGGTATTTTGTCTATTTTTGCTCTATTAACGAAAGTGTTCCAACAAAAACCAAAGAAGGATCAATCGATGAACTGCTGACTGAGGCCACATCCACACTAATACGTTTTAATTTTGAAACACCTTTATTTCACTACATTTATGCCTCTTATTTGCACTAGAATAGAGTTTTTCTCAAACGAAAATGGCATACAGCCATTACAGCATACTTTGGAAAATGATGCTGTTAGGTAAGTGAAAACTGAGTTTTAAAACGAAAACAGTATGTTTAGAATTCTGCAAACCCACACAAGAGGACAGTTAAAAGCATCCCAGTGTTGTTATTCTAAATATTAGCACTCTTGGAATATTAGCATTGCTTGTCCAATCAGATAGGAGGACTGGAAGTAAATAACTAAGATCAGGCATGAAACTCTGAATGGTGCAAGCTGAGATGTTCTCTGAACTTGTAATCTGTTTGTCAATCAACTTGCTCACATGTATGTCAAGTCAATTGGTGCACATTGTGTAAGCTGATTGGACCTTTGACATTTAATCGGGTATCCAGTCAACTTGCATATTATTTCTTGGCCTTACATTTAAATTTGCTTTGTTTGCAAGTAAGGCGGTTTCACCGTTGCACGCTGCAATATTTGTCTCGAAGTATAGGTCTCTGCGAAAACAAAACCAGTGGCCGTTTTCAAACTGGAATGGGCGTTTTCAAACCGGAATGGGCATTTTCAAACTATCCAATGAAAGTAGGGAATCTCTACGTAGAAATCAGTGGACATTTCCAAACCAGGATAGGCGTTTTTTCAACTATCCAGTAGAGAATATCTTTGTTGAAGGCAAATCAAGTACAGTAGTTGAAAATGCCCATACTGGTTTGAAGAAGCCCACTGATTGGGAAACAGACATTTTTGTTCTACAGAGACATCAGTCTTGTTTTCTTTGAAACCCTCCTCCCCATCTCCACTATTCTAGATCTGCTAAATTGGGATTGTATTCATGTCTAACTGTGCAGCATGTCATTCAGTACTTGTCTTGTGTTTTTCTAGATGTGCACAGGCAGCATGTCAACATGCCTAACTCAGTATGTCTGTGTATGTTTCAGCTGTAGCAAGTCTGTACTTGCTTTGCAGCAGCAGAGTAGCAGATCTACTTTGCCAAGACCAATATCCTATCAATATATCATACCCACATTAACATGATTTATCTTTCATGAGAGTTGTCATGACTGAACTGTTGTATTATAAATATTTTCAGAACATTTCTTATAAGTATTTTCATTAATTTTGCCTTGCAACACCCTTTAACTCTGGTAAAATTACTATAATGCACAGCTTTTCATTACTGACTGCTTTATTAAATTAGGAATTTAAAGGAAATGTCTCTTTGCAAGTGTTTATTGTCTCGCCTTTGGGAATATGTGATGTTTAAAGCAATCAACCATCTCTGCTATAGGTGAGGAGGTGCAGCATCACTGTTTAGAGTTAGCCACCAGTCAGGTCCAGTCCTCCCAGAGTGCTTCACTTTTCCTCGGGATTTGGCTTGCACCTCCCCTGGTTCATAGCCTGAGTGTAAGTGTTTTATTATCTCTCTCTCTGTGTAAAATGTCTCTGCAAATATGGCACTGCAAACCTTGAGGGGGCACACTATGATGCTATGATGTATAGTTCCTTGATTTGCCCCTTTTAATGCCAGTTGTCATTAAAGGTGAATTTCATCTTATATTTAAGCAATATCACACAAGCAAGAGTGTGATATGGCCTTACATGCTGTGATTCGGCTCATATTACACACATAAATTATCTTTTGCCACCACCTGCTGGCTAACATATGTAAGGTTAAAAAATAAAAAACATGAAAGAGACATACAGTAGTTCTTAACACATATGCACTACTCTTGCACTTTAGTTTAGAACGGCACGAACACAAGTGGAGTGATACACACAGTGAAGTGTCTGAGTGCTGATGGTGTTAGACCATCAGTGCTCATGGAACGTCTCTCATCCAATCAGATTCGAGGACCGGAACTAACTGTTGTATATTTGTATATGTGTGTGTGTGTGTGTGTGTGTGTGTGTGTATGTGTATATATATATATATATATATATATATATATATATATATATATAGTGCTGAATTAAATGGCAGTTAAAATCCTATGGCAGAATGTCCAGGAACAGGAGGGGTTACAGAGATATAAAGTAGTATTCTGCTGGTCGTGATCTTAATACTTACCCATGAGGCGACCTGCTCCATATAAAATAAAACTGCTTTTATGAGGCTGCTGATATGACTGGAGTCTTCATCTCATGAGAGTGTAAATGCTAGTGTAATATTTTTCTCATTTCTTTATGTCTAAGTTTTTAAAGAGTGCTCCATTAAGTCGAATGTAACATTTAGAGGGATAGTTCACCCAAAAATGAAAATTCTTTCATTATTTACTCACCCTCACAATATCCCAGGTATGTATGCCTTTCTTTCATTTGAAGAAAAATACCATAGCTTATTAGGTCCTTAAAATGCAAGTGGATGGTGATCCGATTTTTGAAGCTCCAAAAATCACAGACAGTCAGCATAAACGGCATCCATATGACACCAGCTGTAAAATGAATGGCTTCCGGTCAGGAGCAGTACACGTGTGTGATGCGTTGGCATTTAAAAACACGCGAGAACTGATTCGCGCGAGTCACAGCCGGAAGAGCAGTGCTGTTTACAAGTGAAAAGGAGGAACGCTGTACAGTAGCTTGGTTGGTTTTGGTTTAAATCTGTATTTATCTGTTTCTTTACTCCCAATGGTGCATTTGTGTGCTTATCCTGGACATCTCAATCTAGTGGAGAACGTGAGATTACCTCTGTATCATAGCAACGCAAATACGTCACACGAGAGACCACTTGGACTCCACCATCTCGTGAAGCTTACCCGAATTGTTGTATTATAGTTACAAATGACTTACATTTTGATCTTGAATATTGATTGCACCAAAAGTGATCATATCGCTTTAGAAGACATTAACTGCTGGAGTCGTATCAATGAGGTGTATGCTGACTGTCTGTGATTTTAGAGCTTCAAACGAGAAATCTCAATTCTCTTGCATTTTAAGGACTTACTGAGCTAAGATATTCATTTTTTATTTTTCTTCAAATGTGTTCAGCTGAAGAAAGAAAGACATACATACCTGGGATTTCATGAGGGTGAGTAAATGATGAGAGAATTTTCATTTTTGGGTGAACTATCCCTTTAAGGTATTTTAAGATGCTTTGTAATTATCTCACAGTCTTTTAATGTTCTCAAATCCCATTCTCTTCTTTACCACTTCCTTCAGTACAGGATGACCTAATGCACAAAACACGTCAAGTTCTATTTTGTATATTCTCTGGCATGTTCATTCTCCATAGCTCCGCACCAGGGCTCATCTGTACAAGTGCCTGAGCTATTGGATGAAGCATGTTGCTGAAGACAAACTGCAGGTGTATGTGGACAGTCTTGCAGCCCAACAGTTTGATCCAGACACACGTCCCCAGCGCCTCCCCCTCTGCCTCTCCATCCTGCACGGCTTGTCCAAAGCCATGATTGTCCCCAACCCTCCCCAGAACTGCTGGACCACCCTTTGCTCTACCACTGAAAAGATCTACAACCTCTTACCTGACAATATACAGGTATATCTCAACAGTTACCTTATGTAAGCAAAAGATGTGGCACAGTCATTGTGGTTTAAAGACACTATGAATTGTTAATTGAGGCTTTGTGGCTTTTAGGCCATGGGTTTTTTCTTGTGGGAAAATGGATCTCCTGTGCCAGCTGCTAGCAATGGCAAGTTGAATAAATCAATGAAAAAAGGACATGATTTTTAAAAAATACATTAACAGGACAGAAAACTGTATTCCTAAAAGCATTTCATGGGGTCTTTAAAGGGACGATTATTTATACCATGTATTTTTGTCCATATTTACGTGCTTATCTATTTCTCTGTAGGCTGGCGAGGTGCACCTGTATGAAGAGATATGTTCATGTCTGTCTGAAATGAGTGACACAGAGATTGACCGTGTAGTCAAAGTCACTGAGGTGCGTCCACAGTGATCACCGTAATATTCATGATTTTCCTCATGAAGTCAAGAGTTGTAATTTAATAGTTAATAATGAAGTCTTATTTTGGAGTTCTGTTTTATTAAGTTTGTAAATGTTCTACCAGTACTTAAATTATAAGCTCTTTAAATATTTATATGATAAAATTATTCATCCATAGAAGGTTTTCTTCTTTTTCGTTATTATTAGTGATAATCATAATTCAAGGTCAAGAGCATATAGTAGCTTCTGATGATTCTAAAGGTATAATATCATCTTACAGCCAACCCAGAGCAATTTTCAAGTTAAATTACCTTTTCAAGGTACACTGACTGAGGCTGAAAACATTGAGTCAGCAAATGTACTGTACAACCCAAAACCACCCTCTCAGTTTGTCCCTTTTTCTTGTACGCCCTCTACAGGCTAATGTAGAAAAGACAGCTTTCATCCTATCCTACTTAACTTCTAAAGGCAGAGTCCCTCTCCTTTGTCTCAATGATGTCATCAGTACCATTCTCCAGGTGGGGAATAAGAAACAAATCAGCTGGCTTCTCCTCCAGGGCCTCCACCAATCACGATTCGCCTCTAGTCCCAATACAGGTACATAATTTTTTTATAATTTGTTTTTTTGTATACCCCTTTCTACCAATTTGGAATGCCCAATTCCCACTACTTAGTAGGTTCTCATGGTTGCGTGGTTACTCACCTCAATCCGGGTGGCGGAGGACAAGTCTCAGTTGCCTTTAACATACAATATGTATATATATTTGTACAAAATATGTCTCCTTTCTGAGCGGGATGATGTCTGTGTGGTCCCATGGTGTTTATACTTGTGTACTTCTTTGTATAGATGAGCGTTGTACCTTCGGGTGTTTGGAAATTGCTTCCAAGGATGAACCAGACTTGTTGAGATCCACAATTTTATTTTCTTTTTAGTCATTTTCTTTAGATTTTCTTATGATGTCAAGCAAAGAGGCACTTAGTTTGAAGGTAGGCCTTAAAATACATCCACATTTACACCTCCAATTCAGTACACCTCTTATAAAAATGAATTGGCTAGTTGCTTAAAGGCTTTACATACTTTTCTGGAACTTTTCAAGCGGCTTAAAGGCACAATTAACTTGGTGTACGTAAAATTCTGACCCCCTGTAATTGTGATATAGTCAATTAAAAGTGAAACAATCAGTCTGTAAACAATTGTTGGAAAAATTCACTGTGTCATGCACAAAGTAGATGTCCTAAGTGAGTTGCCAAAACTATAGATTGCTAATATGAAATCTGTGGAGTGGATAAAAAATTTGTTTGAATGACTTCAACCTAAGTGTATGAAAACTTCTGACTTCAGCTGTAAAAACGTACTTTGACTGTTTACTGAGGTTTACTCCGTTTTAATTCACATCACCAGAACATATTGCTGATTAGGGGGGTTGAAATATTTTGATTCCAACTATATAATATATATATATATATATGTATATATGTATGTGTAAATATTTGTATGAACATAAAAAGATTCAACAATTAAGACTGAACAAGTTTCACAGACATGTGACTAACAGAAGTGGAATAATGTAGGGAGACTACGTGATTGTTAATGGCAGAGCAGCTTTGAAAAGACACTTTCCATACCACTTGCATATTTTCACGTCTTTGAAGGACAATTAAATGCTAAACTGTTGTTCATGCTCGGGAGGATGGAAACTCTCCGATTAAGAAGACATTTAAGTAGTCCTCCACCGTGCTGAGTTGGATAGCACCATTTTGGCCAGAGTGAAACAAGCCTTAAGCGTATATCAAAAGTAACAGTCAGCATCTGGTGTGGCCACCAGCTGCATTAAGTACTGCAGTGTATCCCCTCCTCATGGACTGCACCAGATTTCCCAGTTCTTGCTGTGAGATGTTACCCACTCTTCCACCAAGGCACTTGCAAGTTCCCAGACATTTCTGGAGGGAATGGCCCTAGCCCTCACACTCCGATCCAACAGGTCCCAGATGTGCTCAATGGGATTGAGATCCGGGCTCTTCGCTGAAGCAGAACGAGGGGGACCTGTAAAATATTAAGCAGATGGTTTTAATGTTGTGGCTGAACGCGTATGGATTTATGGTTCACTGAGGAGTGAGAAATAATTTTGGACCCTGTTTGGAAGTTATTGCCGATGTTGTCCATTTCAAATAACCATTAACTTTGAAGCATTATGTTTTTGCAAATTTGTTTTTTTCCAGGTGTCACTAAAAGAATGGAGTGGCTATTGGACTTAATGGGCCATATCAGAAATGTTGCATATGGATCTCCCACAGTTAAATGTGTCAATGTTTTGGAGGTGTGTACTATTAAACTTCACTGCGCTATTAACCTTAAATTATTTGGCATTATTTTAGGTTGCTTTTGAACCGAATATGCATTCACTCCTCATAAATGCAGTTATTGCTATTGGCAAAGTGTTTTTGGCTGACTTGCTATAGGCCTTATTATATTTACATGCCCCCCCTATAAAACCCATTACCAGCAGCAGGGAGCAAGATTTTACAAGAGAAATAGAAAAATGGTGTATAGACATGGTTAAGTGTACTGTCTTGATAAGGTTGGCCTAGTTAAACATCATGCCCACCATCACTTTGCAGGGAACCGACTTCCTCTTCAGTGTGTTTGCAGCAGCAGTTGTGTCTTGGGCCGACCATTGTGTGCCACTTCTTGTTGGCATCAGAGCCCAATGGTTTCCATGGCGACAATCCTCTCAGACATCAGAACTGCCCCATGACCTCTATGTCAACCCTGTTACCACTGAGCTGTCAGTGTCATCATGCCTACTTGGAATGCCTTCCAGCATGAAGCAGCTGCTTGCCAAAGAGCCATGGAAGTCCCAGTCACAGAAGGTACAACTTGTCCTGATTACAGATTTACATATTTTGTCATATTTTATCATTTCAATATATTTCAATGAAAACTTTGTGAACCCTTTGGATTATCTGGATTTCGGCATTGTGGTTTTAAAATGTAATTGTCTGGTTGTCATTTAAAAGAATAGTTCACCCAACATTGAAAATTGTCAAAATAATTTACTCATCAACACATGATTCAAAATCCGACCTTCTTTCATGAACACTAAGGGAGATGTTTTGTTGGATATCCTTCCAAGTCTTCTAAAATTAGATGGTGGTTTTTTGTGATGAGTAGATCAAGATTTAAGCCATTATTCACTCCAAATGTTCCCCTCTGGCATAGCACTGAAATTTCCTTTGCATTTTCACATATTCAAACTTGGTGTAACACAACACTTCCTCATGCGTTAGATATGGCTCGAGTCCTCCTTCAATTTCAGTCTATTGCATTTTCTTTTCTTTCTTTTTTGGCACTTTGTTCATACCAGAAAAATGTCCTAAGCCTGATCACTTGGAACAGTAATTGCATATCTCTCCTTAAAAAAACACGCAATTTGAGGACTCATAGATGTCCGTAGCACCAGCCGTGCAGGTAGAACTATGTTGTAAAGTTTAATACTTAGGCTTATAGCAATATTATTAGTGATGCTTGACTCTTTTTTTTTTTTTTTTTTGGTCATGCTATCAGTTCATCGACTGGCTCTTCAGTATAACTGAAGGTCCTGTGCAGGGTTTCTCCAAGACTTCCATTCTCACAGCCAAGGGTGAGACACTTATGCTCTTGATTTTGATTTGGTCAAACAACTATTGTGGTGTGCTGCTTCAAATATGTAGAAAGATTAATAAATGCTGTGAATGTTTTGTTCATTGTTAGTTTTTTTTTTATAATATGTTAACTAATACAAGCTTTTTTTAGTGTTACCAAAGTTTCTAAGTAGTTAAAATCGAATTTTTTTTATAAAAATCAACCATTGGGACAAAATGTGCTCGAAGTTGATGGAATACCCTCTTGTTATTATTCTCTCTCTCTCTCTCTCTCTCTCTCTCTGCTCTCTCTCTCTCTCTCTCTCTCTCTCTCTCTCTCTCTCTCTCTCTCTCCCTCTAAACAGAATTGTAAGAAAATGACTTTGTAGAGTACGATAACAAGAGACAAGTGATTGTAAAATGATTTGCATGATCAGTCTCTCATTTGGTTACATTGAACCATTTAATTTGACTGAGTTGTGTCTCCCTTTCTGACTTAGCAAACTTAATGGCTCTGAGATCCATCCCTGAGTTCAAGAAGAAGACTGTGTGGACCAGAGCGTATGGCTGGTGATCTTAATGACGCATCAGTCTCTGACTTAAAGCTTTGGCACACAGAGTACACATTTGTTTAACTGACTGCATAAATAAATAACAAAGATAACAAAACAAATGTTTGACTACGAAGTGTAATGGGAAACATTGTGTGCTCGAGACCAGAAGTAACACTGGAATATTAACTAGATTGAAGGCGTGTCAGAGTATTAAAAATAGATTTTGCCATTTTCTTTATAAACATGTCAAATGTATAAATAAATATATACTGTATGTGCCACATTAAGTTTCTTTTATTTCTAGGTCTGCGTACTAATGCCTTCTAATAAAATGAAGCTTGCTCTGTTTGCATACATTTGCAAAAAGTGTTCCGTAACAGAAAAAAGGTTGGGAAACACTGACCTAAACCACAAATAGCTCATCTGCAAAAAAACGTCCAAAAGAAAACACACAGCAGTAGGTGAGTTCTGCAATGCAATGCTTACCGAGATGGCTGGGACCACGTCAAAATTGTATTGGCACTTAGAAACGAAGCATAAAGAAAGATAAGCGAAGTGTAAGTGATGCTAGAAAAGCTAGCTAGCTAGCTAACGTTAACAATCTGCCACTTGCTGCATTCCATTCAACTCGGGAAATCAGATTTTCCATCTGGGAAAGGTGCAATGGACGCCACTTGAAGTCGTAATTACAACCTGGAAAGCTGTGCGGAAATTTTTAACACCGATTTCGCCAAAACATGGTGAATTATATTCTCTTTTGATAATCGTGCACCTGTAGCACAAATGCTAGCGTTCCAGATTGTTTAAGAATTGGGTTGTTAGGAGACGTCTCTTGTGACAGTCAAACTCCTGCTAAGCTAACGGGAGAATTGCAGTTTTGTTTCCTTTAACGTCATCTTCCGAGCATCTGGCATTGTAATGCCTTTAGTCGGAGATATCAAGTAGAATATCCCACATCCAATTTGAATGTAATGCAGCATCTGTACCATCTTCACCCTTCACCCAAAGAGATTTAGAGAGTATTAGCTATACATATTAGCTACCTATGTATTTAATGTTTTTTGGGTTCTAGTTTCAGTTGCTTGCCAGATATTTGCCACCTTGTATTTAATGTTTTTTGGGTTCTAGTTTCAGTTGCTTGCCAGATATTTGCCACCTTGTATTTAATGTTTTTTGGGTTCTAGTTTCAGTTGCTTGCCAGATATTTGCCACCTTGCTAGGTGCGCAAGCTATCTAATTTAGTTAACATATATTGAGGGATGTAGTTAATGCAGTGTTAACTTTGTGAGAGATTGAGGGGAAAGGCCATGTAGTGACATTGTTGTTTACAAGTTTTTGCTTGTGATAAACAATGATGAGACAGGCCACATAAAGCTATGTAGCTAATGTATATAAAGTTACGTTACATCAACGTTAGCTAATGTCAGCTCCGACATTATTCATATAATGAACTAGAGATGTGACAACAGAGAGTGGAGACCAAGTAATGCGCCTCCACGTATATGAAACATTTTCATTTTAAATGGGCTGCTTTGCTTATGTTTGGCATTCTAGTAGTAGTAGAGGGGGTGATATATTTCAGTTTTATTACTTCCATCACATTCCCATTGGGTCTGATCTTTTCATACACATTTGGTAGCATTGCCTTTTAATTATCTTAGGTCAAACGTTTTGTGTAGCCTTCCACAAGCTTCTCACAATAAGTTGCTGGATTTTTGGTCCATTCCTCCAGACAGAACAGGTGTAACTGAGTCGGGTTTGTAGGCTTCCTTGCTCACACACATGCTTTTTCTATCGGATTGAGGTCAGGGCTTTATGATGGCCACTTCAATACCTTGATTTTGTTGACCTTAAACTATTTTGCCACAACTTTGGAGGTATTCTTGGGATCATTGTCCATTTGGAAGACCCATTTGCGACCAAGCTTTAACTTCCTGGCTGATGTCTTGAGGTCAAGTAAATTTTATTTGTATTGCTCCTTTCACAACACACATCATTTCAAAGCAGCTTTACAGAAGATCAGGCATTAACAGACATTCTAATGTATGTAATGTCAATGAATCATCATTGTGTAATTAGATAAAATGCGATTGTTAATCATGTTTAAATGGTAATTAAATAATAATTGTATTAATAACCCCAGTGAGCAAGCTGAAAGCGACTGTGGCAAGGAACACAAAACTCCATAAGATGCGGCTTAATGGAGAAAAATAACCTTGGGTGAAACCAGACTCACTGTGGGGGCCAGTTCCCCTCTGGCTAACATCATGAATATAATGTAACTATTACTTATGTATAGTGCAAGTCATGCTTTAAAATTACTAAACAAAGTAAGTATTAAGGGTCGGTGTTTAAACATAGATTTTGTTTGAACTGTAATATTAATGACCAATGTCTTTGAAGTCCATCCTGGATTAACTGCAGAAGTTCACATAGATGCAATTGTCCTTGTTAATTTGCTGATGAAGGCTTTTGTTGGCAATTAAATGATAGTCTAGGTTTTCCATTTCAAGATCATAGTCCATCAATAGACCGAGGTGATGCAGGCAGAGATCAGGGATGTGAAACGCAGTTCAACCTGGCTGGTAATTTCGGTGAGGTTTGGTGTGGTCCATCCTAAATCCAAGGTTCAGACAATGGGACATGAAGTATCCCATGTCTTATGGTTGGAGTTGGCATCAGTTCATCCTCTGAAGTCCATCATAATAGACTGAAGTGATGTTTGGCTGGCACCGGCTGCATTTAGTCATCTTCATTCAGCGACACGTAGCAGTGGAGTCAAACACGAAGCACGAACTGTGCTGGATCCAGCCGGTTCTGGTGACCTCAGGATAGGAGTCCCGAGGTTGAGACAGGAAAACAAATAAAATAATATAAGCATAGATGCCATTCAATTTATTGTAAAGTTATAAATCATGATCAAAGTTTCTGGTTCCATCAGACTAAACTGAAGCAGCCTATTTGTGGGTTGGAGGATAAATTTGGTGTATGCCTGGCTAAATAGATGAGTCTTTAGTCTAGACTTAAAATGAGGGAGTGTGTCTGCATCTCGAACAGTGTTAGGGAGACTATTCCATAGTTTAGGAGCCAACTATGAAAAGTATCTACCTCCTTTTGTGGATTTTGATATTCTAGGAACAGGCCAGAATTTTGCGATCATAATGAACGTGATGGAATATAGCGTGGTAGAAGGTCGCTTAAGTACTATGAAGCAAGACCATTCAAAGCTTTGTACGTAGTTAACACAATTTTGAAATAAATATGGAATTTAACAGGTATTTACATCCATCGAGAGTCAAATTATATTGTAGTGGCTTATTTATTTATTTATTTATTTTTTGGTCCAATAATTAGTACCTCTGTTTTGTCAGAATTGATTAGAAGGAAATTTCTGGCCATCCAATCTTTTATGTCATTGATACACTCTGCTAATTTGGAGAATTGTGAAATCTCATCAGGTTTTGATGAAATATAAAGTTTTGTATCGTCGGCATAGCAGTGGAAACGTATTCCATGATTCCTGATAATATCTCCCAGGGGAAGCATATACAAGGAGAAAAGAAGAGGCCCTAAAACTGATCCCTGTGGCACTCCATATTTTACTTTTGTTTGGTTTGACAGTTCCTCATTTACATAGACAAAGTGGTAGCGGTCAGCTAAATATGACCTAAACCAAGCTAATGCAACTCCACAAATGCCAACATAATTCTCTAGCCTATTCAAGAGAATGTCTTGATCTATCGTGTTGAATGCAGCACTAAGATCTAAAGAAAGAGAAGAAGAGAAATGCAGCCTCGACCAGATGTTAAGAGCAAGTCATTTGTAACTCTGATAAGTGCAGTCTCTGTACTGTGCTTACCTGGAATTAGTCAGCCATTCAGTGACATCCAGCCATTCAGTGACACTAATCTACTATAAACCTCGTCACCACGACGAGCAGGGAGGGGACCAGAGCATATTACAATGTCTGACATCGTTTTTGCAAATTCACACACCTAACATTATCTTTAGTGATCTCCAACTGGTGAAGCCGAACATTGTTAGTGCCGACATGGATAAACATTTTAGAAAATCTACGTTTAGCATTAGCCAGCACTTGTAAATTTGATTTGATGTCAGACACTCTGGTACCTGAAATGCAATTAACAATAGTGACTGCAGTCTCTATTTCCACATTCCTTACAATAGAATCGCCAATAACAAGGGCTCTTTCAACATGATCCTCAGTGGATGTATCAATGAGTGGGGAGAATCGATTGGAAACCCTAACATTAACGGGAGAGTGGTGTCTCTTTGCTGAGCGAGTATGCCGCCGAGACGTCACCCAAATGCCCTGCTGCAGGGGCTGTATAGCCGGAACCAAAGTGTGTGTGTTGCTCTCTGTACTACTCGCATCCAAATCAGTATCTACCGGCTCCACTAGCGTTCGTATGCGACTCTCTAACTCATTAACCTTCTCCGTCAGCCTGACTAATTCCTTACATTTATCACATGAGTCCTGCTGACTGAGGAGGCAATTGTAAACATGTGACATGCAATGCAGGAAGAAATCACATGAGCGGATGCCATGACTTACCACAAATTGTTTGTTGTTGTTTTTTGTTCCTGAGTGGTGAGGGTTTGAGATTGATGTGAATACCTCATGCAATTGTTTGTTGCATTCTATATACGAGGGAAGAGAATAATACGAGGGAAAACCCAATGTGCGCTTAAAAATGGCAGATGTTAAGGATTAAAGGCTGAAAACAGATATACAAGCGATGCTAAAAAAAACTAGCAGGCTACAAACACAGACTCTAGCTAGGTGCCAGCGGCAACACGTAAAATACACGTAGAAAAGAGGAAAAACCTGAAACGTGGAAAAATTACAAAGGATATAACGATGAATATAATGATGAACGTTTAAGAATAAGCAATGCTAAGCAGCCTAAGCAGGCTACAAACAAACACTTGTGCAGCATGCCATCAGATGTTGCTTTATCCTGCAGCAAAACACCCCCACAACATGATATACTGCCACCGCAATGCTTCACAGTTTTGACTGTGTTCTTCGGCTTGCAAGCCTCACCCTTTTTGCTCCAAACATTACAATAGTCATTATGGCCAAACCGTTAAATATACCAGAGGACATTTCTCCAAAAAGTAAGGTCTTTGTCCCCATGTGCACTTGCAAACTATAATCTGGCTTTTTATGGCGGCTTTGGAGCAGTGGCTTCTTCCTTGCTGAGCAGCCTTTCAAGTTATGTAGATATAGGACTCGTTTTACTGTGGATATAGATACTTGTCTACCTGTTTCCTCCAGCATCTTCACAAGGTCCTTTGCTGTTGTTCTGGGATTAATTTACACTTTTTGCACCAATCTACATTTATCTTTATGAGACAGAATGCATCTCCTTCCTGATGATGGCTACGTGGTCCCATGGTGTACTGTTGTTTGTACAGATGAACATGGTACCTTCAGGCATTTGGAAGTTGCTCCCAAGCATGAACTAGTCTTGTGGGGGTCCAACATTTTTTCTGAGATCTTAGCAGATTTCTTTTGATTTCTCATGATGTCAAGCAAAGAGGCACTGAGTTTGGATGTAGGCCTTAAATACTTCCACAGGTACACCTCCAATTGACTCAAATTAGCCTGTCAGAAGCTAATTGCCTAAAAGCTTGACATAATGTTCTGGAATTTTTAAAGGTGCAGTTAACTTGGTGTATGTAAACTTCTGACCCACTGGAATTGTGATGTAGTCAATTAAAAGTGAAACATTCTGTCTGTAAACAATTGTTGTAAAAATTATTTGTGTCTTGCACAAAGCAGATGTCCAAAACGACTTGCCAAGATGATAGTTTGCTAATATTATAGCTGTGGAAATGCAAAAAATTTGTTTTAATGACTTAAGCCTAAGTATATGTAAACTTCTGACTTCAACTGTGTGTGTATATATATAACTGCAGTTACATTTTAAATAATTGGTAATTAGAATACAGTTACATTCAAAAAGTATTTAGATTACTGAAGAGATTACTTTGCATTTTATTGTCATATGTTTCATTAAATATTTAGTCATTTTCAGAAGGAAAACATTTATTTATATAAATTATGCGATCAAAAGTGCATTTGAACAGCGGTGAAACGCTTTCTTATGATGTGTTACATTCATACGAGCAGACAGAGAAGTACGTTTGAAGTAAGTTTGGAGCAGAAGAAATAGAAATAACCCTTGTGTAAATTGTCAGCTTTACACTAAGCTAAAATGCTATTTCTAGCCATATTACATTACATTGACATTACATTTATGCATTTGGCAGACGCTTTTATCCAAAGTGACTTACAGTGCACTTTTTACAGGGACAATCCCCCCAGAGCAACCTGGAGATAAGTACCTTGCTCAAGGACACAATGGTGGTGGCTGTGGGGATCAAACCAGTAACCTTCTGCTTACCAGTTATATGCTTTAGCACACTATGCCACCACCACACACACATTTCCTAGACCTTTGATATTAGGGCAAAAATCTTATTCTTGATGATAATTGTTGTATTGTTTTCCTGTAACAATATCTAAAAATCGTTAAAACAACACTGCATAAGATATTTAGGTTTTTCAAAGAATGTATTTTTAATGTACATTTTGTCTTGGCAGAGTTTTTATAGTCAAAACAAGTAAAAAATCTACCAGTGCTGAAGAAGTAATCCAAAGTATTTAGAATATGTTATTGACCTAGAGTAATCTAACGGAATACGTTACAAATTACATTTTACAGCATGTATTGTGTAATCTGTTGTGGAATACATTTCAAAAGTAACCCTCCCAACCATGTGTATATATATATATATATATATATATATATATATATATAAGATGATATGATCTTGACCTGATGATGACCTGATAAATGAGATGACCTGAGATGCACAGGTAAATGTCTAAACCTGCTGGTCATTACTGCCTGCCGCACCTCCACCTGTGCCTTCAGTTGTTCAGCTATGGGGTCATCAGCAGGAAGACACCAATCATGGACGTACTGCAGTAATGACCCCTCTGAATATGTGATATGTTACGAAGTTGGCCTATTCATGTGATCCCCAGCTAGGTGACAGGTCAATCAGAGCCAACGTTTGCATAAATGAACTTCCAATAAAAATAAGCCACAACCTGTGGAATCACAGAAAACCACAACTAATAAAGTAAAAAATACATTGTGCAGCTGAATGAGAATAAAATTTGCATTAGAGTAGCACAGAAGTGATGTTCTGTCTCAAAGATGCAAGTTGAAAGGCAAATGAGGTCATTGTTTACCTTATAAACAAATTGAGAGACAAAACAAATTCAGATTTGCCTCAGGTTAGTGCAAACCTTTCCCAATCTGAAAACACAAACACACATTGGTACTCCTATCATGAGGACTCACATTAGACAATAATTTTTATACTGTACAAACTATATATGCTATCCCCTAACACAACCCCTAAACCTCACCCTCATAGAAACATTTTGGCATTTTTACATAAAAAAAAAAACAAAAAAACATTGATTAGTATGTTTTGAAAGCTGTGTGGACTACAGGGACACTAATAATAATTAATTAAAATAATGTATGAAATATGTATGTAAAAATAAAACAACATACAATTTTTGTTATTTTGAAGATTCATATTTTACTTTATCATTTAATATTATTAATGAACCAGTATCCTATATTTTTATTATTAATATATTATATATACAGTTATTCTGCAAATAACAAACATAATATCTTTAGCTGAGATTGTGTGCTGTTACAGCAGAATAATTCTTATGTACTGTAACTTAAAAGCTTGAGAGGGTTCATATCAAAGATCATCTAGAAGCAGTGTCCAGCCATAAATCACCAGCCAGTCCACATTTCCTCTGTCTGGGCTGCTAAGTCGAGACCATAGTGTATCGAGACTGAGACAAGACCAAGACTTTGATGGGTTGAGACCAAGTCAAGACCAGACCAATGCGAGTCCCACACTGCATGGCACACATGCGACAAATATATATATATATACACTCACCTAAAGTATTATTAGGAACACCTGTTCAATTTCTCATTAATGCAATTATCTAATCAACCAATCACATGGCAGTTGCTTCAATGCATTTAGGGGTGTGGTCCTGGTCAAGACAATCTGCTGAACTCCAAACTGAATGTCAGAATGGGAAAGAAAGGTGATTTAAGCAATTTTGAGCGTGGCATGGTTGTTGGTGCCAGACGGGCCGGTCTGAGTATTTCACAATCTGCTCAGTTACTGGGATTTTCACGCACAACCATTTCTAGGGTTTACAAAGAATGGTGTGAAAAGGAAAAACATCCAGTATGCGGCAGTCCTGTGGGCTGAAAATGCCTTGTTGATGCTAGAGGTCAGAGGAGAATGGGCCGACTGATTCAAGCTGATAGAAGAGCAACTTTGCCTGAAATAACCACTCGTTACAACCGAGGTATGCAGCAAAGCATTTGTGAAGCCACAACACGCACAACCTTGAGGCGGATGGGCTACAACAGCAGAAGACCCCACCGGGTACCACTCATCTCCACTACAAATAGGAAAAAGAGGTTACAATTTGCAAGAGCTCACCAAAATTGGACAGTTGAAGACTGGAAAAATGTTGCCTGGTCTGATGAGTTTCAATTTCTGTTGAGACATTCAGATGGTAGAGTCAGAATTTGGCGTAAACAGAATGAGAACATGGATCCATCATGCCTTGTTACCACTGTGCAGGCTGGTGGTGGTGGTGTAATGGTGTGGGGGATGTTTTCTTGGCACACTTTAGACCCCTTAGTGCCAATTGGGCATCGTTTAAATGCCACGGCCTACCTGAGCATTGTTTCTGACCATGTCCATCCCTTTATGGCCACCATGTACCCATCCTCTGATGGCTACTTCCAGCAGGATAATGCACCATGTCACAAAGCTCGAATCATTTCAAATTGGTTTCTTGAACATGACAATGAGTTCACTGTACTAAAATGGCCCCCACAGTCACCAGATCTCAACCCAATAGAGCATCTTTGGGATGTGGTGGAACGGGAGCTTCGTGCCCTGGATGTGCATCCCACAAATCTCCATCAACTGCAAGATGCTATCCTATCAATATGGGCCAACATTTCTAAAGAATGCTTTCAGCACCTTGTTGAATCAATGCCACGTAGTAATAAGGCAGTTCTGAAGGCGAAAGGGGGTCAAACACAGTATTAGTATGGTGTTCCTAATAATCCTTTAGGTGAGTGTATATACAGGGTTAGAAGGGTTACTTTTGAAATGCATTCCACTACAGATTACATTCTGTAAAGTGTCATTTGTAACGTATTCCGTTAGATTACTGGATACTTGTGTTGTTTAAAAATTAATGACTTGTTTTCTTTGCATTATTTGTGGTCTGAAAACACATATCTTTTTTGTTATCTTGACCAGTCATATTCTGTGTGTGTGTGTGTGCATATATATATATAATGGGGCTGGGAATCACTTTTTTTAATGATGATTACCAATTACCCGGTTGCTAGGGTGGGTAGAGTCACATTGGTTTAAAGTCCTCATGGTTGCTATAATGTGGTTCTTGGTGGGGCACGGAGAATAGTGTGAGCCTCCACATGTAAGTCTCCGTGGTAATGCGCTACAGACAAGCTACGTGATAAATGCACGGATTGGCGGTCTCAGATGCGGAGGCAACTGAGGTTCGTCCTCCACAACCCGGATTGAAGCGAGTCACCATGCCACCACACGGAATTAGTGCATTGGGAATTGGGCATTCCAAATTGGGGAAAAAATAAAAAATAAAGATATTAGAATACAAAAAAACGAGCTCAAGTCACTGATTCCCATATTTATCAGATAATATCTTAATTTAGGCTAAACTCGCAACCCTGTGTAACCATTCAGGCATAATTTTATTAAAATGTTATTCCTCAAATTAGCCTGTTGTCCTCAAATGTTGCCTGTGATGTAATTTATGAGGAGCCTGCCTGTGAATGTCAGAGCCTTCCTGTTTTTTATTGGTCAGCTCATGTTATAAATTTGTGAAAAGGTGTGGTAACAAGTCACTGAAATCAGATAAATGTGGAATGACATTCCCATCTTCAGTTAAACAATTTGCTTTACTGAAAAATGTGCATTGGGAGATCAACTAAATCAACATGAAGACTTCATTCACTGTGCTTCTTTTTATGAGCCTCTTTGGAATGAGCTTAAATTTCTATGTAATCCACTTTTTTGTGAGAGAGTCTATGTCTTGGGATAATGCACTGAAGTACTGCAAAGAGCATCATCATGATCTGTCCACCGTCAGAAATCAAGATCTACAGCAACTCTCAAAGAATGCTCAAGATGATTATTATTGGATTGGACTTGAGAAAGTAAATCATGATCAAAACCTGTGGAACTGGTCTGAAGGTGGGACGGCAGTAATAGATAACTGGGACAACGATCAACCAGGTAATGAAGATGAAAAATGTGGTGCAGTCCAAAGATCCAATTCTAAGTTCCATGATGCTCCTTGCTCTTGGGCAATACCATTTTATTGTATGGAGGTCTATGAGCTGATCCTGGTTCAGCAAGAAAACACATGGGAAGAGGCTCTGGACTACTGCAGACAAAACTACATTGATCTGGCCATTATAACCATTGAGATGATTATGACAGAGGCGAAGAATAAAGTCACAGCAGCCCAGACCGAAGATGTGTGGATCGGCCTACGCTTTTTAGCTGGTCATTGGTTTTGGGTAAATGGAACAGATCTAAACTACTCGGCCTGGTCTGTGGAGGGAGAGCTCCAGTGTCCTGCTATGAATCAGCGCTGCGGAGTTTTGAATAGAGATGAGAAGCTTTGGAAATCCACAGACTGTGATCGGAGACTCAACTTTCTCTGTGTCAGGAGGTCACACACTAATTATTAAGTCAAGGTTAAATTTACTGTTTAGGTGTTTAAAGGGAGTTTCAATTGGGAATGCTGGCAAAGTCATTTTCAGTAATTGTCAGTTTCTTTGCTTAGTTTAAACTGCTGAACATTATGGTGATATCAAGGTTCTTCTATCATGTAAGGTTTTAAAGAAACAGAAGAAACAATTACAATAATATACAAATGTCTGTAGAGTTAAGTCAAATATGTTGACCTGTGTAATTTGGATGTCTGAGGTGTTTTTCCTTCTTCTGGCAACTTTGGTTATAATACAAATACATTTACATTTACATTTATGCATTTGGCAGAAGCATTTATCCAAAGCAACTTAAAGTGCACTTATTGCAGGGACAATACCCCCCCGGAGCAACCTAGAGATAAGTACCTTGCTCAAGGACACAATGGTGGTGGCCGTGGGGATCGAACCAGCAAACCAGCGACCTTCTGATTAACAGTTATGTGCTTTAGCCCACTACGGCACCACCACTCTAAAGACACTATTTTTTGAGTTTTAAAAACAAGTCACTGGTTACATCACTGCTAATAAACATATGTGCTCTGAGCTTTTGTCCCCCCCTTGATCTAGAAAACAGCAAAATGATTATCATAAAAACATATATTGAGAAAATGAGATTACATTTTCTACATGGCAGGTAAAATGAATTTTATGTCAAAGCAAACTTATCCAGGTCTAAAAATATTTATGATAGATGTTGGTGAATGACCTAACCAGAAAACCATGTACAATATTTGACAGAAGATTAGCCATGAGTTATTAAATGAATCAGTTTTCCCAAATGTTTGTGGGGTATAAGCTGTGTCAGTGACGTGAATACGTTTTTATTGAAATACAGGAAATGATATTACTTTTACAAATACAATTATAAAACGCTATACATTGTTTTACTCATATATAAATGCAAAGTTGACCTTGAAAGTCAACAGATAATACGTGAAAGTGAAGATGCACAAAAGCATTAAAAGTTGGTGATATGAATTGAACTTTAATTAAAAAATATTGGTTTATAATAAATCAAAGAATCCCATTAACTTTGGATAAATTTAATTCCGTTTAGTAAAGCTCAATTAGCCCCCCCCCCCTCCAAAACAGGGTTATATTTTTGAAAATCTAGTGAAATTATTTACAATTTATTGTATTAAAACCACATTTTAATAACCTAATTTAAGCTAAAATGGCTGGGATGCTCAACACGTTAATTTCTCACACCTGATTTTGCTTTGTGGCTGGGTCTTGCAGTGGGTTCCTATTTTGTATGGGGGGGGGGGGACCCCCCAATGACTCAACTTATCTCTTGACGTGCCACATCTTAGTCTTAATGTGGAGGTCACAGGACACAACTTTCACTATTTGTATCACTCCACTTATGTTAGTAACATTGAGTGACATTGGCTTTTGGACCTATTTTCAGTGATGGAGCTAAAATAAACACTCCGGTCAATAGGCCTGGCCCCCCTAAATTTGAGTTGTAGAATGGTAAGAGTGGTATTCTCATTTTCCATCCCACTTCATAGTAAATAGACCAACAAATGATATCTAAACAAAACATTAATGCATTATGACTGTGTGGCAGCAGGGGCGTGGTCAAGCGCCCGTCCGGGAGAGGAAGAGGTAAGAGCGATTTCACCTGAGCTAAATTATGTCTAACACCGGTCTCTAATTTCAGTGAGCACGGGGAGAGCGGCATAAAAAGCTGGCACATGTTGTGTGTTGCAATCTTAATCAGTATATATGTGTGTGACTAATCTTAAACAAAGTATGCATGTTAATGAATGATGTGTGTAACTAACTAGAAAATATATGTAAAACCAAAAATGCTTAAAGGAAACTGCAGCTGCATTTCTGACACAGGAGATGAGGGGAACCTAGAGACAGTTTATACATTGGAAATTCTTTAGGCAAAAAACTGATAAGAATGAACCAATGGGAGGCAAAACCAATAATCCTACTGCAGCAAAAACAAACCAACGGAATGAGTGGAACTTATCTCTTAGAATATTGGAGATGCCCCGGTGGCAAAAATAAGCCAATCAAAAGAGTAAAAACCTGAGAACAAAGGAATACACCCTGGGTCAGAAATGTAGAAAAGAAGGGAACACAGGAGAAACTATGGCGATTAATTTTGGACAAAACAGCGCAAGTGCAAAAACAGAGCGCGCAAGTGAATTTCAACAGTGTGAGCACCATGACACAGCTCGCACGTAAAATTTAAACCTGCAGAACTTGCAAATCACAAACTCGAGCACAAAAAATATGATTGTGCACACAAATTAACAAGTCCCACACACGCGCGAG
Source organism: Xyrauchen texanus (assembly GCF_025860055.1). NCBI lineage: Eukaryota > Metazoa > Chordata > Actinopteri > Cypriniformes > Catostomidae > Xyrauchen > Xyrauchen texanus. The sequence continues at coordinate 16,681,215 of NC_068276.1, forward strand.
TTATTTTCTGCACGCGCGCAGAACTGCACACATGCGCGAGTTATTTTTTGCACACAAGTCGATTTTGACACTCAGGGGCGGGGCCCAATCCTTTCTGTTAACAAATGCTATTGGCTGCTGACCAAATACTGTATTGATTGGCTGCATCTCTTCGAATCTCTGAGCGTAGCGGAGCTTACGGTTGAAGCAGACTAGATTCCCAGCTGGCTGAATGATTTTTGTACTTATTCTTTCTTGTTAATAAATAAAATTTTTACTTTGAAAACTTGACTTCGTCTCCTCAAAAAAGAACACGACAGACAGAACCTCCAGAGACAGAGAGAGAGTCGGACCAAGCCTGTCTGAGTAATTTATTGTGCAAAACTAATTGTGAAACTGTAAACTGCTGAACGAGCACTAATTAAAAGCTTACCGGTGAGGTTGAAGCCTGTTTCCCTGGGTCTTCCGTCCCTCCGTGGAGAAGAATGCTACAGACTGCATAATATTTTGCAGGGTAAAGTTGAATTTAAACGGAATATTTATTCATTATTCGCTTATGGTGCAAGAGAGACTGTATGAAAAGTCCACACACTGTGATAAAACGTGTTCTTGAATGTTCTGTCTTAAAACACTTATATGTAATAAAAAAAAACCCATTAACACATTCTAAAGATTGTAAATTGCAAGTATAACTTACACTTTAATTGAATTAATAAATAAATGAATACTGGGACACCTCTGACTTTTTATTGCTGTGGGTGGAATTTTGATAAGGTCCCTTACAAGCACTAGTTAATGAAAGCCCATAGGAGCATTTTTTAGGCACAAACACACTCTACACAAGTACGTGAACACAGACACACAAGCTCTATTTCATGCGTCATTGTGTGTTGTGAGATATGTCAGCGCTCAATTAATGACACAACACAAGTCCCCCCCCTAAACTCGCAACCCATGTTTAACCACTCAGGCATCATTTTATTCAAATTTCGTTCCTCAAATTAGCCTGTTGTCCAAATATTACGCAACAAAAGTGTTAATGTGATGTAATTTATGAGGAGCCTGACTGTCAATGTCAGAGCCTTCTTGTTTTTTATTGGTCAGCTCATGTTATAAATTTGTGAAAAGGTGTGGCAACAAGTCACTGAAATCAGATAAATGTGGTATGACATTCCCATCTTCAGTTAAACAATTTGCTTTACTGAAAAATGTGCATTGGGAGATCAACTAAATCAACATGAAGACTTCATTCACTGTGCTTCTTTTTATGAGCCTCTTTGGAATGAGCTTAAATTTCTATGTAATCCACTTTTTTGTGAGAGAGTCTATGTCTTGGGATAATGCACTGAAGTACTGCAAAGAGCATCATCATGATCTGTCCACCGTCAGAAATCAAGATCTACAGCAACTCTCAAATAATGCTCAAGATGATTATTATTGGATTGGACTTGAGAAAGTAAATCATGATCAAAACCTGTGGAACTGGTCTGAAGGTGGGACGGCAGTAATAGATAACTGGGACAACGATCAACCAGATAATGAAGATGAAAAATGTGGTGCAGTCCAAAGATCCAATTCTAAGTTCCATGATGCTCCTTGCTCTTGGAAAATACAATTTTATTGTATGGAGATCTATGAGCTGATCCTGGTTCAGCAAGAAAACACATGGGAAGAGGCTCTGGACTACTGCAGACAAAACTACATTGATCTGGCCATTATAACCATTGAGATGATTATGACAGAGGCGAAGAATAAAGTCACAGCAGCCCAGACCGAAGATGTGTGGATCGGCCTACGCTTTTTAGCTGGTCATTGGTTTTGGGTAAATGGAACAGATCTAAACTACTCGGCCTGGTCTGTGGAGGGAGAGCTCCAGTGTCCTGCTATGAATCAGCGCTGCGGAGTTTTGAATAGAGATGAGAAGCTTTGGAAATCCACAGACTGTGATCGGAGACTCAACTTTCTCTGTGTCAGGAGGTCACACACTAATTATTAAGTCAAGGTTAAATTTACTGTTTAGGTGTTTAAAGGGAGTTTCAATTGGGAATGCTGGCAAAGTCATTTTCAGTAATTGTCAGTTTCTTTAATTAGTTTAAACTGCTGAACATTATGGTGATATCAAGGTTCTTCTATCATGTAAGGTTTTAAAGAAACAGAAGAAACAATTACAATAATATTCAAATGTCTGTAGAGTTAAGTCAAATATGTTGACCTGTGTAATTTGGATGTCTGAGGTGTTTTTCCTTCTTCTGGCAACTTTGGTTATATTACAAAGACACTATTCTTTGAGTTTTAAAAACAAGTCACTGGTTACATCACTGCTAATAAACATATGTGCTCTGAGCTTTTGTCCCCCCCTTGATCTCGAAAACAGCAAAATGATTATCATAAAACCATATTTGTAAAGCAGGTTTGTAATACTGTTAAATTTAATTTAAGAAATTTTAGACACATTCGTAATCAGTTACCTTTAGATGCTGCCAAATTGTATATGCATTCAATGATTGTCTCACATTTTACATACTGCATCACAAGTTGGTCACAAACCGAAAAACAATACTTGCTCCACTACAAACGCTATATAAACAAACTCTCAAAGTACTAGATAAAAAGCCATCAGGATATCACTACTGCAATATCATTCAAAAGCATAAACTCTTGACTTTTGAAAATTGTATGTGCTTTGCCAATGTTTGTTTAGTGTACAAAGTAATTAATAATCTGGCTGCGTCCCCATTACAGGAGTTCATAATATTGCTCTCTGATAGTCGGAGAACAACCAGGGCGACCAATAGAGGTCACTGTACCGTACAGTGCAGACGTACTGAGTTTGGCAGATCGGCCTTCTCTATCAGAGCCTCTAAGTACTGGAACTTAGTCCCAAATGAGATTAGAGACATTTGTACATTTACTAGTTTTAAATATATAAAGTAAAATTATGGCTAAAATCTATACAATCATGTACCCATTAATCATAAATTCAAAAAACTCATTTTTTGTCGTATCCTAATAGTGTTTATTAATATTGCACTTTATTTTGTTCTGTTTTTCTGTTTTATTGTGCTTTTTTAAGAATGTGAAATTTTGTTGTCTGAGAGGCTACTTGCGTGATGACGTTTTATGGTATATTTATATGGTTTGTTGGATTGTTAATTGTATGTTACTTTTTCCTGCCCAGGGACTACAGATGAAATTTAGCTTGTAGCTAATTCTGGTATGGTTGAGTGCCATACACTGTCCCTGTTAAATAAATAAATAAATAAATAAATAAAATAAATATATTGAGAAAATGAGATTACATTTTCTACATGGCAGGTAAAATGAATTTTATGTCAAAGCAAACTTATCCAGGTCTAAACATATTTTTGATAGATGTTGGTGAATGACCTAACCAGAAAACCATGTACAATATTTGACAGAAGATTAGCCATGAGTTATTAAATGAATCAGTTTTCCCAAATGTTTGTGGGGTATAAGCTGTGTCAGTGACGTGAATACGTTTTTATTGAAATACAGGAAATGATATTACTTTTACAAATACAATTATAAAACGCTATACATTGTTTTACTCATATATAAATGCAAAGTTGACCTTGAAAGTCAACAGATAATACGTGAAAGTGAAGATGCACAAAAGCATTAAAAGTTGGTGATATGAATTGAACTTTAATTAAAAAATATTGGTTCATAATAAATCAAAGAATCCCATTAACTTTGGATAAATTTACTTCCGTTTAGTAAAGCTCAATTAGGCCACCCCCTCCAAAACAGGGTTATATTTTTGAAAATCTTGTGAAATTATTTATAATTTATTGTATTAAAAACAGCTTTATTTATTATAATTTTTTCTAAATTAAATATCACAAAGCATAAAAGCAATACAGATAAACATGGAAAAAACAAATAAAAAAAGACAAAGATACAGAAATACAAATAATTTGCCAGGGTAAGGAAAAAAACTAAAACTAAAAAACTAAAACAAAAACCAGGAACAATGCAATGCATTTACTTTACTCTGTGTGGGTACATTGCCAAAACAAGTGAATGACATCTTCCTCAGGAGCGTGACAAAAACAGCAATTCATTTCAATGTCTGATTTACATCTCCGAAGAAAGATTTTGGGTTGGCTAACATTTGGGAATTAATTTAAATGTTATTTATTTTACTTTATTGGTAAGCAGATACTTATGAGACAAAGACAATACTTTTCCCCACGGTAAATTCTCTACAATATTATTCCAGTATGGTATTACTTAAGGAATTGTCATTATCTCTTTCTGGAAGAGAGCTCTGATTTTATAATAATTTTTTTGTTGCATACATTTGCGATCATTGTGTCAGTTAGGTTCAAAGAGTAAGTACATGGCCATGGAAATGTAGAACATTGAAACAGAAAAGACACTCCAGAGGGAATTGCATTGAAAACAATTGTATATTCATTAGCAGTTATAGGAATTGTATATTTCTGTAAAAAAATCGAAATAGTTGTAAAGTCTACCCTGTGAATTAAAAAGCTGACCAACTAAAAAAAGATCGTGAACCAGTTGTCAAAAAAAGTGATTTATTCTTGTAGAGAATATTCTTATTGTTCCATAAGTAATATCTGTGTTGGGAAAAGTCTCTCTGTAAGGAGGAGTTTAGAATGAATCCTTTAGAACGGATCAATGAACGAGTCGTTTTTAAAACCCGGGGAAAAAAAGGTAATGCTGCAATTTAAATTATGATCAAATTAAAAGTGTTTTTTTTTTTTTGTTTTGTTTTTTTGTTTTTTACTTGGATGCATTTTATTCTATATTATGAGACCTTTAAAACAAGATTAGGCACGTTTAAAAACCATAATAGGTGCACTTTAAGGAAATTGGTCTCTGAAATGCACCTTTAATCCTGCTGCTGTATACAGCCTACGAAGACAACATTTTCTTGGTTTCAGAAGCAGCATCAGTTTCATGGCCACCTAAAAAAAAAAAAAAAAAAAATCTATTGTCCACTTGTGTTCTGAGGTTCGTTACTGTCGCGCGCATGTCATGTATGTACATTGGGACCACGCGTTGGCCAAGCACTCGCATCTGCGTACTTGCGTGAAGTAGGACTATGTTTCGGATTTTATGCATAATTCTCCAGCTACAACAAGCATTGACCTTTAAAGTTCAATGTTTTATGCCTGTATGATATAGTCATGTATTCTTTAACTTAAGTGTGCAAATTATATCGTTGTAAAATTGTCAGCTCCAGAGAGTGTGGGTAGGAGAAACCAAATGTCAAATGAATAACAAGCCATAAACTAACATCTGGAGATAAGGTAGAAATGTAATTGTTAGTTTCACATCATTGGATGTGCCAGCTCGTTTCAGTTCAACTTGATGTGGATTATACTTGCTGGTGTAAATGTAAATTAAGTTACTTTTACAGCACAACTTTCCACTTTATTATCACAAAACCCATCCTGTATCTGATTTTCTGCCTTATTGAAATCACATGACAGCACAACTCGTTAGAGATCGCTCTTATTTGGCAAACATTCATTATAAAATATATTTTGTATACATCTGTTGGGTTTTCATTTCTTGAACAGACTGTACACACTTGTTATTTATAATGGAGGTATTTTTTTCACCCACTGTCTTTAATTCAGTGTTTTGCACTGTACAATACTGAAACAAGACAAATGTAGTGCAAGAAGTTTGACAAAACAAACAATGAAGCAACTCTGATGAAACAGCACGCAGAAACAGATGAAAAGAAACAGGGATGAAGAAACAGCAGCTAGCATTATACAGGGTCATACTGCACCACCTACAATGACAAATTATGAATACACTTAAAACATAAATTTGGAACCCTTTATAAACCACCCCACAAAAGCCCAAATAAATGCCTTACCTCCAGTGAGAAAGGCTCTTACCATAAACTAAGCTCACCACTTCAACCTAATAATAATGTAGATTAATATTGGTACTGTTGGGTACAGGTGCAAGAATAAAAAGCAAACGTGTAACTAACCTGGAGAGAGAAAACAAAGCTGCAGAGTTGATCCTGCTGTTTCTCTTGCAAACAAAATGCAAGAGAAGCACTAAATAGATTACAGGGAGGATAGCAAACACAACAACCTCTTTATGAACACCATTTATCAGTCAAATATTTAACGCACTCTGCACCAGTCACAAGGGAGAGGCAAACATGTGCCCAATAATGGACAAAGGAGCTTAATATGAGCAACAGCATTCTGTTATAAGAGGTGCACAGAAAGCACACTCAATAAGGAAAGTGCATAGACACTGAAAGACATAATAATGATAAAAAAAACCACATAAAAGCCATCAGAAAACAGAATGTTAGTGTGTATTGACTATATATTTTCAATATTTTTACTTAAATTTGGTGAATCTTTGGTTGTCTTTAAAAAAAATTGCCTATCCGCAAATATTAAAACAGCAAATTATGTTTTAAATGTGTACAGGGGACATTTACATTTTTATAAAGTTTCCCCACTACAAGTACACTTGGATCCACACTGCACATCAACCCCCCAATCCCCCAACAAAATGCCACTGGGAATGATTCAACTTATCAACTTATCCCTTAAGTTGTGTCAGTGGACCACTTTTTATGGCCTTATAGATGTTTTCTCATTTCTGTTGACAGCTGAGATCCTGAAACATATTTAGGAATATTCATTTTAGGGTCAGGGAGGCTGAATGAATTGACAGCTAAAATTGTTGTCCGTGTTCCAAATGTCTGAATTACCCCTCTTAGAGGCCAAAGCTGGAACTACAGTTACTTTTATTACAGTTACATTAATAGACTACTAACCCTAAACCAAACCCTACACCTAAACACAACTGTACTGATACCAAAACAGCTAAAAAACAAGATAAACACTATAAAATGTATCATAAAAGTAATCCATTATATTTGGGTGCTGTATTCTGGGTCTTCTGAGGCTGTGTGATATCTTTGTGTGAGGAACAAACACAAATGTATGTCTTTATTAATTTGCAATTAGTCATTTAGCAGATGCTTTTATCCAAATATTTAACGATCAGCGTAAATTGTAAACAGTGTTGATGGTAAGGCGATAAAACAAAGCTTTTAACACTGCAAGCGCACAACGTTGGCGTGATCTATAGTCCTGATGACTTTCTTGGCGCTCCATCATCAGTCATAATGCAGTACATTTGACCTGAAAGGCAGATATAGCAAAAATGCTTTGTGTACCAGATGCATGGTGAAGAGAGACACTTAAACACCTGTTACTGTACATCTCTATCTCTTTAGTGTTCCATCCAAGCATGGAAATCAACGGGGGCTCTGGGCAAACATGCTCCCTAAATTAAAAATATGGGGGCAAAAAATGCCCCCCCGCAAATAGTTTCTGTTGTTTTATTGATATCATCTGATAAAGGACTAGTTCCAAATACATACATTGCGATCATCATTTCAATTTAGCTGAACATCATTTGGTTCATGCCACCAGTTGTGCAGATGCCGGATGCTCGCACCATAAACGCTCACAGACGGTCACTCCGCTTCTCGCTCTGCATCAGGTCGGTGTGCCATCCAATGGTGTATTAATGTAAGGACATCACGTAAGGACATCACATATTCCCCTCTTACTTAAATTAATTATTTCTGTAGTCAACAATGGGCATGAAATAGAAATCAAATTTATTATGTTTCAACAATTCCACATGTATGTGACTCAATAAACAGCACATTATTACAACATTATAACAGTACTTCAATGTTCATGTGAGTGTGTATGTTTTGAAAAAGTCCATGTCAATTTCTGTGACTAATAGACATAGTCTTTTTGGACGAAACTTTCTCACATCTTTGATGTTTCTCCAGCGCACAAGCATCTGAAGGCACTGAATTTCCAGACAATGGAGCATGAGACGGAAGCAAGTTTTCAGCATTGGTGGTCAGTCCATTATCCAGTGCATTAGTCGGCACGGGCGCGAGACATGATGCTTGCCACTTCTTTCCATCTTCCAAGATGTAAGGGCAACATTTTTGCATAATTTCAACTGGAGGAGTGAAGTTTGGATGAGATTTTGGTACATGTTCTGGCTTCTTTATGCACACTTTATCCCCTTTTTGGAAACGTACTCGATACTTATGATCAAAGCGAGATTTACATTTATTCATTTAGCTGATGCTTTTATCCAAAGCAACTTACAATTGTTATACATGTCAGAGGTCACACGCCTCTGGAGCAACTAGGGGTTAAGTATCTTGCTCAGGGACATATTGGTGTCTCACAGTGGATTCGAACCCAGGTCTCTCACACCAAAGGCATGTGTCTTATCCATTGCACCATCACCACCCCCCATGCATGACATCCTGCCATGCTGAAACACACTTCTGTATTTGTGTATGCATTGTATCATGACAAGAAGGTGTGGGTCTCATTACATTGAGGCGGGTGCGCATATTCCTTCCATGGAGAAAACTCAAATGGGAAAACACCTGTCACAGCACGTGGTGTAGTGTGATAAATTTGCAGGAAGTCAGTCACTGTTACTTTCCATGGCGCTGATTGTAGAATAGCTGATCGATTGAATTGTACTTTTAAGCACTCCGTGGAAGCGTTCGATAGCTCAGTTTGCTGCCGTGTGATACACCGATGGACGAATGTGCTTAATGTCTCTCTCCTTCAGGAATGCAGCAAACTCTGGCAAAACAAACTGAGGCCCATTGTCACTTACTAGAATTATCGGTTTGCCGTGTCTACTGAAGACAGGCCCATAATGTCTATCGGCATTTTTTCCAGGGTGCTGAGGGAAAAGGAACAGGCTGGAATGGCCCAACAGAGGCTTTGGCAGTCTTATCCAAAGAAAGGCATAACTGACAGGCAGTAATTTTGTCTGCCACAAGTGTGTCCATTTGGGCACAAATACATTTCATGCAGGCGTTGTTTCGTTCTTAAAAATTCCTTGATGGCCCTCATGTGCAATGCGAACCATTGACTCACACAGTTCACCAGGTACCACCAGCCAAGCGCCTCGGAACACAAAATCAGTTTGCACACTGAACTCATGCACCACTATGGTAGCGAAATTGGGAATACATTTATTGTACCATGAGAGGAGACCCAGCAGAGAACATAACTGAACAGAATCTGATGGTGCAGGTGAATTAACTATTGTGGAGAGATGTTCCTGATCCACCTGAATACCCTGTTCAGTCACTATGTGTACTAAAAACTTCAAGCTCTGCTTTCTGAATTGACACTTAGACAAATTTTGCAGCAATTCAGCATCTTTGAGATGTTGCAGCACATCCTTTAGCGCTTGATCATGCTCCTGTAGTGAGCGTCCCAAGACGATGATGTCATCTAGGTAGTTTGCAACATTCTGGAGCCAAACCATAAGGTACCCTATAGAATCTTAAGAGGCCCTTGTGTGTATGAATGCTGTGAGGCCCCTGCTGTCTTCATGAAGAGGTACCTGATGATATGCACTTTCCAAGACGATAGTCGAAAACACAGTTGCACCATGCAGTAATGTCATCATCTCTTCCATATGTGGTAATGGGTAGCTGTCTACTATAACTTCCCTGTTTGGTCCTCGCAGATCCACACACATATGGACCCCCCCACACCACCACAACAATCAGAGAAACCAATGGAGATGAGTCAATTCTTTCTATTACGCCTGCATTCGAGTCAATCTATTTCAAAAATAATAGCTGTGGAAACAGCATCTCTCACAGAGAATGGTAAGCGGTGGAATTTGTGTCTGACAGGAGGTACAGAGTCAGAAAAGTTAACCTTGTGTGTAAAATAGTTTACACTGCCCAATGCATTATGCTGTGATGAAGAAGTGCAGAGGGCACAAACTGAAGCAGATTGTGGTGGCGGAAACACAGTGTGTCCATCAAATCGGAGCTCCCTTCAGATTCATGCCTAGCAAAGCTGTGCCATTGTCAACAATGAAGAAGTGTGCAGGACAGGTAAGGCCATATTTAGTTACTTTTGGAAGTAAACAGCCTAGTACTGTAATTGGCTCTTGTGAATAAGTAACTAAATGGGCAGTAGAAGCTTGTAACGGTACAGTGCGGAAATGCTGCTCATGCAAATGTTTCGGCAGGATGGACACTGATGAACCAGAGTCAACTGTGAGATGCACTGAGATGACTTAAGTGAAAATAGTATTTTATTATCAGACACCTCTTTGAACATGTTAGGCTGGTAATCCCCACTGAATTTTATCCTGACTTTTGAAAAACATCTTAAATTGACATCTTGGCATTGTCGATGGGTACAGCACACGATGACATATATCAAGGTTCCTCAACAGGCAGCCCGTGGGCCACATTCGGGCCGCGGGAGAAAAATGTTAGGCTTGCGCTAAAGGCCTGGTCACACCAAATCCGTGATGATTTTTGTGAGGCAAACTTCCAATGAAAGGTCTATACACAGAGTGCGTAAAAAACAAAAATGAAAAACATGAAAACATTCACTCTTGGGGAGGCGAATGCCGAACCCATGTCCCACGTCATGGCAGCTGAACCCGTGTCCCACGTCAAGGCTGCTGAGCTAGGTCCACCTTTTGCCCCGGATGCCATGCCATGTCACAGCCACGCCTGAGCCTGCTCCATGCCATGTCACAGCCATGCCTGAGCCTGCACCATGCCATGTCACAGCAACGCCTGAGCCTGCGCAATGCCATGTCACAGCCACACCTGAGCCTGCTCCATGCCATGTCACAGTAAAACCTCATCCTGCTCCATGCCATGTCACAGCCATGCCTCAGCCTGCTCCATGCCATGTCACAGCCACACCTGAGCCTGCTCCATGTCATGTCACAGTAAAGCCTCAGCCTGCTCCATGCCATGTCACAGTCATGCCTCAGCCTGCTCCATGCCTCAGTGTCAGTCAAAGGAGAGAACATAGAGAAAGAATAGTTGTATATAGGAGCCAGGTGTTTGACAGGGTGTGGTGCTGTGAATGTATTGCTGATGGTTGTAACCTTATTTGTAAAAAATGTGGTGAAGATATCTGCTGTCAGTTAAGTGTGAGGTGATGGAGGGGAGGACAGAGAAGTGTGTTGAATGTTCTAAACAATCTACGAGTGTCTGTGGTGCTGTTGATCTTGGTCTGGTAATAGGAGGTTTTTGGTTGTGTTTCTTATATATTTATTGTGCAAATTCTGTGGGATGATGCTTACGGAGATTCAAATTAGAAGTGTTCTCTGCATGAGAGCATACTTTTTTAATACACTTTACACATTGTATCGACAGTGGCAATTTATTTATTTAATCATGTCAAGTTTATGATGCAGTAAATGTAGCTGATTGTTTAAATTAAATTTAAAATGGAAATGTTAATTTCATTACTTGGATTTGAGAAAATTCAGAAAAGATATCCAGACTTTATATTCACAAAATACTGAGTTTGTTTTTTTGTTTTTTAGAAAATATCAATGGTATGACATAATTGGCTCTGCCCTGCTGTGTCACAGCAATGTTTGTAGTGTTAGATGCCGATTATTCTGGCATTACTGCTCCATCTTGCGTTCACAAAGAAGGCTCAAGGAGTGCAGCTCAATGAACAATAGCCAGTTTTCTAGAAAAAGTAGCTCATTACAGTATAGTAATGTGCATGTCAGTACATGTACAAGTAAGATTTTCACCAGTTTAACATTGCTACCTTTTTTTGTGTCCGTAATACTTATTATATGGTACTCTGTGTTTGCCATAAGAAGGATCTTGTGTCCTATAAGTCTATTAGCATATTAACTTTGATTTAAAACTGAACATGCCTTTTTGCTATGCTCTTGTCACATATATTCTTGTAATGTAAATTCTAAAAAGTAAATTTAGAAATTAGTGAAATCGTATAAGCATCAAATGTTAGCATTATTTTTTGTATAATTATTATTATATAACAGCTTTGACAAGTGGAGTACCAGGAGTACTGAAATTCTAAATAACAGCTCTGAAACATTTCTGTAACATTGTGTATCTTGAGTCTTTAATTTTCTAGGACTTTTATTTTGAAGTATAATGTTAGGGTCTTGTCTGTGTTCACTGTGTCCCCATTGTTTGCTCCCAGTTGTGGCTCGTCTACCTGGTTAGTCTTTGTGTATTTAAAACCCTTGTGTTCTCCCAGTCTTTTTCTAGAATTGTTGATGTTTCTGTGAGTTCTTTTTTGTTTTGCTCTTCATGGTTTCGGTTATTCTAAATTTAGCTGGTGGTTGAACATAATCCCCCCACAGGATACCAAAACCATTTAGTGTCTATTTTGTTCAATGTTCCCTGAAATCAGTACATGTTCACATATAAAGGATTTAACGGCTGACACAGGGTTTTCAGGGTTCACATTCTCTGTGTCTTGCATACTAGGATATGTGACCTCTTCTAACACAACAAAATCAGGATCAGAATGCACAACATCAACCTGCTCAGAAACAGATTCTCCCCTCATTTGTGGTGTTGTGAGAGAATGTGTTTCAGTCAACTCTGGTTCAGGAACAGAGTTAACACAAGGGTGCAAATCAACTATATAGGACCACCCTCAAGGGGCTCAATGGTATGTGTGGTACCCTGCACATCTATGACTCTGTATACAGTAGAACCCCATGAATCCTGTTTTTGTTTCTACCCAAAGGTCTGTGACCCAAGTATACCTGCTGACACACATCAATCACAGGGCAGAAGACCTTGTAATTTACAGTTTTAGGGAAGCTACTTTGAAACTGTAGTTTGACAAGCTACTTGATACTCATAATTTATTGTTAAGCTACAGTCAAGCTACCCTTTTGAAAATGTAGTTACCTACACTACAAGCTACTTTCAAAAAGTCTCTAGCTACATTGAAGATACTTAATGAGGCAAACCAATAATAATAATAACAAAATTTACACCTAACATTTATTAACAAACGACAAAAAAATTAATGACAAACTCTCCTTGGCCTGATATTTTGTGCTTATCATTTAATATTTAGTATGCTTTTTTCAGGTCCAATAAAGACGACATGTCTGGGAAAGAAATGACATGTGGTCACCCTGTAATAGATAGTTGCCTAATAATACATGCCATAATAAATAATTGATTTTACTAGCCATTTTATTAATTTACAATAAAATAATAGTTAATTTAATGCTAAGAAATAGAGAAAATGTATTATCAAAGAGTTACATTATAGGAATTACCTCGCTGCTCCCATTAACGTACAGATAATCTCTCAATATAATAACTTATATTTGTTTATTTAAAAAAGTATTTCTCAGATTTACTGTGGTTGATCACTCTTTGTAACCATCAGACAGCCTCTTCTTATCCAAGTGAGCTGTAAAATGTCTGATTTAACAGTAGATGGCAGTAATGCACTATTTAAGTTAGTCATCTCCCGTTACAAAAGAAGAAGAAAGACGCTGTCTGAAGTTTGGATTCTACGCAGTTAAGAAGGCAATTAGTTACAATCTGATCAACATGATGTAGTGTTTGGTCATGCTACACTGCTACTTGAGAGAAAAAGTAGCTCGGTACTGGAAAAGCTACACTGTTTTAAAAGTAACTGAGCTACTGTCACGCTACTGAAAAATGTAGTTAAGTTTGTTGTGTGACTACTTATAGTTAGTTACTCCCCAACATTGGTCATTCAAAAGAGCAAGTCTCTCAGCAGCCTTGTGTTCATCATATTCCCTGGCTTGTTCATGAGCTTTTCTTAACTTGTCATAATGAATCATGATTTGAACATGATAACCACTCATGATTTTGGTCCTCAATTTGCTCTTGACCTAGCAGTGCATCTTCTGGAACATCTGGGTTGACTCCAAACAGCAAGCAATGTTGTGAGTATCCAGTGGTTGCATGTGGCATTACATTATAAGCATAAACCAACTCAGGAAGGTGTTCTGTCTGATGCCTTTTCTTTTCAGGGGGAAGTGTGCATGATAGATCATGGAGCATTCTGTTAAAGCATTCGCTATGAGTGTTACCCTGAGGCCAATAGTGTGTGGTGCGGGATTTCTTTAAACCATACATTTTATACAGCTCAGCAATCATGTCGCTTTCAAAATTTCTGCCCAGGTTTAGCATGCGCTCAATCCCCTGATGTCTCATACAGTCATGAACACTTTCAAAGACCTCTTTTTTAAGACATGACGGTAAGAGTAGCTGTTGACATTGACCGCGATGTTGGTCATTCACAATGCGATAAAGCAAGCCATCCAGCTCTCTAACACTCTTCCACAGCTTTATCAGTGACAGTACAGACTTTGATAGACCAGATCTCTCATGAGTGGTGGGCTTTTGTTTACATTCCCAAAAGGTTCTGAAAGAATGGAGAGTGGGATATTTCATTTGAAAATACTCCAGTTCAGCTGTTGTATTTCTAGATAAAGCCTCAATGTACCTTCTGTAGTAACCATAGAACCCCAAGATTGAGCGTAATTCCTTAACTGTACTGGAAATTTTTACCTTTAGCTGGATCAGAACCAATACCTCGAGCTGAGATCTGATGACCTAAGAAAGTTACTTCTTGCTGCAAGAAATAACACTTTTTAGGCTTAAAGCTTTCCAGCCTGAGCCCAAAATTCCATTCTGTGCAAGAATATGGTATTCATATCCAAATTCATATGATATTCATATTCATATAACATCACACACCTGAACTGTATATACCATATTGAAGAAAAGAACTAGGGCTTACAAATTATATAAATATATTTTTGATTATTTAAGGATAATCATCCTTTATCAATAAGATTTCACACAGCAATTTTTACAAAAATCTTTTCGAGCCACCATACTTCATCAGACAACTGCATTTTCAACCATTTTAATTACAAGCTAGAGGGAAACTTCGAGTGTATGAAATATACATAATTTTGTGGGCAATGTAAAGTAGCAGATATTAGAAATATAATCTATTGTTTAAAAGTTATGACCACTCTAGTGATTAGTGGGATCAAAATGGAATAAAACAAACATGTAGGATGTTAAGATCGCATGACCTCTCCTCAAATACTACTTTTGAGCACCTGCATTAATAAATTGAGATTGTATCTGAAATTGGAGGACACAAACACTAAAATATACATTTTATGTGTTCAATAAAACACACTTTATTTAATTTGAACATTAGAATTACACACGAATTACACAGTAAAACATTCAAAATCAAACTTTCGAACTTCTACAGTAAATACATTTTTAATACAGAGTGCAGGAACAGAATATATATAAATTCATAAATACTCAACAACTGAAATACCTGTGGAGAGAAGAGAAGGAGAAAAGAGGGGAGGGGGAGAACAACACCAGGAAACACAGCCCAACCGAGGCCTCTTCGCGAAACTGTTCACACTAAGCCAAGACAGTGCCAAGACTGAAAACATTTCCTATCGCGAAGCAAGAAATGTCTTTTGCCATTACATTCTGGTGCACAACAAGCTACTTTAGTTTTATTTTCAGTCCTACTTTTCCGATAACATAGCCAACATCTCTCGGAGGACTCTACAAATGTAGGGAAATGGGCTGTGTGGAGTGATGATGAAGGAGGGACTACAGGCTTTAATGTATGCAAAGGGAAACTTGCGTGAATATCGATACATCCCAGCTGACGAGTCAAGTTTTCTCTGAAATCTATCTGGGTTAATTTCACCAGTCTACGTTCATCCCCAGGTGCCGCATGAATGTTTTGACATTCCTTAAACAATATGAAACTATTGAAGACGGCAATGTCTAAGAAGTGGTGGAAGACTCTTTTTTTACACTTCACAGTTTTTTGTAGGACGTCGTAATATTTTATAATTTGGTCTGACCTATCGACACCGCCCATACTTTTGTTATAATCGCTGATGACAGTGGGCTGGAGGGCTACTTCTTTTGTCCAGTTGCCATAATTTATTACATACCTAGTAATTGTGGTTGAGCCATTCGCATTGTGGAAATTGGAAAGGCATGTAACTGCACAAGGGTTTCCACTGAATTACAAGTATATTCCCCTCAATCCTACACCACATCATAGCCCCACAAGCTGTCTTGCATTCCCCTCTTTTGATGTCTTTAAATTCTACAGGAAACAGTTTACGATTCACCCTGCATGTCCCACAGGCATTAGTTCCCATTTCTAACAACTTAACGATAAGAGCTGGGTATGTGTAAAAGTTGTCAAACCAAACATTGTGGCCCTGGTCTTTGAATGGCTGCAGTAACGATTCAACTACTTTGGTGGCCAAGTCAGTGACACGCCCATTATGACTACCCATGTAAACATTAAAGTCGAGAGTATACCCCGAGTCTGATGTTGCAATTACCCATAATTTAAAACCCCACCAAGTAGGCTTGCCCTTCATGTATTGTTTAAATCCTGACCGAGCTTTAGACTTGACCATGCGTTCATCTATTGCAAGAAAACCTCATGTAAATGAGCAACTCAAGAAATTAGTAAAATTAATCGGGGGTCACCTCCATCCAAGCTCCGTGGTAGCTAGAACATGATAAGTACGGGCTCCCACCCCTGACGGTTTGTAAAGCTGCATATACAGCCCGAGTAAAAAACAGCATGAAAAAGTCAATTTTTCGCAACATCATATTGGAGGTTGACCGCACAGGGCTACCTAAGGCAATACCGAATGGATGGCTAGGCTTAAATGGGAGAGGTTTTTGTGCCTGTGAATCAATGTTGAGGGATAAGAAACAGAGTCAGGGAAGCGTTTACGCTTTCTAGCTGACTTGGGACCTGTGCGAGAATGGCTAGCCATACCCAAAATAATAAGAGTAACAGTGTTAATGTTACTGTGAGTGTCAGTCATATGAGAAATAGAAACAAACAATACATTCTCATTCATGTATACCCAGTTGATGGTCTTGGCTGGGGATCAGGTTCCATCTTATCCTCCATATCCTTGTGGTCCAGGTGTTCCTGCAGTAGTTCCTGGTCCAGCAGATCTTCCTCCTGTGTGCTCATGCCCTCATGAGCCTTGTCCTCTTCTGCTATGAACTTAAGCTCATCAGCAGTCAGCTGTCTCCTTTTCTTGAGCGTGCTGAGCAGGGAGCCATAGTCTCTATCCATCTCTACAACAGAAATAAAAGTACAACGATTGGTAGCCAGCAGTGTGTTCTTCATAAATCCAAATACATACATTATATATATATATTGGATATAGAAAATGAAGCCTACTTTTAGGACAATTATTACCATTATTTTCAGGACACTTTAGCACATTTTACCCCCAAATTCTCAGTAGCATAACTTGGCAGCTGAAGGTTTATTTATTTGTATTTTTTTTTTTACTGGGTGATGGATGGGTAAGGCTATCTGCTATATTATAGAACGATATCTACCATTTTTTATTACATGGTAAAATCAACAAGCTATATAACTTATCTAACTAGCAGGCCAGTTTTAAACTGCCTCAAATTACTTCAGGTCGATTTTTCACAAGCAACAAAATTGGCAAAAAAAGTTCTTGATATTTAGTTAAAAATTTACATAGTATTGCTAGCTAATGTTTATTTAGAAAGTTTCACAGAAACTGCCAAAAAAAAAACATTTATATAAAAAGAGGCTCGCCGATGACTGTCATGTTTTTTCCAGAAAAAAAGTCCTTGTAGTGCATAAAATATTTCATCTAACCTAGACAGAAGAAATGTGTCTCGTTTGGTCTTTGTGTTCAGGCAGTAATTGACACAAAGCCTGAGACTGCCATCAGTTTCCTAACTAGCATGATAGGTGAAGGATAAGCACTAGTGCATTCTTGGATTACTCCTTTCTTAAGGAGCTTGGTGATTTGTTTTCTGACTTCCCTATACTGAGCAGGTGAGATTCGCCTTTAAGGGTGCGCCACCGGTACACCATCCACCACGTGAATCTCATGTTGCACTTTGTCTGTAAAACCAAGGTCTTCATCCTTGAGAGCAGGATGCTGCCTGCTGTTCAGCGCTGCCTGCTGTTCAGGATTACCACCAATGTTTAGCTTGTTGAGAAACGTTTTGGAGTTTTTTGTTCCCTTGACCATTACCATTGTAATTAATGAAGCAATTATGTGTACCATGTCTTTTCCAGCCACTCTGTCTATGCTTCGCTTCTTTAGACTGCTGGCACTCTGCATCTGCTGAAATGCCTCCTTTCAATCAGACTGAAACTCCACCTAGGGTAGTATCAAACTCTGCATGGACCAATTGTCTACATTTGTTATGATATGCCAATGATGGCTGGTACAGCAGAAGAGAGTCTCTGAGTACTAGAAAAAAACACTCTGGTAGGCTAATAACCATGGTTCCCCTTCTGTCGCTCTCTCCACGTTGTGTCAGAGAAGCAACACTAGGGGTCTCTCTTGAGCGCCGATATTCACCTCTGAACTATGAAAAAAGGCCAATGAGAGTTGGCAACCAGTATTTGCATGTCCCGCCCCCGGACATACGGGTATTTAAGCGGCGCAAATATAGGAGTTCATTCAGAAAATTTCTTCGGAGCCGATGGTCGTGTCTGCAACTGCTGCGTACTACACACCGAGTTCCTGTCATCCCTCTGCTGCATAACTGTTGGATTCCACGGCGCACAACAGCGGCTTTCTCCTGTTTGCACGGCTGTGCATTCCTGCCCCTGGGCGCATCGACAGTGCAGAATTAAAAAGCTCTCACGAGTTTTTTTTTTTCACAAAAGAGTGACTTTTATTAAAAGAGTAAATTTCACTAAAAGAGCAAAACACAGCGGCGTTGAACATCCTTTTAAGGACGCGTCTTTATAAAGATGCCCTTCCGCCCCTGTGTTGTTCCTGGATGCGGTAGAGTGCTCTCCACTTCAGACGGCCACAGGCGTTGTCTCGTGTGTCTGGGTAGCGATCACACCGAGGCTGCATTTGTGGATGGTTCATGTTCTCACTGTGAGAACATGACCATGGCAACGTTGCGGTCGTGGCTTGCTTACAACCGTGAGCAAGCCACTCCAGCCGCCCCGTGTTGCTCCTTCTTCCCACGGGATTGAGGATGATGTGGCTGGCGATGGAGGCGATTTGGGGATGGCAGCGGGTGCAGCTCTGCCGGGTACTTCCCCTCGGACCACCCGCACCCCAGCACGCTCGTTGATTCCCGTCCGTGCTCGAGGTGCCGGCGACTCGCCTCACAGCAAGTCAGCCGACCCTCTTGCGATGGAAGCCGATGAGCTCGCCGCAGCATCGGAGGGCCATCTCTCACATCATGCCTCGCCACAAGCCTGCCGCCATGGCCCATGCCCCGTCTGCTCGCCGAGGGCGTCCTCCCGCGGCCAGAAGACAAGCTCCTGCTCCGCCTCAACCCAGGCCCAGCTCTCATCCCCAGCATCGAGCAAACCGCGGGAAGCGCACGCCCCCTGTCTCACAGACCCCCTCGAGGACACGGAAGGCTCCCAGGTGCTCCTGAGACAACGCACCCAGAGTCCAAGAAGTTAGCTCCGGAGGTGGTAAGACCGCTCCGTCCCCCGGTGGAGGGCCGGGAGGAGAATCCTTTGTTTTTCAATTTGCCGCACCCCTTAACGGGGGCTGCGGTACCCAAATTCTCAATAAAAGAGCTATTTCCTTTGACTCTGGGGCATATGGCCCGCAAATGCCTTTCTCACGGCACTCTGCTTTCAGGCCTCAACAGTCCCGGCTCCATGGACGCGGTGTCCCCGCCTTCAGCCCCACGACTGTTCCCCGGCCGGCCGGTTCAGATGAGTCCAGAGGACGCCAGCATCATACCTCCTCCTCAGTCACGAACCCGACTCCTGCTGGGTGCGCGGAGCAAGGTAAGTGCTTTGAGTTTATTCTCAGCACTAGAGCCTCGGGACGCCACGTTGCCTCCCGACGCCACGTTACCTGTTCCGCACCGCTGCGAAGCCCCGCCGGGTACATCCAAAATACCCGTCCCTTTGGTGCCCCTAGCACGGAGTTTAGAGGCGTGGCTTTCACTGCCCAACCCGTCACGCTCGCTGCACCGGACCATTCGACTCGGTTACGCAATTCAGTTTGCCAGGTCTCCGCCTACTTCGTGGGCGTACATTTTTCCGCAGTACACGGCCAACATGCCCTCTCCCTGCGCGAAGAAATCGCCTCCCTTCTATTAAAGGACGCGATAGAGCCTGTCCCTCCAACCGAAACGGAGAAGGGTTTCTACAGCCCTTACTTTGTTGTACCCAAGAAAGGCGGCGGCTTACGACCGATCTTGGACCTGCGAGTTTTCAATCGGACCTTGTCCAAACTCCCGTTCAAAATGCTCACCCAGAAACAAATTCTATCTGGCGTCCGGCATCTAGATTGGTTCGCAGCGGTAGACCTGAAGGACGCGTACTTCCACGTCTCAATTTGCCATCGACATCGACCCTTCCTACGGTTCGCGTTCGACGGCCAGGCGTATCAGTACAAAGTCCTCCCCTTCGGCCTGTCTCTGTCCCCTCGCGTCTTCACGAAAGTCGCAGAGGCAGCTCTTGCCCCCCTCCGAGTAGCTGGCATACGCATACTCAATTACCTCGACGACTGGCTCATACTGGCTCACTCTCGAGAGTTACTATGCGCACACAGAGACCAGGTGTCAGGCACCTCAGCCGTTTGGGGCTTCAGGTCAACTGGGAAAAGAGCAAGCTCTCCCCGGTCCAGAGCATCTCTTTTCTTGGTCTGGAGTTAGACTCAGTCTCAATTACAGCACGTCTCTCCAACGAGCATGCTCAGTCAGTGCTGAAATGCCTCGCTTCCTTCAAGCCAGGCGCCGTGGTCACGCTAAAACGTTTCCAACAGCTCCTGGGGCATATGGCATCCTCCGCGGCGGCCGCACCGCTGGGGTTGATGCATATGAGACCACCTCAGCACTGGCTCCGGACTCGAGTCCCGAGACGAGCATGGCGCCGCGGCACGCACAACGTAAAAGTTACCTCTGCCTGCCGCCAGACCTTCAATCCCCAATTGCTTTCTAAGGGCTGGAGTACCCTTGCAGCAGGCGTCCCGACGCGTTCTGGTTACGACCGACGCCTCCAAATTGGGTTGGGGTGCCGTGTGCAACGGGCGCGCAGCCGCAGGCCGGTGGAACCGAGGCCCGCTGCGCTGGCACATCAACTGCCTAGAGCTGCTGGCTGTTTTTCTGGCCCTGCAGAAGTTTCTTCCATTAATTCGGCACAAACACGTCTTAGTCAGGACAGACAGCACCACGGTCGTAGCCTACATAAAACGCCAAGGCGGAGTACGCTCCCTCCACATGTCACAGCTCGCCCGTCGTCTCCTCCTATGGAGTCAGCAGCGACTGGAGTCACTGCGCGCCACTCGCATCCCCGGCAACCTCAATGTGATGGCGGACGTGCTGTCAAGACAAAGCTTGCCCGGCGGAGAGTGGAGACTCCACCCCCAGTCGGTCCAGCTGATTTGGGACCGGTTCGGCAAGGCCCAGGTAGACCTGTTTGCCTCCCAAGAAACCTACCACTGCCCGCTCTGGTATGCCCGGACAGAGGCTCCCTGCGGGGCAGATGTGCTGGCACACAGCTGGCCCATGGAGCTGCGCAAGTACGCATTTCCCCCAGTGAGCCTTCTTGCACAGGTGCTATGCAAGGTCAGGGAGGACGAGGAGCAAGTCATTCTGGTAGCCCCCTAGTGGTCTACCCAGACTTGGTTTTCGGACCTCACACTCCTCACGACAGCCCCTCCCTGGCGAATTCCCCTGAGGAAGGACCTTCTTTCTCAGGGACGGGGCACGCTCTGGCACCCGCACCCAGACCTCTGGAACTCCACGTCTGGCCCCTGGACGGGATGCGGAAGATCTAGCCGGTCTACCATCTGCCGTCGTAGATGTAATCAATAAAGCCAGAGCCCCCTCTACCAGGCATCTTTACGCCCTAAAGTGGCGTCTGTTCTCGGACTGGTGTTCTTCCCGAGCCGAAGACCCGCAGAAGTGCGCAGTTAGGTCAGTGCTCGTGTTTCTTCAGGAGAGGCTGGAGAGGAGGCTGTCCCCTCCACCCTCAAGGTGTATGTCGCCGCTTATCGCGCCCACCACAACACGGTAGACGGAAAGTCTCTTGGTAAGCACGACTTAATCGTCAGGTTCCTAAAAGGTGCCCGGAGGATAGCTCCCTCCCGGCCTAACCTGTTCCCCTCCTGGGATCTCTCGGTCGTCCTTACGGGACTCCAGAGACCCCCCTTCGAGCCGCTTGACTCAGGGCCCTCTCTCTCAAGACCGCCCTGCTGATCGCGCTCGCTTCCATCAAGAGGGTCGGGGACCTGCATGCGTTCTCTGTTAGCGACGCTTGCCTGGAGTTCGGTCCAGCAGACACTTTCGTGATCCTAAGACCGCGACCGGGCTATGTGCCCAAGGTTCCTACCACACCCTTCAGGGATCAGGTAGTGAACCTGCAAGCGCTGCCCCGGGAGGAGGCAGATCCAGCCCTTTCACTGCTGTGTCCAGTACGTGCCTTACATATCTACCTGAACCGCACACAGAGCACTAGACGCTCTGAGCAGCTCTTCGTCTGCTTTGGGGACAGCAGAAAGGGAATGCTGTCTCCAAGCAGAGACTCGCCCACTGGGTTGTCAACGCCATTTCCCTGGCTTATCACACCCAGGCCGTGCCCCCCCCTTTGCGGGTCCGAGCCCACTCCACCAGGAGTGTTGCGTCCTCATGGGCACTGGCTGGGGCACTGCCCTAGCAGACATTTGTAGAGCAGCGGGCTGGGCAACACCTAACACTTTTACGAGATTCTACAATCTCAGAGTTGAGTCAGTATCGTCCCGTGTTCTCTCAGGTACCGAGCCCGTTGAACTCGGTGGCACGCCCACGATCTGACCTGGTGAATCGCTTGCATCTAGCGCCCTTCCCCTTAACCAGGGGAAACAGTGCGCCTTCATTCCCAGGAGATCTCAGGTTTGGGACACTGGTTGATTCCTCCCTAGCCCTCGTGGGTCGCAGTTCAGCGGAGGAACTCGCCGACCCAAGCCACTGCGGGTACCGCAAGCTACCCTGCACTGGTATAGGTGCTCCACAGGTAAGGCCTCCTTCAGACTCCCCCTGTGTGTAATGCCACGGTTCTGTCCCCTCTGGCGAGTGGACTCCTGTGCTTCCCTTAGGCAGCCACGGCTGCCTCGGTTGCCGTGCTGTATGTTCCCCCCTCTATAGGCTGTATCCACCACCGCATCGACTTTTCCACATAGGCCCTAAGTCAGGCCTCTGATGGTTTTGCCACTTAAACTTGCCTCCCCTCTCGGGTAGGCGTGGCCTCCGCAGGGTCTTCTCCGCCCTGAATAAGGGCTAAGACCCCCTTCCCTCAATGCGTGTAAGGGCCCCGGCCTAAGTTGCTCTATGCGAGAAACATAGAGAGAAAAGAGGCCCGGCCAGGCTTGGCCCGTTCCCAGGTTGGCGGCCAGCACCTTGTTCCCCCCTCCAGGGTAACAATAAGGAATCCTGATGGCTTAAATGGGGCATTGGGGAAGGGTACGTGCAGCCTGATACAGTTGGTCGTCCTGCACGTAAGAATACCTGCTCACTCCTGTATCAGCAGTTCACGTACACGGCTCAGCGCGTGGCGCTTTTATAAGTGGACCCCTAGTGTCGCTTCTCTGACACAACGTGGAGAGAGCGACAGAAGGGGAACGTCTAGGTTACGTATGTAACCTCCGTTCCCTGATGGAGGGAACGAGACGTTGTGTCTCCCCTGCCACGTCGCTGAGCCGAGCCACTGTTGTGGCCGGACCATTTCCGGCTCCTCAGAAAAATCCTGAATGAACTCCCGTATTTGCGCCGCTTAAATACCCGTATGTCCGGGGGCGGGACATGCAAATACTGGTTGCCAACTCTCATTGGCCCTTTTTTCATAGTTCAGAGGTGAATATCGGCACTCAAGAGAGACCCCTAGTGTCGCTTCTCTGACACAACGTCTCGTTCCCTCCATCAGGGAACAGAGGTTACATATGTAACCTAGACGTTTCAACCTCCAACTCAAGATAACCTAGGTAAGGTATGTCTAATCCATTGGCAGCTGTAATCTTCAGCCAACCTGCTTTAGACAGCACATCTTCATCCTCCCCAGACAGGTGTTCTTTGAAGAAACTCTCAGAAATAGCACTGACTTGGCTTCCTGTATCAAGTAATCAAGAGGCCAATACTCCACAAATCTTTAGATTAGCGACAGGACACAGAGTAGTCAGTCAAGTCAAGCATCGAGCCTGTGAACTGCCCTTGCACTGCCCCTACACCACTAAACTGGAAACTGCATTTTGGGTTTACAATGAGCCACAGGTTCTGACTTAGGGGTGTGACAATTCGCTCTGACAACGATTCGATTAGATTAAGATTTTCTACCTAATAAATTTGATACATTGCTATGTATCATGAAATCTGAAATCTAAAACCAGTAATTAAAGACGATGTCGTGTGCAGGCAGATACGATCCATGTTTTAATTGAGCAGGGTCATAGTATGTCCATTAGTAGCAAGTAGGGATGCACCGAAATTTCGGCCGCCGAAAATTTTCGGCCGAAAATGGCACTTTCAGCACTTTCGGTTTTCGGCCGAAAGAGAAAAAAGGCCGAAAATATGAGCCGAAAATATATACCTCCTCGCCCCGCCCCTCAGTGCTCTGATTTCACTCTGGATCGATCTAGCCCTTATCACAGTGCTACCAAACAAAGGCCGATCATGTCAGCGGTGTGGAAATTCTTCAAAGTTTCTGATAAGGACATCAAATTTGCGATCTGCAGTGTTTATTCAGCAGAACTTTCAAGATATATATATACAGAATACAGCAAGAGATTCTACGGGAAAATGTCACAACTAGCAAGCTACAACACAACTTGAGACGTATAGCTGAACTACGCCAGAAGCGACAATCCCTTTGACTACGGTCGCATAAACAATCCCCTTGACTACGGGCGCATAAACAAAGACCACTTTCCTTTGCTTGCGCGGATTGCGCACAGGTATTTATCTGCCCAAGCACCAGCACAGAGAGTGAGAGACTGTTCAGTGCAGCATCTCATGTTCTTGATGAGCTTCTGACAGGAGAGACTGTCAGAAAGTTTAGCAACTTTTGTTCTTGAAGAGAAACCGGTCACTTGTACTTAAATAGAAAGCGGTCCAATATGATGTGTATAGCAATTACATTACACTTGTTCTTCACTTGAGGATACATCTGTCATTTACAGTTGAGGTTGGATTTAGTTCAATTACTGCTGTTTTGCACAATCATTTTCACTTAAAGTGTACATACGTTTACATAAAGAGAATAGAGCACTGATCTATATATATAATTATATATTATAGTTATATATAGATCAGTGGAATAGAGGCCCTCTGCCATTCTGTGTTCTGCCTGTTGTTTTAATTAAAATTACTGTTGCATATTAAACTTTTTGAAAGATGCTAGCTAAGTTCATTTCTTGACTCTTGTTTTGCATATAATAGTTTTCTAAAACTTGACATTATTTGGATAATTGTTAATAATATCTGTAAAATTTGATTTTTACAGAACTGAAAGAAGAAGAATATTTAATATAGTTTTAATATATTTTTTGTCCAATTTTGGTGTGCTACTTTCAATAAAAGTGTGATTTATTTTATTGGTTTGTAGTTGTTCAATTCAGATTAATTAAATTCATGAAATTAATGAAAAAGTATAAAATTAATACAATTATACACAACATTTTTTTTTTTTTTTAAATAGGTAAAAATTTAGGTTTCGGTTTTCGGCCAAGTGCATCCTGGATTTTCGGTTTCGGCCCAGAATTTTCATTTCGGTGCATCCCTAGTAGCAAGTAAATATAGTAACACAGGAAATGTGGTAACCGTGAGTTCCCTATTCATTTTGGGAAAGGGAAAGAGGCGGCAGACATCTAAATAAAGTCTCCAGGTCGGCCAGTTCATCCCTGGTCTTCTGGATGTCGGCTGTTTGCTCAGCCCTGGTCTCCACCCTGGTCTCTGCTCTGTCCTGATCCCCCTTGGACTCTGCCCTCTCCCAATTCCTCATGGTTTCTCACTTATCCACCTCCCCTCCTAAAAGTTTCATCAATGGATTGAATTCAAGTGTGTCTTGATGCCTTCCCACCAGTGGCTAGATCTGACTGATGTCAAAGTGAAATCATAAGTTGACATTTCTGTAGCCAATATTAGTCTGTGCTTACCGAAATACCCCCAGTGGCCAAAGCAGTGTTGTTGTGTGTATGGGCACATGTAAGCTCAATTTGCCGGGTTTAATATTCCTGGAGGGGTGCCACAGGGAAGTTGTTTTCAGCTGTACATGCTGTAAAACAGTGAAAAGGAATGCATATTTTATAAACCGTACCAGCAAGACAAACCTAAACGTATCTATCAGTGGAGTAACTAGGTATTGTTAGTGGTAAAAAATGCAACTTTAAAATCGTGCACGTCTCTCAATATACAAACACAATTATTTCCTGGTTTATACACTGTATCCAAACATGGGTCTCTCACACTGCTGAAGCAACATGCTTCCGGATGCTACAGAGGAAGGTAAATATGCTAGAGCCAAAGCAAAAATGTCTGACAGGAGATGGTGCTTGTTGGTAAGTCAGCATAATGTGGCCAATCCTAGGGAACCTGAAACAACATACTAACTTTCCGTGTGCTCATGTTGCAGTGGTGTAGTGTCTGGGAATGCAGGGTATGCACATGGATACGGTCCCAGTTAGATGGGGGCCTGCACCTCGTCACATGTATATTCCAGTGCCGTTTCTCAAAAAAGACAAGGGAGGCAGAGCCTTCTAAAAAAATTAGGGAGAAACATTTTTTTATTTTGTATTTTTTTTATACAAAATAATAGGCCTATTGTGAAATAGTGCATTTGATATTGCGTCTTGCTGTGATGCATAACTAGAGGGAATGTGATATACCTACAGTATGCTGCACTTGTCCAGTATGTGTCAATGATTGTGGTTCCTACTACTCTGTATATAGGCCTGGGGGGTGACTTGTGTATTGCCTGTGAAGGCATCTTTTTCAAGTTTCAGACACAGCCAGTACTTCACAAAAGACTGATCATGTGTGCTCCAGTGTCTGGAAAACCATTTTTTTTTTTACTGAAAAGATTTGTACCTTCAGTGTATGGTCCCTAATAAAGCTGTTCAGGTTGTAGTCCACAAACCTTGAAGAGAATTTGCCATGGGTTCCCTCAGGATTTTCCTATGGGGTTTTATAATGGGAGTTTTTGATTTATGAGTAAAATAAGCTCTGTGGTAAACATTACATGACGATATGTGGATGTTTTGTTCTGCAACATACGGTATATTACACACTTTCATACCTCAAACATTAATTTTGAAGCTGTATTGAGTTGCATACTTTTTGTTTAAATCACACAGTGGCTTCAAAATGTACGTTTGAAGTATGATAGTGTGTAGTATTGCAGAGCAAAACATCCTAATATCGTGAAGAAATTATTACCACAGATCTTATTTTACTCATAAGTTGGAAAAACCCCATTATTAAACCATATAGGAAAATCCTGATGGAACCCATGGTGAATTTTCTTACAGGATCGCTTACAATTTGGCATCATGGCTGAACAGCTCTATAAATTAAAGATTCAGTGCTTTAACAACAGCATGGCTACTACAATGACAAAAAAATTAAAAATAAAAATGCTGCAGATAACTTTAGTGGTTAGCATAGACTGAACAAACACACTCTTAAAATATCTGCAGGAGAACACAAACAATATTAGTTAATTATTTAAAACAAATTAAAATCATTTTAGCTAAGCTAACATACTTTAAGGCAATTATTTCTAATTGTTTCATTAGCCAGTATTTTCTGAGCATTTGTACAATGTTCAAAATGGTCCGGTGAAGAATTATTTAAGACAAATGGTGATGACGTTATGAGGATTTTAAAATTAAACAAACTCCTTTTACATACATGTTTATTTAATCCTTCTCCAGACATATTCCATAATCACTTTTTATTTTTCCTAAATTTGAATGGAGTGATGACCTTTCTTTGAGTCTTGTGATTTGCCTGTTGTCCAAATAGGAAAAAATTTGTTAACACAATGCGTGAAGAGTGTTTTTAAGGTCAATGTCAGAGCCTTTCTGGTTTTTACTGGTCAGTTTGCAACAGAAATTTGTGAAAAGGTGTGGTAACAAATACCATTAGCATTTTCACTTCAGGAATTATTGCTGAGCTTATAGAAAAGCTGCATAGGGAGACCTATGTCAAGATGAAGACTACAAATGTGCTTTAGTAAAAACACCTCCTCTTAAATCTCTGTACTCTTAAAGGCACCTCCGCTTCGCATTTGTGAAGGACACCTTTAGATTTGTGAACAAAAGGGGCAGGAGCCCCTGTAGCCCCCTTTCTATGTACATCAGTGATCTGACATTTGCGATGGGAATCCACACGCACATTTCATATTCCAGCCGACACTAGACTAGGGAATTTAATACTACATTGATATGGCCTAGTCTGTTGAGGGAGAGCTCCAGTGCCCTACTAGAAATCAGCGTTGTATTGTTACACTTTAAAATAAAATTCTATTTGTTAACATTAGTTACCATTTGTTATCATGAACAAACAATTAACAATACATTTTTACAGCATTTATTACGTTTTGTTAATGTTAGCTAATAAAATAATTGTTTATTGTTAATTCCTGTTTGTTGATTGTGCATAACTAATGTTAACAAGTACAACTTTTGATTTAAAAATTGTATTAGTATATGTTGAAACTAACATTAACTAAGATTAATGAATGTTGTAAAAGTATTGTTCATTGTAGTTCATGTTAACTAATGTTGTTAACTAATGAAACAAATGGAACCTTAATGTATTACTGAACATTCTGAATCACTCTACGCTATGAAAAATGAAATATGATTTACTCAAAAAAAATTTGCATGTTTGTAAAGGAAACAGTCATCTGATTACTCATGTAACCTATGTTCTACTTTGTGGAGCATAATTAAAAAAAGGATTTAATATCAGAGGTGATTTAAATTTAAATCACAGCAGCACAATTTGTATATATTTAGCCTGCCCCTGCTAGGGAAAGGCGGATCGATACTAAAGTACTAAAGTGGTATCAAGAATATCGATCCTCACATTAAAATATCAAATACATTTTGGGATTTTGGGACTTATATAGTGTGGCAGGACAGAGGGCAGGGCAAGGTCGTGATCATACACACCCGGTCCCTTATCAGGCTAATCAAGCCTCCGAGAGGGATAAAGGCCGACTGCGGAGGATTGTGCGGGAGAGAGAGATAGTTTACGGACATGTCCGTCATGTGTGTGTGTGTTTGTCTTTTAAATTTCTCATTAAAATATTATTTACATCGTCAAGCCAGTTCTCGCCTCCTCCTTTCCATTGACTGCTTTACATATAGTTATACTTATATGGGTATAGTTCACCCAAAAATGAAAATGTGCTGAAAATTCACTCACCCTCAGGCCATCCAAGATGTATCTGAGTTTCTTTCTTCATAAAAAGAGTATGTAAGATTTTTAGGATTTCATTTCAGGCCTCCTCCTTTAAACAATGCAAATGAATATACTCCATTTTTTGACTGTCCAAAATGCATATTTTAGGGTGCATCAAAATAATCCACAAGTTCTTCTGAACCCAAACAACTGATTATTTTTAGAAACAAAACAATACTTATATACTTTTTAACTACAAATGTTCGCTTCCGTACATCTCTGTGACACACACTCATAAGATTTTGTGACATTAGCCCTCTTCCAGACATTGTGAGACATTATGTCACGTTCACATGACATAAGCTCATTGGTAATGTCATGCATCACGTGTAGGACGAGTCAGGAAGCAATATATAATATGTACAGTGTCTCACAGATATTGATATTTTAAGTAATGCTCATGTAAGAAAACTATTTCTAATCATTACATTAGGCAATATGCTCTGTACATTCCTACAATGCCCATATCTTCCAGTGAAGAATGTCTTGTCACAAATGGAGATTATGGTGATTTTATGAGTAAAAAACTATTTTAACACACACAGTGTTTGTCTCCTCAAGGCATTTCCAAGCCATATACTGTACCATTTTTTTAATATTATTATTATTATAATTTTTTTTTAGGAAATGCCTTTCTTTTAGTCACCTGATTTGCCTACAAATAAGCCTGAAGGCCACAGCTATTTTTTTATGTAATGCCTGAGGAGCCTAATTCTCTTAAAGTCACTGTCAATGTCAGAGACTTCCAGGATTTTATTGGTCAGTTTGTGTCAGAAATTTGTGAAAAGGTGTGGTAACAAGTCAGTCCATCTTCAGTTCGGGCATTACTGATGAGCATACAGAAAGGCTGCATTGGGAGATTGCATATCTCAGAATGAAGACTACAGGCACTGTGCTCCTGTTTTTGAGTTTTTTTGGACTGAACTCCAGTGTCTACAGATTTCACTATTTTGTGAATCAGTATGTGAACTGGAACGATGCACAGAAGTACTGCAGAGAGCACTATGATGATCTGTCCACTGTCAACAGTCAAGATCTAGAACCACTTTCTAAAACGTATTATTATATTTGGCTTGGACTTCAGGCAGATGTCAATCTAAAAACTTGGAATTGGTCTGAAGGTGGGAAGGCAACAATTAATGGATGGGCATATGGAGAAACCATCTTTTACTATGAAAAATGTGCTTATCTTTATATGTCTTATTTATATGGTGCTCCTTGCTCTTGGGCAATACCATTTTATTGTATGGAGGTCTATGAGCTGATCCTGGTTCAGCAAGAAAACACATGGGAAGAGGCTCTGGACTACTGCAGACAAAACTACATTGATCTGGCCATTATAACCATTGAGATGATTATGACAGAGGCGAAGAATAAAGTCACAGCAGCCCAGACCGAAGATGTGTGGATCGGCCTACGCTTTTTAGCTGGTCATTGGTTTTGGGTGAATGGAACAGATCTAAACTACTCGGCCTGGTCTGTGGAGGGAGAGCTCCAGTGTCCTGCTATGAACAAGCGCTGCGGAGTTTTGAATAGAGATGAGAAGCTTTGGAAATCCACAGACTGTGATCGGAGACTCAACTTTCTCTGTGTCAAGAAGGCATATGTTAAATGAAATGACTAGTTTAGCAGAAATACTTTGCCTGTTTGCTTATTTATTAACTTCTGAACATGGTGAGGTAATCAGAATTCAACTATTAGTTATAATTATTGGTTTTATCTTTGCTAATTTGTTTCACTCACTTTCTCTGCTCAGCTTGTTGGATAAAAACATTGGCTTTTGGCAGTCTGTGATTAGTTCTCTTACAGTACACTGTGATTGCCACATGAAGGATCTTAGGCTACATTGTCCTATATTTTGTATAATGTTTCACTTTCTATATCACTCAGCTTGCCTTTTTTGCAACGTTGATCCTGCTTTAGCACCTTAAAGGGATAGTTCACCCAAAAATGTAATTCTTTCATAATCTACTTACCGTCAAGCCATTCCAGATGTGTGTGACTATCTTTCCTCTGCAGAACACAAATTAAGATTTTTAGGAGAATATCTCAGTTCTGTAGGTCAATATTATTTTCATTACATAGAAATGCACATTTGACAATAAAGCATTGATTTTTAGTTGGGATGCAAAAAGAAATTTACTGATATTATCAGTAATAGAATATGTAAAAAGAATAACACCTAATTTATATAGGGCTATGTTCAAACATTCTGACTGTAGTGATATTGATCTTTCATCAGGCTCTTTATTATTGAGTTTCCTTTAGTCATTAGAAATTAATGTATTAACAGACAGAGCTGAAAAAGTCATAGATTGTTTCTTAATTCATGGGGCTTCAGACTTTTTAGCTCTTTCGTTAAATTCGCAAGACAGCACTTGATCGTTTCACAGATCGGCCCACAACTCGAACGGCCGGCCTGCTGGGAAAATTCCCTGTGCACCTGATGGACAGTCCATCCCTGGCTGTCATTGCTGTATTTTAGTCTTTTTCAGTTTATCTGCACGTAGTAATTATTCAGAGATCATCTTTTACTCAATAGGCTAATGTTTCTTTTTTGCTGTTGTTGTTAGCATGTTTGTTTTGTTGTACTATATTGTGGTTTGTGTGTTCAATGTTAAGGTCTATCATTTTTGTAATCTCCATCATATGGAGATTACACTGGAATTTATGATTTGGTCTTTTATTATGGACTATCTCGTGGGGCCCTCCCATCACATCAGGGCTCTAGATAATCACTTTGTCTACAGGATGGGCCTGTCCTACTCTTCAAGTTGTTTCTAATAAAAGGGCATCTCTCTTTTAATATTGTAATGCAAATGTACAATATTACAATATATTATAATAAATATTGTATATACAGTATATTGGAAATGACTAATTGCTAAATAAAAACAATTAATTAAATTAGATCACAAAGATTACCATCAGAACATTCTTTCTAATTGTTCTAGGGAATTTACTCTGAACATTTATGCAAAGTTCATTATCTTCTGATTAAGAACTTTGTGACAACTGGTGTTTTGCGGAAAAAGTTTTAGCGCATCAAAATAAAACTGATAAGCACGTTATCGCTAAAATGTCACAAATGTCGACATAAAATTTTTCCGTTTCACTCAAGCGCATAAACTCTATGTCGATACATCAAATGTCACGAAAAAATGGTTTGGAAACACTTTTTGTCGATAAAATTGGCATTAACGTGAAAATGTAGTGTCACATGACAGAGTTTGCCCCAATTGTTAGCCTGAGCCATGATGACAGTATTGAAAGCCAATTTATTGTACGTGATTATGGATTGATCTTTACGGCATATAGAGCCGATCTGCAAGCATGACACTTCCAGGAGTGCCAACACAAATATCTCGTGAATGTTGAACAAATTAATGACCACTGTTTACAATTAATTTAATCGCAGTATCCATCCGTTTATTTATTAAAGTTTCTTTTCCACACCATTCAAAATAATAGATGGCAGTCACTGAATTAGCCCACAGTACAAAAAACACATCATTTCTGTACACAAAGATGTTTTAAATTAAGAATAAATACATAAAACTAGGTGAAAA
Organism: Xyrauchen texanus; assembly: GCF_025860055.1. NCBI lineage: Eukaryota > Metazoa > Chordata > Actinopteri > Cypriniformes > Catostomidae > Xyrauchen > Xyrauchen texanus. The sequence goes on from NC_068276.1 coordinate 16,714,140, forward strand.
GCTTCAGCGTGCTTTTTTTGTGTTTTTTTTTTCTGGAACATTTACAGCCCAATTCTATTAAATTATTGTTTAGTCTACTTTTGAAAAAACGCTATTTTAATTTCTTTAATTCCCTTTATTAAATTAAATAAATTACCACATGAAAAAAACATTAAATTAAAAAAAATTAAATACCAAATGAAAAAAGCATTAAATTAAATTAAATTAATTACTAAACGAAAATATATTTTTTTTAGACATATGTGCATTTTCTCAAACTTCAATTAGCCGTACCCTGTTCTGTAGATGAATAAAGTCGGCTGAATGATTTTTTTCAAGACTATAACTATCAGAACTTTTTTCCACACTTTCAGAAAACTAGCTTTTGAACATTTTAAAACATTTAAATATTTTAAATCTAACCCTCTTTACCTCGGATCACATTTACTGTTTCTTCAGAAAATATACATTTGCATTTTGAAGCTAAAATAAATTTAAGATGAAAATCAAGTTCAGTTGGTGGTTAAAAGTTACTGGAGAAATATACAGGACACAGGGCTGAACTGGGAAGAGAAATCTTCCAGACAACAGAAACAGCTGAACATCAAACAACAGAAAAGTTGTTGAGGGAGGGGTGGTGCTTAGCCAAAAGTGCTGTTCGCTGTCCTTTTCTGCATATCGTGACACCGTTTTGTGGTCCATTCTGCATAATGTGACGGCTCATTTTAGCTTATCACAGCCCAGGGGCGATTCTAGGGTCAGAGCTTTAGGGGTGCTGAGCACCCAATGAGCCCCACTGCCACCACCCACCCTCTTTTCACACAAAAACAAAAAAATATGTCTATTGAAAAATAAATTTATCATTTTAACATTGGTTCAACTAACTCCAAAATCCAGATTTTGTTTTCTTTTTTTTTTTTTAGACCTTTTCAGAGCACCAGCTTAATTGTGAGAGTTCACACAGACAGCCCCCTGTAACAAACACAAAACCTTCTTCACTCAGCTGCTTTTCCTGACCGTTAACTCCAGTGTCCTTATCCCCTAAGTCTGAACAGCTCTCTTCTGTCTCTGCTTTGGCTTGGTGGTCTCTATGTTGCACTCCCTCTGTCTCTTCATTTCTTTCACTAGTCAATTCCCTCTCATCCCTTATGGACTCTCCCTGTTGTTTTCCTCCTCCTTTATTATGAACAAATGTGGTGTAAAATAATGTTACAAAAAGTAAATGTAATATAGGCTACTTAATGCCAATAAGTTAGTATAGGAGTATGAGTAGTTACTGTTTTGCTTGCCACTATTCACTATATGTCAATTTATAGTTGTTGTTTCCTCACCTGGTTCTTCCTGCATGCTCTCCCTTTCCCTTTCTCCTTCTCCATCTCCCTCTCTTTCCCTTTCTCCTTCTCCATCTACCTTTCTCCTTCTCCATCTCCATCTCCCTTTCTTTCCCTTGGCACTGACAATCATACACAAATACAATGTAGGCAGGAGAGTTGAGGTCAGTTTGTCATGTCACAAAAATCTTATGGAGACCATTTACAGATTCTAATGATATGATCAAAAGGCACACAGAGGCGTGCCATTTTAAATGTCTTTATTATTATTATTATTATTGGGCTTAGAAACTTTTTTCAATCACAGATTCCTTTCACAAGAGAAGCTGTATTCTCCATTGTGGGTTTGAAATAAATAAAAGCAGGGGACCATTGCCTAGATAAGTAATTTGATACAACAACAGATAGCTGGTTTGCATTATCTGTTACTTTAGCTTAACACTTTTCAGAAGAACAAAAAAAACAAGACAGAGGTCATTATGGACTAGTCTCTCACCTGAATCTGTCTTTTTTCTTTTAAAGAACTGTCGTCTGTCCATTGCTCACTGGCAGGCCACACACACACACACACAGAGAGAGAGAGAGAGAGAGAGAGAGAGAGAGAGAGAGAAATGTTAGGAGTTCAGGAGTTAAGCCTGGTTCAGGTGAAATCCTCTGTGTGTGAGGACTGAATAAATACAGCAAAAGAAAAACATTAAACTTTCTTTTATTGTCTAGTTTGATAGTCAGCCACAACTGAAAAATAACAGATTTAAATCTAGGAATGAATAACAATTCATTTAAAAAGCCACAGTGAGTGTTTTCACACATACTGGTGGTATTCAGTGATATGTTTGTTTTACTCTGGTCCAAACGGCAGGGCTTCATGTTTCCATGACGACTGACCAGAAAAGACGCACGTCATGTTTACATGACTCCCGATTGTTAAAATGAGTATCAAATTAACTATAATCTTTAACAACAGAGACACATGTACGCAGTTTATTTGACGCGCTGCTGTTTTTGTTTCACGCTCTAGCAGTTAATAAACAGAACTACTGTTGCACTTGTGTACATGGTAGTGTGACAATAAAGTGATTTGATTTGATTTGATTTGATTTGAAATACTCGTCCCCTTGGTGCCCCTAGCATGGAGTTTAGAGGCGTGGCTTTCACTGCCCAACCCGTCACGCTGGCTGCACCGGACCATTCGACTCGGTTACGCAATTCAGTTTGCCAGGCCTCCGCCCCACTTCGCGGCGTCCATTTTTCCGCAGTATACGGTGAACATGCCAAGTCCCTGTGCAAGGAAATCGCCTCTCTTTTACTAAAAAAGCAAAGACTCGATAGAGCCTTTCCCTCCAACCGAAACGAAGAAGGGTTTCTACAGCCCTTACTTTGTTGTACCCAAGAAAGGCGGCGGCTTACGACCGATCTTGGACCTGCGAGTTTTCAACCAGGCTCTGTCCAAACTCCCGTTCAAAATGCTCACCCAGAAACAAATTCTGTATGGCGTCCGGCATCTAGATTGGTTCGCAGCGGTAGACCTGAAGGACGCGTACTTTCACGTCTCAATCCTGCCATGACACCGACCCTTTCTACGGTTCGCGTTCGACGGTCAGGCGTATCAGTACAAAGTCCTCCCCTTCGGCCTGTCTCTGTCCCCTCGCGTCTTCACGAAAGAGGCAGCCCTTGCCCCGCTCCGAGAAGCCAGCATACGCATACTCAATTACCTCGACGATTGGCTCATCCTGGCCCCCTCGCAAGAGTTACTACGCGCGCACAGAGACCAGGTGCTCAGGCACCTCAGCTGTTTGGGGCTTCAGGTCAACTGGGAAAAGAGCAAGCTCGCCCCAGTTCAGAGCATCTCTTTTCTCAGCATGGAGTTAGACTCAGTCTCAATGTCAGCACGTCTCTCCAATGAGCATGCACAGTCGGTGCTGAAATGCCTCGCTTCCTTCAAGCCAGGCACCGTGGTCCCTTTAACGTTTCCAGAGGCTCCTGGGGCATATGGCATCCTCCGCTGGGGTTGATGCATATGAGACCACCTCAGCACTGGCCTCAGACACGAGTCCCGAGACGAGCATGGCGCCGCGGCACACACCGTGTGAGAATCACCACCGCCTGCTGCCAAACCTTCAAACCCTGGACAGACCTCTGCTTTCTACGGGCAGGAGTACCCTTGCAGCAGGTGTCCCGACGCATCCTGGTCACGACCGACGACTCCAAATCGGGTTGGGGTGCCGTGTGCAACGGGCACGCAGCCGCGGGCTGTTGGAACAGGGCCCCGCTGCGCTGGCACATCAACTGCCTAGAGTTGTTGACTGTGTTCTTTGCCCTGAGGAAGTTTCTCCCGTTAATTCGAGACAAACATGCCCTAGTCAGGTCAGACAGCACCTCACATAATCGCCAAGGTGGAGTATGCCCCCACCACATGTCACAACTCACATGTCACAACTCGCCCGTCGTCTCCTCCAGGTCTCCAAGTCGCTGCGTGCCACTCACATCCCCGGAAATCTCAATGTGATAGTGGATGCGCTGTCACGACAACGCTTGCCAAGTGGTGAGTGGAGGCTCCACCCCCAGTCGGTCCAGCTGATCTGGGAATGGTTCTGCCAGGCCCAGGTAGACCTGTTTGCCTCCCAAGAAACCTCCCACTGCCCGCTCTGGTATGCCGGAAAAGAGGCTCCCCTCAGGGCAGACGCATTGGCACACAGCTGGCCCATGGGGCTGCACAAATATGCATTTCCCCCAGTGAGCGTTCTTGCACAGGTGCTGTGCAAGGTCAGGGAGGACGAGGAGCAAGTCACCTTGGTGGCCCCCTATGGCCCACTCGGACTTGGTTCTCGGATCTCGGACCTTCTTTCTCAGGGACGGGGCACGCTCTGGCATAAAAGTCACCAAATGCAAACTTGTTTGAAACACAGCACAAGAAGAAAAAAAAAGTATTGCATTTGTAAACAAATTACACCCTTCTGTACATTTTTGCATAAAGTAAAAGATGCAAAAAAAAAAAAAAAAAGCCCAGGCATTGTGTATCTTGGGTCTAAAGTCTTCAAAAGTTGTTTAAAACTCATCTCTCTCAACCGCTTGAATTGGAACCATGTCTTTTGCGTTGTAATTGGTGACAGCGTTTGTTATATCTTTTTGTTTTTGTTAAACGATTTGGCAAAATTATTTTTTTTTTTTGCTTTTACCCTGTCAGCTGCAGGCGTGTTGTGTTCAGTTGACTCTCAAAGCTTTTCATATTCCTCATATTCAATGTGGTGGGTACTTCAAAGATGATGAAACAGGTTGGTCGTCGAGCTGCTTTCGACTGTAACCGATTTTTTGGCACAGTTTGCAAATTGGCCTCTTTTGACTAGCATCTAACCTTTCAACACCAAACCACCTCCATGCTATTGATGACGAACAACGTCTAGCAATTTAATCTAGTGTGGGTTGTGAGGTTGTTGGTGTTTGATGATCTTCTCTCGCTTTTCTTCACTAATTTTTAACTTCTGTCGTACACACCTTAATCTAATGTGCAACATCACAATCTGAATGTGCATGTGCTGTAGTATTTACTACTTTGCTACAGCACGCAGGGAATTCGTGGACACTTAATAAGGCTTTTTGATTGTTTTTTGAAAATGAGTGATATACTCGATAATGTGATTTCGCATATATCGTTAAAACAACAATTGCGATATTATCATAGACACACCCCTAGCCTTGAGATTAAGTACTTCTAAATGCTACTAACGTCCTACTTAGTGCTTCGGGAAACCCAGCAAAGGTTAATAATAATAACCATTTTGTTATTTTTCCTGGGAAACTCCCATAATTTGTATGGCCCAAACCTCATTATATGAATAATCACATTAATATACAGTATTATTCCAAGGATGTCCAGTTGCCAGATCTTGTATGAAACGCATCTTACTCACACATTCGACACATCATACAATTTTCAACCCATTTGTGACCTCAACCTGGCAACCTACAACCAAGTTGTGCTGATTTACATGTAAAACAAATATACATGTAAATATAACAACAGCTGGACGGAAGAATTTAATTTCATATCTCTCGAACATATATCGACAATGGCCACGCATTTTGCAAAGTGTGTCGCACTGATTTTCTCCCAGAAAGAGGTCTCCCGGATTTTGTTATCCAAATGTTCACAGGTATGCTGTGTTTCATTTCGACCAACCGAGCAATTTCTGAAAACGAAACATTACAAATGCACACCTGATGAACGAAGGATCAATGCTGTAAAAAAACTATTGCAAAACAAAATGTAATGATGTAGTTAATTAGTATGAATATATCTTTAAACATTTCCAGGGAGGTAAATTACAAATGTTTATAAAGTTATGCACAAATATAATGATATTACTATGATGACCAGCACTGTTCCACCCAATCAAATCTGCCAGAATATACTAATAGTTTGCAAATAAAAATAAACTACATTTTGTCGCATGCAAAAAAAGCTCCCATGATAATCATCATATTCCTGTTACAAAATGTTCTTATAAATGTTCTTATTTGAAATAAAAACAATTGTCTATGGTTTTGGTGAATAGAAATGGGTTGTTCTGCACAGCAGATCATTTATCACGTCTTGTTTTTTATCAAAGTAGGCTACTTAACATCCAACACACAAACAACAGCTACATATGAGCAGTAATGGGCTGACCGCATCCTCTTTTACTTGAGTCTGTCTTTTTTCGTATTTCTGTTGATTATCTGGCAAAATCTCAAAGAGATATTATTTGAAAGCCAAGGCTTGGAGCATATAAGTGCACAAGTAGATTTGCCAAGTTAATATAAACTGCAAATTGAAACCTAATTTTTAAATGAACTGATTTCAATGGGTGACTAGCCGTCATTGCTAATCATAAACCATACCCAAAAGTATTTCACTTAATTCTAATGAAATTATAAACCACAATTAAATATAAATGCTGCGATAAATTTGCATCAGGTTTTCTCGTAGGCAAATCAAAGACAGACAAATCAACAATAAACACAAGTGCTGTTTTTCATGTCATCATCTCATATAACAACTGATTATGATTCAACTGAATTCTATTATTGAACTGACTATCTGCTGATTTGATTTAACTACTATATGAAGTGCAACCATTAAAGAAACAAAGTGAGCCCAGTTTAAAAACTGTGGTCAACTGCATCTTAAGTAGTGTTGACAGGGCGTTTCTTCTTGAGGGAAGGTCAAACAGATCCAAAATGACTTTGGATAATGAAAGTTGTTTACTTGCGTTAATGTAGTAAATACAAATATGTGTGTGTATGTGACTTGGCGCAATGGAGTTTTTTGTTCATTGTAAATATGGCAATGGCCGCCCCTGAAACCACGATGCGAGCACTGACTACTCTGCACAAAATGCATGTGTAATGAGGGAGCGAGAGCTTTATATGTCTTGACATTTCTCTTAATTTATGTATGTTGTTTTGCACTATTTTCTTTGCATACCATTTCTTTCTAAGCTGCCATTGCTTCTAAGCACTTAAAACTGAAAAGTGCATTGATCATGAGAAAAAAGGGCTGGGTGTTTTCTGATAAATATGGGTCTTTAGAGCGTTCTTTATGAAGTTGCATACGTTCTTTCCTTTTTCACGTGTGTTTCCCAAACCTGCATTTAACACAAACATGACACTTTTAAGTGCTTCTTTTCTTTCCATTGTGAAGTGCTGAAATCTGAACATGTAGTGTCGCTCATTCATAGATTTGTGCAAAACTTTACTAATACTTGTAATTTAGCTGTTCAAATATATTTTCTTAAATAATTAAACTAATAAACTACATAAATAAATGCACAGTTTTTACATTATTGTGTGCTGGAGGCTACGATCGACTGTTTTTACACAATCACTGCTTTGTTTTGATTTATCATCTGTGGGTCTACCATTGGGGTACAAGCTTCTTGGGTCTGTGAAGATAACAAAAGTATAAAGAGGTTAACGTGTTGGCTGGCCTATTTCATGTGCATAATAAGGCTGTGGAGGCACTAACATAGGGTAAATGTACAAACATTAACTGATTAAGCAGAGATCTGCACTTTGCGCCCAAACTGATCATCAATGCATAACAATGTGCACATAACAGTGCCCTTCGGTGTCAGAGAGGAAGACGAGAGTTTGTGAAAAAAAAGGAATGTGGGATGATGCTCCAAGATATACAATTTCCCCGTAGATACAGTATAACATTGATATCATTCCTTCTGCATTTAATACTATATAATGCTGCCATTTATACCAACTCGTGCACAAAGGTAGGCCTATTGTTTATTGATTTAGGCCTAATTACTTTTTCATTCATTTATTATTTTTATTGTAATATATTCTTTTATTTAATTTTCTTGTTTCTGCACATTTCTTTTCAAATTGAAAAACAAACTATCTAAACATACGCTGCTGTTCTCTACCTGACCAGCAGTCAACACCCAATCACATTGCACCACCTATTGGTGAGAACGAACAGCTCCAGGTTGAGATGTGCATCGGTATTCTGCTGCTTTTGCTGCAGTTCCCAGATGTCGAAGGTTTAATTTCCATCTGAATTTGAACCACTGAATTTGAGGAAGAGGATTTTGTTAAGCAAAATAGAGCGGGCTGAATTTTACCTGTCGAAAAATCTAGATGGTATTTTCAAATGAACTGAATATTTGGGAAATTAACTTTGGAAGGTGAATATTTATTTTTTATTTTTAATAATTAAATTAGTTGTGAAATGTTTCCAAATGAAATATTCAATCCTTAAAAATACAACCATGTTAAATTTCAGCCTCCCAAAATGCAAGCACTGTAAATGCAACACATACATTTTTCAATATTTATTTTGATTAGAGCAATTTACCATGGTTTTATGCATGCTTCAAAGAATTTAGTCATGAATTTAGCTCCATACTGCGCCCCTAACTTTTCAGACATTTCTTCCCCAATAACGGCCCAATAGCTGTTGAGTCTATTATGCCTTTATTTACTAAAAATAAGCTGTAATAATTATAGTAATATATATATATATATATATATATATATATATATATATATATATATACATTGTATTCTGCATATACGAGTACATTCGTATATAACTTCCATTGTTTACAACCACTTACAGATATCTTATGGATGTTTATAAGAAGACACTGCTTTTGTCACTTTACTTAAAGCATAACTAATACATATCATACAAATGCATGTAATACATTATAACTTTTGCAAATATAATTTGATGTTAAGTAATTTGATGTTAAGTTGATGGTCATGTTATTGCATTATAGTCTAAGATATAACTATGAATAGGTAAAAATGATCATGTATTGGTTACAATTATTTATGACAGGTTGTGAAACATTATAAGGCATTATTATGCATTTATTTTGCCTTAACATTGCTTCATAGAAAGCGAATTTGCAGCATCATTTCACTGTAAATATGATGTTTACTATTTTTACAAACTGAATAGATTGTCAAAGATTAGTCAGTTCATATTTCTTCTGGAGAGTGTTTTCTAGTTTTCTTTATATGATGGACCTCATTTAGCACTTTGCCAATGTTATGAATACATTAATAGAGATATTAACAAGAGATTTACACAACTGAAAGAATAAGAGATCCTTTAAGCAGACCTAATTTTATGCATTTGGAGGAATTTGTATCTGAATTTGTTTTGTCCCTGGCTGACACAGTTTATTTGCATGTCTGATTTGCCTTTTAAATTGTATTCATACTTTTTTATTTTTCTTTCATTTAGAAAGTATGGATAAATTGAAGAGGGTTTGTAACAAATGTAAATGACAGAATGTTTTATGGGCGAACTGTCCCTTTAAGGCCTCAGTCATCACAACTCACACACATGCCAGATTAAAAAAGATTTGTGTGTGTATAAGAAAGACTAGATATACAGTTGCTCACAATATTTTAATAAACATAGTTTAATGATTATCACAAATAGCCTAATCACACATGTCTTTTTACATGAAGACTATACAGGTGGAGTTACATTCAGTCAGGCAGATATTCTACACATGAATACAAGTTTTAAATGTTTATGATGCATTTGTAATTCAATGTTTATTTTTTTTGGTCATTCTATTCAATAAAGAAATTAAATTGAAGTATGTAGTTAGTAGAAAGTGTATTTTTTTCATTATTGTTTTACACACACTGATCGCTGAATATGTTTACAACACTTATTAATACAAATAGCATGTAGGCTACATTGGTCTCGTTCAGCTCGATTTGTACACTGCTCCTGAACTAATTAAAAACAATTTTATCTGTACACATAACCCTGGCTTCACATCCTTTTTACTGTAATCGGTTTAAACTTCAGGCCACTTTTAAATCTGGGTTAAAGGAATAGTTCACACAAACTTACATTTTCATCATTCACCCACCCTCATGCCATCCCATTGGTGTATGACTTTATTTTGCGGAACACAAACAAAGATTTTTAGAAATCTTTTTGAACTAGTAATGCAAAGCAGACTATAAAGTGATATTTTAAACAATAAAAGCAAGTGATCCGTCCTTGACCATCAGGAAAAGACAATTATTGAAAGCAATATTTATTCTGCAATTAACATTGCCTCTTCCACCATGATTTTTCCTCCAGCATGAAACTCCAGTCTGCTGTGATTGGTCGTGAGGATCTCCAGCAGGGACTGTTGGGTAGTAGTCCACTGTGGAGCTCGCACTCATGTGGGCTCAGCCGAAGGCCGTATTGAGGTCGAAAAACTGGGTGCCCGTGAGCATACCTCTTAGCACTAAAATGTAAAATGGGACACCCTACAGTCTCATGGACTTAAGGCGACGAGACCTCAAGTCCACACAGTAGCGGTTTTAGGCACGGGCAAACCGGGCATTCGCCCGGGGCGGCATTTTTTCATGTCACATGGGGGGCGGCACGAGCAGTTATAATAATAATTAAAAAAATAAATAAATAAATAAATAAAATAAAAAAACTCTGCGTCGCGAAGCGGTTTTCTACATAGAGGTTTTCTATTATCTATCATAATTCACTGTGTGGGGAATTGGCAAATTGGCGCCCCTGCGTGCTGAGAAGGTGCCGTGTGTGAGAAGAGGAAAGGGGAGGGGGGCACAGCAGGCAGGGGATAGTTCACCTCTGGGTGACTGACTGGGGGGGTCCACTGTATAACAGAGCAATACTCTAATGAAATTAGTCTAAGTCAGTCACACTCGACTTTCTTCCAAATAACGCACATTTTATTCATAATATTATAAATACAGGCCAATAGTTCCTGCACATTTTTGTTTTTCTGTGTGAAATGGCTAATAAAAATAAGTAATACAAAACGATTATGTGGTCACCTCACCAAGGTGAATTGGTTTAGTCTTGACTTCTGGCCGTGACTCGTAACGTGGTGAGTGAGTGACAGTGTTGGGGGGCGGGGGATGGGAAATCTGTTGATTGTCGAGTGCCAAATAAACAGGGATGGATAGGAAAAGGTCAAAGCCATCAGGTGCACAATTTAGAAAAAAAGAAAAGAAGAAGAGGAGAAACGAGCAAAAGATAAAGGTATGCAACTATGTTCTCTCTGTGATATGATATCCATGATGATGAATGAAGGGCTAATGTTAATTGTTGGTAACCCTTACGTTTGTTAGCCTATTTGCTATGATGCTTGCTATGCTTATACAACAATAATTCGGTTTTAAGGCAACAAACACGAGATCTAATTTCACCATAATATTGTGCTTTGCAACCAAACTGTTACAAGTTCAGTTATTATTTATTTCCATCAGTTGGGTTACGTTAGGCCCTGTAATTAGCCAACGGATTTTTTTTTTAAATCTGTAGGTAGTTTCAAAGAGACGACATTTGCTATTTATTTACTACTTATTTGCTACATGACACATGCCATGTATATGAAGGAGGTTTTTATGCATGTTTATGACAACTGTCATTAAGTGTCACTTGCTCAATTATGACATTTTTAATGCAAATATGACATTATTTGTTTGAGATGCCTTTGTTGACAACTTGACATAACCTAGACATCATAACCTGTCATAAATATGTCATAAAAAACATGACATAGCAGATTAATTATTAAACTTAAGAAACTACTTAGCTTTATGAGTTAACATTACATTAAACTGCCATGTTGGTTTTGACATTGGCTGTCATGAAGCCATTATAACTGTGTCATGAATATCTTTCTGACCACTTTTTTTCCCAGTAGTACAAATTGAATGTCAGTAAAATGTCATTAAGTGTTAATACTCTGTCAAGTTGTTTTATAACAGTGTCATGTATACCTTTCTTGACCTCAAGTGGTACAATGACATTTTAATGACAAATTCTATGTGTACCACTGTAGTTGAGGTCAAGAAAAATATTCATGACACAGTTATAATGGCCTCATGACAGCCAATGGTGGTCTCGCCCAGGGTGCAATTCAATGTAGAACCGCCACTGAGTCCACATCAAGTGTGCTATTTGGGACAGGACCATTAACTACACAAAACGCAAAAACAAACAAACAAACAAACAAAAAAACACAGGACATAACAGCATACCTTTAGCTAACTAATTGGTGCAATTTAATGCATGACAACAAAGAAACCCCATCTAGCCTGGTAGCTGGCTTACAATAATTTCTTTCGAGGGAAGGATTTCTTTCTGCGTTTCTCCTCTACCTTTTTCCTTTTTCTGCTCCCGACTTGTAGGTGTGCTTCATGATGATGAATAACCCTTTAAAATTATATTTTCCTGGCTTGTCTAGCTATATACACGTATGTCTGCTGCTGTCACCTCTCCTTAAATACTCCTGCCGCCCCTCACTGGAACACGAGACCGGTGTGGCACACAGGTGGACCTCATTCACCACTTATCTTCCCAACATTGCAGATGCCGCTCAGCCCCGCCCTGCTCGCCACACTCCCATTCATTTTAATAGAAGTGGCCCATCTCTGGTAGTATGTGCTAGCCCGAGGAGGATGAACTCAGTGCTTGGTCATGGTGCCTTATCTTCCTTGCCTATCCCACTGGACCATCTTTGGGAGTGCCTTGCCACCGTCACAGTGGAATTGCTTTTGGACAATATGTATTTTGAAAAGCACTATGCAAAGGAATTAAATAGTCACATTGAATATTGTATTATTTGAGATCCCATAGAATTTTAACAACATAATCTAAGAGATCATCCCTTGTATGGTTACATAAGCAATCATAGTTGGTTAACCAAGTTTTAGTTTATGATGTTGTTGGTCTGTATTGCTTTTGAGTAATGTTTGCAATTGTTTTTCTTCCACTAAATTTGTTTGGATGCATGTCTCACTCTCTTCAATTTGCCTTGGATTGGCTGTTCATTTCAATATTTGTTTATCAAATAGAGAGTCAAATAATGTTGAGTGCCGCATATCAAACGTAGTGTCCATTCAGGCAGGTCACATGAGTCAAGCTTACAATCAGCTGATGCTTAGCGTATCACGATGTCTACCTATACCATACGCTTATCAGAGCGGTCCTTTTTAAGTCCTCCTTTTATTCATTGCTTTAGCTGCCTTTCCATTGCATGGATGCAAGCTGTACTTAACACTTCTTTCCAAAAAATTAACTAGTTAATTAGTTTGCTTTTATTCTCAGTTCTTCACATGTTTACTGGCATGTCTCATCTGTTCAGGGTCTGTAGTGCTCGTAAAAAGTAATAACGTGAAGTGCACTGAATCTGCATTCATGAATATTTCCTGATTTATTTGGTTCATATACAGATGTGTGTCAGCATTCACAATTCTAGATATCATCAAATTAGCTGATTGTTCTCTGATGGCCAGTGTTGGCTAAGGTTATGAGTTATGTTTGTTCTTCAGCCAGATTTTAAGGATTTATGTTCAGGACTCACAATGTATGTTGGCTTAGTAGTTATTTTTTCATGTCCACTTGTTACTTGCATAAAGTGCTAGTTTGGAGCAATTTAGAAAATGTGTGGTCTTGCCAAGTTTTCATTTGGATAAAAAAAAACTATTAAAGAGCCCTGTTATACACAGTAAGGAAACAAGCGACTCAAGCCTTATATTTTGATCATTTAAACATGTGAGTCAGACGTAGAGCCCGGTAACCTGGCACAGCGGTTTTAAATTAAAATGGACGAGACACCTGGTGATACTCATTCTGGAGGAAAGAAGCCAGAGGTCTGGATCCTGGTTTCTGCCCGTCTCCACTGTTTGCTAGTCCAGATATCGGAGTTAACAACTTCATGCATGCTCACTCACTCTGTCGCATCGGAGCAGTGACAACAGCAGCAATTGCTGTTATAATGCATTCAAGCTCTTGGCCAATATTCTTCTGTTGCATACCAACAATGTTATGTCATCCAGGAATTAAGGACATTCAGTAATTAAAGCAGTGGATCTGGCTGAGGCTTGGCAATCCTCTCTAAGGATATGAGCTGTTTCATGGCTCTGTTTTAATTCTGTTTGGAAGCAATTATAATAAGCTAATCAATTTCTTCATCAATACTTTAATTGGACTCTAAGAAACTTTGAAATCTGGTGGGTGGTGACCCTTCAGGACCAGATTAGATCATCTATATGCTCTTCTACATTATGCCAGTATTTATATTCAAACTCCAGTTTTTAACTGCTTGGCTCCTTGCTGCAAGGGTGAATGCTTCCCTGATCGGATTCATCTTATCAGTGCTCTTTAGCTACTTGTTGCCTACATATATGGCTGCCTTGTACTGCTCTGGTTGTTTGCCTTCCCAATTAGGGTTCATTTATTCAAGGGTCACAAATATAACATTCAAGATTTTATGCCACGCTTAATTGGCAGTCCCTAACTTCATCTGGGTCTACACCATTAATCAAATTGAGTTTATAGTTGCATATGTATCTGCTCTTTATGCGTCAATAACAGTACTTCATTTAGGTCTACTCACAGCATGTCGCAATCATAAATATTAGATTACTTGCCTAGTCGCTGTAATCTCAGAATATTTCTTTTGGGGAAAAATAATATTTTTGTTGCTGAGATGGTCAATGTTTAGGAACACAGACTTATTTGGATTTGGAGTAAGTTCAATATAATTCTATTACCAAATCATCGCCAATACAATGTCAAGTTAATTATCTGCATTACGATTGGTCAGCTCTGAGTAATAGGACATGTTGCTTTGGTTTATCTGTTCAGGTAATAGCGACATGCTGTTGCCGTAAGTTTCTATATGGCAGGTTTAGGCAACATGCTGTTGCCGTAAACTCAGTTTTGGCTGTGTTTTGGTGACATGCTGTTGTCGTAAGCTCCTGTCTGGCCAGGTTTGATGACTGCATGCTCCTATCCAGTCAGGTTTGCCGACATGCCGTTGCCGTAATATCCTGTCCAGCTGGGTTTTTAGTAACATACTGTTGCTGTAAGCTCCTGTCCAGCTGGGTTTTTAGCAACATACTGTTGCTGTAAGCTCCTGTCCAGCCAGTTTTTTTGGCTACACGCTTGTTGCTTCAAGATGGTTTATGCTCTGCTAGTTTCAGTGTTTGTAAATACGAATTTGGAATTGCATTGCTTTGGTATGTCGACATCCAGCAATAAGTGTTTGCAGCCATGGATTCGATACGGAATCATTTGAGATTAGATAGCATTGGTTAGAGCTCATAGCTATGGATTTGTTATTTTGTTAATTTGATATTTCAACATTCATTCTGGCTGTCTTGATCCAGTTAAGCATCGGTCAGCATCATCTATTGGTTGGGGGATATTTGGCATATGGTTGGTAAATGGTCACAGCAAAAATATGCTAATATGGTAATGTGCTATTTCGTGAATCAATGAATGAATTATACACTTATATAGTATTTTTCTTACACTACACTCAAAGCACATTACATGATGAACAGGGGACTCTCCTCAACCACCACCAGTGTGCAGAATCCACCTGGATGATGTGACAGCAGCCATAGTGTACCACTATGCTCACCATACACCAGGTATTAGTGAAGAGAGAGTGATACAGACAACTTTGTTTGTGAGGTGATTATTACGGACATTAAAAAGTTACATTACAATGTAAATTGTAAATTAAATACATGTGTCCATTGAGTGTTTCTCAATGAAGTATGCATTGCTTAAGTGGCCCTATGGACATCAGTTTTATTTTTCCCCAAATCCTCCGTTATCCATTTTAGCTTAATTTAGAATTCAATGTTTTAAAAGTTTAATTAATTTCATCATCAAAAGTGTCTCATAAAATGAATTCCTAAAACTTCTAACAAGTGAATATAGAACAATTACTTTTCATTGTACAATTTTTTTATCAAACATTTCAGTACAACAACACTCTTGCTTGTGACATATTGCTTTATTATAATAAATAACAATTATAATTTTTTACTGTGAATTATACTATACACTTGAAATACATTTCTTTTTCACAATTTCATGAGTCTAGCTTTTTATTTTGATGTGTATTTTAGATGGTAAATTCACTTATCCAGATAAACAGTTTGCTACATGGCCAAGTGTGATCATTAAAGCGCAAAGGTTGTGATTTAATAATATAAAAATATAGTTTGCATGTGCTTTGCGCTTCACAGTGGATGAGCACTCTTCTCTGTCTTTTCATATAACTCACAGCGCACATGATTCTGTCGAGTTTGGAGTTATGAGAGGTCTGCTTCACACATTCACTTTAAAAGCACACAGCTCATGCAGAATACGATTGCAGTTTTTGCAGTTGAATAATCACACTTGTACATATGATTTTAAATTAATAAACGTCACATTTGTGTGTAAGCATTTGGAAGTTGTGTGTCAGTCAGACTGTGTGCAGGTATTGAATTGAGTTGGTGCTCTATACTACAAGTCCTACATAAACAATGGAATTGTGCAGGTTCACCACTATCGGCTAAGAACTACAAACTTCTGTCAAATTCGGCAGATTTGCATGTGAAAATGAGCTGCAAATGTGTGGCAAATTTGACAGAAGTATTTTTGGAAAGTGAAATGACAGCAACTGAAGATTCAGTAATATTCAAGTTTTAATTCTTTGTAACTTAATTTTTTATGGCTCAATCATACACTCTGCATCTCACACATGGTGACCAATTCTTTAAGTTCAAAGGTTTTCTAAATTATAGTCCAATATAAAGCAAAACATCTTATTTTAAAACAAACTAAAATATAAACATTACAAATTTTTAATCGACCCGAGTTATTGTGTAATTTTTTTTTACATGCCGTTCCATCTTGCACATGGTTGAGTGCTCGGCCTCTCAAAGTATATTCTTTTGCAAGCCCATATGATATGTTTGATACAATTTGCACAACGAATGTTTTGTGATGCTCTTTTATCACGGTCAATACCAGGCGCATGCTCTGACTCCACCTGTCTGTAAATTTAGGCTGCACGTGCACACTCCTTGCACACGGTGCTGATTACAAAAACTCAGGATCAGACCAAGAAATCCAATGTGTGAAAGCATCCTAAATGTGGTGCATTGTCATTTTGATCAGAATGTTAATGGTGTGTCTGATTTCAGTCGTACTAAAGCAATAACTTGTCTTTTTTTAAATGTAAACACTACATGAGTCCGGTTTGAAATAGAGCCAATATAAAGTTGAAAGCAAGCAGAGAAGAGCAACATGGTGGGTGGGTTTCATTCTGAAGTGATCATCCCTATTCCCTTTGAAGACTTTCATCCACTGTGAGAGCTTTGAAGGGCTAAAAGGTGTAGGGCTGAAACATAACATTTATTTGGAACTCACCTTTAACTAATTTTATTGGAAATTCTGTTTAAAGCGACAAACAGAATGTTTCAGTACAGAGAAGGCCAGGCTGAACACAGGAACAGAAACGGATGATGTGAGAACCCAAGTGTTGTTTGATTTACAAAGTGCTTTTATCCAAAGACACGACTCCAAAGAATACTCAACTCAATGTTACACCAACAATAAACCAATAAGAACAAGATACATGAACATGAGGGCAGCAGGATTTCACATGACAAGGTCATATGGTCTAACTAAACTTTTACTCTGGACATGCAGTGTAATTAATGATGTGCTAATCTATACACTGATACACAGACCAGAAATAGGAACTACATTTTCAAAATAAAAGACATGAACACAAAATATGCACTAAAACACATTTAAATGTGACACCTAGCATGTTTACATAAGAACTTAAACTTGTTTATCCATGTTCTAATATTTGGATATTTTTGGTCTGTAATGTCTCTAAGAAAGTTCATACTATGAGTACAGTTTAATCTTAAATTTGTTTGGAGACATTTCTTTTTTCCCTTTAGTTTGCCTTCAAATTTGCTTTGGATGGAGACATTGTTTTTGTGTTTACAGACATATTTGTTTATGCAATAAACCTTTAGCCTAACCATTTGATTGGTCTTTGCCATCCTGTTATGCATTTTGGCAGTCAAATAAATGTGGAGCACCAGTCTTTTGTTACTGCTGAGATTACAGAAGAGCTGCATTTAAGATCACCTGAATTACAATGAAATCTACAGTCACTGTGCTCCTGTTTTTAAATCTTTTTGGACTGAACTCCAGTCTCTATAGAAAACACTTTTATGTAAAAGAGTCTATGACCTGGGAAAATGCACGTTTGTACTGCAAACAGAACTATGGTGATCTGTCCACCACCAGCAGTGAAGATCTAAAAAATTTCTCTAGCAATTTAGAAATCTCTGGAGAATACTATTGGATTGGACTTAAAAGACATGAAGCCAAGTGGAAGTGGTCTGGTGGTCAAAAAGGAACAATTAATGATTGGGACACTAATCAAGGATATAAAGATGATGAAGATTGTGGTGCTGTAAACAAATCCGTTGGAAAACTGCATGATTTTCCTTGTGATGAACAATTAACATTTTATTGCATGACAGATTTGAATGTTATCCTGGAGAATAAGACATGGGAAGAGGCTCAGGACTACTGCAAACAACAAAACACTGACCTGGCCTGTCTAAGTTCAAAGAAAGTGAATGTGGTTAAGAAATTGATGCAGTTATCTCAGACAGTTAATGTGTGGACTGGATTGCGCTTTTTAACTGGTCAATGGTTCTGTGTCGGTGGAGATGACTTAAAATATCAGGCCTGGTCTGCAACGGAAGAGCTCCAGTGTCCTACAACAAAGCGCTGTGGAGTTCTGGATATAGACAAGAATGTTTCTGAACCCAAAAACTGTGAGGAGAGACACAACTTTATCTGTTCCCCTCAAGGCAAAGTGAAAAAATATGATGATAATAGTGACAATGATAATGATGACGACGACGATGATGATGACGACGACGATGATGACGAAGATGAAGAGGACGACGATGAGGATATTTAATTAATTAGAATATAATTAGACTGACCCTTACCTCAGCTGTAGCATAAAATCCCATTGTAATATCACTAAGGAATCTGCCACAATTTTCACCAGGGAGCAAATAGCACATGCCACTATTCTCAATAAGTGTAAATAGCATCTACCGTACCTTAATTTGGTCATTTAAGTCTTTCTTATTCGACTTTCTATAGACTTCGAATTTCATTAAAGTTAATTATTAATTTGTGCATGAGATTAGTGTGTTTGGTTAGATATATATATATATATATATATATATATATATATATATATATATATATATATTTTTGAACTTATGAAGCAGTTATATGTGCTTATAAACTTCAATTGATTGATTTTCAATGTTACTTCTGAATAAATTGATTTAATACATTGTTTGCGTTCTATATGCGTTCTATATTTCCACCTATTTTCAGTTATTATCAAAGACAGAAAACACACACACACACACACACACACACACATATGTATACATATAAACGCACAAAACATCTTACAGCTAAAAGAAATTAAGGAGGAATTTAGAAAGAAACCATAACCTCTTTACTTAGTCATACATTTTTGGGGCATTTACGTGTAAATGGTTGAAATCATACTTACTCTATGTGATAGATAAATTGTTTCGATAAATATCCACTTGTATGCTACGTCTAAAGGATGCTTTTATTTAAAAATGTTCTTTAATATTAAAATTTTTTCTCAAGCCTTTTGATCTCGAGACTTTTTTTTTTTAAACCAATACCCCTTGTTGTTTGCTTTTTGTTGTTCAGTATTGTGTAGGGGACACTTTTCTTTCATTTACACTGACAATAATTGTATTGTTCCAATTGATGTATATTTCTTATTTCTCCACTAAGAGAGTTCTGTAAGTTTTTTCTTGTCAAAAATAAAAAGTTCCCGCTTTCTGTCTGTTCTCGTCCAACAACAGCCAATCACGAGAGATTTGAAGCGATGCAGCCAATCAATACAGTATTTGGTCATCAGCCAATAGCATTTGTTAACAGAAAGGATTGGGCCCCGCCCCTGAGTGTCAAAACCGACTTGTGTGCAAAAAATTACTTGCGCGTGTGTGCAGAAAATTAATCGCGCGTTTGTACAGATCTGCGCTCGCGTGTGCAGAAAAGAACTCGTGAGTGTGCAGAAAATAACTCGCGCATGTGTACATTTAGGCGCGCGTGCAGAAAATAACTCGCGCGTGTGTGGGACTTGTTAATTTGTTTGCAAAATCATATTTTTTGTGCTCGAGTTTGTGATTTGCAAGTTCTGCAGGTTTAAATTTTACGTGCGAGCTGTGTCATGGTGCTCACACTGTTGAAATTCACTTGCGCGTTGTGTTTTTGCGCTTGCGCTGTTTTGTCCAATATTAAACGCTATATTTATCCCTCTCGGAGGCTTCATTAGCCTGATAAGGGACCGGGTGTTTAGAATCACGACCCAGCCCCGCCCTCTGCCCTGCCACAGTCTCATTCGCCCATTCACACACCAATGACAGCAGAGTTACCATGAAAGGTCAGTGTCTTGCCCAAGGACACTTTGGCATGTGGAGTCATGTGGGCAGGGAATCGAACTGCCAACCCTGCAATTAGTGGCCAACCCCCACAAAAACACAGAAGGGTAAAATAAAAGTAATCCTAGCTAAAAAGAACATTTAATTGCAAAATATTACATGAGTTTTAATGAGCTAGCTAGTGTAATCTACCTCCCTGATGAAAAAAGTCAGAAACAAGTAGAACAATAATGTACTGCACAAATTTAACCTTTATCATGAAATCATGAAGAAACACTAAACACACTGTACACTATTTTAATTAACTTTACTCAAATATTAGAACTTGGTTAGCCAGTTATGGATTATGGTCCTGCGAGGCCACTGGGCACAGAGCACAATTATTGTCCATAATTTATGGAAGTTTCATCCCCTTCAAACTGTAAATGCCTACGAAAATTGACCATTGTTCTACTTTTATTTAAAATTGACATTTGAAATGACAAGGCCATTATGTTAGACTGTGGGTCTGTAGTATTTGTTATGAAAAAGCTAATAGCTAAAAATATTTAGAAACTTTTTACAACAACTTTCAAAGTTGTAATAAAAATGTGGAATAATGAAGGCCTCTTTTAAACTTTTTTTGTTGGTGTAGCTGCAGCTGTTCCCTGTTCAAAGGATGTTCTATAGGAATGAGTTTCCTGTATCTGTACCCTCACGTATCCCACGTAGCTCAAACATATATGTTATACCCATATAGGGTAAAGAACTATTTAATTGGTGGGGGTCCAATGGAATGTGGTTTTTATGGACCATATAACGAAATGCAGAACAATAAACGTTGAAGAAGGATTTGATAGCATTGGGTCTCTGTGTCATTTCTTTCTTCCCTCAGCTGAGCTGCATCAAGATGGGGATTGCAGATCAGAAAAATTAATTAAATACATTGAATGACAAAATTATCTAACAGATTTGGGGGCTCATCCGGGATCTCTCCAGACAGGTAAGACTGATTTAATTATCAAGTATTAACCTGTCGGATGAGAGATTGAGTAAAACGTAGTTTAATTTGGCTCGATATTGACAATAACTCCATTAATAATTCTGCTTGGGGGCCTCATCAAAGAGATGATTTTTACCCTATTATAAATAGGATGGAAGGTTTAACCCTATTATAAATAGGAAAAACCCCACAACCGCAGCAGTAGTTTAAAGGGTATTATTATTCTGGTGTGAATAAGAAGAGGATTGAAATTGTCCAAAGGAAAAGACGGAGAATATAGAAAATTTGACCTGCATTATTGTTCTGCATAAAACCGTGTCAATCGGGAATTTTATTGTAGTATTATTAAAAGGGTGACATTATGGGACAGGAAATAAGTCGCCCGTTATCGAATGAAACTCCAAAACAGTGGATGTTTCGCAATAATCAGGGTTTCAATACTGAACCATATATTAGTAATCTGGCCAGATGGCTAGAAGTAAAAACACAATTAGATCCATATCCTAGAGATGGCTCATTTATTGATCAATTTGTGAGCGAATCAAAATCTATGGTTAAAAAAGGGTGGGGGGACCCTCAGTGGGATTATAAATACATGAAAGAGTCATACGAGGTATGGAAGAAAATGAAACCATTCCGGGACAAAGGTCCTGAACGAAAAGAAGCTAATCAAATACACGCAGCGGTCTCTGTGTCGGAACAACCGCCTAAATATGATATTGTCGTGAACAAAGCTTTAACCCCTAACCTCCCAACGACACCATGCACATTATGTATCCCGATTTAACACAATTAAAGGGCAACTCATTCGCTGCAGCTGCAGTCACGGCCGTATTCGATTCAGAATCAAAGAAAGATACGAGCGAAGATACAACAGCTGCATTTCCTTTTATCCAGTGCCCAGATGGATATAACATCATTCCACTAACAATGTCAGAGGTGCTGGCAATATGCAAGGAATTACCCGACCCAGTTAGATCTCCCCTACAATACGTAAATATTTTAAATTTGTACAATGTACAATCAACTGACCGGATGCGATTATAGATTCACATTGTCCAAAACATTACCTCCAGACGTAACGGAAATGGTATTAGTTGATAAAGTGCCTTTGCTGGATTTAAAATTCGATCAGCCATGAGTGGAGGAAGGAAAAACCGGTCAGGAAGAGACTTTAAAGGAACATCCATAGACTGGGCATGAGGAGACAATGCCTTACAATGGAGCCTTACCGATATTTTTTAGAGATCTCCTCAAATTTCTGCAGGGCATGGCCGCATCCAGACAAGATATTACACATGCGGCTAATACGAAACAACAAAGAGACGAAGGAATCTCCCCACATACCCCACAGAATGTACATCCCCCTACAGAAGCCCACAGAGCACTGAGCCCTCCGCATAAGCATTAGCATCAACGCTGCGTTTCGATAACTCAGCACTGCCTTTTATATCGTTAAATATTGCCCACAAACCATATACATTTCTTGTCGATACTGGTGCATCTAAATGTTCATTAACAGTGCATTGCTATGAGGGCTCTATTACTGGATGCACTCTAAACTCTGTGGGAATTAATGGCATTCCTGTTAAGTGTCAGATGACACCAAAATTACCTGTAACGTCTCCTGATAACCCAAACTTGTTTAAAATGCATGATTTTGTGATTTTGCCTGACTCTCCGTTCTGCCTACTGGGTCGTGATCTGATGCATAAAATTGGGGCAAAAATTACTTTTGATTCTAACTCACTACAATTACTGTTTCCATCAGTTTAGTGTCAGTCTGTGTATACAGGACATTGCAGACAAGTTTGCAGCTCAACATCTGTCGACACTTCTGATACAAAACAGGAAATGCTCAACGTCAACCCAGCATTATGGACCGCCCACAAAGATGAGGCGGGCCTTATTGACGTAAGACCATATGTTGCCAAACTCTGCTCTAACTAACCAGTATATTGCAAACAGTATCCACTATCCAAAGAAAAAGAACAAGGCATTGGCCCAAGGTATTTTAAAAACTACTCATTCACCATACAACACACCAATTAATCCAGTAAAGAAAGCTAATGGTACATGGCGTTTAACACAAGATTTGAGGAAAATGTATGATTTAATTATTCCATTGTCACCTGTGGTACCGGATGTGCACACTATCATTAACTCAATTCCAGCAGACCCCACTCATTTACTGTTATTGATTTATGTTCTGCCTTCTTCAGTGTGCCAGTTGCACCAGTTATGCAGCCCCTGTTTGCATTCACCTATGGCCAACAGTACACTTGGACCTGAATGCCTCAAGGATTTCGAGACTGGCCTGCTGTGTTCTCTGCTGTAGTGCACGCTACTCTCAAAGATACCAAGCTGCCACCACAGACCTGTCTGCTGAAATATGCTGACGACATCCTGGTTTCCGGCCCGGACATTGAGTCATGCACATCCACTTCAACTATTGTGTGCAATGTATTAGCGAAGGCGAAGGCACGTTTCAAAAGAAAAAGTTATACAGTCAATAAATCAAACATATTGCATAAGTGGGGTACGAAGTGCAGTAAAATTAATTCTGGACTCATGTCTAACGTGCGCACAGAATAACAGACACAAGTCTATGAAGCACGACTCATTACCGCACCCGGAATTGCCGTTCCAACACATGCAAATAGATTTTACTCATATGTAGCCATGCAAGAATAATGTCTAGGTTACGAATGTAACCTCCGTTCCCCGATGGAGGGAACGAGACATTGTGTCGGAGAAGTGACACTAGGGGTCTCTCTTGAGCACCGAATATACCTCTGATCTATGAAAAAAGGCCAATGAGAAGTTGGCAGCTAGTATTTGCACACCCTGCCCCCGGACATACGGGTACAAAGGTGAGGAAAATACTAGAGTTCATTCAGGATTTTTCTGAGGAGCCGGAAATGGTCCGGCCACTACAGTGGCTCGGCTCCACAACGTGGCTGGGAAGGACACAATGTCTCGTTACATTCGTAACCTCCGTTTCTCCACGTTGTGTCAGAGAAGCGACACTAGGGGTCCAATTTAAATCACACCATGCGCTGAGCCATGTACGTGTTCTGACACAGGAGCGGGCAGGTGTTTCACGTGCCAGACGACTGGCTGTATCAGACTGCACGTACCCTTCCCCAATGCCCCACAAAAGTCGTCGGAATCCTTTTGGTTACCCTGACAGGGGAACAAGGCGACGCTTGCCAACCTGGGAACGGGCTAAGCCTGGCTGGGCCTCTTTTCTCTCTATGTTTCTCGCATAGAGCAATAGACAGCCGGGGCCCTTACATGCACTGAGGGAAGGGGGTCTTACCCAATTTCCTATTATTTCAGGGGGAAAAGGGAGTGGTAGTAACCTTGGGCATGTAGCCCGGTCGCAGTCTTAGGATCACAGGAGTGTCTGCCGGACCGAACTCCAGGCAAGTGTCGCTGAGAGAGAACGCTTGCAGGTCCCCGACCCTCTTGATGGAAGCGAGCGCGATCAGCAGGGCAGTCTTAAGAGAGAGGGCCCTGAGTCCAACTGATTCTAGTGGCTCGATGGGGGGTCTCTGGAGGCCCGCAAGGACTACCGAGAGATCCCAGGAGGGGAACAGGCTTGGCCGGGATGGATTTAACTTCCGGGCACCTCTTAGGAACCTGATGATTAAGTCGTGCTTACCAAGGGACTCGCTGTCTACTGCGTCGTGGTGGGCCGCGACAGCAGCAACATACACCTTCAAGGTGGACGGGGACAGCCTCCCCTCCAACCTCTCCTGCAGGAATAGGAGCACTGACCTAACTGCGCACCTCTGTGGGTCTTCAGCCCGGGAAGAACACCAATCTGCGAACAAGCGCCACTTCAGGGCGTAGAGCTGCCTGGTGGAAGGGGCTCTGGCTTGGTTGATCATGTCTACGATCTTCCGCGTCCCATCCAGGAACCAGACGTGGAGTTTCCAGAGGTCTGGATGTGGATGCCAGAGGGGGGCTGAAGGCGGACCTGTGGTCGCGTCCAGCATGCCGGGACTGTTGAGATCTGGTGGCAGAGTGCTGTGAGAACGGCATTTGCGGGCCAGATGACCCAGAGGCAAAGTAAATAGCTCTTTTATTGAGAATTTGTGTACCGGTGCCCCGGTTAAGGGGAGCGGCAAATGAAATGTATTCAAAAGAAAATTCTCCTCCCGGCCCTCCACTAGGGGAGTGGGCTTACCATCTCTGGAGCTAACATCTTGGGCTCTGGGTTGTCCGTTTCAGGAGCACCTGGGAGCCTTCCAGGTCCTTGAGGCGGTCCGTGAGACAGGGGCGTCTGCTTCCTGCGGAGCGCTCGACATGTGGGCTGAGAGCTGGGCTCAGGTTGAGGCGGAGCAGCTTGTTGTTTCCTCGCAGGGGGACACCCTCGGCAAGCAGACAGGGCATGGCCCAAGGCGGCAGGTTTGCGGTGGGGCAGGATGTGAGAGATCGCCTCTGTTTCTTCACCGCGGATAACTGCTGGGTAACGTCCTCAGCGGTGTCGCCAAAGAGGCCAAACTGGGAGACTGGGGCGTCGAGAAGTGAGTCATGTCGGTCTCACGCATCTCCATCAGGTTCAGCCACAGGTGTCGTTCCTGGACCACGACGGTGGCCTGCCCGGAGTGACTGTGCTGTGACCTTTGTGGCTCTAAGGGCAAGGTCGGTCGCTGAACGCAGTTCCTGCAGCACGTCGGGATCAGGGCTACCCACATGCAATTCTTTAAGCACCTTGGCCTGGTGGACTTGCAGGAGCGCCATGGCGTGCAGGGCGGAAGCGGCCTGTCCGGTGGCGCTGTAGGCCTTCGCTATCAGCGAGGATGTTGTCCTACAGGCCTTGGAGGGGAGTACAGGGCGACAAGGCCAGGTGGTAGGGTTTCCAGGGCATAGGTGAAGCGCAACAGCCCTATCCACCGGGGGAATCGCCGTGTATCCGTGGACAGCTCCGCGGTCGAGGGTAGCGAAAGCGGATGAGCGAGTGGCTTTGTGACGTGAGGTGAAAGGTGCTCTCCACAGCGAAGTCAGCTCATCGTGCACCTCCGGTAAAAACAGGACTGTGGGGCGTGGCCGTGAGCGCCGCCCAGACACCAGGAACCAGTCATCCAACCGCGATGGCTGTGGGGAGGACGGAGGGTTCCAGTCCAAGCCCATGCTGGCGGCGGCCCAGGAAAGCATGTCGGACATCTGAGCGACAGCCTCAGCCTG
Source organism: Xyrauchen texanus (assembly GCF_025860055.1). Taxonomy (NCBI): domain Eukaryota; kingdom Metazoa; phylum Chordata; class Actinopteri; order Cypriniformes; family Catostomidae; genus Xyrauchen; species Xyrauchen texanus. Next base: position 16,740,459 of record NC_068276.1, read on the forward strand.
GGCTTGCTGGCCCAAAGGTGGCAGCCCAGGGGAGTCATCCGCATCAGACGCCGCACTCTCCAATGCAGCGGCGAGCTCATCTGCTTCGAGCTCCAGAGGATAAGCAGGCTGGCAGTGAGGCGAGCCGCTGTTGCCTTGAGCACGGACGGGAGTCAATGAGCATGCCGGGGAACAGGTGGTCCGCGGGTCTCTGGTACCCGATGGAGCCGCACCCGCTGCCATCCCCAGATTGCTTCCAGCGCCACTCGCACTGTCCTCAATCCCGTGGGAAGAAGGAGCAATGCGAGGGGTGGCTGGAGTGGCTCGCTCTTGGTTGAAAACGAGCCGCGACTGCAACGTTGTCATGGTCATGTTCTCGCAGTGAGAACATGAGCCATCCACAAACGTAGCCTCGGTGTGATTGCTACCCAGACACACGAGACAACGCCTGTGGCCGTCTGAAGCACTCTACCGCATCCAGGAAGTACACAGTGGCGGAAAGGCATCTTTATACAGACGCGTCCTTAAAAGGACGTTCAACACCGCTGTGTATGCTCTTTTAGAGAAAATCACTCTTTTAGAGGAAATCACTCTTTTAATAACTCTTAGAGTTTGTTTCTGCACTGTCGAAGCGCCCAGGGGCAATTGCACTGCCGTGCAAAGAAAGAGAAAATTGCCGCTGTAATGCGCCGTCAATCCAACAGCTTGCAGAGCGTCAGAGGAATACTGGAACTGGTGTGATCTCACACGAACAGCATGCACAACCATCGGCTCAGAAGAAAATTTCTGAATGAACTCTAGTATTTACCTCACCTTTGTACCCGTATTTCTGGGGGCGGGGTATGCAAATACTAGCTGCCAACTCCTCATTGGCCTTTTTTCATAGATCAGAGGTATATTCGGTGCTCAAGAGAGACCCCTAGTGTCGCTTCTCCGACACAATGTGGAGAGAGCTACAGAAGGGGAACAAATTATTACTCGTGATCGTGGACCATTTATTGTTTTTACAGTTTACGGAGTGCCGAGTCTGCTCATTGTTGCTAATACTCAAGGTATTAATGTAACATACTGTTATCACAAATTAGAGTTTGCTGTGTTGTAATCTAACCACGTTGGACTGTTGTGTATTTACGCCATCGCGGATGAGACCGGCACACTGTGTTTATCCATTAAAGGACCATAGGTCGTGGGACAGGTTACGAGCCGTTCACCGCGTCTCCGAGTGATAAACTAACAGTTGCCTTCTCTCCCACGATCGCGAAACAGGCTTCAGCGCCACCACTTTATTCTCTCTCTCTGTCGTACTAACCACACATGGGAGCGACCCCTCACAAACATTTTGCTAGTAGATAACTTTGTGATAAAGCTTAGCTTTTTCCCCATGTTCTCGTGCAAGCGGAGACAAGCTGTAAACGGGCAGACGCCATTAACCGGCTTCTCTCCGCCCACATTCGCGGTCATACTCTCTGGCCGGAAATCTCACGTGATGTACTCTCCACGAGAGTCACGTCCGCCATTTTGTGCGCATCACTCCTCACACACACACACACACACACACACACACACACATATACCGTCCTCTCATGTGTTATAGGCTTATTTAGGTTACCATATCTAATCACGTCACTGTTTAGTTTGTAGTTGAATGTTGGAAGTTTATTGACTGCATTGTATTGATTATTCATTGATATTATATTTTCAGTAAACTTCGTTATAATTAAAAGAGAAGTGTTTTGGTTTGTTTTGCATACACGTGTCAAAGGCTGGCAGGGGATGCCAGTGCTCGAATTCAAACCTTTGTTGTTTCCTTTTTAATCTTGATGATCTATGGACATCAATTTTCCTAAGAGAACAATCTAATATTGAGACTGTTATACTGTCTGGTTATTAGTCCCTGATTCCAGGGTGGTGCCCTGTCTACATTAATCCTAATTAATATTCTATTGATTTTAATAATTGACAATTATCTTTGATGATTGTTGAATTTGAAGGATCAATAAGCTAGTGTTAAGTCTAATCAATGTTTAATTAATTTTAATAATTAATTATTATCTTTGATAATAATTAATATTCTATTAAATTTGATGATTGTTGATTTATAGGATTAAAAAAACTAACATTGATTCTAATCAATGTTCTATTGATTTTAATAATTAATAATTATCTATGATAATTATTAATTATTGCTAATAACCAAACCCGCTCCTAAACTGTGAGCCCTACAATAATGTGTTTGCTGACTAGCAGTTTGAGAGGTCTGACTTCCTCCATATAGAGTTTTATACTAGAGTGGTCTCTGTTGAACTTGAATGGTGCACATAAGTTTTGCATTTTCCACCGGTCGTCAAAATATCGCGTGAAGCCCGACTGAATCAAGCAAGTTTCCGCTTTGCACTGTTCGAGAGCTCTGGTGATCTGGAGCGCACTAGTGTACGCTGTGGCGGTTCATGTGAAAGCACGCTTCATTCTCCTGCACAGATGTGCCTGTAAGTTATGAGAGGCATAATTAGTGCTTGTAAAGCTCTCAACGTGAGATGAAAACAATTAATATGCAAATATAATCATTATAATTGTATAATACAATTATAATACAAGCTATGAGTCGCCAGACATTCCCAGAATTTTCAATGCAAGAAAACCTCTGAAAAAACATCACCCTCCAAAGTGGATACCCTTAATAATAATCAGCCCGCAGAGTAGCGTCATGCATATGTGCTTCTGCAACAGCCAGTTATAATACGAGCTGCCAGATTCAAATCGGCTTTTGCACCGACACTGTAATGAATCAGACATGTCGGGCGGATCCATTTGCAACAATAATTTTAATGGGCAGACTTCAAGGAAACGTAAAGGTTCTCAACAAAGAGCAACACAAGGCAAAGATCCAGTCTGATGCCCGGGGAGGGGTTCAACTCAGGTGAGACGGTCCGGCTCGAGGCGAGATCAGCAGCAGACGACAAAGAGGCGTGAGACAGGCTTGGTTCGGGGCAGGCGGCGAGATATCAGAGTCCAGTAACAGGTACGGGTCGTTAGGCAGGCTGCAGGCAGACAGAGAGGTTAGTAACAGGCTGGGATCGGAACAATAGAGTAACTTAGAGAACGCTCAGACATGCAACATGGGGTGAAACAATACTTCGCACTGAACGCTGAGTTAATGGGGCAGATATAGTCTCAGGGCGAGAGCTTAATGCGGGACAGCTGGGAAGCAATCAATGCTTAATGATCACTGCCATACTGAAGCAAGAGGCACTTAGTATTCAGGGAGAGAGAGCGAGAGTGCGTGGAGTTGGCAGTGCTGGCGCCATAACAGAGCCCCCTCCTGCGAGCGTCTCCTGGCGCGAGAGAACTGATGACGGCGAGGTCTGCCGCGAGGTCGAGGGGCCGGTCTATCAGGGTGATTGTGATGGAAGTCTTGAGTAAGGGACGGGTCTAGTATGTCATTGGCGTTGACCCAGGAACGTTCCTCTGGCCCAAAGCCCTCCCAATCAACGAGGTATTGGAGATGCCCGCCACGACGTCTAGAGTCCAGCAGACAATGCACCTGGTAGGTCTCCTCACCCTCTAACAGGATTGGTTGGGTGGCCGTATCCTCTGAGTCCCCTGTGCGCTCTACAGATTGGGTGGAGGCTGGTTTGAGCAGGGAGACGTGGAACGTGGGTGAGACGCGCAGGTGTCTGGGCAAGTCAAGACGAAACGACACAGGGGTGATTTCACGGACGATCTTGAATGGGCCCAAGAATCTCGGACTTAGTTTCTTGCAGGGCAGCCTGAGGCGTAGGTCTCGTGTGGATAGCCACACCCATTGGCCGGGTTGGTAAACAGGTCCTGCCCGGCGACGCCTGTCTGCCCTCTCCTTGCCGCGTCTTATAGCACGCTGGAGGTGAGTGTGGGCCAAGTTCCAGGTCCTCTCACTCGCCGAGCCAATCATCCACGGCAGGGACGCTGGTGGGCTCACCTGACCAGGGGAACAGTGGGGGCTGGAACCCGAGGACACAATGGAAAGGGGTCATCCCGGTAGAGTGCTTGCGGATGGAGTTCTGGGCATATTCGGCCCACATCAGGAAGCGGTGTCAATCCCCTGCTGGCGATGGCAGTAGGAGCGAAGAAGCGGGAAACCTCCTGGTTGAGGCGCTCCACTTGTCCGTTGGCCTGGGGTGGTACCCGATGTGAGACTCACGTTGATCTGTAGTCTCCCACAGAAGGCATTCCAGACGCGGGAAGTGAACTGGGGTCCCCTGTCAGACACAATGTCCTCTGGTAGCCCGTAGAACCGAAAGACATAGTTACACAGATGTTCCGCTGTCTGCAGACCGGTGGGGAGCCTGGGGAGCGGCATGAGCCGACATGCCTTGGAGAAGCGGTCGATGACGGTCAGAATGGTCGTGTAGCCCTCGGAGGGAGGCAGATCCGTGATGAAGTCCACCGCGATGTGGGACCAAGGCCGTTGGGGAACAGGCAGGGGTTGAAGGAGACCCGCGGGTAGCAGGCGAGAGGATTTCTGGGTGTTACAGACCCTACAGAGGCGAATGAATTTGCTCGTGTCTCGGGGGAGCGTGGGCCACCAGTACCGGTTCTGAAGGAGCTGGGTGCGTGGCAGTGATTCGGGTGCCCGGAACAGGGAAGGGCGTGCACGTGGTTTATCACCTTGTCGCGGAGGGTTTCTGGTACAAAGATCCTCCCAGTGGGGCAGTCCGAGGGATCTCGAGGTCAGCGTTGGCCTGGGTGCACTCAGTCTCGAGGTCCCATTGAACCGGTCCGAGGACGAGAGCTGGGTTGATAATCGGTTCTGGAGTTGGGGCCTCCGTTTCGGAGTCGAACAGTCGAGACAGAGAATCAGCCTTGGTGTTCTTCGAGCCAGGACGGTAGCTCACTGTGAAGTGGAACCGGGAGAAGAAGAGAGTCCACCGGGCTTGACGTGCGTTCAGTCTCTTGGCCGTACGCAGGTACTCCAGATTCTTGTGGTCTGTGTACACGAAGAATGGGTGAGTCGCTCCCTCGAGCCAGTGGCGCCACTTCTCGAATGCTTACTTCATTGCTAACAACTCGCGGTCTCCGACGTCATAGTTCCTCTCTGCTGAACTCAACTTCCTGGAGTAGAAAGCGCAGGGATACAGCTTGGGGGGGTCGCCCTGACGTTGAGAGAGGACCGCTCCCAGCCCGGTGTTCGAAGTGTCCACCTCCACCACGAAGGGTAGCTCAGGGTTAGGATGGTGCAAGATGGGAGCAGAAGTGAAGCTGTTCTTGAGTTGCTTAAAAGCCCGGGAGGCAGCCTCGTTCCAGGGTCGCCCTCTCGTGCCCTTCCGAACCAGGGCTGTTAACGGGGATGCTACAGAGCTGAAGCCTCTGATGAAGCGGCGATAGAAATTGGCGAAACCCAGGAAGCGTTGCAACCCCTTCAGGGTAGAGGGTTGGGGCCAGTCTACGACTGCTCTCACCTTATTCTCATCCATGGCCACGCCCTCCGGGCGGATGACGTACCCCAGAAAGGTTGTAGATGTCTGGTGAAAGTCACACTTCTCTATCTTGGCGTAGAGTTGGAACCGAAGGAGTCTTTGAAGTACAGCGTGGACATGCTGCATGTGGGCTTCGAGGGTGTCGGAATAAATCAGAATGTCGTCTATGTAGACGATTACACTTCGGTGGAGCAGATCACGGAGGACGTCGTTGACGAAGGATTGGAAGATGGCAGGGCTGTTAGAAAGGCCGAACGGCATGTCGAGATATTCATAGTGCCCAGTGCTCGTGGAGAAGGCAGTCTTCCATTCGTCCCCCTCTCGGATCCGAACCAGGTTATAGGCGGAGCGCAGGTCCAGCTTGGTGTAGTATTTGGCCGTGCGAAGCAGCTCCAGAGCGGCCGGTACCAGCGGCAGTGGGTAACGGAACTTAACGGTACATTCGTTCAGTGCTCTGTAGTCGATGCAGGGTCGCAGTCCCCCGTCTTTCTTCTTGACGAAGAAGAACCCTGCTGACAGAGGGGACGTGGAGGGACGGATGAACCCCTTTGCGAGCTCCTCCTCCACGTATTTTCGCATGGCCTCGGTCTCAGGTTGGGACAGTGAGAAGATACGGCCCCTGGGTGGTGTGTTGTTGGGTACGAGGTCTATGGCGCAGTCGTATTCCCGGTGGGGCGGTAGCTTGGTGGCTTTGACCTTGCTGAAGACCTCGACTAGATCGTGGTATACAGCAGGTAGGCGAGATAGCACGGCGTCGTCTCGGGACTCGGCAATGCCTTGGACCTTTAAGGGTTTGACGACAGACAGACACTTTGAGAAACACCTCTCTCCCCAGCTGACTATCTGCCCGGTAGTCCACTCCAACTGGGGGTTGTGCTTCCTTAGCCAGGGTAAGCCCAGGATGACCGGGGTGTGAGGAGCTTGGAGAACGTAGAACTGGACCTCCTCATGATGGAGTTGGCCGGTCCGCATGCGAAGCGCCTGGGTCATGTGCGTGATGCGTCCTGTGCCGAGTGGACGTCCGTCGACAGCCTCTACTGACAGCAGAGATGTGGTTATCTCGTGAACCTGGGCAAAAACTTTGGACATGAAATTGCCGGCTGCCCCGGAGTCAACTAGGGCAATGGTATTTACAGCTTGCCCCTTAATAGTGAATTCAAGAGGCACTGATACACAGGTGAGAGGATTTAAACAGTCGAGGGTCAGACTCACCGTGGTTCTGTCCTTGTATGCAGGTCGTAGAGGGCAGTGCAGAGGGCAGTGCAGACGGAAGTGACCGGAACCCCCGCAGTACAGACACAGGTTCAGAGATCGGCGACGCTCCCTCTCCTCCTCGGAGATGTGTGAGGCGTTGATTTGCATCGGCTCGTAGGTCTCAGCAGACGAGTTAGAAGCACGTGGTGCGGGACTGACGCGCATAGCGCTCGTTGGGCGGAGACTGGGGTGTCGTGAGCGCATCAGGTTGTCCAGCTGGATGGTGAGATGAACAAACTGATCCAAATCCTTTCCCTCGTCGCGACAGGACAGCTCCGCTTGCAAATCGTGTCGGAGACCCCTTCGGAAAACCACCTTGAGAGCGTTCTCCGTCCAATTGGTTTGGGCCGCCAGCGTTCGGAATTTGAGGGCGTACTCTGAGGCGGGCGATCTCCCCTGTGAGAGTTCCAAGAGAAGATCCTCAGCTCCTTTCCCCTCCTTGGCATGCTCGAACACAGCTTGGAAACGCTCCAGAAATTCTCCGTAGGAAGAGAAGGCGGAGCCATCTGGTTTCCAGACCGCGGTGATCCACTCCAACGCGCGACCGGTGAGCAGCGTGCACACAAAGGCGATTTTGCTGGCATCAGTGGCGTGCAGGGCTGTCTGCTGGGCGAGATACAAAGAGCATTGAAGAATAAAGCCCCTGCATTTACTTGGGTCACCCTCATACCTCTCTGGGCGCGCGAGGTGTGGGTTGGAGCTCGCAGTGTGCGGCTGGTCCAGCGGGAGAGGCGGCGCGGTGAGTGTTGGAGCGGCCGTGGGTGCCGCGATGGATTTCTGCAGGGCTCGTACCGCTGAGACCAATTCCTCCGTGAGCGTGGTCAGGCGGGAAAGCTGGTGATGATGGGCGGCCAGCTGAGAGGCTTGGTTGGTGACAGCGGCCGACAGAACAGTTATTGTCGCTGGGTCCTCGTTCGGTGAAGTATTCTGTTATGAATCAGACATGTCGGGCGGATCCATTTGCAACAATAATTTTAATGGGCAGACTTCAAGGAAACGTAAAGGTTCTCAACAAAGAGCAACACAAGGCAAAGATCCAGTCTGATGCCCGGGGAGGGGTTCAACTCAGGTGAGAAGGTCCGGCTCGAGCCGAGATCAAAGAGGCGTGAGACAGGCTTGGTTCGGGGCAGGCGGCGAGATATCAGAGTCCAGTAACAGGCACGGGTCGTTAGGCAGGCTGCAGGCAGACAGAGAGGTTAGTAACAGGCTGGGATCAGAACAATAGAGTAACTTAGAGAACGCTCAGACATGCAACATGGGGTGAAACAATACTTCGCACTGAACGCTGAGTTAATGGGGCAGATATAGTCTCAGGGCGAGAGCTTAATGCGGGACAGCTGGGAAGCAATCAATGCTTAATGATCACTGCCGTACTGAAGCAAGAGGCACTTAGTATTCAGGGGAGAGAGAGCGAGAGTGCGTGGAGTTGGCAGTGCTGGGCGCCATAACAGACACAGGCTGTGCTTATCAAGCGTCTGCTATTTTTATTAGTTCAAACAGTTACTAATACAGACTTTTAAACCACATAAGTTTATTTGATTGAAGTTGAAGTCCATTATAATATCTATAAAGACAGCCTTCATGCTTTCAATTTGGAATTAGGCACAGCTGGGCAGACCTACATCTCAAACATTATTAACAGCAATATAAACAACACCTGCACTCTTTTTGCAACTGTAGAAAGACTAACTAACACCCTAACACAGGTTGCCTGTGAAACGCTCTCTGACAGAAAGCGCAACGAGTTTGCATCTTTTTTCATAAAGAAGATAAATTATATTAGAATGGTAATCAGCTCATCCTCATGTTGCATTGAGGCCAGACAGCACCCACCACAAAAATTTCAGAAATGTATCACAAACATGCAGTTTACTGTGTGTGTGTAAAGGCCTGTGGACATGATGGAATGTGTGCTCAACATATGTGTGACTATTTGAAGGTGTGTGCAGAAACAGGAATAGCTTTACACGTGTGCTCACATGACCACTGGGAGAATTTATGTTCTCCAAAGGTGGTTCCTATTCACTTCTAAAAATGGTCAAAGAAGAGGATGATAGATAATGCATGTTTAAAAAAGTGTAAGCCCCTCCTTGTTTGAGAAGATGAATTTAAGTGAACAAAACCCAGAGATGCTTTAGTTGTTGTTGTGGTTTTATTGCAGGCAACTCGGCTTTATGGTATGATAATAAAGTCTATTCTTCTGAAATCAAAATCCCAAAGATGTTGAGTGATTTTTCACAAAATTGGCAGAAACTACTACACAAACAGCAAAAATGAAATTCAATACGTTCTTGAACTGAGAGCAAAACATCACATATTGGGGCAAATATCACAGGAGAATTTGCTACAAGCTCAAGAACGTTAGTCCCGGCCATATAACAGGGGATTACACAGGGAGATAAAATATTTGTATTAGTGCCCACAAGTGGCAAGGCCCCTTTGAGGTCACACAGCGAATTGGTGAAGGCGATTATGAGGTTAAACGAACAGATAACGAACCCTTTCCTGTCATACAAACCTCATAAAACCCCAGAGGTAGTGGTACGCAGTTATCCCTACCGATTAGCCGAGCAAGAAAAAAATGGTCAAGGAAGAATTAAAGGCCATGCTCGATATGGGACTAATAGAAGAACCCCACAGTGACTGGATCAGCCCGGTGATATTGGTTCCGAAGAGCGATGGCTCGCTCCGTTTCTGTGTTGGTTATTGAAAGGTCGATGCTGTGTCTAAATTTTATGCGAATCCAATGCCTCGTATTGACAAACTGCTTGATCGGTTGGGCATGGCTCACTTTTATTCGATACTGGATTTAATGAAGAGTTATTAGCAGATCCCCTTAACACCAATATCCTGGAAGAAAATGGCCTTCTCCACACCGTTTGGTTTACACCAGTTCGTGACCCTTCTGTTTGATTTGTTTGGGGCCCCGGCTACTTTCAGCGCCTGATGGACAGAGTCACCAGGCCACACTCTGCATTGACCGCTACCTACCTGGATGACATCATTATATACAGTAATGATTGTCAGCGGCACATGCAGCATATGAGGGTGATTCTGAGGTCACTATGAGGGGCATAGCAACTCACGGCAAACCCCAAGAAGTGTGAAATTGGATGGGTGGAGGTTACGGTATCTGGGGTTCAACTTGGGTCATGGGTGGGTGAGTCTCCAAATTGATAAGACTGCAGCGGTTGCGGCCTGCCCATGACCCATCATCAAAAAGGAGGTGAGACAGTTCCTGGAGCTGGCTATTATAGAAGGTGCATAATTATTCGGATGTCACCAGCTTACTGACAGATCTCAATAAAAAGGGAGCCCCAGACACGGTCCAGTGGTCGGAGCCATGCCAACAGGCTTTTAAGCAGGTGAAAGCTGCGCTTTGGGGCGGGCTGTTGTTACATGCTCCTGATTTTGCTCTCATTTTTGTTGTACAAACCAACGCATTGGACGGGGGGTTGGGAGCCGTGTTGTCCCAGGTGGTTGAGGGAGAGGAACATACCTTTTTGAGTTGAAGTTCACCATTACCCGCTTCCTCCTTTCTACCCTAAGAACCTGATATGTTACAACCATAATTATAAATTATAATATTCATAGAAAGTTCAGATAAATTATTATGCAAAAGGACAATCTATAAAAGTAAGACTGTACATCTGATGATCTGAAAGCATACATTGTACTGTAAATGTGAAAAAAGTTCAGTGTATGGAAGAATGTTTCGTTTTTTCTTTTCTTTATTTAAATGTACATTCACAGCAATAGCAAAAGTATTAAACAACTGTACTGGTGATATCAACACATTGTCATCTAGATTAGTGATAGAGAAGTCATAAAGAACATACTTTTTGGGGAAAGTGATTACTAAAAACAAATCTAAAACACGGAGGAGGTTTTGGAATGTTTTTAATGCAAGCCACCAGAAGCGATAACACATTGTAATATCAGCTGACTATTCAGTTGTGTAAAATGAAGGGTGAAAAGCTCTCACTGTTTCCAGCATCCCTGCCTCCTATCCAAAAACTACAAAGTCATCTGTTTAAGAAATGAAAAAAGCTGAGGAAAGATTGAGAGATATTAAATAAGCAAATCTAAACGTGTTTCCTCCTTCAGTTTGTTTTGCCACAAAGTTGACAGGATTTATTTGCATTTTTTATTTGCCTCTCAAATTGTGGTCATCTTTCAAGGTTTTATATTGTTCTCGGAAACCTTGTATAACTTTAAAGGGTTAATTCACCCTAAAATACAAATTCTGTCATCATTATCTCACCTTCATGTCATTCCACATCTGCATGACTTCACTTTCTAACATGGAATTCAAGAAGAGAAACTGAAGAATGTTGACTCTTTCACATACAATGAACATGGAGGGGGACTGAAGCTGTTAATCCCTAACATTCTGCTTAACACTTCCTTTTGATTTCCATTGAAGAAAGTCATATGGGTTTATAACAACATGAGTGTGAGTAAATAATGGCAGAATTTTCAGTTCTTGGTGAACTATCCCTTTATACTGTTTCACAATACATAACGATTGAGTTACAATTAACTTTCCTGTTATGCTGTTAACTGATGCTGGCAAAAATGAGCACAGCAAAGCGGGGAGTGAATGTGGTTTACTCGTTGTTTTTTCAATCTAGAGCCGTGCCGGAGTTGCACCCTGCATTCTGCTAACCAAACATAAAAGATAACGTCTAGGTTACGTATGTAACTTCCATTCCCTGATGGCGGGAACGAGAGGTTGTGTCAAAGAAGCGACACTAGGGGTCTCTCTTGAGTGCTGAATATACCTCTGATCTATGAAAAAAGGCCAATGAGAAGTTGGTGGACAGAAATTGCATGTCCCACCCCCGGACATACGGGTATAAAGGTGGGGAAATGCGTCTGTTTCATTCAGGATTTTTTTGAGGAGCCGGAAATGGCTCGGCTCAGCGACGTGGCCGGGAGGACACAATGTTTCGTTCCCTCCATCAGGGAACGGAGGTTACATACGTAACCTAGACGTAGCAAAACGGCTGGGGCCCTTACACAGATTGTGGGAAGGGGGTCTTACCCTGTTTGCTATTCTTTCAGGGGGAAAAGACCCTGCGGAGACCACACCCACCCAGAGAGGGGGAGCCACGGAGGATGCCATATGCCCCAGGAGCTTCTGGAAAAGTTTTAAAAGGACCTCCGTGCCCGGCCTGAAGGCGGTGAGGCATTTTAGCAAGGACTGCGTGCACTCATTAGCGAGGCGCGCTGACATTGAGACTGAGTCTAACTCCATGCCGAGAAAAGAGATGCTCTGAATCGGGGTGATCTTGCTCTTTTCCCAGTTGACCTGATGCCCTAAACGGCTGAGGTGCCTGAGCATCTGGTCCCTGTGGGCGCATAGTAACTCTCGGGAGCGGGCCAGGATGAGCCAGTCGTCGAGGTAGTTGAGTATGCGAATGCCTGCTTCCTGAAGCGAGGCAAGGGCTGCCTCCGCAACCTTCGTAAAGATGCGAGGGGACAGGGACATGCCGAAGGGGGGCCTTGTACTGATACGCCTGGCTGTCGAACGTGAGCCGTAAAAATGGTCGATGTTGAGGCCAAATTGAGACGTGGAAGTACGACCTTCAGGTTTGCCGCTGCGAACCAATCTAGATGCCGGACGCAAGTTAGGATGTGTCTTGCGTGAGCATTTTGCACGGGAGTTTGTGCAAGGCCCGGACCCTTCTTCATCTCGGCTGGAGGGACAGGCTGTATCACGTCTTTGAGTAAGAGACGATTTCCACACGCAGGTATTTGGCATCTTCGCCGTGCATTGCGGTAAAGCGGACGCCCGCAAAGGGGGGCGGAGGCCTGGCAAACTGAATTGCGCAACCGAGTCGGATGGTCCTGGCCAGCCAGCATGACGGATTGGGAAGTGAAAGCCACACATCCAAGCTCCGTGCTAGGGGCACTAAGGGAACGATTATTTTTTACGTACCTTCGCAGCAGGGAGGAGCAGGTAATGCGGTGTGAGGAGGAAAAGGTGCATCCCGAGGCTCTGATGCTGAGAGAAGACTTGAAGCACTTACCTTGATCCGCAAACCCGGCAGGGGGCGGGTTAGTGACTGTGGAGGAGGTCCCATGGAGACGTACTCTGGACTCGTCAGAACCGGCCGGCCGGAGAACAGCCGTGTGGGGCTTGAGGCGAGAGGTCTGCATCCAGTGGGCCGGGACTGTTGAGGTGTGGCGGCAGAGTGCCTTGAGAATGGCATTTACGGCCAGGTGACCCAGAGAAAAAGGAAATTGCTCTACTATTGAAAAACATGCAAAAAATACTTTTAACTGAAGGTTCTCTTCCCGGCCCTCCACTGGAGGACGGAGTGGGCTATCGGTCATTGAGCGCAGTTCCTGCAGCACATCAGGAACAGGACTACCCAAGTGCAGGTTTTGAAGTGCTTTGGCCTGGAGTTGGCTTTCTTGCAGGAGGGGCTATGGCATGCAGGGCTGAAGACCGCTCCACCATCGAGGGTAGTGAGAGTGGAGGAGCGAGGAAGCCGGTTTCGGGCAGTAAAAGGTGCCCTTTACGGCTTACTGAACTTGTCATGCACGTCCAGGAAGAAAAGAACTGGGGGGGGGGGGGGGGTTGCACGGCTGTGAGTGGCGCACATGCCCGAGGAACCAATCAAGTAGCCGTGAGGGGGGGACGGAGGTTTCCGGTCCAGCCTCACGCTTGCGGCACCCCGGGAAAGCATAGCGGACCCCTGCGCGTCAGCCTCAGACTGATGTCATCGGCATCAAACGCCGCTGTGATGCTCTCCGATGCAGCGGCGATGTCATCATCCAATTCCGGGGGCTCAAGGGAGAATGCCGGCTGGCCGTGAAGCAAGGATTTACCCGGCGAAACTGAGCCCGTCATTATCCTCAAATCGCCTTCATCACCCGCGGCGCCTGCCCCAATCCCGTAGGAAGGAGGCGAGGCGTGGGGGGCGGCTGAAGTGGCTTTCTCTCGTGACAAAAGAAAGCCACGACCGCAGTGCTGCCATGGCTATGTTCTCACACTGATCATAAAACGCTGCCTGCATGTGATCGCATCCCAGTCACGCAAGGCAGCTTTTATGACCGTCAGAAGTGGAGAGAAATCAACCGCATCCAGAAACTACACAGAGGCGGAAAGACGACTTTAAAAAGACGCGTCCTGAAAAGGACGTTCAGTGCCAGCTGTGTATTTGCTCTTTTAGAGAAACTAACTCTTTTAGAGAAAATCACTCTTTTACAAATACTCTTTTAGGATTTTCAGGATTTTAACCCTTTAAATGCCGGTTTGTTTACATTTTTCACACACGCACACACACGCACACACACACAATTTCTCAATGTACACATACAAAACACACTCTGACATTCATACCAAAATATCAACACAATTTTAGCTGCATCATTTATTCAATTGGCCTGCAGTGCTCTATAATACAGCAAACAGAAAATAAATACATAAATAATTAAAAAACACGTATTTGCTAGACTAAACATGAGGAAAATTGCGCCATCTGGTGGATAATATTAAAATATTTAATTTTGAAGCCAGGGCTCTGGAATGAATGCATAATATCCTAGAATTCATAATTTTATTTTTTAATTACACTGGGATCAAATACACACCTTTGGCAAAATGTATGCCGTTGGCATTAACACAGCCAAAATGAACAAAATTTAAAAAGACAAAATTGTCCCTAAGGTTGCACAAGAGTTAAGACATCAAATTCAGTTTGTAAACCCACTCTTTCTTTCATCAAACTAGGTGTTGGAGAAACTGATATGTCTCTATGTAAATACTAAATATTAGAAGATATATAAATTGTAAGTGTCGCAAGAAATAAACAGTGCTCTAAAATATGCCTTAAGTGTCTCCTAAAACATTGAGGCTACAATGCCTTCAGTCCTGTTTATAGCCAAAAATATATTTTTTTAATCTTCAGTGAACTGTGCGAAGGGTTAGACAACCACACTGGTAGAACGCCTGTACTGACGTGGCAACTCACGATTCATCACTTGCCGTTAGTCCTTAGACCCTTTTCACAGATTGTGATGATGCGTTTCCAGGTTTACCCTGCAGCCATTTACTTCCGTTTTCCAAAACCCAGAAGTGTGAAGGGGGCGCATTCTATTTCTAATTTGCAGCACCACTGTGGAAAAAGAAGCCGTAACAGTGCCAACGAGCCAGGATGGGCACGGATCAGCAGGATTCTGTAATGAGACCTGTTCTGGCTTGATGGTGGAAAAGATGAAATGGTCATGTGGCTTCATGCTGCTTTTGAATTTCACATAGAATTTGCAGATTTATTCCCACAGTGAATTTGGTTAGTTGACATTTCTTGATTAAAACTGGAAGTTCAACATGGCACCTCATGGCAAAGAACTCTCTGAGGATCTAAAAAAAATAATTGTTGCTCTACATAAAGATGGCCTAGGCTATAAAAAGATTGCCAAGACACTGACACTGAGCTGAAGCACAGTGGCCAAGACCATACAGCGGTTTAACAGGACAGGTTCCACTCAGAACAGGCCTCGCCATGGTCGACCAAAGAAGTTGAGTGCATGTGCTCAGCGTCATATCCAGAGTTTGTCTTTGGGAAATAGATGTATGAGTGCTGCCAGCATTGCTGCAGAGGTTGAAGGGGTGGGGGGGTCAGCTTGTCAGTACTCAGACAATACGCCGCATGCTGTGTTGCACACATGCATGCTGGTTAGAACGTGAGAGCATACATTGAACATGTATTGCACAAGAGAGCTCCCGGTTTTGTTCATCTGTAAATAATTATTTGAGTAAATATCAAAATTATACTCAAAATGTTGTTAAATTATATTAAATATGTGTTCAGAAGAGTTTCTGTGAATTTAGTGCACCCCATTAAGAAAGCACACACACAAAACAACAAAAACAAAAAACAAGAAGGTCTCCAAATATATTATAAATGAAAATATACAATATATCGTTAGATTAAGTAACAATTTCTGGGGAAAGCAGAATTTCCACAGAAGAAGGATACATTTTCTTGCATAATAATAAATATTATTCAATATATCGTCCTTCTGTTTATCCAAACTTAATAGAGCAATATGTAATTTTTTACTGTACTAAAGCAAAATATGTTATAAGAGATTTAAGAAACCATGCTAAGTTTAAATACTGGCTTCTCTGAAAATAATGCTACAGCCAGTATATTCTATATTGAAATGTTTAGGTTACTGTCATAACTTCCTTTCACTGATGGAGGGAACGAGACATTGTGTCAAATGAAGCGACACTAGGGGTCTCTCTTGAGAGCCTCGCGCATCTCTGAACTTGAGAAAAGGCCAATGAATATTGGGCAAACAGAATTTGCATGTCCCTCCCCCGGACATACAGGTATAAAAGGAGGGAATTGTGCGTCTGTCCATTCAGGTTTTGCACTGAGTAGCCGAGAAAGAGGTTCTGCCATAAGAGTGGCTCGGTTCAGCGTCGTGGCCGGGGGCACACAATGTCTCAGGTTACCTAGACGTTCCCCGTCTGTCGCTCACTTCAACGGTGTGTTGAATGAAGCGACACTAGGGGTCCCTATTCATGCTCTGAACTGTGTATGTGCGTTGCTGATGCAGCAGTCGCGTGCCAAGTGACAGGTTGTGTCAGACTGCATGTACCCTTCCCCAACATCCCAGGTTCCTGGCACCACGAAGGGGGGAACAAAGCGACGTAACAAGCATAGGAGAAGGCTGCGCCATCTGCGCCTTTTCTCTTAGTTAAAGTGGCTGGGGTCATCTTAACGCTATCACATACATCTGGGAAGGCATTCCTTTCCAACTCCTATTCTTTCAGGGGGAAAAAACCCCGCAGAGACCACTACCTGCCCAGGCTGGGGGAGGTAAAGAGTGGCGGAATATGTCACATGGGTTTTCAGGCCACATGTGGGAATGGGGCAGTGGTACATTGCACAAACTCAGCAAACGGGAGACGCGGGTCCACCCGTAGGGTGACCATACCACGGAAAATACACACAGGGGGATTAATCCACACAAGGGCCCATCCTGTGGAGCACCTATTCCAGTACAGAGTAATTTTAGTACCCATAGTGGGCCTGGTCGGGGAATTCCAACGCTGAATTCATGGACCAGAGGGCTAGGGAGGAGTCATCTAGGGAGTTAGTGGGATCTCCTGGGATGAGAGTGCATGGGATCACCTCAGTGGAGGAGAAAGGCACTAGGTACAAGCGGTACACCCAGTCAGTTGTTCTGCATTACCGAGTTCTACTGGCTCGGACCTGAAAAAACACGGGATGAGACCGACTCAACCCTGAGATTGTAAAATCTCGTAAAGGTATTTGGTGTTACCCAGCCCACTGCTCTGCATATGTCTGCTAGGGAGGTGCCGTTGGCCAGTGCTCACGAGGATGCCACACTTCTCGTCGAGTGTGCTCGAACCTGCAAGGGGGCGGGCATGGCCTGGGTGTGATAGGCCAATGCGATGGTATCAACAACCCAGTGGGAAAGCCTCTGTTTGGAGACAGCATTCCCTTTCCACTGTCCACCAAAGCAGACAAAGAGCTGCTCAAAACATCTAAAGCTCTGTGTGCGGTACATATAGGTACGCAAAGCACGCACTGGACACAGCAACGAAAAAGCTGGGTCTGCCTCCACCCGGGGCAGCGCTTGCAAGTTCACTACTTTGTCCCTGAAGGGGATCATAGGAACCTTGGGCATGTAGCCTGGTCGTGGTCTTAGGATCACAGGAGTGTCTGCCGGACCGAACTCCAGGCAGGTGTCATTGACAGAGAATGCTTGCAGGTCCCCAACCCTCTTGATGGAAGAGAGCGTGATCAGGAGGGCCATCTTCAAGGAGAGGGCTTTGAGCTCGACTGATTCTAGTGGCACGAAGGGGGGTCTCTGAAGGCCCGAGAGGACAAGTGATCCCAGGAGGGGAACAGGCTTGGCCCGGGAGGATTAAGCCTCCGTCGCCTCTAAGGGACCTGATAATCAAGTCGTGCTTACCCAAGGACTTGCTGTCCACTGTGTCGTGGTGGGCCGTGATAGTGGCTACATGCACCTTCAAGGTGGAGGAGGGACAGCCTACTCTCCAGCCTCTCTTGCAGGAATAAGAGCACTGACCGAACTGTGCCTCTCTGCGGGTCTTCAGATCGGGAAGAACACCAATTTGCAAACAAGCGCCCTGACCCGAGGAACTGATCGACTAGCCGTGAGGGTGGGCGGAAGTTTCCAGTCCAGCCTTGCGCTCACGGCGGCCTGGGAAAGCATAGCGGACATCCGTGCATCAGCCTCAGACTGGGCAAGCAGACACGAAAGTGGCAGCCCAGATGAGTCATCAGCATCAGACGCCGCTGTGACGCTCTCCGATGCAGCAGCGATGTCTTCATCCAGTTCTGGGGCTCAACGGAGACTGCCGGCTGGCTGCGAGGTAAGCCGCACTCATCCCGAGCTCGGATGGAAGCATGCGAGCGGACGGAAGCAAGCAGGGGCGAGTGGTTTGTGGGGATTTACCCAGCTAAACCGAGCCCGTTGTCATCCCCAAATCGCCTTCATCGCCAGCCGGGTTGTCATCAATCCCGTGGGAAGAAGGAGCGATTTCTTTTGTGAGGAAAAAAGCCACGACTGCAAAATTGCCATGGCTATGTTCGCATGCCCAGACGCACGCACACACAGTATGTCCGGGGGTGGGACATGCAAATTCTGTCTGCCAATTTCTCATTGGCCTTTTCTCAAGTTCAGAGGTATGCAAGGCTCCCAAGGAAGACCCCAAGGAAGATATATATATAGGCTATGTAGTCAATTTTTTGATTGTGAGTGTGATATTGCTTATATACAACAGTTCAATGAACAAGTAAATAAAAAAAAAGTGGAAAAACTGAGTACGTCATAAAAACACATTTGTGCATGGAACTACTTTATTACGCATTTAACAATGCTGGTTCAAAACAAATGATGCGTCCAAGTCTTCATTAGTAATTCAAAAATGTCACTTCAGATGGTATTCATCGTAACCTTGACGGTATGCGTATGTGTGTATATGTGTGTGTGTGTGTGTATGTGTGTGTAAATGTGTAAATGTGTGTGTGTGTGTGAGAGAGAGAGAGATAGAGAGAGAGAGAGAGAGAGAGAGAGAGAGAGAGACACGGAGCATGTGCAATCACCTATTGCCACTCCCAAGCTAGAGTTGCTGTCAGCTTTCTGAAGGTCAGCTTTCTCAGTGGTCCATGTGGGGGTATATGGGGTATTCCTCTCTATTTCGTGGTAGCCGGTGCGCAAGAGTCAATCACTATAGAAACTGCAATGTCCATTGCTATTTTAAACAGTATGTATCCAATGTGGAAACTCTGGTTAGAAGTAATCACCTTGAGTTCTGTAATCAATCAGTCTGTTGTGTCTCTCAGCTGTGATGAGCCTTAATGCTGAAGTTGTTTGTTTAAAGCCGTTTAAAGCTATTTCCTAGCTTTAGTAATGTACAAGCGATCATGGGGCGCTGTTCTATGTAAACAATGACTAAAGGATTTACTTCACATCACCAACTGGCTCATATTACAATCAAAAATTACCTTTTGGCTAACATATGTAATGTAAAAAAAAAAAGAAAATATGTAAAAAGAAACACATAGCCTACATTAGTTCTTAACACATATGCACTGCTTTTACACTTTAGTTTAGGATGATGAACACAAGCAGAGTGATACACACAGTGAAGTGTCAAATAACAAATAATAGTGCTGCATTATAAGCCCAAAAATTAAAAAATGTAAATACATGTAGGGCATTTAACTTTCCTAATGCATATTTTCTCAATTGAATAACGTAATATATATCAGTGTTTCCCAACCACTGTGCCATGGCACACTAGTGCTAGTAACAATTTCAGGGATCCAAACTCCTCACCTTTTGGAGAAAGTTACCGTTTTGAAACCATAATCGGTTACTTTTGTGATTGTGAAGAGCAATGATTAATGTGCAAAAGTGAGTGATATTTCTTCACGCTGGGGTCTTTCACATGAGTCGTGTTCAATGCAGAATACATTGAAGTCTATGAAGTGACGTCACTTTACACCAAAGTGTTTTTCACACACACATGTTTTTGCTTCACCAATAATGTCTTTGTTGCCATAAATGTACCCATGTGTTTCCCAATGTGTGCCGGTATCCAACAAAAGTACACTGTTATACCCCCTGCTTTCAATCTTTACAATAATGTAGAGATTTCCATCAGTAGATCTTCTCTGTCAGTTCTTGTAGACATTATACTTTTAAGAGCTGATGACGAATCTGAAATAGACAGTTCGACTCAAGACCGTTCATTTTAGACTAGATTGGATATTTTTTAACCAATCATATTTTCTGTTTCAATAAGGGGTGGGACATTTCTAGCATCTACAGCGAAATGCTGATATATATATATATATATATATATATATATATATATATATATATATATATATATATATATATATATATATATATATATAAATTATTTTGTGCTGCATATTTACTTTGCCGCTAATAGTGAAAACATTAATACATTTATATAAATTATTCTTCAGGAAAATACTGTGTCACTGCACCTGTGCTAGTTTTTTATGCTCTTCGCAGACAAATTGTATCAAATGTCATTTTTTCTGTCTTTTACTGCTGTCAGTGGTGCTTTTTCCTTGTTATATCAAATCATCATAATTTATATTACTGTGGTAGGGCGGAGGGCAGGGCCGGGTCGTGATCCTACACACCCGGTTCCTTCCTCCGCCCTGCCACAATTACTTAATAGGAAAGCTTTTTCACTATACACAGACAAATGCTGCATTTCATTGGCTATGTACTTGTATTTTTCACAATAACAATAAAGTTGAATCTAATCTAATCTAATCTAAAAAAGAACATTTTTGTACACAAATAAAACAAATAGCCTAATAAGATAAAAAGTTATATATGATAAAGGGAAAATCGATAAAATCACAGAATGCCCACCTCTTCAGTCACTACTACACCACTGCTTTGGCATGTATTAAGGCTCCTGAACAATACAATTATTTCTGCTTCTATACTAATCTATATGGTTTGCACTTCTTGTATCGTGTTCTCTCTTGGATTTATCACTTCTGCTTCTGTTATTCTCATTTGTAAGTAGCTTTGCATAAAAGGGACTGCTAAAAAAAATCAGTGTAAATGTACATGGATCATGCATACATTTTTGCAATTCCTGTCTAAATTTACTCAGAAGCCAGGCCCTATTGAATCACATTCATTGTTGGTACAGGCATGTCTGAATTATGAGACATTTATTATATTTCCTAAGGTGGGAAGAATAAAAGATAGAAATTAATAAAGTAGTTATTACAAAATACATAAATGTACAATGAAGAAAAACTAAATAAAAAACTGAAAGCATAAAGGGAAAATATATATATTTAAAATATACAGAATATGTGCAATGAAGAAAACACATGAATAAATTCAAGAAAAAATCAAATAAAAATAAAGCATAATTAAACAACTTGTGCAATCACAATCTTTTGATTTATTGTAGGCCCTATGGCAAAACTCTTGCACTTTCTAGTTAATTTCTGTGACATGATTTTTTCATATACACATGTTTAGCTAAATATCTCATTTAGTTATGACAAATGTCTCATTTTGCAAAGAAGTGAGACACATACACCATGAAACACTTCTCTGTTTCCATATATCACACCTGTGGTCAAAGTTGCATGTATTTTTGTCAGACCACTCATGTACTCTTTAAAACAGGAAATGACTCGGACCCCGTGGGCTTGGTGGCTTGTTTCTATAGAAGCCAGAGCAGGAAGTTAGCCTCAGCAATAGTGACACTAAGTGTGGCACAGTTGCTACCAGCTACAATATCAGATGTGTGGTTCAACAGAAAAACAGAAAAATACATTCATTACAAGAAAATAAAAAAATTAACATAATTTAAACAATTAAACAAATATAATAATGACACAGAAACATACTTTAAAGATCTCTATACAAAAAACAAACAGAGCCTAATGTGAGCGATAACCAAATGTTATTAAAGTAAACAACAAAAACACAATATTTCCTATGTAATCCATTTGTTTTGTAGGAGCTTACAAAACCTACATTCTCAAGATAAAGCGACAGCGGATACTGGTACAATCTCCAAAATGATTAACGTCTTTCTTCCTCTTGTTTGGAAACATGTTTTATTGTTTTCCTTTTTGCTTGCTGATGGTCTCATACGTGTCCTGATCATGAGGCTTGAGACCCTGAAGTGTGGAAGAGAAAAAGGGACAACATGGATGTGGCAAAGATTAAACACAAACAGACCAACCACAAAGCTCAGTAAATAAAAGCACGTTAATGTGCTCTGTTGCATTAGTTAAATGCTGCATTAAATTATAACATGAGCTGTGCAATATATAAAACAGCTTCTAATGAAGGTTTTTATTATATTGGATTTCAACAAGGTACAGTACATTTATAGAGTAAGCAAGCCTATACTTATGGCCAACTCATATAATATGAATTAAAATATATGTGGGATTTATTTAGTATCAAACAGATATGTATGCAAGTGTATCTAATAGATATTAATAGATACTAGATACAGAAATGTACAATATTGACATATTGCCAGCATCTAAAACGTCATCATTTAACATATTAACATGTATTTAACGTATTAGAAACGTACATATGTTTACCATCAATCAATTAATATTGAATTTATGGAATTAATGAGCTAGTTTTATTGCATTTTTAATCAATGAGATTAAATAAATGACAAATGTCATCACATTTATTTAACAAAGTTGATGCATTTAGCTAATTTGACATTATAATGGCCCAAATCAACACTTTAAAGGTTATCATCTAAACTAAGATAAAACTTTAAAATGAATACAAATTCTGAATATGTTAATCATTCATCAAGCATTTCATTTTTATTTTGTTTGCCGTTGGGCACCAAAGGATTTTTCAGAATATGCCAAAAAAAAAAAGCACCATTAAACAATCATAAAAGTAATCCATTTTATTTGTTCACTGTAATCCAAATATTTCTCAAAAATTGTCATTGTCTTTTTCTATAAACTGTGCAGATACATTTAAATTTAAAATGGATTTGTGTATTAAAATTAGTTTGTCCTGGATTTATACATATTTAACATTTCTAAATCTGTAAATATGTAAAAATATTTACGTTTTAGATGCTTTCAGAATGTCTATATTGTGTATTTAGCGTCTATCCAAATGTTTAAAAAAATATACATTTAAATGTTACAAATATTAACATACAAATAGATATGTATATTAATAAGGCTGTCTATGTTGTATCTAATGACCAATGATGAGTATTTTATATACATTCTTAATATAAAAAAAAATATTTCATATAAAATCTATGGCAATATGAGTATTTCATAACCATAAAACAAGAAGAATACCTCATAAACCCCTTCACCGGCATCTTTCGCCTGTAAAACATTATTTAAAAAAATGCAACAATTAGAAACTGCAATAAAGGTGCATTTACACAAAACACTTCAAAGGTCACTGCTTCAAATGTTTTTGAAAGAACAATGACATTGTCACTTGTGGTTAAATTCGAAGTTCAAATAATTTTCCTTCTGTTAAATTGCATTGATAAATATAATGTATCTTATTTTAAGATGCAAACTTAAACCTGTACAGACAGAGTGCATATGGTTGCATGTTTAAAAACAAAGATGTAAAAAAAAATTGAGAAGACTTCACACAATATACAAGCAGGATGTACAAGTGTGATGGTGGACGAGAGGGACATTTAGCAACAGCTGATAATAGTTTAACTGATGGAAAGATATGATTATCAGCGGTCTTTAGATCTATCTATCTATCTATCTATCTATCTATCTATCTATCTATCTATCTATCTATCTATCTATCTATCTATCTATCTATCTATCTATCTATCTCTCTATCTATCTATCTCTCTCTCTCTATCTATCTATCTATCTATCTATCTCTCTATCTATCTATCTCTCTCTCTATCTATCTATCTATCTCTCTCTATCTATCTCTCTATCTATCTATCTATCTATCTATCTATCTATCTATCTATCTATCTATCTATCTATCTATCTATCTATCTATCTATCTATCTCTCTATCTCTCTATCTATCTATCTATCTATCTATCTATCTATCTATCTATCTATCTATCTATCTATCTATCTATCTAGACATTGACCATAGTAACTCTTTGTACAATATGTAAGGTTTCATAAATAACCTATTGCTTAGACAATCTGAGAAATTGAAAACATTTTACTCAAAGAATGCCACATAGAACCAGTTTCACTGCACACTCGGACATATATATGACCAGTCTTACCCCTGGGAATGAGCCAATCTCTACTTGTTTACTCTGTAGCTGTTCAAAAATAACAAAAAGCAGTAGTCATTAAAACATTATTTTGTACAATACTTTTTGTACAATATTATTTCAATAGTCACTTTCATTACAAAGAAAAAAGTTACTAGTTGTAGTATTAAATACAGCATAATGTACTAAATTGCATTTTTATATCATGCGTCCGTCTAAATGTGTTTTATTTATAATATAATTTGATGGAGGTAAATTTATTTTACTTCTGGCAGACAGAACATTAAATCATCAAAATTCACCATGAGGCTTGACTAAATTAATCACATATTTCAAGGATCTGCAAACAAACTGAATATGCAAACATGCTTGATGTTTTAAAAAAAAAAAGAGTGAAACAAAAGAACAAGAGTTAATATACAGTATACAGTACTATACCTTCATTCTGCAGTACAGGACAGTGAGAATAACCCCATAGATAAACAGAACAGCATCCAAGATGTAGCAAATTTTCGGGTCTGTCGAATTGTTAGCATCTTTCAGAACAAATGGATAGAATTTGGAATTAGGAACTCAACCAGAGACTATTTGACACAATTCAATCATTGTGCAACAAATGAAGTCTTTTAATACAAGTATTCTATGTTGCAAAAGATGTTGTTGGATGCATCATTAATTGAATTATCATTGGTGATGCTGTTAAAATCTTATTAAAAGAATAGTGTTTCCACATGTCAAGACAAATCAACAAGCTAAGGAAGAAAAGGCTTTCAGGTATAATCTAAAGCCGTAGCAACAACTAAGATATGTGGTAATGTTGAGTAACATGACCTTCTAACAAGGACATACATATAAAAATGCTTTTAATTGCACAAAGAACATTATCTGCTGCTGAAAAAAGCAAAAAGCCAAGAAAAAGGTTCCACAAAAGCAATTCAAGATTTTGTGAGAGACTACCGCCTCAGCAAAATATAATGTTTTTAATACTATAGTGCAGGGATCGGGAACCTATGGCTCTTTGTTAAAAATCAAGTGACTCACCGGGTGTCTCACCATTCGCCAACACATGATAGTCTAAAACTAGAGATCATTTTCCTGTAGAAAGTGTGTGTGTGCGATTGCAAAGCTTGAAGTCAGTGAAACTGCTTTGATTTCCTTTCTCCCAAATTTCCTTTCTCCCAAATACAGCCTACTCCTGGTGAACAAGGTTTGAAATGAACACCTGCCAAATGTGGATTTTTCATGTGGAGTATTTTGCTGATGTACCAGCCACTGTGGAAGGCGACCTGTAAGACTTCTCAGAGTGATATATTACAAGAAATTAGAGGAAACGTGATTATATTTTGAAGAACAGATGCGCATCTGATTTAATATACGTGCGCAGTGAGCTCTGCTGTTCACGAGTCCAATGAAAGCACGTCTCCAAGATACGCACATGCATAGAGTTCTGGGCTTCATTTCCCTATAAATATTGATCTTAGCTGTTAAGAGCATTTTCTACGAGTGATATTACAAACGTTTGTTATTTTTTATATACGCCCAGGGTGTGAAATAGCACCCGCCACACTCAAAATGTGACGAGGCTCAATCCAGTTTGCGAACTCCTCGTCCAAATGCTGGTATTTCATGTGTGAGTAATTTTGTTAATCTACCTGCAACAGGTGGGTGACCTGTACGACATCTCGGAGTGACACATGACAAGAAATGCTGTTTGAATGCTTGAAGAAACACACTTTTTTATATTTTGAAGAACAGACAAAAGTCGTCAATGCTTGTGTCTGGTTCGCTGTTTGTTCAGAGGCGTGCAGCACGAGCCTGTCCCATGGAACAAGCACATGTAAAGAGTTTTCACTCCTTTTTCTGTGTTTTGACTGAAAACTGTTTGCAAGAATAATGTTGTCTATGAGAATGCTGCAAATGATCTCTGATCATCTCGTGAGGTGCTGTGAGTTTAGTTTGCTTTATTTCCACAGAGCAGTTCATTCTTACACATTGTGAACGCAACTCTGCGGGTTCAGTAATATACAGATATCTTTGTATTAAAAAAACAAAGATGAAAATGATTTAATCACAAAGAAATACAAGACACGTTCAGCTTGAACCTAAAATTGAGTTCTATTTTTTATTTTCTTTAGGCAGCATTAACTGTATTAACAAACGCAATACAAACACGTTAGGTAAGAACACACATTTGACAGCATTTTTGGCAACATAAGGGAATTTATTAGGCTTATTTATTATGATCATTATTATTATTTCCTTTACATTTATAATGGTCTTTAGTTCTTAATTTTTAATTTCACCTGTTGCCGCATACTGATACTTGCGTGATGGCAAATGGAGTTGGAGACGGGAAATGTCTGGATTTGGGGAGGTAGTTAATATACGATTTTTTAATCACTTTGTTATTTTAATTGCTTTTTAAATTTAATTTAAAGTGCAATTTGAATTTAGAAATGTCTTTTAAGTTTTTTGTGTTTCAATAAATGTATTAAATTTTTAAAGCAAAATCAATAAAGCAAAAATATTCACTTGGTAGGGGGGTTAACAATATTTAATTAGATATTGTGATATTTTAAAGTGTTACATATTGCCCAGCCCATATGGGAAGTAAAGGTTTTCATGAACAATTGTAAAATGAAGTCATTTTACGGAGACCCGCACAAACACGTGTCCTCAATTCCATGTTGAAACATGTTACCTATTCATTTTTGCATATTTGTTTGTTATGTTTTTAAGTAGTCTGTGGGCAATATAAACATTTTATTTTATTGAAAAACTTGTTTTTTGAAAATAGTAATTTATTAGTTTGTGGTATGGCTCTTTCGGAAAAATGCATCAACCGAAATGAAAAAATTGTCTCTTTAGTGAAAAAAGGTTCCTGACCTCTGCTCTAGTGCATGTGTGATATTTCTCTGTTAAACCACACTGAGTATCGTATAGTATACTTTACACAGAAATGCACAAGTGCAGGCACAATGAGTTTACTGACTCCACATAATAGCAAAAACGACTTTAACCAAGTTCAATTAAAATACAGCTTTGTATAATCTACTTGACACAAGGGACTGTGTCTACAGCCTAAAAGACACTATAGCGCTATAGTACTATATACACTTTGTACTGTATTTACATACAGATATGTGTAGCATGGTAATAAAATAGAATACAGATTCAGTTAAACATGCTGCCTTATTAAGTCCATATTTAATAGATTTAGCCTGCATGGTGCAAAATAGTTATTTTCCATAATAGGGCATGCAGGGTGTTTAATGTACGCATTATGTATGGTCATTCTCAAAAACTATGCCAATTATGTATTAAGTGTGTCCCCACGGTTTATTAACAGCATACCGAACTTAGTCACATTATTTGATAAACTTTACACTATTTAGTGTTTAATGCAAAATAACTTTAGCATCTTATGGAGTTTTGTGTTCCTTGCCTCAGTCGACTTTGGCTTGCTCACTGGGGGCATGAAGACAATACTTTTTAAGGCATGCTTTTTATCTCATGGTTATTAGAACTGAACAATGAGGACCTTATTAGCATAATATTTTTGCTACAGCATAATTCTCTGTAAAGCTGCTTTGAAATGATGTTGTGAAAAGCATTATACAAGTAAATATGACTTGACTAACTTGGGGTTATATGTCCCATGGTTTATAAGGCACCTTTTACTTTATTTTATCCCAAAACACATACAAATTTCCTTAAGGTGTACCTTTAGCCCTGCTGTACCCTAGATATAATACATTTTATTTGTTTAGTTTCTGTTAAAAAAATTAAAAAATTGTAAAATTAAAAAAATTTAAAAATTCATATTTTTTCTTTACTTTCTGTTCAAACTTTTCCATGTTTCTTTCTTTCTTTTTATTTGATCTGTCAAATAGCATACATAAGGGTGTGATACACTGATATTCAACCACGTAAAATTTAACTACAAAACATTTTGAATGTAACAGGATTGGCACAAAACATGTTTTAAAGAAAGAGAAATGTCATGGTTTGTCAATATTTATTTTTCAACTATAATGTTCAATTTATTACGAAGTACTAAAAAACTGAATGATACTACCAGAGTTTACTCAGAGTTTGAATTATGACTGTATCTAAAACTACTGTGACAGGGTTAAAATGCTGATGAGTTTGAGGGCTAGGTTTATGATTAATAACAATGGAAAACTATACTTTGCACAGCTGTAACCACATATTTAGGATTAAAACTGAAATTTTATTGAAAGCTTGTTTGTTGACCTCTAATCTGACTTTTGGGTGAAGTCAGGGATGCACCCTCTAGGGTAGTGAGGCAATGCCCATGATCATAACGATAATGGTGTCGCTAGCCTATTTTGGGCCTGAGGTGGGAAATTATGAGTTTAGCTGTAACATTTTGAAATGAAATGAAAATAAAAAATAAAAAGCTATTTTTTTATTTTAGGATAGCATTAGCATAAATGGCACCTTTTCCTGATTTATTTTTTATTTTTTTACCCACACATAGGGCTCTATGTGTTACAGAAATGTAGTTCTTTGGCCTACATGATTTCTTCTTGCCAGGAACTATGGCATCAGTGATGTTTCAAATGTATTTACATATTCTTTTAGCACACTACATGCTGAATGTTCGGAGTGGCTATGTTTGTGTGGTTCAAGCCACCTCTTATGTGAAAGGCTACTTCCTGCCAACAAAGTTCCATTTCCTTTCAAATTTAATCAGGGTTTCATTGATCAGATATAGTATCATATGCTTTGAAATATTTTTTTTTGTTACTGAAGGATCAAAGTATATAATTTGTGTTAATTCTGAAATAATTACAAGACATGCCTTTGACCTATGCCCTGACATTTAGACACAGCTATTACAAAAGATGGATTGTGAAATTGTCCTAAATGAGCACTGGAACCAGCAAGTGATTTGTAAATTGTGCATCAAACTGGGTCCACTAGCACAATACAAACCGTCTCTCAAACAAAGGCACTTTTTCCATGAACAACATTTAATCATTGTGCACATTTATTGGTAACATTATTTAACAGAAAGGCAATCTAGGAATAGACAAGCTTGCAATATCATTTAAGAACAAAACTTAAGTCATGTTTGGCTAAAAATAACTACAGAGAAAGTCTTCACCCTCATAATTTCAGAGGACAGTGTAAATTCTTAAAACTATGAAAGAAAAGAAAGAAAACGGAAACCTTCCAAGCGAAATTAGCAACGTACTTGAAATGGATTTGTTTGTAACATCTTGAAAATGCTGGAAAGTTTGGAATTGCCTTTTAATACAAAAGTAAAAGTTGTATTAAATATTTTGTAATACTTATAACAAATGTATTATAATTGGTATGTAAATGAGTAAAAATATAATTCTATGTAAATTTGGCATTTCTGTTTCCAAGATGCATCTCAAAATCTAAATTGACCTTTAACATTTGTATCAATACGATCAGAAAATGTATCAAAAATGTGGCAAGGTAATTCATGACGATTGTTGTCATTTATTTGAGAAAAGGGTCAATAACAATGCAGAACAGCTTAAAAGACTTACCAGCACTGCCGAAACATATCCAAAGAGAAAGAATAGAAAATGGGAACCCAGCCATCATTATCATTATCCAAAATTTGGACTTTTCTCAATCTGTGTTTAACCTCACGTGCACCTCCAAAGTGGGCTTTCAGTAAATAGATGTGGAAAGCACATCACAGGCAGACAAGAGGGAAGTTGTGGTGAAAATATGTCAGTATTGAAGCTTAAACCACCCCCACCCCTCAGTGACGAAGAGGAAAAGGAGTAAAACCCATCTGATCTGCTTTTGGTCTCTTTTCCTTGTAAATGCTGAAACAACAGTTTGACCCTACAGCTTCTTTGAAAACTGTACTCTGAATCACATTTTAAACAGTCTTTAAGCTCTTATTACAAATGTAACAGCCTCATTTACAGAGATGCAGGAAATGGACCAGTGCTATGGTCGATGCATTGCCACAGCTTCCACATAAACAACAGTTTTTTTCTGAAAATCTCATCAACAGTCTTTAGAAACGTGTAAGAAAACAATTGTTTAGGTGTTACTGTGAATTTGCCAGCTAATCAGTTTGTTCTTAAATATTTTACCCACATGTACTGTTATCATAGTACAGTGCTGCTAAAAAGTATTTGCCCCCATCCTGATTTGTTCTGTTTTTGTGTATATCTCAAACTAAATAGTTTCAAAAATTCAAGAAAATTCAAACATAAAACAAAATCAATCTGAGTAAACACAAAATACAGTTTTAAATGATAATGTTATTTATTGAAGCATAAAGGTTATCAAATACCAACTGGGCCTGTGTGAAAAGGTATTTTACCCCTAAGTTACCAAATCCCCAAATCTATGAAACTGCATTCATAATGGGGTTCAGCTGGACCAGACACACCCAGGCCTGATTACTTCCAGCCCTGTTCATTCAATTCAACACCTAAATATAACTTTTTCAGCAGCATGAAATTGGCTAAAAGGTCTCACCCAGTAGCACATTATGCCAAATTCGAAATAAATTCCAGAAACGATGAAACGGTGATTGAAATGCATAATTCTGGGAAGGGTTACAAAGCTATTTCAAAGGCTCTGGGACTCCTAAGAATCACAGTGAGAGCCATTAGCTCCAAATGGAGCAAACTTGGCACAGTAGTGAACCTTCCCAGAAGTGGCTGATATTCCAAAATTCACACAGTGACGACTCATCCAGGAAGTCACAAAAAAGCCAAGAACAACATCCATGGAACTGGAGACCTCTCTCGCATCAATAAAGGTCACTGTTCATGACTCCACTATCAGAAAGACACTGGTCAAAAATGGCATCCATGGAAGAGTGGTGAGGCAAAAACCACTGCTAACCCAGAAGTTCTGACTTGAATCTGATTGAGATGCTGTGGCAGGACCTTAAACGGGCTGTTCATGCTTGAAAATCCTCCAATGTGGCTGAACTAAAGCAGTTCTGTGGAGAAGAGTGGGACAAATGTCCACCACAGCATTGTGAAAGACTGATCTCTAGTTATCAGAAGCGTTTGGTTGCAGTTGTTGCTGTTAAAGGTAGCAAAACCAGCTTTTATGTTTAAGGGGGCAGTTTTTCACATGTGTGATACAGGTGTTGGATACATTTTTTGCTTCAATCAAAATATATATATTTGAAAACTTTTGTGTTTACTCAGGTTGCCTTTGTTTTATGTTATATCACGTTTGAAAATCTAAAACAATTTGGTATGGAAAACGCACCAAAAATAGAAGACATCAGGAAGGGGGCAAATATTTTTTCACAGCACTGTATATGCTGAATATTATGAGCTTTGGCCAAGTGGCTGTCATAGCGTTTAGTGTCATTTTGTGGTTCAAGTCACCTCATTTGAAGAATGAAAACGGCTACTTCCTTCGCTCTACTCTTTAATGTTGTTACCATAACACATAGTGACCCACTAAAGTATTTAAGCCATACTTAAGCATGCATGAAGGTCAATGTATCACATAAAATGTCAAACCAAATTTGGTTTCAAACTACTTTAAATGGATAACAGGCATAATTTTCATGCAAAGCATTTCACTTACAAATACTGACACTTTCTGGTTGACAAACATAAAGGAATGTCCATATGTTGAGAACTACACCTGTGGCTATTTTGCTAGTCAGGACCCCTGTCAATTGCAAAATAGCTCATAAAAATGTTCTAAGAAAAGGATGGAAGTATTTGATTGCATTTGTAACTTGGTGTGATATTTTGTCAATGCAAAGACATACTTGAGTGTCGCAAAAGTCCAAGCACATCCCTTTTATATTTAGCAGTCACTTTTATCCTAATTAAGCTTCTTATAAGAAATACAACAGCATTAGAAGTGCTGCAACACAAAGTAATAGGTTTCAAATATTTAGCCAGCATTTACACATGAACAAAAAGAGAAACATTTTCTGTCATAACATCACTAATGTGGATTGCAAAGACAGAATCATATTCAGACACTCTGAGCATTCACTGATGTTCTTCAATGGTCCACCTCGCCAAACACAATGTCCTGAGTGCCTATGGAAAGAGACAACAGTCTGTTTGAGGACAGCACCATAATGGGTGTAAAGAACTAAGGCTATTATAGAGATTTGCTTAATAGTAAAGGCCATTTCTAACTGTATTAAAATAATGTTAATTGTTCAATGTATTGCGGTAGGCAGGCTGCTGTAAGGGAAACTGATGGTAATATAACTTATACTTCCGTTGTTGACAGCACACATATATATCTGTATGACAGAATTGTTTGTAGCTGTAGATGGACATCTTAAATCTATAGAAAATACACATCATCTTTATTAAAAAAAAATATTTATACCTTTCCTTTATTTTTTACCAGTGTTTTTAAATGAAGTTTGAATTTCTTGTAATTTCTACTTTTTTCCTTATTTTTAGGTTCTTCGTTGATTAAAAAATTTGTCTTTTAAAATACTTTTTCTTTCTCTTTATCATGCCTTTGTAAAGTAGGCTACTTGGAATTATTACTTGGAATGAAAAGCGCTTTATAAATAAATTTGCATTGCATAATCAATTCATTGACCAAAATCTGTAAGGTTTTTGATCAACACTTTGTAATAAATGTGATTAATAAGTCATTAACAAAGATTACAAAATGCTTAATAGATCAGTAGTTGGAGCCTGGGTAGCTAAGCGAGCAATGACGCTGACTACCACCCCTGGAGTTGTGAGTTTGAATCATGCTGAGTGACTCCAGCCAGATCTCCTAAGCAATCAAAATGGCCCGGTTGCTAGGGAGGGTAGAGTCACATGGGGTAACCTCCTCATGGTTGCTATACTGTGGTTCGCTCTTGGTGGGGCGTGTGGTAAGTTGTGCGTGGATATCGCAGAGAATGGCGTTGGCCTCCACACGCGCTTCGTCTCCGTGGTAACACGCTCAACAAGCCACATGATAAAATGCGTGGATTGTCACTACACCACCATGAGGATTTAAAGTGCATTGGGAATTGGGCATACCAAAAAGGGGTAAAAAAAAGAAATAGATCAGTAGTTGATGTACACTCAAACATGAATATTAAAATATACGAATCAAAGTTTCAGGATGTTTTGGACACTTCTACATGTGTGTATGTAAAATAACTAATGACCAAATAGGTATTATATAATGCAGGGTTCGGGAACCCAGGGGCGTCGGACTGGGGGGGTAAAGGGTACCGAGTACCCAGGGCCCGAGGCAGGGGGGACCCCTTAGAAGTCAGTTTTCTATACATACATATTTGGTACGGGGGCCCAGCAAGATGGTTTGTACCCAGGGCCCAAAATTTGGTGCTACGCCCCTGCGGGAACCTATGGCTCTTGCGGCTCGAGTGGCTTTAGCTGTCTCACCATTCACCAACACATGATAGTCTAAAACTTTCTAGAGATAATTTTCCTGTAGAAAGTGTGTGTGCGATTGCAAAGCTTGAAGTCAGTGAAACTGAATGGATTGAAGTGAACAGAAAGGTGAGAGAAGGTTGTCTTCACCCCTTTATGCAACAAAATATGTTTTTGATTTGTTTTGGCTTGTTTTCCAGAATAAATATATAAAACTAATTAAAAAAATGTACATTTACTTTAGCAGCTTTACTGCAGAAGAAACAATTGTTATCTGAGAATGTTGAATATAATATAAAAAAATTAAAAATAGCTAATAAATTTAAAAAAAGATACATTTACATGAGAAGCAGCATATAAGATATTTAGACTTGCTTTTAAAGAATAGATCTTGAATAAGAGTATATTTTGACTTTACTAAACTCGCATAAAGTATAACCAAGTAAAAAATACACTTATATACACAATACACTTACTGTATATTTAAGATTCTCTTAAAGCAAGTCTAAATATCTTATTTGTTGCTTCTCAAGTAAACGTATCTTGTTTGAAGGATTTTTAGACATTTTTAAATGGAAAACAAGACAAAACACTTGATAACAATAGTATTTTTTTGCAGAGAATTTCTTTAATGAATTAAACTTGTAAAAATGATTAGAACTTTAATTCAGTGAATGTCATTTAGAGATATTTTTAAAAGATGATTTTTTTTTCCCCTCTTTATTGATAGTAAGCACTTTTAATACAACATTTTGTGTCAGGACACAAGCAGAATAATCGGTTAAGAGCTAATGATTAATAGTTGCAATAATCGCTGAATAGTGGAATAATTGTTCTAATAATCGTTAGATTAATCGATTATCAAAACAATCGTTAGTTGCAGCCCTAGTGTGCAGTGAGCTCTGCTGTTCACGAGTACACTAAAAGAGCTTCTCCAAGACACTCACATGCATAGAGTTCTGGGCCTCATTTCCCTATAAATATTGATATTAGCTGTTATTCTAATTTATACAAGCAATTTTATGAATGTTCGTTATTTTTTATGTGCACCCAGGGTGTGAAATAGCACCCGCCACACTCCAAATGCGCCGAGGCTCAATCCAGTTCACTAGCTCCTCGTCCAAATGCAGGTATTTCACGTGTGAGTAATTTTGTTCATCTTCCTCCAACAGGCGGGTGACCTGTAAGACGGCTCAGAGTGACACATGAAAAGAAATGCTGGTAGTCAAAAAGACGTGCTTGAAGAAACACACTTTTTTATATTTTGAAGAACAGACAAAAGTTGTCAGTGCTTGTGTATGGTTCGCTGTTTGTTCAGAGGCGTGCAGCACGAGCCTGTCCTGTGGAACAAGCACATGTAAAGAGTTTTCACTCCTTTTTCTCTGTTTCATTCAACTGAAAACTGTTTGCAAGAATAATGTAATCTATGAGAATGCTGCAAATGATCTCTGATCATGTTTAGTTTGCTTTATTTCCACAGAGCAGTTCATTCTTACACATTGTGAATGTAACTCTGTGGGTTCAGTAATATATACAGATATCTTTGTATTAAAAAACAAAGATGAAAATTATTTAATCATAAAGTAATACAAGACACGTTCAAGCTTGAACCTAAAATTGAGTTCTATTTTTTATTTTCTTTAGGCAGCATTAACTGTATTAACAAACGCAATACAAACACGTTTGATAAGAACACACATTTGGAAGCAATTTCTTTGGGAACATAAGATAATTTATTAGGCTTATTTATTATGATCATTATTATTATTCCCTTTACATTTATAATGGTCTTTAGTTCTTAATTTTTATGCTATTAGTCATTTTTCACCTGTTGCCGCATACTGATACTTGCGTGATGGCAAATGGAGTTGGAGACGGGAAATGTCTGGATTTGGGGAGGTGGTTAAATATAAGATTTTTTAATCACTTTGTTATTTTAATTGCTTTTTTCATTTCTTATTAATGCACACAGACTAAAAAACTGTTTCAAACTTTTTATCTTAGAGGTCATATATAATAAATTTCTTTCCCTGAGGTCCAATCTTTTTTTTTTGCTGCTGGGTTTGTTGGCATAACTTTGCAAAGATTGCATTACATTCTGACCAGTTCACAAAACATGCATGCTGAAATCTGCCAATCAAACTGTTAATAACAGAATTAAATTATTTATAATGGCTTTTATAAGAAGCTTTTTTTTATTTTGTATTTTTGGAGTTTGAAGGAAATTTTTAGTTCTGAATGTTTGAGTATGTATTCACAGTACAGCGGTCTTTTATCTGAACTTTCATTGCGCAACCATTAAAAGTATACAACTGCATTGTGTACACTGTTGTTTTGTCATCGGAATGTAAGCTCAGCTCACAAACATATATCTTACCTTCATCTCAGAGCTTGGGGGTGGGGCAACTTTGACATCTCATGGCAAGTGGATATATGTTTCTCCCTTTATATACATTACTAGTCAAAAGTTGGGACACACTCAGCTGAATTATTTGAGTTTCTTGTGAAAGCTAAATGCTTATGCTTAAATGCTTGAAATTAGATTTGTAGAGAAATATAATATTGTATGTATAGATTGTATATATCTACATACAAATTTCTTAATTTTTTGAAGGATTAGGTTCAAGGTTCCCTCTCTTTTCAAGGCACTCTTTTTCCAGGATATTTCTGGAACATTTTATGTGCCACACCGTGAAATGCACAAATGGTCAACACAATTGAAAATTGCATATTACAGTTTAATAAAATGTCATCATCAAAATGGTGTCTAATCAAATTAATTTGTTAAAACTTTATTCAAATGAAAATAAATTATTTTATTTAACTGTACTTTTCAATATAACATTGAATTACTTTAATCAAATGAAGTGCTTTGAAAAAATCCTCCCAGCACAATATGAAACAACATGAGATATTTGTGTCAAATGAAATGCTGCACAAAAGAACATCACAGATGTTAGATATTGCTTTAATACACTATTATTATTATTATTATTATTATTATTATTATTATTATTAAGTACATTAAACATTATATTTTCCCCCATTTCAGGCATCCATTTAAATTGAGCTTTTATTTTGGCTCAATAAGTTTGCTACTTGTCCCAATGTAATTATCAAACCCCATTTAAATAAATATATACATGTTGTCTGTCTGTGTTACATGCTTCAGAGTGCTTTGCTCACTATCATCAACCACACACACACACACACACACACACACAAAGCAAGCGTGATAATCACGATGAGGAGTTTTCAGTGTACAAATGGCCACTTCACACATCAAAACTTGTTAACACTATAGCAATGTTGGAACGAGAGAAAAAAAGAGACTGTTGCATGTACAAGTATTGATATAATAACCTTGTCAGCAATGCAATCAAACAGTTCTATTATACAAAAATATTTTTCAGGACAAATAATTATTTTCCAGGACATTTAGGTATTTTTTATAATTTTCCTTACATTTTCTATGACTGAAAAACTGCATTGTATAATTCCAGGATTTTCAGGACGTGTGGTAACCCTGTTGCACTAAACAGTGAAGGACAAGCAGCCATCAAGTGTCCAGCATGCATGGAAACTCCTCCAACACTTATTTAAAAGCATTCCAGGTGACATCTCATTAAAGTTTGCTGAAAGAATGCCAAGAGTGTGCAAAGCTGTAATCTAGGCAAAGGGTGGCTACTTGGAAGATTAAACATAAAGGGATAGTTGACCCAAGATGAAAATTCTCCCATCATTTATCTCCACTAAATTCTCCACTTTCACATCCACATTCCTATTCTTCGTGCATATCGCCACTTCTAGTCGGGGCTTGTCAAAGTTGGATATTTATAGTAAAAAAGGACTTAAATATTGTTCTCACCCACACCTATCATATTGCTTCAGAAGATTTGGATTTAACCACTGGTGTCTTATGGATAAATTTGATGCTGCCTTTATGTGATGTTTGATATTTACAATGTCACCATTAACTTGCATTGTATGGACCTGCAGAGCTGAAATATTCTTCTAAAAATCATAATTTGTGTTCTGCAGAAGAAAGTCATTCACATCTGGGATGGCATAAGGGTGAGTAAATTATAAATTCATTTAATTTTTGGGTAAACCATCCCTTTAAGGTAGGGAGGGGTGCCTGTTAACTACATCATCTCCATCATCTCCATACTTCCTACTTACTTTATATTATTTATGACTATTATTCTAAAATTTAGAAAATAGTAATAATAAAGAATGAGCAGGTGTGTCCAAACCTTTGACGGATAGTCTATCTATTTAAAGGCAAAATATTTATATTAAAATCTTGTCATGAAACCATTTTAATAAAACCAATTGGTATAGACCATATTCACTCTAGCATCATCTTTGTTTTTTTAATGGGAATGACAAAGAGGCTGTGAGGGATGGATTTTCAGCCTCTTCAATGGGCTGTTGTGCCGTTGAAAGTGTTTTTGGATCGTTCTGTGGACAACAGATTTATAAAATATCTGTCCAAGAACAATCCGTTTACAAAAAACTCCAGACAACATGAGTTGAAGAAAATCAGATGTGATCTAGGAGCTTTATACTGCATGTACCATTGAAGAGACTGTAAGTCTATCCCTCACAGCCTCGATGTCATTCCCATTAAAAATCAAGGATGGCACTAGTGTGAATAAGGTCTAATGTTGATTGTATGAAAAGCTGTTGAAAAGCATATTATAGAGTAATAATATATAACCAAACACCATAGTGGTGCTGCATTTTTAGTCAGATAGCTTAAACAAGTTCTTTTTAAAACAGCACATTTCACACCACACATCACATGATATCATCAGCATATGTGGTGAGCAAAGTAGAGTCTTGGACCAATTTTTAAGATGTGGTTACATTTAGACTTCCTGTCATTCTGAGCTTCCTGAAGCTCTTAAATCTGTTTAAAATTGTACTTATTTCCGAGAACATTCAGACATGTGCAGTCACCTGTCATAGCAGTCGCCATTACTTCCAACAGCCGCATCAAACTCTACCTCATGGTATTTTTCATATGGTTGAGTCTTCCTCAGATCCCATTTAATTCCTGAACCCCTCAACTTCACTCCACTGAGATAAGGCCAGTGAGAGACAGTCACACAACTGTGTAAAGACAGAAACATACTGTACTCATGTATGCGTGTGCAGATTTGAGCCCTTGGCCAACGTGCGGCCAGGTTAAACATTTAGTGCTGGGTAGAATTATAATCTGGAACTGATTACAAATAACATGATTAAATTGTGGTCAGTAACATAATCTCATGGATTATATTTTAAGGTGTTCCAATATGATTTATTTTGGATGACTTTTTTATTTGCTGTCACATGCATATTACTAAGGAAAAATTTGTCCCATTTTGACAATGTTGCTTAAATGTAAAGTTTCATTCAAAATATGAGAATTAATATGATTGTGTTCCATGTCTGTTCCCGAGTAAAAATAAAAGGCAATGAAAATTGTCTTAATCCAGAAATTTTGGCATTACTATCCGCATCAACGTTTGCTAACAGTTCAGAGCTGTGGTTCCCAAAAGCATTGCAAGCTTAAGATGATCATAGAGACCATTGGCGCCAATCTCCCTTCTCTGCATGCCAGTGCAGTCAACGCACCTGAGCGATTCGACAGCATTTCCTTAAGAGAAAATAGACCTGTAAAAGTGTATGTTTCCTCTAAAAGAGTATACACTAAAGACGCGTCTTTTAAAAAATGTCTTTACGCCTTTGTGTAGTTCCTGGATGCGGCAGATATCTCTCCACTTCTGACGGTCATAAGAGCTGCCTCGCGTGTCTGGGCTGCGATCACACACAGGTAGCGTTTTATGAATGGTTCATGTTCTCATTGCGAGAAGAGAAAGCCACTTCAGCCGCCCCCCTAACCTCCTTCCTACGGGATTGGGGCCGGCGTGGCTGGTGTTGAAGGCGATTTGGGGAGTGCAGCAGGCTCGGTAAATCCCCACAAACCACTCGCCCCCCTCAGCACACTCGTTTGCTTCCGTCCGGGTCCGACGCAAGACCGGCTCGCCTCATGCCCAGTCTGATGTCTCCCTCGGACCCCACGAGCTGGATGATTTCGCCGATGTTTCGGAGCGCGTCATAGCGGCGTCTGATTCTGATTGCTCGACTGGGCTGCCACCTTCGGGTCTGCTCGTCCAGTCTGAGCCTGACGCACAGATGTCTGCTATGTTTGCCCAGGCCGCTGTGAGCTCCTGGACCGGAACCCTCTGTCCCCATCTCACGAACCACCACCAGGACCCAGAAGGCTCCCAAGCATTCCTGAGACGATTAAACCAAGGAGCGAGATGGCCACTATGGAGTTGGTATCTGGACCAATCCATCCCCCGGTGGAGGGCCGGGAGGGAATTCTCTTGCTGTACCCCCCCATGGCTGCGGTTCATCACTCCTTCGGTCACCTAACCGG
Organism: Xyrauchen texanus; assembly: GCF_025860055.1. Lineage (NCBI taxonomy): Eukaryota > Metazoa > Chordata > Actinopteri > Cypriniformes > Catostomidae > Xyrauchen > Xyrauchen texanus. Next base: position 16,780,262 of record NC_068276.1, read on the forward strand.
TGCCCCCACACACCTTTCTCAAGGTGGTCTGGCACCAAACACCTACAGTCACGGCCCCATGGACGCGGTCCCCTCGCCTCCACACCTTTGACTGTAGGCTTCCAGCGGACCGGTTCTGATGAGTCTAGAGGACGCCTCCATAGGACCTCCTCCTCAATTTCCTGCCCCCAGTCGGGTATGTGGAGTGAGGTAAGTGCTTTTAGTTTTCTTCTCAGCACAACTGTTTTGGGATGCAACTTTGCTCCCCAACATAATATTACCTGCTCCCCCCGCTGCGAAGCCCCACCGGGTACGTCATATGTGAACGTCCCCTTAGTAACCCCTGCTCGGAGCTTGGACGCAACGCTTACGCTCCCAACCCATTGTGCTGGCTGGCCAGGACCATCCGACTCGGCTACGCGATTTAGTTCGCCAGGCACTCGCCCCACAGGGATGTGATAGAGCCATCCCTCCAGCCGAGATGAAGCCAGGGTTCTACAGCCCTCACTTCATCATACCCAAGACAGGCAGTTTGTGGCGGCCAATCTTGGACCTACAAGTCCTGAAAAGGTGCTCGTGCGAAAACGTATTCTAACATGTATCTAGCATCTAGCGGTATTGCAGCGGTAGACTTGAAGGACGCATATTTTCACATCTCACATTTGCTTCGGCACAGACCCTTCCTACGGCTCGCGTCCGACAGCCTGACGTACAAGTACCAGGTCCTCCCCTTCAGCTCATCCCTGTCATTCAGCGAAGGATTTCCCGACCAGACCCACTACTGGTACTAACTACTTTGTACTGGAATAGGTGCTCCACAGGGTTTGGCCATCACGGATTAATCCACCTTTGTGTATTTTCCGCTGTATGGTCCCCCTGCCGGCGGATCCACGTCTCCCTTGGGCAGTCCCCTCTGTCCCCGGTCGCTGTGTTTGTAGCAACTCCTCCCTCGCTAGGTAGGATCTACCACCATGCCACTTCCACATGTGGCCTGAAAACCCATGTGACGTATTCGCCACATTTAACCTCCCCCCAGCCTGGGCAGGATGTGGTCTTCACGGGGTCTTTTCCCCCTGAAAGAAAAGGAGTTGGAAAAGAACGACATCCCCGATGCGTGTTATAGCGTTAAATGGCCCCAGCCACTTTAACTCAATGCAAGAAACATATAGAGAGAAAAGGCGCAGCTGGAGTGGCCTGCTCCCATGCTTGGTACGTCGCTTGCCCCCACCCACCCCCTTTTGGGGATGCTGGGAACCAAAAAAGTTCATGGGCCGTTTGGGAAGGGTCCATCCAGTCTGATGCAGCCTGCTGCTTTGGCACACAACTGCCTGCCAGCACCTGCATTAGCAGTTCACGTACACGGTGTCGCTTCATTCGACACAACGTCAAGTGAGCGACAGACGGAGAACATCTAGGTTAATATTGTATCCCCCGTTCCCTGATGGAAGGAATGAGATGCTGTGTCCCACCGGCCAAACCTCATTCTCGGCTCCTCAGTGGAAAACCTGAATGGACAGATGCATGATTCCCTCCTTTTATACCCCTATGTCCGGGGGAGGGACATGCAAATTCTGTCTGCCAATTTCTCATTGGCCTTATCTCAAGTTCAGAAGTATTCAAGGCCTTCAAGAAATACCCCTATTGTTGCTTCATTCGACACAACGTATTGTTCCCTCCATCAGGGAATGGGGGTTAAGTAATATCAATTACTTGAAGTAATATCAATCATATTCATTTACACAACCTAAATAAACATCCAATAATTTGAAAAAAAAAGTTAGAGAGAGTTAGGGATGAGAATCTACATACAGTGTGGTTAAAATGTTTCTAATTTAATAGTTTTTTTGTTTTGTTTTTTCAAATAAAATCATCAGCATAACCATTTCAGTGAAAGTTTATATAATTTAATATGAAATTGTGAAATTCATGCTAATATATATATATATATATATATATATATATATATATATATATATATATATATATATATATATATATATATATATATATTAGCATGATTTTCAAAAAATGTTTGATGATCCGTGTTATCCCAGCATTATTGAAGAATTTTCCAAAGAGCGTCTTGTGTTCTTCAAATGGATGCAAGGAAATCTGACTTTTTGTACAAAGGCGTTAACATGGTCAAAGTTAAACTTTTTGTGTTACATATCTCAAAATCCTAAATCTTGGTTAATTCACTGTGGACTTTTGAACCCCACTCTATTTTCAATATCAACTAGTCATTGGCCCGCCTGCACAGCAAGTCAGTCTTAAGAAAGTTGTGTGTAATCAAGGTGATTTAGGGTCATATACCCCAGACCTCCATCAGATAGGTTCGCACATTTAACACACTCTGATCAAAAACAGCTAGATAGAGCTCAACAAAAATAAAACAGAACACATGGGTCTCAAGGCACATTTGAATTTTGTTTGTTTTGATGTTTATTGCAATACCAGCATCAAAGGCTATTTCATGGCAAGTGCAAGTTATTTAATTATCAAATGATTAATAAATACAGCAAAAGTAGATAAAATACCAGTACATAAAACTATAAAGGAAAACATAAATAATTATATTTAAGATTCTTTAACTGCATTTGTGATAAAAATTCTAAATGTTTTCTGGTGACATCGTACACGCCAAGTTCTTCATAATATTGTCTGAAAATAAACGGTGTCTCAGTACATTAAAAGCAGAACAGAATATGTTTCACACTCAAGGTGATAGGCCCATTTTTAAAAGTTGAGGTATTTTTAACCTGACAAGCAGCAAGCATGGAATGAGACATTGAGAACAGGAAAAGAAAAAAAAATCAGCAAGATGCAATGCCACTTCTCAGAATTACAGCAGTTACACTATCAGCATGCTAAATCATAGCACGTTAAAGCTTAGCGAAATGAAAATAAACTAGGGCTGCTCCTGACCAAAGGTTTTCCTAGTCAACAAGTAGTCCTTAATTTAAGCCATTAGTTGACAAGTCCTCGCATGTTTGTGATATTAATTTAATTACTTAAATATATATAATTTGGGGGGCATCAGAAAAAGGTTCAAAGCTGAGAAAGAATGTTATAAGTAACATTGCTAACACTGTTATATATTACAGAGAAATACTAAACCGTAATAATGAGCCTTTCAAATTGAAATTTTCACATTGAAATGTGCATAAGCAAGTTCCCACAAACATATCATGATCTATAAAAAATAAACTTGCTGTAAATATATGCGAATCCGTCCAGGCACTCTTGACTGTGCGTACGCACTCTTTTACTGGTGTGTGCAACTCCAGCTGGACAAATAATGAACTGAACAGACTGATTATAAACTCTTATTTTCATTTAATTCACATTTAGAATAAAACAAATATGTCGTTAAGCACTTGAAACAGAAGTACTCATTATCAAGTTAATAGAAGGCTATATTATTTGTATGTAACTAATTAAAAAGGCATTCAAATATAAGCTGTAAAAGGGAAATATAGATTTGGGATGCACTGCGTTTCGAGAACTTTCCCGTGTCATCATAGAGAAGGAACATACAGTAACTAAAAATGACAGCAAAGATTTCTTAGTTTGAGATATTTTCTGTTCTATTACAATCATGTACTTAAATAAGAACAGCATTTTAATAAAGATTATCTGTGACATGCACTTGACTCAGACTGACATGAAATGGCTTGGGAAAATGGACAGTTTCTAGAAGACAGGTACTGCTAGCCACATTCAGTAGCTGAATGGACCATTGGGAGACATGTCTCATCAGAAACAGTATTGTGCAGCTGCAAACAGGTACAGCAATGCACATAAAATGTGCATCAAATGCGCTGCCTGCTCCATTTCATCCTTATACTCATCGCAATGAAACCCCCATTCTAGTCTAATAAAATCGTTATGAAAAGTTCAGCTGTTTATATACAGTATCTCACAGTATAGAGTACACCCCTCACATTTTTGTAAATATTTGATTATATCTTTTCATGTGACAACACTGAAGAAATGACACTTTGCTACAATGTAAATTAGTGAGTGTACAGCTTGTATAACAGTGTAAATTTGCTGTCCCCTCAAAATAACTCAACACGCAGCCAATAATGTCTAAACCGCTGGCAAAAACAGTTAGTACACCCCTAAGTGAAAATGTCCAAATTGGTCCCAATTAGCCATTTTTCCTCCCCGGTGTCATGTGACTCGCTAGTGTTACAAGGTCTCAGGTGTGAATGGGGAGCAGGTGTGTTAAATTTGGTGTCATCGCTCTCACACTCCCTCATACTGCCTACAGTCAAGCATGGTGGTGGGAGTGTCATGGTCTGGGGCTGCATGAGTACTGCCAGCACTGGGGAGCAACAGTTCATTGAGGGAACCATGAATGCCATCATGTACAGTGACATACTGAAGCAGAGCGTGATCCCCTCCCTTTGGAGACTGGGCCGCAGGGCAGTATTCCAGCATGATAACGACCCCAAACACACCTCCAAGATGACCACTGCCTTGCTAAAGAAGCTGAGGGTGAAGGTGATGGACTGGCCAAGCATGTCTCCAGAACTAAACCCTATTGAGTATCTGTGGGACATCCTCAAATGGAAGGTGGAGGAGCACAAGATCTCTAACATCCACCAGCTCTGTGATGTCAGGAGTGGAAGAGGACTCCAGTGGCAACATGTAAAGCTCTGGTGACCTCCATGCCCAAGAGGGTTAAAGCAGTGCTGGAAAATAATTGTGACCACACAAAATATTGACACTTTGGGCCCAATTTGGACATTTTCACTTATGGGTGTACTCACTTTTGTTGCCAGCGGTTTAGACATTAATGGCTGTGTGTTAGTGAGTTATTTTGAGGGGAGCGCAAATTTACACTGTTAAACAAGCTGTACACTCACTGCATTACATTGTAGCAAAGTGTCATTTCTTCAGTGTTGTCACATGAAAAGATATAATCAAATATTTACAAAAATGTGAGCTCACTTTGTGAGATACTGTATATATGTATATATATATATATATATATATATATATATATATATATATATATATATATATATATAAACTACCAGTCAAAAGTCAAATCTTAGTAGTCCGATGATATCAGACAATGCTGTTGTCATGTTCACTGTTGTCTTTTGTTTGTCATTTTTGTCACTTTTGTAAGTCCTTAGTTTTCACTTTTGTCCCTTTTGTAGCTCCACAGTCTCCCTGTTAGCGTTCGTTGTTTTCACCTGCCCTCGTTAATTTACCATTGGTTTCTGTCTATCACCTTGTTATCTTGTTTTGAGTTCTGTTTGTTCATTGGCCCCTTTGTCCCATGCCCATGTATTTAACCCTGTCTGTTTGTTCAGTCTCTGTTGGTCGTTGTTTGTTAATGGATGTATTTGTTAGCTCCCTGTTTCCAGCCCGAGTTCCTTGTGACTACTCTCTCGTTCGTGGTTCCTGTTCCCCTTGTTGATGTCCCCGTGTCTTTCCAAGGTTCTGTCTCTGTTTTCCCATTGTGGACCTTTCTTTTGTTCCCGTGTTTTGTTTATTTATTGTTTCAATAAAGCCGCGTTTGGATCCTACCTTCTGTCTGCCTTCTCCTGATTTCCCACATCATGACAGAACGACCGACCATTACAATGGATCCAGCGGTCCAACAGGCCAACTACCAGCTGCTCTGCTTGAAGCAAGGGGACCGACTGATTGAAGACCATACCCAGGACTTCCTCGAGCTGGCGTTTGTCTCCGACTTCCCGGAATCAATCTTGGCATCTTTCTTTCGGGGAAACCTGAATGCCTCACTAAGGGAGCGGTTGCCACCAGCGACGCTCGGCTGGACTTTGCAGGAGATGGTGGAAGAGGCTCTGCTGGTCAGCGGCTCGTCACTCACGGTAGACGTGACAGAGGAGGACCCTACCTCACCTCCCGCGGTGGCGACCTTCAACTCGCCCTTGGCTCTTCCCGTCACGCCAGTTCCACCTATCAGTGAGCCCATCCCTACGCCAGTCGCCCCCCACGAACCAGTGCGTCCATCTTCGTCTGCCCAGAGGAGGAGGAGGAGAAGACGGGCTTCCGCCTCCCGGCCCGCGCCTGCACCGGTCTGCGAGCCAGAGCCCACGCATGTCACTGTGAGTGAGCCAGAGCCCACGCATGTCACTGTGAGCGAGCCTGAGTCCTCGTCAGCCACGGTGAGCGAGCCTGAGCCCTCGACCATTCCCGAGCCAGCGCCGATAGCCTCAAACGTCAATGAGCCAGTGCCTGTAGCCTCAGATGTCCGTGAGCCAGCGCCTGTAGCCTTGACCGTCCGTGAGCCAGCGCCTGTAGCCTTGACCGTCCATGAGCCAGCGCCTGTAGCCTCGACCGTCCGTGAGCCAGCGCCTGTAGCCTCGACCGTCCCTGAGCCAGCGCCTGTAGCCTCGACCGTCCCTGAGCCAGCGCCTGTAGCCTCGACCGTCCAAGCGCCAACGCCTCCCGAGCTTTCCAGAGCTCCGCCTCCCGAGCTTTCCAGAGCTCCGCCTTCCGAACCTTCCGAGCTTTCCAGAGCTCCGCCTTCCGAGTTGTCCAGAGCTCCGCCTCCCGAGCTGTCCAGAGCTCTGCCTTCCGAGCCTCCCGAGCTTTCCAGAGCTCCGCCTTCCGAGCTTTCCAGAGCTCCGCCTACCGAGTCTTCCAGGGCTCCTCTCGAGCTTCCCAGATCCCGAGTCTTCCAGGACTCCGCCTCTCAAGTCTCTCGAGCCTTCCAGGGCTCCTCCTCTCGAGCCTTCCAGGGCTCCTCCTCTCGAGCCTCCCAGGGCTCTGCCTCTCAAGCCTCTCGAGCCTCTCAGGGCTCCGCCTCACAAGCCCCTCGAGCCTTCCAGGGCTCCGCCTCTCGAGCCTTCCAGGACTCCGCCTCTCGAGCCTCTCGGGCCTCCCAGGGCTCCGTCCCTCAATTCACTCGAGTCCTCCAGGGCTCCGCCTCTCAAGCCTCTCAAGCCTCCCAGGGCTCCACCTCTCAAGCATCTCGAGCCTCCCAGGGCTCCACCCCTCAATTCACTCGAGTCCTCCAGGGCTCCGCCTCTCAAGTCTCTCGAGCCTCCCAGAGCTCCGCCCCTCAAGTCACTCGAGTCTTCTAGGGCTCCTCCTCCAGAGCCTCTCGAGTCTTCCACGGCCCTTCTCCCCAAGCCTCCTACGGCTCCGCCTCCAGAGCCTCCTACGGCTCTGCTCCCAGAGCCTCCTGAGCCTTCTAGGGCTCCGCCTCCCGAGCTTCCTACGGCTCCACCTCCCAAGCCTCCTTCGGGCCCGCCTCCTTCGGGCCCACCTCCCGAGCCTCCTACGGCTCTGCCTCCCGAGCCTCCTACGGCCCTGCCTCCTGAGCCTCCCTCAGCTCCGCCTACTGAGCCTCCTAGGCCATCGCCTCCCTCGGCTCCACCTCCTGAGCCTCCCGAGCCTCTCCCGGCTCCGCCTCCTGACCCTCCTATGGCTCCGCCTCCAGAGCCTCCTTCAGTTCCACTTCCTGAGCCTCCCCCAGCTCTGCCTCCTGAGCCTCCTTCAGCTCCACCTCCTGAGCCTCCTGAGCCTCTCCCGGCTCCGCCTCCTGACCCTCCTACGGCTCCGCCTCCAGAGCCTCCTTCAGTTCCACCTCCTGAGCCTCCCCCGACTCCACCTCCAGTGGCTCCCTTGGCTCCGCCTCCTGAGCCTCCAGAGCCTCCCACAGCTTCGTCTCCATGGCCCCTCTCAGCTCCGCCTCCGGGACCTGTCCCTGTCCTGAGGCTGCCTCCCAGGCCTCCTGGACCTGTCCCTGTCCGATGGCCACCTCCCAGGCCTCCTAGACCTGTCCCTGTCTTGTGGCCACCTCCCAGGTCCCCTGAACCGGCCCTTGCCAAGTGGCCAGCTCCCGGGCCATCTAAACCGGCCTCTGTCCTGTGGCCACCTCTCAGGCCCCCTGAACCGGCTCCTGCTCTGCGGCCATCTCCCAGACCACCTAGACCTGTCCCTACCTGGTGGATGCACCCCAGGCCACCCGACCTGATTCCCTGCGCACACCCCCAGAGACTGCTTACCTGCCCTCTCGGCCTCCCTGGTCTGCCTGTCTGCCCTTTTTGCCCCCGTGGACTGTCTCATTTCCCCTTTTGCCCCCGTGGACTGCCTATTTGCCCCTTTTGCCTCCTCGGACTGCCTGATTGCCCCTTGTGCCCCCTTTGGTCTGTCTGTTTGCCCCTGGTGCCCTCACTTTGTTTCTTGTGTTTTTTTTTGTCATTTATTCTTTTAGGATCGTCTGGAATCCAGTCCTTTGAGGGGGGGGGGGGGTTCTGTCATGTTCACTGTTGTCTTTTGTTTTGTGCTTTTATGTTGAAGTTTAGTTTAGTTCCTGTTTCCTGTTTTGTTTTTGTAGTCCTTTGTAGTTTCTTTTATTACCTTGTCTTGTTTCACTGTTGCCCTTTGTTTGTCATTTTTGTCACTTTTGTAATTCCTTAGTTTTCACTTTTGTCCCTTTTGTAGCTCCACAGTCTCCCTGTTAGCGTTCGTGTTCTCCGTTCATTGTTTTCACCTGCCCTCGTTAATTTACCATTGGTTTCTGTCTGTCACCTTGTTATCTTGTTTTGAGTTCTGTTTGTTCATTGGCCCCTTTGTCCCATGCCCATGTATTTAACCCTGTCTGTTTGTTCAGTCTCTGTCGGTCGTTGTTTGTTAATGGATGTATTTGTTAGCTCCCTGTTTCCAGCCCGAGTTCCCTGTGACTACTCTCTCGTTCGTGGTTCCTGTTCCCCTTGTTGATGTCCCCATGTCCTTCCAAGGTTCTGTCTCTGTTTTCCCATTGTGGACCTTTCTTTTGTTCCCGTGTTTTGTTTATTTATTGTTTCAATAAAGCCGCGTTTGGATCCTACCTTCTGTCTGCCTTCTCCTGATTTCCCACATCGTGACAGCTGTACAAAGAATTTTAATCATTTTAATTTAGTTTCCAGTACTAAATATTTAACTTCTCAATAAAAACATCCTTAAAATTATTTAAAAGGTTTTCTGAGAAAAGATATAAACTAGGGCTGTCAATCGATTAAAATTTTTTTATCAAATTAATTACATGGTGTCCTGATTAATTAATCGTGATTAATCGCATATACAAATATTTGCTGAGAAAGCCCCTCATATAACAATAATTAAATATATAATGATGAAATAATTATACATAGTTATCTTTAAATATATATATATATATATAAAGATAACTTTAAATATTTAAAGTTAAATATAATTATATTATATAATTTATTAAGGGAACTATGCTCAGGTTCTGGCGTACCTAAGTTTTTATAAATCAGAATTTCTTTGTGCATAAGCAAATTCTGACTTTTGTGCGTGCGCACACTTTAAGGATGAAATCTATGCAAAGTTTTATACATGAGGCTCCTTAACTGTGTTTCAGAAAATGTGCCGTGTTGGGGAGCCTCCAGGAACAGGGTTGAGAATCACTGAACTAGTTAACAATAACTTATTCACTAGTTAACAATAACTTATTCACTAGTTAACAATAAAGATATTTATATTTAAATAATGTTTAGTAAGAGGTTTGTGTTTCTTTACATATAAAAGAGTACCCCCAATCAGTTCCACACAGTGAGGTTTATATATATATATAATGCATTCTAAACAACACTAGCATAGGATCGGTATCGGCCGATACGAGAGTTCAGGTATCGGATCGGGTGAGAATGTGGTATCGGTGCATCCCTAAAGTACAGTTCGTCATATCAAATACAGAAATACATTATTCAACTAAATCTGACAACCTGAAAGTGCCCAGATAATGTGCGTCTTAATTTCTAATCTATTTAGTTTCATAATTTAAAATACAACAAACTTTTTAAAACTACGGTTTCAAACGTGCGCTTGTGCCAATTATTTATTTTTATTATTAATTGCCACTTGGGTTTGATATTTTGTTTCTAATGCAATGGTATTCACAGTTTTCTAACATGCAGTGACATCCACACAAGTGTGGCTTAAGTGTCCAAATTCTTTTTCGCTGACCAGTCCACGAGGTAACAATAGTTGTCATGCAATAAAATATATCTGACACTGTTTATCTCTTACTATTATCTAATACTAATAACAGCGTCAAAAACAAGCCGATATCTAACTCAACCTATGCGTGAATTAGACCACGTTGATGGCTATAAAGTCTTCTGAAGCACAGAACAGGCTGGGGTGCAGATGTAACTGTTTAATATCGCTGAAGGACGTGCAAGTCTGGAGAACGACTTCAGCATTGTCGCCGCCATCATTCCCACTGTCTTGCACCCGCCGCTGCTTTTGCAAGGGTGGACTCTGGCGCCATCTGGCGGTTGAGGGTTAAATTGTTGGTTCAGTGCGCATTACGCACAAACAGTCACCAGATGTCGACAGACTCTTTATTTATGGTTGCATTGATCGATCTAGCTTCTAAAATATTAGATTCAATTGCAGATTATTGTGTGCATTGTGTGGTAAATGTTTACTGTGTATATAATGTCATTTTAGGATGGTTAATTGTTTAATGTTTCCCCATATAGATACATTATCTTTGGCAATGACAACGAGGCTGTGAGAGATGGATTTACAGTCTCTTCAATGGGCTGTCCTGTAGTTTAAAGTGTTTTTGGATCATTCCGCGGAAAAAAACATTGATCAAATATCTGTCCAAGAACATTTAGTATACAAAGAACCCCAGACAATTGAGTTGTGGAAAATAAGATGTGATCTAGGAGCTTTATACAGCTTTATATAGGAGAAGAAAAAGAAAAGGGTTTTTACCTATTCTACAGAGCTGTGCATTATTGCATTTTGTTGAATATTACATACTCTACAACATACCATGAAAAATTTATCCAGAGTACCTTGAACTATCATTGGTTTCCCTGAGCTTCCCAGATTTGAAGACATTTTTCTGGTTTATCAACAGTTTCATACCTAATTCTTTCCATTTGTAACATACTACTCTGTAAGCCAAGTCTCCGAATCAACTGAAAGTTAGAGCTGATGGTACATGACTTAATACCTTGAAGGACCTCAGCCCAAGTGTCTTCTGAGATATCTATATCCAGGTCTTTTCCCCTAGAATCTTTCAAATGATGTGTAGAAGGAATTCTAGAATCCTGAAATAATTAAACACATCTAGATATAAAGCCCTTCATACTAGGGTCCAGTTTCACGTCTCCAGTACATTAAAGCCCTAGCATTAGCTGCCCAATAGTAGAGTTTAAAATTGGGTAGAGCTAAGCCTCCCACATTTCTTGCTTTACAGATGTGTCTTTGTTTATGAGATACACCTTATATCCCCAAATAAAAGGCATTATAATTGAATTGAGTGTCTTGAAGAATAACTGAGTCCAAAAAATTGGGGCATTTTGAAATAAGTAAAGGAATCTGGGCAACATAACCATTTTATTTGCATTGACACTGCCGATTAGTGTTAGACACTCGCCAAGTCTCTACATCGCTCTTCAGTTTTTCATTCATAACTCTGTAATTCAACTCATACAAACTATTATAGTATCTGGGGACTACGATACCAAGATATGTTATTTTGTCTGTGACTTTAAAGGGCAAAGTGTTGAGAAATTCTGAATCAAAGTTATCACACAGCAGAATAAATGAGCTTTTCTGCCAGTTAACCCTTTAAAGCCTCAGCCCAAAATTCCGAAAATTCCATTCTGTGCCAGAATGTGATATTCATATCCATATTCATATTACATTCATGTTTATATAACATCACACACCTACATTTTATGTGTTCAATAAAACACACACTTTATTTAATTTGAACATTAGAATTACACGCGAATTACACAGTAAAACATTAAAAATCAAACTTTCGAACTTCTACAGTAAATACATTTTTAATACAGAGTGCAGGAACAGAATATATATAAATTCATAAATACTCAACAACTGCAATACCTGTGGAGAGAAGAGAAGGAGAAAAGAGGGGAGGGGGAGAACAACACTAGGAAACACAGCCCAACCGAGGCCTCTTCGCGAAAATGTTCACACTCAGCTGAGTGCCAAGACTGAAAACATTTCCAATCGTGAACCAAGCAAATTATTTTGCCATTAAATTCTGGCGTGCAACAAGCTACTTCATTTTTTTTCAGTCCTACTTTTCCGATAACATAGCCAACATCTCTCGGAGGACTCTTCAAATGTAGGGACATGGGCTGTGTGGAGTGATGACGAAGGAGGGACTACAGGCTTTAATGTATGCAAAGGGAAACTTGCGTGAATATCGATACATCCCAGCTGACGAGTCAAGTTTTCTCTGAAATCTATCTGGGTTAATTTCACCAGTCTACGTTCATCCCCTGGTGCCGCATGAATGTGTTGCCATTCCTTAAACAATATGAAACTATTGAAGACGGCAATGTCTAAGAAGTGTAAAAAAAGAGTCTTCCACCAGTTTTTTGTAGGACGTCGAAAGATTTTATCATTTGGTCTGACCTATCAACACCACCCATATTTTTGTTATAATCGCTGATGACAGTGGGATGGAGGGCTACTTCATTTGTCCAGTTGCCATAATTTAGTAATTTCAGTTGAGCCATTCTCATTGTGGAAATTGGAAAGGCATGTAACTGCACTCGTGTTTCCACTGAATTACAAGTATATTCCCCTCAATCCCACACCACCTCATATCCCCACGAGCTGTCTTGCGTTCCCCTCTTTTGATGTCTTTAAATTCTGCAGGAAACAGTTTACGATTCACCCTGCATGTCCCACAGGCATTAGTTCCCATTTCTAACAACTTAACCATAAGAGCTGGGTATGTGTAAAAGTTGTCAAACCAAACATTGTGGCCCTGGTCTTTGAATGGCTGCAGTAATGATTATACCCAGAGTCTGATGTTGCAATTGCCCATAACTTAAAACCCCACAGAGTAGGCTTGCCCTTCATGTAATGTTTAAATCCTGACCGAGCTTTAGACATGGCCATACGTTCATCTATTGCAAGATTTTGGTTAGGCTGAAAGAGCTGCTGGCATTTTTGTTTGAGGTGGTCCATAAGATAACGCAACTTCCTAAGGCAATCCTGATTATCCTCTTTGGTAGGGTCTACAACATGTAGAGCTTCTAAAAGAGTCTTGTAGTGGTCACTCTACATAAATCCCCTGGACCACAAGCCCTGAAGTAACTTGGTTCCCAAATGACGATGGGAATCAGAGAGAATTGAAAACCCCATGTAAATGAGCAACCCAAGAAATTAGTCAAATTCATTGGGGGTCACCTCCATCCAAGCTCCTTGGTAGCTGGGATGTGACAGACAGTTAAGTACGAGCTCCCCCCCCCCCCCAATGGTTTGTAAAGCTGCATATCTCAGCAACTACAGCCTGAGTGAAAACAGCATGAAAAAGTCAATTTCTCACAACATCATATTGGAGGTTGACCGCACAGCCTGACTTACGCTACCTAAGGCAATACCGAATGGACAGCTAGGCTTAAATGGGAGAAGTTTTGGTGCCTGTGAATCAATGTCGAGGGATAAGAAAAAGAGTCAGGGAAGCGTTTACGCTTTCTAGCTGACTTGGGACCTGTGCGAGAATGGCTAGCCATACCCAAAATAATAAGAGTAGTGTTAGTGTTACTGTGAGTATCAGTCATATGAGAAATAGAAACAAACAATACATACACATTCATACATACCCAGTTGATGGTCTTGGATGAGGATCAGGTTCCATCTCATCTTCCTGCAGTAGTTCCTGGTCCAGCAGATCTTACTCCTGTGTGCTCATGCCCTCATGAGCCTTGTCCTCCTCTGCTATGAACTTAAGCTCATCAGCAGTCAGCTGCCTCCTCTTGGGCATGCTGAGCAGGGAGCCATAGTCTCTATCCATCTCTACAACAGAAAAAAGTACAACATTTGGTAGCCAGCAGTGTGTTATTTACAAATCCATACACTGAAAAGTCACCAAAGGGTTGCAGACTTACCAGAATGTCCAACTGCAGACAGCCATCTCACTTTTCCATGTGAACAGGAAGCTACACAAAATCTAAAATCATGTCTGTGTGATGGATGGGTAAGGCTATCTGCTAAATTTATATATATATATATATATATATATATATATATATATATATATATATATATATATATAATATTTGTATTACATGGGAAAATCAACAAGCTATATAACTTATCTAACTAGCAGGCCAGTTTCCAGGCAGGTCTGAACAGTGTCTGCTCTCTGCCTCACATTACTATGGGCAGATTTTACACAAGTGACAAAATTGGCCAAATATGATATTTTGCTAAAAATGTACATAGTATTGCTAGATAATTTTTATTTAGCAAGTTTCACAGAAACTGCCAAAAAAAGTTTTATATAAAAAGAGGCTCGCCGATGATGGTCACGTAAAGTTTTCCAGAAAAACTAGCTAGTGCTTCTCCTACAAATAAATGCATCGTAACTAAATAGGTTTGACTATCTTCCACAAGCAACACAATTGGCCAAATAGTTATTGATATTTAGCTAAAAATTTACACAGTATTGCTAACTAATTTTTATTTAGAAAGTTTCACAGAAATTTGCTTATAAATAGAGGCTAGCTGCCTGTCCAATGTTTTTCCAGAAATAACTAACTTTACTCCTACTTCATAACTAAAACGTTTTGACTTTCAATAGACAATATTAACAACACATCTTAAATAACTTGTCTTAACTCGAAATATCGCCTCAGTTTTCAATTTGAAGCAGTAAGTCCAACACTTGAGGTAATTTCACAGGGTATCCTCTCTGGCTCCGCTCAGGCAAATGGAGAATGACGCTGATGATAATAAATTTATTATTCACGCCCAGTAAACCCTTAACCAATCATATGTGCTTTTAGCTTATATTGTCATGAGTATCTGGCAGTTTTCAGAAATAAAATCTGTGATTGGAAGGCGAAGATATTGAGACAGGAACCATGGGAACATTAGTTCCCAAATTTGAACGCTCCGGCTGGTAAGGGTTAATTGTGTACCCCGACAGGTTACTAAACTCCTTAATAAGTTCAAACAAGATGGGCAAAGACCTTTCTGGATCCGAAAGAAAAAGAAGGACATCATCTGCATATAAAGAAATACTGTATGGTGTTCCATGCCCCCCATCTTCACAGGGGCAGAATGTGATTGGTTCCTTATGCTTATTGATAAGGGCTCCATAGTAATGGTGAAAAGTAATGGGCTTAGTGGGCATCCCTGACGGGTACCCAAATGAAGAGAAAAAGGGGGCGACCTATCACTATTTGTGAGAACTGACGCAGAAGGACAGTGTGACAGGGTGGAGGGCGGGGCCAGGACATGATTTTACACACCCGGTCCCTTATCAGGCTATTTAAGCCTCCAAGAGGGATAAAGGTTCATGTATATATACCCTGGTTTTGGTTCAGTCCCTGTCTTTCGTTGATTGTATGTGAACGTGGTTGTATGTTGGTGATGTTCGTTCCCATGCCTGTGTTCCCGTGTTCCCAGTTCCAGTGTTTTCGTGTTTTGTTTTCATTTTTGCCCATCGTGGTAGTTTTGTTTGTTCATATCTGTTTGTTTCCATTCGTTTAAATAAAGATAACTGCACTTGGATCCTCAACCCTAGTCAGCCTCCGTCCTCAATCATTACAGAACGAAAGACCGCACCATGGATCCAGCAGTATTACACGCCAGATACCACCTGCTCTGCCTGAGGCAAGAGGACCATCCTATTGAGGCCCACGTCCGCGACTTCCTTAAACTGGCGGCTGTTGCGGACTTCTCAGACTCCTCCCTGGTGGTCTTCTTCAGGGAAAACCTGAGTGGCTGGCTGAAAGAGCGGCTGCCGCTGGCATCACGCGGCTGGACTCTCCGCGACTTCCTGGAGTTAACCTTGCTGTTGTGCGGCTCCCCGTTCACGCCTGCCCCGGTCTGCGAGCCAGAGCCTACGCCTGCCCCGGCCAGTGAGCCTGAAGTCACGCCGACCAGAAACAGCGTTCCAGCGTCGCCAGTCGCTTTCCATGAGCCAGCGTGGCCCACTTCGTCTGCCCGGAGGAGGGAGAGAAGACGGGCTTCCGCCTCCCGGCCCGCGCCTGCCCCGGTCTGCGAGCTAGAGCCCACGCATGTCACGGTGCGTGAGCTAGAGCCCACGCATGTCACTGTGAGCGAGCCTGAGTCCTCGTCAGCCATGGTGAGCGAACCTGAGCCCTCGACCGTCCCCGAGCCAGCGCCAGTAGCCTCAGACGTCAGTGAGCCAGAGCCGATAGCCCCAAACGTCAGTGAGCCAGCGCCTGTAGCCTCGACCATCCCTGAGCCAGCGCCTGTAGCCTCGATCGTCCCTGAGCCAGCGCCTGTAGCCTCGACCGTCCCTGAGCCAGCGCCTGTAGCCTCGACCGTCCCTGAGCCAGCGCCTGAAGCCTCGACCGTCCCTGAGCCAGCGCCTGAAGCCTCGACCGTCCCTGAGCCAGCGCCTGAAGCCTCGACCGTCACTGAGCCAGCGCCAGTAGCAGTGACCGTCCAAGAGCCAGCGCCAGTAGCGTGACCGTCCAAGAGCCAGCGCCAGTGGCCGTGACTGTCCAAGAGCCAGCGCCAGTGGCCGTGACCATCCAAGAGCCAGCGCCAGTGGCCAGGACCGTCCCAGAGCCAGCGCCTCCGCCCCTCAAGCCCCTCGACCCTTCCAGGGCTCCGCCCCTCAAGACTCTCGAGCCTTCCAGGGCTCCGCCACTCAAGCCTCTCGAGCCTTCCAGGGCTCCGCCCCTCAAGCCCCTCGACCCTTCAGGGCTCCGCCCATCAAGCCTCTCGAGCCTTCCAGGGCTCCGCCCCTCAAGCCCCTCGACCCTTCCATGGCTCCGCCACACAAGCCCCTCGAGCCTTCCAGGGCTCCGCCCCTCAAGCCTCTCGAGCCTTCCAGGGCTCCACCCCTCAAGCTTCTCGAGCCTTCCAGGGCTCCGCCCCTCAAGCCTCTCGAGCCTTCTAGGGCTCCACCCCTCAAGCCTCTCGAGCCTCCCAGGGCTCCACCCCTCAAGTCTCTTGAACCATCCACGGCTCTGCCTTCCGAGCCTCCTCCAGAGCCTCCTACGGCTCTGCCTCCCGAGCCTCCTACGGCTCTGCCTCCAGAGCCTCCTACGGCTCTGCCTCCAGAGCCTCCTAGGGCTCCACCTCCCGAGCCTTCTACGGCTCCTCCTCCAGAGCCTCCTGCGGCTCTGCCTCCAGAGACTCTTGCGGCTCTGTCTCCTGAGCCTTCCTCAGCTCCGTCCCCGGAGCCTTCCAGGCCTCCGCCTCTAGAACTGCCTACGGCGCCACCGCCCTAGGCTCCACCTCCTGAGCCATCCTCGGCTCCACCTCCTAGGCCTTCCTCTGCTCTGTCTCCTGAGTTTTCCTCAGCTCCGTCTCCTGAGCCTCCTATGGCTGAGCCTCCAGAGCCCCCCTCAGCTCCGCCTCCTGAGCCTCCAGAGTCCCCCTCAGCTCCGTCTCCAGAGCCCCTCTCAGCTCCACCTCTGGGACCTGTCCCTGTCCTGAGGCTGCCTCCCAGGCCTCCTAGACCTGTCCCTGTCCTGTGGCCACCTCCCAGGTTCCCTGAACTGGCCCTTGCCTTGTGGCCAGCTCCCGGGCCACTCAAACCTGTCCCCTTAGTGTGGCCTTCTCCCAGGGCCCCTGACCCGGTCCCAGTACTGTGGCCTCTTCCCAGGCCCCCTGACCCAGTCCCTGTCCAGTGGCCTCCTCCCAGGCCCCCTGACCCGGTCCCTGTCCTTGCCAAGTGGCCAGCTCCCGGGCCATCTAAACCGGCCTCTGTCCTATGGCCACCTCCCAGGTGCCCTGAACCGGCCCCTGCTCGGCGGCCATCTCTCAGTCCACCTAAACCTGCCCCTACCCGGTGGAAGCTCCCCAGGCCACCCGACCTGGTTCCCAGCACACACCCCCAGAGACTGCTTATCTGCCCTCTCGCCCTCCTTGGTCTGTCTCCGTGTCCCTCGTGCCCCTCGTGGACTGCCTGTCTGCCCCTCGTTGCTCCCTGGACTGCCTGTATGCCCCTCGTTGACCCTGGACTGCCTGTCTGCCCCTCGTTGCCCCCTGGACTGCCTGTCTGCCCCTCGTTGCCCCCTGGACTGCCTGTCTGCCCTTTGTGCCCCCAGTCATTGGTCATTTGTTCTTCCCGTTTTTGTTTTTGTTGATCGTCTGGTATCCGATCCTTGAGGGGGGGCTATGTAACGGTTACCCTGTCTTGTCTCACTGTTGCCCTTTGTTTGTAATTTTGTCACTTTTGTTATTCCTTAGTTTTCACTTTTGTCACCCTTGTACCTCCATAGTCTTCCTGTCAGCCCTCGTGTTCACTGTTCATTGTTTTCACCTGCCCTCGTTAAGTTTGCCATTTGCTTCTGTTTTGTCATCTTGTTATCTTGTTTGGTGTTCTGTTTGTTCATTGGCCCCTTAGTTCTATGTTCATGTATATATACCCTGGTTTTTAGTTCAGTCCCTGTCTTTGGTTGATTGTATGTGAACGTGGTTGTATGTTGGTGATGTTCGTTCCCATGCCTGTGTTTTCGTGTTTTGTTTTCATTTTTGCCCATCGTGGTAGTTTTGTTTGTTCATATCTGTTTGTTTCCATTCGTTTAAATAAAGATAACTGCACTTGGATCCTCAACCCTAGTCAGCCTCCGTCCTCATTACACCATTCTACATGATCAAAGGCCTTATGGGCATCCAGGCTAGAATGGCTGGTTTGTCATGCACCCCCTTTCTTCTATATACAATATTCATAAACCTACAAACATTGAAGAAAGAAAAACTTCCAGAAACAAAACCTGTTTGATCTTCATGTATGATGGAGCCAGGATCTTGGTAAATATTTTAAGGTCATTAACAAGGAGAGCAATTGGTCTGTACGAGGAAGGGTCGGTTCTGTCTTCTTCTTTTTTAGAGCTTTTGTGGTGGCAGCCCCTAGACTTTGGAATGAGCTTCCATTGGTCATAAAATCATCTCATATTTATTTTCCCTAGCTTTTAATTAATTGCATCATAAATTGTACTAGGTCAATTTTATCTTATTCTTGTTTTATTGGTTTTAAGAGTTTTTTGCATTCTTAAGCTGTATTTATGTGATTTTATTTATTTTTTGTAACTCCATGTACAGCACTTTGGTACCCAGTGTGGTTTTTGAAAGTGCTCTATAACTAAAATTGTGTTGAGTTGAGTTTTTTAGGATCAATACAATATTTGCTGAGTAAAGTGAATCTGGAAATTTCTTATTTTCATTAGAATTTTTGAACAACCTTAACAGCAGAAGGGCAATTTGAACAGAGAAAGTCTTAAAAAATAAAACTCTATGCAGAAGCCATCCGGAACTGCTGCTTTACCATTGGGAAAGCTCTTGATAGGACTTCCTCTAATATAATATCCAAATACAAACTTTCTCTAGCTTTATCACTTATTTTAGTGAGTCCAACAGAGAACTGAGTAACTTTGTAATATCTGCCATATCCCATTTATTTTGAGGTGTATAAATCCTGATAGAATTCCCGAAATACTTGAATATTCATATTTCAGTTTAATTATATTAGACACGATTGAACATGGTGAGTTTAAACCGTTGTTCCTAATCCTAGAGCTGGTTCTCTATTTCAGATGCCCCTTTGCTTATTTAGTTCAGCTTGAAATGCTATAATATGGCCTCTCATGACCATTTTGAGAGCCTCCCATAAAGTCAGATCAGTCACATCGCCTCTATCATTTAGGCTAAGATAATTCGTTATATAAGCAGAACATTTCTCTTTAAATGTTCTTTCATTTAACAGACGAAAGCCTATCCATAAAAGGATCAAGAATACAATTAAAATCTCCCCCTATGATGATATGAGTGTTGGCTATGTTAGGTATGATGTTAAAAACAGACCAAAAAAAATGTGGGTCATCAAATTTGGGAGCATTCAGGTTCAGAAATGTAACATGCTTTTCCAAGATAGTACACAATCAGACACCGTTATTTGGTATCTCTTTTAGGAGACAAATGCTAAAATTGAATGTTTTTGCATATTAATAGAGACACTGGCTTTTGTTGAGAAAGTGGAGTGATATATTTGGCCTACCCACTTGCATATGAGTAATGTGAGTTTCTTGCAAAAACATTATGTCTGCATGTAAAGAATTCATATGGGAAAATACTTTGGATCTTTTAACAATATTATTTAAGCCACGCACATTCCAGCTCAAGATATTTAAATGCTTCTTAAAGGAGCTCATCTGTGTGCTGCATTTAACATATGATAGGGTGATTGTAGACGTACTGCGTATAATGTAGGCACTGTAAGATAATCAATGCAAAAATACACATAAAATCCATAACACAATAAGAAACTGGCATAGCATTCCTCCAATAAGATCGCTTCCCCAATATAAGCGAATCTCAAAAAATCCCATTCAAACTTAGGCAAACTTAGGCAAAAGGCAGCCACTCAACGCACCAGGAAACAAAAGAGATTGAAAAATAACAGCTAACAACTTAACTGTAATTCAAAACAGTCCCCTGCAGTACAAACTCACTCTCAGAGGCCGAGCATAAACTTCAGTATAAGAAGAAATACTTTGACTGCCAATGCACCTCAAAGATGGAGATTGAGAGTAAAAAAGGATTTAGATATTGATCTGTTTCTCACCCACAACTCTATTGTTGCTAGAGAAGACATAGATTTAACCACTGCAGTCGTATGGATTACTTTTACAGTATAGCCTACTGACTTTTTTTTTTATTCATTTGCATTGAACCTACAGAGCTGAAATGTTCTTCTAAAAGTCTTAATTTGTGTTCTGCAAAAGTAAGAAAGTCATACACATCTGGGATGGAATTAGGTAGAGTAAATGAAAAGATAATGTTTCCCAATTTTTCAAAAATTTACATTTTTGAGTGAACTATTATTTTAATGATGTATATTGCAGATATAAAGTGTTATGTAGAGGACACTTGCAAATAATGTGTCGTATATAATGCGTTGTGTCTCATTGTCTTAACTGCTCTCCTGGTTCCCTTTAAAAAATAGAACTATATTACCTGTGGGGCAATACTACAGTATTCATAAAAACAAGTTGTGATCCTATAAGCAATAATACTCTTATATTCATCTTGGTGTTGACACTAGTTTGGAATTAAACTGACTAATGCCTAAAAGTGGAGTGGAGTGGAGTGGTGTAGTGGTCTAAGCACCATAACTGGTAATCTGGTAATCAGAAGGATGCTGGTTCAAGACCCACAGCCACCACCGTTGTGTCCTTGAGCAAGGCACTTAACTCCAGGTTGCTCCAGGGGGATTGTCCCTGTAATAAGGGCTCTGTAAGTTGCTTTGGATAAAAGCGTCTGCCAAATGCATAAATGTAAATGTAAAAGGGAATCTTCTTAATGAAACAAAGAGTGATAAACTGAAGTAAAAATGATCAATGTGTTATTATAAACAAACCACACACTCAGTCCTTCACTGATTCTTAGAAAAACAGTGCTTTTATTTCTGATATACTGTGAAAAAATAATTACGTAACATTTTTAAAAAATATTGGAAAAATCAAAAAGGAAATAAAAAAAAAAATCTATAACTTTTGTTGTACATCTGTCAAACTTTTTTCAGCTACCAAGAACAGTACAGTAAGGTCAACGTTTATTTTCTAAGACACAATTATACATGATACACTCCTACCAGCAGAAGAAAAGTATTGGAGCAGGAACATGAGAGAAGTAAATGAACGGATTACATAAAGGTTTTCATATACTCACTCGTTTGCACTCAAACACACATTCACGCTTAGTCGCACACACAAAAACACACGTATCTTCATGGAAACTCTACACACACTCTGGCCTTAAGCCGGTTTATAAAGTGAGGGAATATAAAAGTCATGTTTTCCTAAGGCCACTCTTTTTTAAATTATATTTACTCCTTCATTGTTCCTTCTTCTCGTCTTCATGGAGCTTCAAGTTCTTAGATGGGGGATGCAAATACCGTCCAGTGGGTTGAGTCACATCTCCCACAAGATTCTCCACAGGTCATCGCTCAAGGCTAAGCAATAGGTAGCTCAGGCATGTATCAAGATGTTTTATCAAGATACTCCTGAATGCTCATGGCATCATATTGGATCCCAGCCAAGCTACACAAAACTCATCGTCTTTGTCTTACAAGTTGCAAAGTACCATTGCCATGGTGTTTGTCATCCTTCTTGCAATTAAAAAAATAACAATACTGCATTTAAAGAGTGCATCACATTGGATGATGTCAAATAATACTTGAAGTCAGAATTACACATGGGAAAGTATTTACAGGGCTCGTTGTTTCGAAATGCGGACGAAGATGAAAACTAGTCATAGAGAGTATCTTTTTGTTCCGAGAACAACTACTGAAGTCACATCGATGATAATCATTGCTTTGATAATGGCATCCTTCAAAATCTGTTGAAGACAGTTCATAGCCAGAGACCGTCTCTGGTCCCCATAAGGTAGTTTTTTCTTAATTGGCGGAAAATACTTCAAGTTAGGCGTCTATGTTTGGCACAAGTATCAGGTGTGTGTTTGTGTGAATAAGTGAGTGAAAGAACCTCCAACCTATCAAGCAATTATAAACTTCATATCAAAGTCATATGCACGCTTGCATTGGGGTACAAGACGTTATAAATCACTCCCAACCTCCAACCTTAAATTGGTTCCAATTTGATCTTTGTAATCTTTAAGACGAAAGTGATAGCAGCCTGATCTTCGATCAGTAAGGTAAATTTTGGATACCTAAGGCTGGATCATACAGTTTTAGACCTTCTCTGCTGTTCACAACCCTCGAAAAACCCCTTGGTCACTCGCGACCGAATAAATTCGCAAACAACAATAACAAACACATCTGCATATTTTCTTGTTTGTTGAGGTGAATATCACCCAAATAAAGACTGATACTCTAACGTTGAACCTTTGGTCCAGAATCACTTGACAAACAACATGACAAAAAGAAATGTTATTTTTTCTTTCGGTAATATTCGAAACATGGAAAGAATGCTCTAGCCTAGTGTGCAAATGAGAGATTACATATCGATTATGAGGGTAATCTAAGCTAGAATACTGGTATGCAGTGCAAACAATGACCCCACTGCAAAAGCACCAAGGAAAAGAGTGGGGCATTCTTGTATATGTATACTGTATATTTGTATATATATTTAACTGTTCTGAGCTATTTGTACGATAGTGAAAAAAATGGCCATGTCTGAAAACTGTTGAATGGCATTCCTTAACTATTCTCCTTTGTGGTGAAATTTAAAGGGCAATTGATTTTAATGCAAATGCTCAAAATGTTTTATTAATTAATTCATTTTTTGATTTTCTCCACAATTTATCATGCCAAATTCCCAATGCGCTCTAAGTCCTCATGGTGCCGTAGTGACTCGCGTCAATCCGGGTGGCGGAAGATGAATCTCAGACGCCTCCATGTCTGAGACCGTCAATCCGCGCATTTTATCACGTGGCTTGTTGAGCGTTACCGCGGAGACCTACTGTGTGTGGAGGCTTCACGCTATTCTCCGCGGCATCCACGCGCACCTCACCATACGCCCCACCAAGAGCGAGAACCAAATAATAGCAACCATGAGGAGGTTAACCCAACGTGACTCTACCCACCCTAGCAACCGGGCCAATTGGTTGCTTAGGAAGCCTGACTGGAGTCACTAAGCACGCCCTGGATTAGAACTTGCGACTCCAGGCAAATGTGCTTTTTTAAATGCTGTTGGATTCTCCACACTATGCAAACATACCAGTTATGCTAATGGTTTATCGTAATGTAAGTTAGCATTACACTGTACGGCTAGTAACCTGTTTAACAAGGTAGCTCAGCAAACTGGATAGCCAGGTTGATTCTGATTTCCATGCAAAGCAAAAAAATAAATGAATCTTTCAGTTGCTTTGGTAATCAAGAGTATTAACATGTAGTATATCTCGTGTGCTCTACAGTAACACTGTCAAATTTTATAAATGGGAAAAACTCAGATATGTTTGTATGTTTGGATCATTAGTTTCTAATATATTAGTATTAGTATCCAGGTTATATTTCTCCCTGAAAGAAAAAGATAATAAAGAAGGCATTACATTGAATAAAGACAATTACAATATTTTGCATTGTGACATCATGACAATTAAAAATCTTCTTTGGAATTACCATAATGCCAAAAAGAAAGAACTCATTGTCATTACTGTAATTTTTTTTTTTTAATAATAATACAAAAATTATATTGTATTTAAAATGTAGAAGTATTTATATATCCCGGTTGTATTAGTTGTTCTGCTTTTATGTTAATTTTAATAAAATTCTTTACAATATTTTTTTGTACTTTAATACAAACAAAACAAATATTGTGTTAAACTAATGAGAATCTTCATTGAAAATAATAGGATTTATAAAGAAAAAACCTGAAAATGAAATTGCATAAATGTTTTTCAGTAATGATTATTTGGCGTTGGGGGGGTGGGGCTGCTTGATTTTCATGAAAATAAAGCCAGAGTTTCCCCCAGAATTATTTAATGGTCCTAGAAATGCTTAATTTTTATTCAAAATATAATTTATTTATCTTTTTCTTTCTTCTGATTTTGGTGGGAATTATTACCTGAACATGTTTATGTATGTTCACCCATAAGGAGAGGAGTTAAAAAAGCCATTCAAGAGAATTCATACATGTATCTCATATGAACATCTCTCTCAGAAACCATGTCAAACAGACTACTAGCCTACAAAAGGCACCCTTCATTTCTCATGAATTACTTTGTGATCATGCCTATTCAGAGCATTCACTATTTATTGAGCATTATAAAGATCTTAGATCTTTCATTAATGCAAGTTTCTCTTGATTGTGACTTTCGCTGTCAGCTCCTGGAGCTGGGGATTAAACATAAAGACAGAAAGAGAGAATTCGCTCATCTCCTGCCTTGTATCCCATTCTCATTTCTTGCTCTCTGTTTAATCTGAGCTTTTCATTTTTCATCCAGCCTCCTTTTTTTTATCTCTGGTTCATTCATTACTTCCATTCTGTGTATATGTGTGAGTGTGACTGTGAGTATGTGTACTTTTATGGTCAACAATGGCACAACATATCACGAAAACACTGCGCTTCTCCGTTACACGTGCGTTTGCATCCTCTGTGTGTGTCGGTGGGAATATTCGGAATGCTGAGAGGTGTAGGAGAACCGCGTGGAACTTCCGTATTTACCGAGTCCAGTCTCTGGGGTCCCGGCACCACCTCCTGCACAGACACTCGGTCCAACCCCGTACATCTCGTACGCAGGTCCACTTTCTAGTGGGGCAAGGCTAGGCGGAGCATACCCAATCCGAAATGAAGGATAGTGGGAAGGGTAACCATAATTTTCATATCCTAGCTGAGGGGTAGAGTCCAAGAGGCTGCAGTCAGTGGGGAAGTCGCTAGTCTGTGGACCAGAACTTGGTGGAGGTTGCTGGGACTGCCCGGCACGGGTGAAGGTGTTGAATTGGGCATAGCTGTTGTGCGAGAGTCTAGAGGGAGGGCGAGGTTCATAGCAGCCTGCTCGTGACCCTGGAGCCAAGCTGCTCGGTGTTCCCGGACCTGCAGTAGCTCCAGGCGGTCCTGAGTTACTGCTGATGGTCGCAGCACCCCCTGGCTGGCTGGAAGTGCGATAGTCTGAGTAGTGCATGGATCGGGAGGCTGGACGGCCCTCATCATGGGTGGAAGCTCGCACGTTGTAGTAGCCATTTGTTGGGTCCTGCAAGAACAATAGAGATCTCAAGCAGTGTTCACATGCTCCTTATATATCAGTACATAATTTCCAGGAACTCATCTTTAACCTTGTGAGACCTACATCCCCATGTGTGGACATCAGGTTTTGGCTTCACTATAGGCTATGCTTAATTTATTTATTTTTTAGAACAACTGATCTCAGTTCAGGAGACTAGGCTGTCATTAAAGGGTTAAACTTTCAGCGCATGTGACAAAACAACATGGTGCCAATCACAGCCGAGTTTGTCTTTCGGAGAAACTGCATCAAAACTACATCTGGTAAGAAACCAGCATAAGTTTTCACGTTAAAACCTGTTTGAGTCAAACGAGTAAAGTCTCTAGTTTCATCCGATATGCCATTTAAAAAATGTAATAATCATACATTCACTGTAAATGATCACATTGAGAATCAATGGACATATCCAAAAGCTGGAGAATGTTGCTCTATTCAGATTTAAGATGAAAATGTGCATTTCAAACTGTTCTGAGGCCAGTGAAGATAGAGCAAGGGAGCATCCTATAGCTTTGCTATGCAGCCTAGTGCACTCACTTCTAACATCTGGTCAAAAGTTCAGTTTCATGCTGCAGATAAACTTTGGACCAACATGTTTGGCAGACATGGGACAATGATAATCAGTACATAGATTTAGAATTTCATAATGAAATTGTATTTAAAAATGGTTGGCAATGATTTGATGATGTTGGCCATTATTTTTAATTAGAATTATTTATTCAGCTTTATAGAAAATCAGATGTAATAACTATAGCGTCTCAAAAACATGAATAACCAATACACCTGGACACATAATATATTATTTGATGAAAACAATTATATTGAATTGATATAGAAAATGATTTCTATAGCTTGAAATGACTTAAAATTTGACAACTTAGTCCCACTGTCCACATATGTGGACATGCATTTTTATGAAATCTATTTGCTCAAATAAAAACAAATTTTTTACTTGTTTATTAGTTGCTACTAGTTACAATCAAAAAGGGAAATGGAAAATGCACACAGCAGTTACACAGAGGTCTCAGAAAGTTAATACTACAACTTTACTTATAGTTACTTTAGTAAACTGGTGAAAATATGCATTTGGGTTCATATTGTTGGAGTTTAAAAATAAATGTTATATTCAAGGCACGATATTTGACTTTGGGCACATCAGCATTTAAAGGTGGCACCTTCCATATAGCAGTGGAAAAAAAGCTATATGAGTGAATGTCACACACACAAAAAAGAAATAAATCTGATTATGGGAAATATTTCACCCCAAAGTCAAAAGAACAAAAAAAGAATTATATTTTGCATTAAGACAATGATGCTGATTTTAGTTCCATAAATGAATCTTTATATTGTGATTATTTTCACAAGTCATCCTTTCCACACACAAAGTTTGTTATTATTAAAATAAGCACAAAATTCAAAACAATTACCAAGATGAGTACTTGCAATTGAACTTCACAATTTAAACATATATATACAGAATATATATCTATATAGTATATTGTTTAAATAGTATAGTAAAATGTAGAAAAGAAATGATGTTTTTATAAGCTTTTTTACATCGCTTCTCTTTGTGTGTGTGTGTCTCTTCACCTTGAGCTCATAGTCCTGGCGTGTGTCCAGCGTGTCACTGCGCAGCTCCTGTTTGAGGTCTATGTCATCTTTAAAAGGCTGGGAGGAGGGAGAAAGGGTCACAGAAGGCAAAAACTAAACCATAAATGACAAGAAATCAACCAAGAGGGGGAAAGAGATGCAACGCAAGAGGGGAGGAAAACCAACAGGAGATAAGAAAAGGGGAGAAGGATATAAAGGAGGAGCGGGAGGTTGAGAGAGAAACAGGATTAAATTCAGCTTTTGAAATTTTGAAATAAATACATTACATTTGAGGAATTGAAGAATGGTTAGTGCATTTAATTGCATTAATTGACAGTGTCTGGGCTATGTGTTAAATGATTAGGGGAACTTTAGCGATTTGATATGTTATACTAGAATTTAATTAATATGTTATATAAATGTCAGAGAAATAACATGTGGAATAATTTTAGGGACAAATTATGCTTACAGATCAAATCTTGTGATCACAACTCATAATTAAACCAAGTGTATTTTTTGATTCATCAATTTATCAGTTAGTCCATCAAATGTGTCACGGCATAATCACCATCAGCAATAGACATGACCTAATACTCGTCACATTTCATGAATCAGGAGAATTGGTCTCAATATTATTTTAGTGCAAAATAGCTCTTCCTACATTTTACAAAATCGTCCAGCTCTTTTCCAAGTCAACAAAATGTTATGGTATGGTTGACAAATTGTTTAAAAGGTTGCGAACAATACAGAACCGTTTATGACCTAACTCAACTGAACCAAATCCTTTGATGTAATACTAAATAATTCAAAGAAATGCTGTCTGTTTGTTTGTTTGTAAAGTATTACCTTTATTTTAAATAATGAATGTCTTATTTTTTCTATCTCAGTCCCTCTACATCCTGCAGTTAACTCTGCCGTGTTGTCAGAGGTACTCACAGAATACATGGCTTTAACCATGCGTGTTGCCGTGGAGACACTGCCCGAGTCTTCCTCCAGGCTGTGGGTCTCTTTGTTTATGGTCTCGACCTTGATATCTGGCTTGCCGAGCGTCACCCCTCGACGACCTGGAAAGTTAACATCCCAATAAACACATGATTCATCGCAGCAATGAACATGCTTTTTGACATTTTAGTCGTTGTTATTGATGTTTTTAAATATGGCTGATTGCCCTTGGGCTTTGTAATTATTTAAGGCCACTTTAGCTGCTGCATTGTCAAAGACAAACTTTATATGTTTGCTGTTTGAAGAGAGATTGATCATTTAAGATTACAGGCACAATGCTAGGACTTGTTGTTGTCTTACGAACCACAGAGCCCACTAGTTGCTTGATAGATCAATTATGAGTAATAAGTCATTTATAAAATGATATAGTAATTATTATTAATACAAAATGTGATAATAATGTGTAAAATAGTGGATGAAAATCAATGTAATTTGATGACTTACTTCCTTTGCGTTGCCTGTACAAGAAGAGCACTAATACCAGTAAACAGAGGAGAAGAAGAATTGAACAGCCGACAGTGCCACCAGCAATGATCCCAACCGGAACTGTTTCTAAAGCAGAGAAAAGGCAGAGAAAGAGGTAAAGGACGACAACAATCTACCCAAATTTTCAATTTACCTTCTGAAATTGCAATAGTGATATTTTTGTGAAGTGAAGTGAATTTAGGAAATCACTGAATTTGTGAATTTCATTTAAGCCATTTATTATTGTACACTGTATATTGAAGAAATGACATTGAATTGAACTGTAAGTAAAATTTATAGATGGCTCAACAAATGTCCTGTTTCACTTCATGTGCCAGACAAGAAATCCAGTAAACAAACTTTTATCTTTATGTGTCAAGGCCAGGGCTGGACTGGTAATCTGGCATACCGGGCATTTTCCCGGTAGACCGACGCACTTTAGGGTCGATCAGGGGCGGACTGGCCATCGGGAGAATCGAAACATGCCGTATGGGCCACGATATGCTATAATGAGCTGCCGAGTTATGCAGAACGGACCACAAAATCCCAGGCCGATTTCTCTTCCCAGTCCAGCCCTGGTCAAGGCTACTGTATACACTGTAGTTATCTGGAGGAACTTTTGAAAAAGCATCCTGTCATTTGTGTCCTGTTTGTTTGAGAATTGTGTTTGGAGCCAGCAGCCAGCAATAGTTTAGGTAATATATAAAATGAAATGGGGCTTAGAGCAGTAAAGGATCTTGAAACTGATATGAGATGCCTGTTTCATAACCACAAATATGAAGGAACATATAATAAGCACCAACCCATTACTACTAGTGTTAGGTAATTAGAGATACAGTGATGCATAACCTGAAAGCATATTCAGTTCAATTCAAACATATTTGTATATGGTGGATACAGGTAAAGAGGGACACTTTCTGATCATTTGTAATTGGTGTTGTTCTTAAAATATGATTCAAATGGCTACATCAGTGACATCCCATACTAGTTCCAGTTGACCAAATGTTTTTTGTAATGGGAAAATATACACATAATGTTCAAACATCAAAACATGTCTGGAATGGCATGAGGGTGAATCAATGATGAGAGAATTTGAATTTGGGGTGAACTGTCCCTTTAATAAAAAAATGTTTACATTTAAAATTATTGAAAAAAAAATTCTCAAAACATTTTCAGTGGACTCTATTGCATCCCCTTGCAGCCCTCTAGGGGTCCCTGTACACCAGTTTGAAAACCCTCTGACAGTGTGGAGCTGTATTGACCTCTGTATATACTTAAGTATGTATCTACACCTGTCTCTTCCAGTGTGATAATCATGGTCCCAGGTCCAAATGAATTCCACGCAGTGCAGTTGTATGTGGACTGGAAGTCTGACTCCATGACGTTGTTGATGGTGAGAGTGGACAACACTGCTCCACCCTGTGAGGTCATCTTGCTCTGTTCTACTGTGTACCGTTCTGATAGAGTTCCCTTCTCCTTTTCCCATACATTCTCCTTCCATGCCCACACCTGGGAAACACACAAATACACACAGTGAGAGAACAATCACATGCACAATTTCTCCAACCTGTACCTTAAATGAATGAATCCTGGTAATCCTGCAGGACTCAATAACATGTAGCCTTCAAAAAATTACTTTTTGATATATCTACTGTATATATATATATATGTATATATATGTGTGTGTGTGTGTGTGTGTGTGTGTGTGTGTGTGTGTGTGTGTGTGTGTGTGTGTGTGTGTTTATTTGCAGTCTTGGACATATATAAATATATAATAGTGTTTTCAAAGTGCTAAAGCATCTATTCATTTTGCACACAGTAAAAACTGCTAATATCCAAACAATTTAATAATTTTTTTTATTGGGATCCTGATTAGCTTACATAAGGTTGCTATGCATATATGTATAATTAACTAAATATATAATGAAAATAAGTAACAAGCAAAGTAATACAATTGAGAAACAAATGGCCAACTGTTCTTTTTTCAATTCTAAAATTAAAAGACCTGCAAGAAGCACGTGGACCAAAAATAATGTAGCACGGCGCCACATAATCTGTACATTTCAAAACGGAGTGAAAAAATGAATCCATTATAAATATTTAGGTTTTAAAAAGCATATTCAAATGAATTAAATGCACCTGAACTGTATCTGTATCACAACTCCCCACTGCCCGCCACACACACACACACACACACACACACATATAGTTCACACCGGCAATGGGATAAATGGTTTCTCCATGCAGAAACATGGGGCAGGAAAATGGTGAGAAAGCACAAGTTCCCTCTTGAAACCCACTAAAATGCATTGTATTATTCATGTTGAGCTGTGAGAATATTTAAAAATGCATACCTCCACATGTTCACGGTAAGATTCAATTTACCTCACAAACCACGACATTTGAAAAGGCTCTAGCATTAAAAGGAATGACTGCTACGTTCCCATTTTTCATATTTCATAAACCTCTTCCTGGAGATGTACTGGGGCCTTAGCTCACTTATACTTATACTGGTCACTTATCACTTATACTGGTTTGAAAGCTAACTATACTGCGCTACAGAACCAAATACAGTAGAGCACAGACAGATGGCTTTATTTAGGCTTATTTTGAATTATTCTTGAATTAAAAACTGGTTAAGGGGGGTTTCTCTGGCTTCTTTAAGGCACAGTTCGACCAATAAAATAAAAGGGTGTTCTGGGTGATTGCTAAGGTGTTCTAGCACCCCCAAGTCAAAACACACCTACCCCAAGACTCTATGATATTCTGGTCCCTCGATATGGCTCAAGATGTTACATCAATGTAGGTCTATGGGTTTATTTGCTTGTTTTATCATAAAATCTTAAGTCAGAGAGCTTATAAACTTAATTCCGCACCTCTCTTCAACAAGCCACATTGCGGTTTGATCAAATGCAAAACCCTAAGTATGAGGAATAATAATAGTAAGTAAGCACCACTAATGAATATTGCGATTAAGAGAAAACGTACAATCTTGTCTGGCGGAGGAGTGCTGGCAATGTAACACTTGACTTCCCCTCTCTCTCCTCGAACTGCATACTGGACCGGTTCACTGGAAATTATAGGTGGACCTGCTCAAAGAGAAAGTCCAAAATAACATGAATTAACAACTGATTTATTACCAAGGTAACTACTGATATTCTCCTGACATCAACCAATGCTTGATTGATCTTGTAATGCAGAATTAGTTATTATTGCAAACTAAGTTAATTAAATTTGTTACCAAAAGTGAACTATTTTTATATAGCCAGGGTTTAACATTATTAAGTTAACATTTAAGAATGATCTGATAAGCATTATAAGATATAATGTTTTTATTACAAAGTGTCATCAAGAGAATTTAGCTTTTTTAATTTTAGGGGTCCTTTATTTGACTGAGAGTCTGGGCATGGGGTCTCTGTGTCTGTATGTTAAAACCCCTTGTTATAAAGCAATTTTTTCTAAACAGCACAGTAATACATTCAGATTATGTGTATGTGGATTATGTGGAATTGCTGTACTGACCGTTGACAGTGAGTGTGACCTCTGTTTCACCCACTCCGATCCTGGGTACGATGGCCTTACAAACATACTGACCAGCATCTGCCTGACTTACTGACTTCAGATAGAGCTGGTTATTATTACTCAATACCTGCGCATTAGAGAGACACAGATAAAGAAAATCAGATAAAGAGATGGAAGGGGGAAAAATGAAAAATGCTGCAACACCTTTCCAACAAAGGTTCTATATGTGCATTTTTATCCAGAGCCTCTCCCAAATTGAGTAATAATAATAATATTTTTTGTAACTCTAAAATAAGTAAGAATTATTGTAGGGTCACTTAGTTATTTAATTTCCTATAACATTTCTGCTTAACACATTTTATGTTTCTAAGGCCACAGGGAATCTGTGAAATTCATATTAGTTGGATCTAAATTCACAAATTGACCCAAGAATTGATGAAACATGATTTCTGGATGAAACTGTTCACACACAGGTTGAGTCTCTCAAAACAAAGACCAAATGGGTCCCTCAAAACAAACAAAGGCATGTTGTACAGGACAAGGGATTGCAGCATCAATATCAGAACACAGTTGGAAGATAAATATGGACATGAGGCAGAGACGTGGAAAAAGGATACATATGGAGAACAATGAGAGAGAAAAAAGTTTATACCCAGAGAAATTGTGAGAGTGAAGAAAATATTGAAAATGTGACAGAAAGGTGGTTTCAGAAAATAGATCTGAGGACAGAATGACAGAAATAAGTCGAGGTAGGTGCTCACCATGCTCGAACCCTTTTTTGTCCAGGTCAGTGTGAGAGGAGGATTCCCGGCCCACTTGCAGTTTAGAGTGACGTCTGAGTCTTCGTCTACCGTTACTGGTTTAGGCTCCACTACCAGTATAGGACCAACTGTGTTTTGCAAGACAGAGATTAAAACAAATGGGTCAAGTTCTTCAAAATGTCATTAAAAATTAGTTTGAGAAAGACTGTACCGCAAAAAAAAAGAACTGCAAATTCAAATATTGAAATATTCTGTTTTTGTTCACTAAACAGGCAGACAGACAAACAGGTAGGCAAGCAGGCGGGCAGGCAGGCAGGCAGGCAGACAGACAGGTAGGTAAGCGGATGGATGGATGGATGGATGGATGGATGGATGGATGGATGGATGGATGGATGGATGGATGGATGGATGGATGATAGACATATACTTACAGTGGACATCAACGAGTATACTGACATTTGTGCTGCCCACAGCATTGAACACTTGGCAAGACACAGGCTCGGTGAAGAAAGAGTGATCCGCCTTGGTGACGAACACTCTCTCTCTCGCCCCCTGTATGACCACACCTCCCTTTGCCCACCTAACAAAGGCAAAATTAACAATCAGTATTTCATACAAAAAACACATACAGTAGAGAAACACCCATGAAACATAACAAAACTGCTCGGCTGAATAAAAAACTAAAGATATATGAAAGGACACTCTCCCTGATAAAAAATAAGACATTAGTTTTTCATATCATACAATGTGAAATGAGATGTATTTAATAAGAGACATACTTGTAACCCATAATAGGAGGGTTGGCAGTTGCTTGGCAGGTGAAAGTAACACTTTCTCCTTCCAACACAGAGCGAGGCTCAATGGATAACGTCACCACTGGTGGGTCTGCAGGGAGCATTCAGAATACATAATACAGCCATAGTCATTCATTAGAAAACAGACATGCTGAAGGAATGATGGGAAGGAGAACTGGATTGACAGGAGTAGTGGAAGCCAACATAATGTAGACTAATTTAGAAATATAGCACACACAAACAATTGTAGCTGAATGTAGCTAAGAAGTTGTTGTTGTTGTTTTTTCCAATCTGGCTACTGGGTGTTTATATTTGTGTTGACAAGAGAGAAGGGGCTCCTACAGTCGAGGATTAGATGCTCCCAAAAGACTTCTTACTCATCCCATCTAAACATCCTTTTCCATTGTTGTCTTTGGCCTGCTCACTGGGGTGTTTAAGCCACTATTGTTTGTTAAACTGCTATGGAACAATTTGTTTTGTCTTGTGTGTAGAGAAGAAGGCCAATGCACACACCTCCAACTGGCAAAATGGTGCAGAGGGATGTCCTCCTCTCCTTTATATTTATACCTTCACCTATCTCTATAACTCATGATTTAGTTACTTTAAGTCAACATGAAACTCTCTTTTTAACCCATTTTACTTCCATAAACTGGTGTACTTCTGAGGGAACCAGTATATTCAAGGGGAAATTGTAATTGATTTAACAATTTGGAATTAATCTGATTGTTAATTCAACCATGATTAAGCCAGAGACAGAGCAACTTAATACAATTTGATTAAACATTATGAAGACAAAAACGTTTTATTTAGAAAAATCATGCATCAATACGACTAGGAATGGGCCTTAAGGGAGTTAAAAGGATCAATTTTGATTTCATGTTGACTTATTGCTGCAAAGGTTAAGAGTGACTTCCCTATTGCTAATTTAACAAAATAAAGGAAAGAAATGAGAATAATGAGACTTCTGATGTTTCTACAGAACTGAGAAAGTTTTCTAGACTCACGGTGTACGTTGAGGGTGATAGTGGCCCGTTTGCCCATCGGTACTGCTGGGTTAGTAGCCACACAGGTGAAGTTCTTCCCTGTGTCTGTATCTATTGGTAGAACGGGCATGTAGCTTCGTGTAGTCACACGTTTCCTGTCTGCGAGCACCTCCTAGAGAACAGAAATTATACTATTAATATCTTTTGACGTTTTGATACATTACAAATTTATGTCAGATGTTTTCTGACCAAAATGTCTCAGGAAAAAAAGTAAAAATGTGTTTATGTTGGGCGATATGACAACATTTTCCTGTGGTTTTTCTGCCGACACAGTTGTCTTTCCTGTGATGATCTATTGAAACCGAATCTCAATAAACCGAGTCTCAAACTACATTTTTGCAAACTGAGTTATATATAGCTCACCTGATGGTATGTTGAAGTATGTTGAATCAACATAAAATGATGTGCTTGCTTCAAAAAATTTGCTTTTCATGTTGCAATTCCTTTTAGGACAATATCGGTTAGATTTAGGTGTTGATTTAGGGTAAGGATGTCTGTTTTGTTCAATCAAATCAAATCAAATCACTTTATTGTCACACTACCATGTACACAAGTGCAACAATAGGTGAAATTCTTGTGTGCCGTTCCGAGCAACATAGCAGTCATGACAGTGACGAGACATATACCAATTACAATAACAACATATTTACACAACACAATTTACATATCAAATGTACACATACTTACACAACACAATACTAATATACAATGTACAGTAAACAATACACACAATATAGAATACACATACAATACAAATTAAAAATAAGAGTATATTAAAATATATTTACAGTAGATGTATTGTGGAGAATATAATTATGACAGTCCAGTGTGAGATTATAGATTAATAAAGTGCAGTGCTGATATATTGATCGTGAGAGATCAAGTGTTCAAAAGTTTGATTGCTTGGGGGAAGAAGCTGTCATGTAGTCGG
The DNA here is from genome assembly GCF_025860055.1 of Xyrauchen texanus. NCBI lineage: Eukaryota > Metazoa > Chordata > Actinopteri > Cypriniformes > Catostomidae > Xyrauchen > Xyrauchen texanus. Next base: position 16,816,023 of record NC_068276.1, read on the forward strand.
CTGGTGCGTGTTCTGATGCTGCGATACCGCCTGCCTGATGGCAGCAGTGAGAACAGACCATGACTCGGGTGGCTGGAGTCTCTGATGATCATATATTATGATTATATATGTCCTGGAGGTTGGGAAGCTCATCTCCGATGATGTGTCTGGCAGTTCGCACCACCCTTTGCGGGTCTTTGTGGTTGTGGGCGGTGCTATTGCCGTACAAGGTGGTGATGCAGCCAGTCAGGATGCTCTCTACAGTACTGGTGTAGAACCGTGTGAGGATGTGTTGGTTCATTCCAAACTCCCTCAGCTATCTCAGGAAGAAGATGCGCTGGTGAGCCTTCTTCACAATGACCTCAGTGTGGACGGACCATGTGAGTTCCTCAGTAATGTGGACACCGAGGAATTTGAAGCTGCTGACTCTCTCCACCGGTCGTCCATTAATGGAGATGGGGCTGCGTTCTGTATTTCTTCCTGAAGTCCACTACAAGCTCCTTGGTTTTTACTGACGTTGAGGGAGAGGTTGTGCTCCTGACACCAGCGTGTCAGAGTGTGCACCTCCTCTCTGTAGGCTCTTTCATCATTGTCAGTGATCAGACCTACCACCGTCATATCGTCAGCAAACTTAATGATGGTATTGGAGCTATATGTTGCCACACAGTCATGTGTATAGGGAATACAGGAGTGGGCTGAGAACACAGGCCTGCGGGGCTCCAGTGTTGAGGGTCAGTGATGAGGAGATGTTGCTGCCCATTCTAACCACCTGACGTCTGCCTGACAAGAAGTTCAGGATCCAGCTGCACAGCCAGCTGTTTATGCCCTAGAGCCCGTAGTTTCACATCAAGCTTGGAGGGCACTATGGTGTTGAATGCTGAGCTGTAGTCTACAAACAGCTTTCTCACATATGTGTTCCTTTTTTCCAGGTGGGAGAGAGCAGTGTGGATTGTAGATGCAATGGCATCATCAGTGGAGCGTTTGTTGCGGTAGGCAAACTGCAATGGGTCCAGAGAGGTGGGCAGAACAGAGCAGATGTGATCTCTGATTAACCTCTCAAAGCATTTGCTGATGATGGGGGTCAGAGCAACAGGACGCCAGTCATTTAAACAAGTGATTTTTGATTGCTTTTGTACAGGCACAATGGTGGACGTTTTGAAGCACGTGGGGACTACAGACAGGGAGAGGGACAGGTTGAAAATGTACGTAAAATCACCAGCCAGTTGGTTCGCGCGGGCTCTGATGAGGCGGCCCGGAATGCCGTCTGGACCCACGGCTTTACGGACGTTCACCCGTCAGAAGAATCGGGTTACATCTGCAACAGAGACAGAGAGTGAACCAACCTCTGTAGCGTCGGCCGCGAGTGCTCTCTCCGCGAGGGGGAGGGTGGGTAGGGGAGGGATTTGTATCCATCCCGGAAAAGAGAATAGCAATGATCCAAAACCCGGTCCCTCGTGTGTTGAAGCTGATGTGATGGTGGTATTTTGGTGTGAATGTTTTAAAATTGGCTTTGCTGCAGTCCCCGGTAACAATGAACTCGGCCTCAGGGTGCGCAGTTTCCTGCTCACTTATACTCCCATACAATTCCCTGAGTGCCCGGTCTGTGTCGGCTTGTGGGGGGATGTACACAGCTGTGATAATGACCACTGTGAATTCCCTCGATGGCCAGAATGGTCGACACAGAAGCATGAGATATTCCAGATCAGGAGAGCAGAAAGACTTGATAAAATGTACGTTTCTCTGCTCACACCAGGATTTGTTGATCATAAAACATACACCACCACCTCTGCTTTTACCTGAGAGGTCTTTAGCTCTGTCCGCTCGGTGCACGGAGAACCCCGCGGGTTCGATGGCCGAGTCTGGAATCTCCGCTGACATCCAGGTCGATTGGCACAACGTCTTAATCTGATGAGTAAGCCGGCTCTTTTTCCCCTTTTCCTTCTGCGTTTCCGCGGCCAGGCAGCCCAGACAAAGGGCTCAAAGGGTGTTTGTAAACAGCGGGTCAGCATTGAGGAATTTGAAGTTCAGTTTTCGATGTGTAATTGCAGAACCAATGTCCAAAAGCGTTTGTCTGTCGTATACAATAAGGCAGACAACATCCAAGACAAAAAAACTGTAAACAAAACAAACAATAAACTGCAGTGTTGTGTCAGAGCTCGCAATGCAGCAGCCATACTCGGGCGCCATCTTGAGTCCACACATTTCACCTCTCATTTGCTTTTAGGACACTATTGGACACTATTGGTTAGGTTTAGGCTAATGTTTTAAGAGTACACTAGCATGTAAATTGCTTCAAAGCAAACACTGAATAAACCCTACAATGCTTTGATTTTATTTCATGTTTGGTCTGTGGTTTATTTGTGTGTGTGAATGGCATGAGCGGTTGTATTGAAGATATTCTCACCGTGTTGCTGACAGCCCCTTCAATCGACAGCCCATCTTTCTGCCACTCTATGACAGAGGCCGGTTTGGCTCCACGGGACATGCAGCTCATGTTGTAAGGGACTCCCGCTGTGAGGAGGATCTCTGGGGAGCCCTCAATCACTGGGTCATCGGGAGGAACTTAAGACACAAACATACACATGGAGTCCATACAACCATCATCAGTCAAGCAAAATTACAGTAGTATTTAAACCAGAACCTACCTGAATATGTATTCACTCCATAACATATCAATCCCTTTATTGATGTCTATACATTACATGTATTTATTAATTTAAATGTGAAGCACTTTTATAAAAAGTGACTTATAGTACATTCAAGTTAAAAAAAAAAATATTATCAGCATGTGAGCTGTCCAGGAAATTGAGCCCATGACCTTGCGACATGTTAGTGCCATTCTAGCAGTTCAGATATGCTTTCATAGGCTGCTTTATAACAACATCCACAAAAAGCCATTACTAATTTAATAGCAATAAATCAACAACACTAGATAGCAGGCAAACAAAAATACCTAACATCAAAGCCAACATCTTAAAAACAAGCTTTCTAACAGACATTAAAGGAATAGTTAACCCAAAAATGACATTCATCATTTACTCACCCTTATGCCATCCCAGATGTGTGTGACTGCTGAACTCAAATGAAGCTTTTTAGAAGAATTTCTAAGCTGTTTTAGTCCATACAATGCAACTGAATGGGTGCCAACATTTTGAAGCTCCAAAAATCACATAAGTCAGTATAAAATTCATCCATAAGACTCCAGTGGTTTAATCCATGTCTTCAGAAGTGATATGATGGGTGTGGTTGAGAAACAGATTAATATTTAAGTCCTTTTCTTTAATTTTGTTTTTACAATAAATTATCCCCCTGCTCACTCAATCTCCACTTTAACTTCAACTTTCACATTCTTCTTGTTTTTCTTTTTGTGATTCACATTCTTCATGCATATCTACTGGACAGAGCAAAGAATTTCTAGCAAAACCTAAATATTGATCTGTTTCTCACCCACACCTATCATATCACTTCATAAGACATTAATTAAAACACTGGAGTCAATATAGATTACTTTTATGATGCCTTTATGTGCTTTCTGGAGCACTAACATTTTGGCACCCATTCACTTGCATTGGACCTACAGAGCTGAAATATTCTTCTAAAAATCATAATTTGTGTTCTGCAGAAGAAAGAAAGTCATACACATCTGGGATGGCATGAGGGAGTAAATGATGAGATAATTTTCATTTTTGGGTGAACTTTTCCTTTAAACACACTGCCATGCAAAGGCTAAACATAGTAACAGTTGTCCAAATTGAGTTATGAGCCAAATTTGGTCTCTTAGACTATGATCTGTCCTGTGACAGATGGTTTTGTACCAGTCATGCTCAGATTCATGTACAAATCCAACCAGTGAATTACCAAGTGTGCATGTACAACACATTTGACTGGACAACCCAAAACATTTTCTCTCAGTATTAGAGTTGGCTTACTGTAGTTAATGCATTGCCTTAAGGCGCAGTCACATTGGCATGGCAAAATTACGCAGGCAAAGAAGAATGGGCGGTTGTTGTATGGAGTTATATGTGTGCCACAATTCTGTGCAAACAAAATTATATTCTGAGCATGCAATATTATATTTTGAAAGCACAAAACTTTTCTGCTCACGCAAGATGAAATTTTATATGAATGTGTATTTGCACAGAATTCTGAAATGTATGTAACTCCACTCCACTGTTGCAAGATCTCACTCACTCTCTCCTCCTACCCACTGTGCATGCACTCATAGCTTTTGACTGCTTGTTTGCTCAAAAAGGTCACAGCATTATAATGTGACAGAATTTTAGTCAATCAGCGATGAGGTGGCTAGACCACAGGTCATACTGCTAATAAGAACAAGAGGAAGAGAAGAAGAGGATAGATTGTTTTCAAGAAAGGAAATGTGTAACACACTATGACCACATGAAAGCAGTCCTTTTGTTGACCCAACAGTGTACAGACTTTTTAGTCTATACACTGCCAATAGGCTTACTAGCTAGCTAACAATCTGGTTAGCTCTCTTAGTATGGTCTATATTAGTATTTGGTTCTCTTGGCTAGTATTTGGTTATCTAGGTTACCATGTTACACTTACATAGTTACTAGCTTAGCCATGTTAGCCACCACTTTCATCTGAAATTATATTAATTTTATCTCTGCCATATGTAAAACTCCTAGACTAACATAATAGTGTAGTTTTGGGGGAACTTACTTTGACCTCGATCTTTCCCAGAGGATATTCTGAGAGATCAGTTTATTCAAATAAAAGTGACCAGATTACAGTCTAGCATGGGTCAGCGTTCTTATTTTTTTATTATTATATGATATATTATTTTATTTAATAAACATGTTATTTTGTTCACCTTCTTTATTGCATCCTCTCCTATTTTTTGACAGCCTTGCATTTTGAAAATATTATAAATATTGCCTAAATTACCATATTCTATTTTTGATAATAAATTAGAAAAGCTGTTTATATTTGCATTTCAAAGCTGTGGGTTATCTTGAAATGTTTTATGATGTTTATGCATTCTACCACAACCCTTCTGGCAAAATTGATTAATGACAAGAAATGGAAGAAAAGAAAAAGAGGCTAATTATGTCTCCTGTCATAGTAATGGTAAATTAAATGTACAGTATATTGACCCTAAATTGTTTGAGACTACAAAATGTTTTTAAAAATAAAAATAAATCCTTAGAATTGCATGATCCCCGGCTACTATTTTACTACATTTCAAAAACTTACATTAAAGTAAGTATTCCTGGTATGTCTATAATCCACGGGGAAAGTACTGTACATATTGTAATGACAACTGTGTACAGTATATAAAGTGTGTACTGAACTTGGAGCATTGTGCCTGTTGGCACTTCTTCTACATTTACACAGATATGTTCATGGTTGCTGTAGCTAACTTAACTGTCCAATCGCAGAGCGCTTGTAAGCAGCTTCTAATAGCCAATCCTGACGTAGGAGGTGGGACTAGTTTGAATACAGTTGGAAAAGAAAACGAGCAGTCTAAAGTTCCAAGCGCATGCAGAGGGCATAAGAGGAGAGAGAACGAGCGAGATCTTGCACACGCAAAAAAAAATATTAATCTTTGCAAGAAGATACATTGCTTTACAAAAATGAGTTCAAGCTTTAACATTTTGTGCACTCAAAATACTATCTTGTGCACGCAAAACATTTTTGTGCACTAAACATATCAAATTGCACGCTCAAAATTTCATCTTGCGGCACAGAAAATGTTTGTGTGCTCAAAATATCATTTTGCACACTCAAAATAAAATTTTGCACACACAGAATTTTGACACATATATAACTCCATAATGCTGAGTGTGTGTGTGAAACCAGCAAAAAAAAAACAGGATCTTTTTAATGCTGCACTTTATAATCAGGGAGAGTGAAGATTTTGATGCCAAAATGATGTTCCTATCCATTGTGAATATTCAGTGTATCTCTGTACAAAGCACCACCCACACAGTATACCAATGTTTTTCTAAATATCATACTTAGTAAGAAAATGTACACATCCATACACACTCACAACAAAAGTAGACACATGAAACAACACTCACTAAGAACGGTGAGTTTGGCCCGCCGGGAGCGCAGTGCAGCCTCAGTGGCTTGGCATTCATAGAGAGAGTCATCTGACAGTTCAGCAGCTGAGATCTCCAGATTATACTGACCAACATCCACCAGCCTTAGCACACGATACCTAGGCCAGGCTGGAAAAGACACAAAAATACACACAGATTATGGTCATTGTCACTGTATGTGATGATTTTGGGATAAGAGCATGTATACCAGTCATTTTTACAAACATCAACACACAAGCACGCACATAACTAGATTGACATTTTCCAAATAAAATGTGAATGGTGCTTGTCTGTGGAACATCATGGCCATGATTCTATGGAGTGTAGACGGTTGGCAGTGTGTTGCTGTGCAGTTCCCTTACAAAAATTGAGAGTTCACTGCAAATTCGCCACAGATAATTTCACATGCAAATGAGCTTGGCAGCAAACTTGTGGAAAATTGTCCATTGTTGCCAAAGGTTTGCCAGAGGTTCACCACTACCGGTGAAGAGTTGCAAACTTCTACCAAACATTTGCAGTGAATCATGAGCTCATTTGCATGTGAAAATTACAAACGGCAAATTTGCGGCAGTTTTGCGTCTGGTTTCGATTTTTTGTAAGGGGAGTGGTTTTTAGCATGTTGCTATGTGGGTGTTTGGATTAGGTATTTGGTAGTTGTTAGAGTATTGCTAGGTGGATGCTTGAGTGTTCCTGGGGGATGCTTATTGGCCCAGGTCAAAAGAGCCCACCCCCAAGTCTCTATAATGTTCTGGACTGTAGATATGGCTCGGCTCCCTCCTTCTATGTAAGGCGACATACACACTAATCATTTTCCGTATGTTTTTATTAGTTCATTGATTTCCAATGTATGTTAGTACTGTATGCTGTACTATAGAGGGTTATGAAAGGTGTAAACATAATAGCTCAACTCTTCTCAATAAGCACAAATGTTACTGGACAATTTATGCGCCAAAGTTTAAAACTTAGGGGTTTGCTAAAATCATGTCTTCTCTACATTTGAGCAATAATAATGGACAGTAATGCTTGCCTAAGCAAACACATAATGCATAATTCAGTCCAAGTAACATAGTGCAGTGACTTTGTCCACCTCTGTGTGTCAGTAGAGTCTGTTCTCTGAGGCAGTATGATATATGCTAGTGCGCTATGACATGGACATTTCCAGCTTTTGCTGCAAGAGAAATGACAAAAATTCTGCTGTGAATTACATCACACACACCCAACCCACACACCCCTTTCTCTTTTTCCGCAATGCTGGCAGATTAAGTTATCATTATGTGTTGCGCCATTGAGTATGTTTTGATGTTACTGCGTGTGCACGTGTGTGTGTGTGTGTGTGTGTGTGTGTGTGTGTGTGTGTGTGTGTGTGTGTGTGTGTGTGTGTGTGTGTGAGACGTGTGTGTGTGTGTGTGTGTGTGTGTGTGTGTGTGTGTGTGTGTGTGTGTGTGTGTGTGTGTGTGTGTATTTATCACTTTGTGGGGACCAAATGTCCCCATAAGGATAGTAAAACCCGAAATTTTTGACCTTGTGGGGACATTTTGTCGGTCCCCATGAGGAAAACAGCTTATAAATCACACTAAATTATGTTTTTTGAAAATGTAAAAATGTAGAAAGTTTTCTGTGAGGGTTAGGTTTAGGGGTAGGGTTAGGTTTAGGGGATAGAATATAAAGTTTGTACAGTATAAAAACCATTATGTCTATGGAAAGTCCCCATAAAACATGGAAACACAACATGTGTGTGTGTGTGTGTGTGTGTGTGTGTGTGAGCGTGTATTTATCACTTTGTGGGGACCAAATGTCCCCATAAGGATAGTAAAACCCGAAATTTTTGACCTTGTGGGGACATTTTGTCGGTCCCCATGAGGAAAACAGCTTATAAATCATACTAAATGATGTTTTTGAAAATGTAAAAATGCAGAAAGTTTTCTGTGAGGGTTAGGTTTAGGGGTAGGGTTAGGTTTAGGGGATAGAATATAAAGTTTGTACAGTATAAAAACCATTATGTCTATGGAAAGTCCCCATAAAACATGGAAACACAACATGAGTGTGTGTGTGTGTGTGTGTGTGTGTGTGTGTGTGTGTGTGTAGGGTTTGTTCAAATGCTTTTATATTAAAGCCATGGGGACAAACCAGTGAAGCATCACAGCGTAAATACAACTACACCGAATCAAAGAGAGATGGAGAGAGAGAGAACGAGAGAAACTTGCCATTTCTCATTCTTGTAAGTGAATTTAGCAAATGCAGCAAATGCAGTACTTTATCAGGTCCACATTTTTCTATTTATAATGGCAGAGGTTAAAAATACCACATCCTGCCCTCACTATTCTCATGACAGCCTGCAAGGAGTGAGAAAAGATGGGCGAGCTAGTGAAGCAGAAAGCAAAAGAGAAAAGGGGAGGTGGGGGGGCAAATGTTACACAGAGAAAATAAAGAAAGAAAGAAAGAAAGAAAAAAAGAAAGAAAGAAAGAAAGAAAGAAAGAAAGAAAGAAAGAAAGAAAGAAAGAAAGAAAGAAAGAAAGAAAGTGTGATGTGTAGTGCTGATATAATGTAAGCACATATTCTTGAAAAATTACAAAATTTGTAAACATTTAAAAAATATACATATTTATTATTGTCCTCAGTTTTAAGCAAAACAATCGTAATGGACCCTTGACTTGCACTATTGGGTAATTTAAGCTTATTAGATTAATTTGAAAGTTAGAACGTTTTGAAAGTTAGTTTCATTATTTATAACTGCATCTGAGACATGTATAAAAAATGGAATACAGCAAATTAACCTTCAACGAAACAAAGGTGGAATGAGTTATCAAATATTAGACCAGAAAAAAAAGATCTGTATTTTGTAAAGAGACATGAAAATGCTCTCATCATTTACTCACCCTCATCCCATCCCAGATGTGTATGACTTTCTTTCTCCTGCAGAACACAAATAAAGATTTTTAGAAGAATATCTCACATCAGTAGGTCCATAAAATTCAAGTGAATGGGTGCCAAATTTTTGAAGCTCCAAAAAGCATGTATAGCTGTCATAAAAGTAATCAATACGACCCCATATATTCAAAAATATGGCAACCACTCACTTGAATTTTATGGACCTACAGAGCTGAAATATTCTTCTAAAGACCTTAATTTGTGTTATGCAGAAAAAGAAAGTCATACACATCTGGGATGGCACAAGCGTACATGATGAGACCATTTTCATTTTTGGGTGAACTCTCCCTTTAAGTGATATGGTAAAACAGATATAGATTTTATGCCATGCTCTGTACTTTGTATAACTGAACTTATAGGTCATGATTTTCCCCTGCTATATACTCTATTATATGTTATAGAAAGAAAGAAACTATACATCACAGACCCCGAAGGTCTTCTCCGATGCCTAATGCCAGTCCATCCTTGGTCCACTGCACAATGCCCGAATAGTTGAAGACCACGCAGGACAGGACCACCCTCTGGCCCAAAACCACAGACTGGTCTGCAGGCTCCTGAGAGAACCGTGCCGTCCGCACTGAAAAACAACATGCAGTTTTCAATTATATGTAACATGCTAACAATAAATACATTGTAAATATTACAGTGTTAATGCGGCATTAACAAATACTCGGCAAGATACAAAAAACAGTTCAATTTGATGCAGCTGTTAATATGCAACAGTATTACACTTTACGTATTTTATGTGATTATGCAAATACAACCGTAAGAGATTATTTCACAGGGACATAACAACAAAACACACGAGAGGAGGATTAAAATTTGCCAGATTTGCAGTACATACTGCCTAACATCTCCTTTTGTGTTCCACAAAATAAAGATGTCATATGATGGTGAGTAAGTGATTTTTGGGTGAACTAACACTTTTATTAGATTGTCAAATACTGACAGTGAATCAGATGTATATGTAAGTGATTAAATGTAAACAACAACTGTCACAGTTAATGACTAGAACATAACCGTCTACATCTGTTGTGCAGTTTCACTATTACAATCAAAGTTCTGAGAAAGTCAGTGTTGTTCTTTGGAAGAAGGAGCTTGTCCCTTGATACCAAAAAATACCAGACACGTTTCTTCAGCCGTAAAACATGGCATTCACTAGAGTCACTCTCTTTCTCTGACACACACAGGACGATATTTGATACTCCAGACAAGCCTGCGTCTCCAGCTTGAAGAAATGACTAACAATGAAAGCTTTCATTCAGAGGCTGAGTTGTGCATCTTTATTGGATCGAAATCAAGAATGTTGCAAATTAAGTAAGGGCAACTCATATTTTCCCTGCATTCTTCTTCTCTTCGCTCAGTGCTGTTCTCTCTTTCTTTATTTCTTACTTTCTTTCATTCCTCCTGGTATGCTGTATGGAGCCTGGTCTTTCTTTCTTTCTTTCTTTCTTTCGCTTCCTATCCTCACAGGATCCCTGTTAACACCATCATTTAAGACAGTGTTTCCAGTTTAGGGCAAAAATAAACAAGAACAGCCGTTACTTTTGATCTGTTTTGTCATTTGTGCACAATTATTTCCAGTTTTCTATCTCTCCTTTTAAATGAAATGTTTCTCTCCACAGCCCTGCCTTCTATTTCTGTGGTCTTCCTCTCTGGTCGGAGGGGGTTTAGAGACATGCTGTCACAATCCATTTATCACATTAAATATCAGCCCTCTAGCCCTCTCTTGTTCTCTCGCTCCCTCCCTCCCTTCTCTCATCCCTCCAGCATTCCTCTGTAGGTCCCCATCTCTCTCAGTTTCCTAACAACTGGCATATGCCCGTTCATCCCCCCATGACCCCATCCCTCTCTCTCTCTCTCTCTCTCTCTCTCTCTCTCTCTCTCTCTCTCTCTCTCTCTCTCTCTCTCTCTCTCTCTCTCTCTCTTTCTGTTCCTTCTCATGCAATAACTGTAATCACTTTGGTTGTACTTAATGAAGTCAAACAAGAGGAAACAATGCACTAATGACCATGAAAAATATCATATATTCTATAGGACAATGCAGCTCATATGTTGCTCCAGCATAGAGCTCTATTTATCTTTCCAAATCTCCCTTTTGTTTCTCTTTGTCCTTATCCGTCATCCTGTTGTGCTCTTTGAACTCAATAGAAAAAAAGGCACTGAACAAATGGTTTATTATTATTATTAAAATTATTAGTAGTAGTAGGCAAGTATCCCTATTGCTATTTCACATATTTAGGGTTAGAAGTTAGCACAAATCCCTAACTACCAAATCCCTAACCCTAACTCTGGCTGGTTGCACAGCGGATGAGAATCATCACGTCGTGAGTAGGACGAGGCACAGGTATCACAAAAATCTATCACAACTTTTCAGAAATGATTGCATCATGCATCGATCCCAAGCCTAGTGCTGGGTGATGATGAACAATGAGGAAATATAGATATTATCTCAAATTTATTGAGCAGAAAAACTAACTTTTCAGTGACAAATGTTTCATTATGTAACATATTAGTAAGATAATGGTCACACTTTATATTAGGTGGCCTTAACTACTATATATTGACATTACATACATATGTATTTACAGTGTAACTGCAAGCTGTTCTGTAAAATGCCCACATTTGCTGCTTCTGAGTTTGAGGTATGGGTATGTTTAGAAGTAAGGGTAGGGTTAGGATTAGGGGTTTGAGATTTTTGTGTAAGGGTTGTGTTAAGGTTAGGGGTAAAGTTAACAGTGTAACTACAAATGTAATTAAATACAAGTACTTTATCTCTAATTACAATGCAACAACATGTATGAACATAATAAGTACATTGTATCAAATGGTTAAGTATATTAAGGCCACCTAATATAAAGTAGGTCCAGGTAATTAGTGATGTGATTTTTTTTTCAATTACGTAATTAATTAAGTATACTAATTTTAATTTTAGAAAACGAATTTGTAGTGGATTACTTTTTGAGTAACTTACCCAACACTGCCCATAACACCCTAGAATAACGATGGCAACTTTTGCACAGGCAAGCACCGTTTTCTTCAGAAAATTTAAAAATAGCTATAGCTGTTGTTGTACAATGGGGCAGTTGTTGGCCTTCACTAAAATCCATTTATGTCCATTAACAATATTTCATCACTGGTATGTCAATGTAGTCCACAGTTGTTATCAACCCTGTGAAGCTGTAGTGCTATTAAATCCATTTATGAATCCAATCTGTGGAAGACTACGTGGTTGCATTTATCCTCAACCTAAAGGGATTCATGCATATAATGTATAGGCTACTGTTTGTTCATACAATATATTCCCGATAAGTGGCATGTTTTCATTTGGGTGTGCTGGTGCATTTGTAACCATCTGAATGTTTATTTGATATTTGTGTAGAGAAAAGACAAAACAGGGGTAGAAAAAATTATTCTATCTGTCTATAGGTAAAACAAATAGATGATGCTTGTTATGTATACCTTGTCTTGTTTCACTGTTGCCCTTTTGTTTGCCATTTTTGTCACTTTTGCACTCCTTAGTTTTCACTTTTGTCCCTTGTTTAACTCCATAGTCTCCTTGTTAGCGTTCGTGTTCTCTGTCATTGTTTTCACCTGCCCTTGTTAATTTGCCTTTGGTTTCTGTTAATCCTTGTCATCTAGTTTGTGTTCTGTTTGTTCATTGGCCCCTTTGTCCCATGTTTTTGTATTTAAACCCTGTCTGTTTGTTCAGTCTCTGTCAGTCGTTGAATGTTTGTGAATGTTGTTACCCTGGTCTGTGTTCCCTGCCCGAGTTCTCTATTTATGTTTATTTCCCCACTGAGGGTTTTCCTTTGTGTTTTTGTTAACAATAAAGTAAGCTGCATTTGGATCCTCAACCTTCATCTGCCTTCATTGCCTTACATTTGTGACAGAACGACTGACCCACCATGGATCCAGCGGTTTTATGTGCCAGATACCACCTGCTCTGCCTGAGGCAAGAGGACCGTCTGACTGAGGCCCACGTCCGCGACTTCCTTGGTCTTGCGGCTGTTGCGGACTTCCCGGACACCTCCCTTGTGGTCTTCTTCAGGGAAAACCTGAGTGGCTGGCTGAAGGAGCGGCTGCCGCTGGCATCACGTGGCTGGACTCTCCGCGACTTCCTGGAGTTGACCTTATTGTTGTGCGGCTCCCCGTTCACCGTGGGCCATGCTGGGAAGGACCCTACCTCCCCACCTACTGTGGAGACTCTTCAGCCATCCCAGGATCTCCCTGTTACGCCTGCCCCGGTCTGCGAGCCAGAGCCCACGCCTGTCACGGTGAGCGAGCCAGAGCCTATGCATGTCACGGTGAGCGAGCCTGCGCCCACGCCTGCCCCGGTCTGCGAGCCAGAGCCCACGCGTGTCACCGTCAGCGAGCCGGAGCCCTTGCCAGCCACGGCCAGCGAACCTGAAGCCACGCTGACCAGGAACAGCATCCCAGCTTCGCCAGTCGCATCAGCCCGGAGGAAGAGGAGAAGGGGAAAGGTCTCTGCTCTCCAGCCTCCGCCTGCCGCAGCCCCGTGCCCTAAACCCCTCTTGGCTCTGCCCTCAGCGCCCAGCGAACCCAAGCCGGAGCATACCACGGTAACCCAGCCAGCGCCTGTCGCCTCAGAGGTCAGTGAGCCAGCGCCTGTCGCCTCAGAGGTCAGTGAGCCAGCGCCTGTCGCCTCAACCGTCCAAGAGCCAGCGCCAGTAGCCACGACCGTCCAAAGGCCAGCGGCAGTGGTCGCGCCCGTCCAAGAGTCAGCTCCTCTCGAGCTTCCCAGAGCTCCGCCTTCCGAGCTTTCCAGTGCCCTGCCTTCCAAGCTTCCTAGTACTCTGCCTTCCGAGCTTTCCAGTGCCCTGCCTTCCAAGCTTCCTAGTACTCTGCCTTCCGAGCTTCCCGAGTTTTCCAGAGCTCCGCCTCCCGAGCCTCCTAGGGCTCCGCCTCTCAAGTCTCTCGAGTCTTCCAGGGCTCCTACGGCTCCGCCTCCCGAGCCTCCTACGGCTCCGCATCCCACGGCCCCGCCGCAAGAGCCACTCCCGGCTCCGCCTCCGAAGCCTCCCTCAGCCTCGCCTCTGACGCCTCCTAGTTCCTTCCCGGCCCCGCCTCTCCCGGCCCCGCCTCTCCTGGCCCCGCCTCCTGGGCCTCCCTCGGCTCCACCTCCTAAGCCCCCCACGGTCCTGCCTACGCCTCCTTCGGCGCCGCCTCCCAAGTCTTCTACGGCGCCGCCTCCCAAGTCTTCTACGGCTCCGCCTCCGAAGTCCTCCTTGGCTCCGCCTCACGTGGCACCGCCGGCCCCTATCCTGCGGCCACCACCCAGGACCCCCAAGCCTACCCACATCCCGTGGTCAACTCCCAGGCCTCCTGAACCTGTCCCTGCCCTGTGGCCAGCTCTCAGGCCTCCTGAACCTATCCTTGCCCTGTGGCCAGCTCCCAGGCCACCTGAGCCCGTCCTTGCCCTGAGGTCAGCTCCCAGACCTCCTGCACCTGTCCTTGCCCTGCGGCCAGGCCCCAAGCCTCCTGAACCTGTCTTTGCCCTGAGGCCAGCTCCCAGAACTCCTGAACCGGTCCTTGCCCCATGGCCATCTCCTAGGCCACCAAAACCGGCCTCTATCCTGTGGCCTCCTCCTAGGCCCCCTGAGCCGGCCCTTGCCTTATGGCCAGCCCCCGGGCCATCTAAACCTGTCCCTGCCCGGTCGATACCTCCCTGTCCCCCTAAACCTGTCCCTTTGTGCCCCCATAGACCGCTTGCCTGTCCTTTCGGCCTCCTTGGACTGCCTGTCTGCCACTCGTTGCCCCCTTGGACTTCCTGCCTGCCCTCTGTGCCCCTTGGACTGACCTCTTGCTCTTGTGCCCCCCTGGTCTGCCTGTCTGCCCCTGGTGCCCTCATTTTGTTTTTTGTGAGTTTTTGTCCTTGGTTTTTTTCTTTAGGATCATCTGGAATCCGATCCTTTGAGGGGGGCTCCGTTATATATACCTTGTCTTGTTTCACTGTTGCCCTTTTGTTTGCCATTTTTGTCACTTTTGCACTCCTTAGTTTTCACTTTTGTCCCTTGTTTAACTCCATAGTCTCCTTGTTAGCGTTCGTGTTCTCTGTCATTGTTTTCACCTGCCCTTGTTAATTTGCCTTTGGTTTCTGTTAATCCTTGTCATCTAGTTTGTGTTCTGTTTGTTCATTGGCCCCTTTGTCCCATGTTTTTGTATTTAAACCCTGTCTGTTTGTTCAGTCTCTGTCAGTCGTTGAATGTTTGTGAATGTTGTTACCCTGGTCTGTGTTCCCTGCCCGAGTTCTCTATTTATGTTTATTTCCCCACTGAGGGTTTTCCTTTGTGTTTTTGTTAACAATAAAGTAAGCTGCATTTGGATCCTCAACCTTCATCTGCCTTCATTGCCTTACATTCGTGACAATGCTGAATACAGGGACCATTTTCTCTCATTATTACAAGAGTTTACACAAATAAAAAAGGTAAATAACTAAATAGTAATTTATGCCTGTTCTTTAGTACTCTGCATCCCAATCAGCCAGACACAGTAACACTGGCTCAACCGATGGCATGAGTATGGGGTGGGAAAAGATTCAGATTCACATTCTAATTGTCTGATTAGTGGATAATGGGGAGAATTTCATTTGATGATGACCACTGACATAGAAATTGCAAACTGATCACACTATGAAATCAGGGATGGAAAGGCTGAAACGGAGACTATTTAGCCTGAGACGGGCCACTGGTATTAAAATGAATGGGAGATATTGGAATGACCAACACCTAACAGATGTAGAAAAGGAAGTCTCGCCTTACAGGAAAAAGAGCCAATCACATTTTAGATACAGACATCGCCTCTCAGTCAACTCAAGGAAAACATTTTTTTCTGTGTGTGAGCTAAAGAAGCACGATTTATAATACAATTGTTGACAGATTTAATATGTTATTTGATCATAATCTTCTTGCCCAACCATCTTTCCCCATTCAGGTAGATAGGAGCAGTTCTTTTATGCCGCTTGTTTACATAGAAAATAGCTGCACAGCCTGCCCGGGAGCGTTACAAAGATGGCCGCCGAGTGAACTGACTTCCCTTGAAAGGGACTTTAGGTGAAAGTTCTGCTGAAACAATTACAAGCACAGCCCCAAGTGGCTGAAGATAGAAGTGTTGTTGAAAGTATTGGCACGTGTGAGTTCCAGTTTACAGGTGAAATGTCCACAAAGTGGCACGAAAAGCAACTATTTTTAGTAGTAAATTATGTAATACAGTCAAGAGAAATGCATATTTCGTTAACTCTACACCCCAACCCTAAACCTAACCATCAGTGGAGTAAAAACTTAATTGTAGAGTGAAAATGCAACCTGACAATCATGCTCACCATTGTTTATGTGATTACTTCCTGGTTTACATGGGACCAGAATCCATCTCTGTGTCTGAAGTAGTAGTATAGAGTATGTCTGAATCATCAGTATTCATAAAAACAGTGGCGAGAAATACACGGATGACCTACTATTTCTGGTGAGATTCTGAAATGCAGATCGACTGGAAACTTTATATCGACTTTATCATCCCATAATTTCACAGAACTGATGAGACAGACGTCATGTTCAAAACACTGGATTTAAAAGAATAGCAGAAAACCGTGAGTTGGACGGCTCTTTTCAGCTTATACTGATATTTATATGAAGTGGTTGTTGTTATTACATCATATATTTGTGTCACGGTTAATATGATGTTTGAGCTGGATCGAGTTTGTCCAGAACCTACTAGCATGCATACCTAAAGAACTGTTGTACCATCTGAGAAGTGCATCCTTCATCAAATACAGTATATACTACGCGATTTTGGACTCAGGGCTTGTCTCAGAGGCTGCTTGCTAACACACTATAAGTAGCACCATATGACAAGAACACATTTGAATTGATGCAAAAATGTCAGATAGAGGACGCTACTTGTCAGTAATCCATCAGAATGAGGTTGGATTACACAAACTAACGGAATCAACATGTCAATTCCTGGAAATGTTGGGAACACACTAACTACTGTATGCTCAGCTCTAAAATGTAATTGGCTAGAAACTGCTCATTGTGACTGCAATCTCTGCCAAATTATTTTCATAAAGCCTTATCTAGTTGTAATTCTAATCTAATACTGTATCTCACAAACAACTAGAACAATAACGGTACTAAAAGTCAAAAGGTTTTAAATTGTATAAAAGTGAAGTAATTTTGATGATTAATTCTTGTTTGTCTCTCTGTTATATATGGGATTACTATGTGTGTCTACTCAAATAGACGGGGAAAAAGTATACCGTGATAAAAAGAGAGAGATAAAGAGAAATGTGGCAGAGAGAGTGTGCGAGCGAGAGAAAAAGAGACAGGGGAGATGAGGACAGAGACACAAATACAGAGATGGAGAGAGACATGGCTGGACAGGGAGTAAAAGACAGCTAATGAGAGAGGACCTGAGAGAGAGAGAGAGAGAGAGAGAGAGAGAGAGAGAGAGAGGGCTTGTATAGTTTTCGTTATGTGGGTTATGCTGCAGTGACAAATTTAGAGTGTCCTGATTTTCTTGAGTCTCTGATCCCTGGGTACCAGCAGTCCGTGCCACACTGCCAACGTCCTGACCGCACAAAGATGTGGTCACACACATACACTGACCACACTTACACAACCACACTCATGTCAAGAACACACAACTTGACCAACATGAGAGAACAGCCTCCCATCAAGGGATCACCAGATCGCAAACCCTGTATACCAAAAACTCACTTCTGTCAACATAAATCCACAGATTTATCCCGGAGAGACATTAATTGGATTCAATGGAACGTCTAATATTTGATATGATATAATTGGCCTTTAAAATGAAGATGTAAAATGTGCAACAAAGAATGAGATGATGTCATTAAAGTTTCAATATAAACCCCTTTATGAATAAAGATAAAAATGGAAAAGCCCTAATAAACACGGAGAACCCTGAGGATTACATATTGAGGCAGGTTGTATTAAAAACATGATATTATTTTAGTGAGAACTACACCCTGAAGATAAAAGGCTATTACTGTAATTTGTTTGTTAATGACTCTGACATTCCACTTATTGAGGTAAAATGGTGCTATACAGACAGAACTACTGTATATACTGTAAAAATAAAAAAGTACCTCAGGCTAACATCTAAAATAAGTCCAACATATTACATATTTAAAATGATTGCATAAGCCTAGCTACGTACATTACACTAAAAGCTACATAAAAAATAGGCTAATATATATATATACATTGTGACTTTGCAATTAGCACGTACGAATTTTAAAAAGCTGTAGCCGCAACGCTTTGACGCGCGAGACAGCTTTGGTAGCGTTTTGGAGTGTGGGCTGCGAAGGAGCATATCATTGGTTTGACTCACTGAATGAATACGCCCCATTTACTCATTAAATTTATGAACGATCAGCGTCTTACAATGACAGACTGAAAGAGAGGAGGCATGTCGCTGGTTTAGTTCGGTAATCTTGTTTACCAAGGAGAGAAGGGTCTGAATAAATTAAGAGTAATAGTGATTAATGACATTACAATGACATCAGGACATAAATACAACCTGTAATTATTTTTCGGCTATGTTGACTTTTTGTATACCTTGATGGTCATGCGCAGCAGTAAAAAAAAAAAGAATAAGCTATGCTTTGTTGTCATTTGCAGGGAAAATGCTTATGATATTTAAACACTGCTAATGTCTCTTAGTAGACATCGGATTTTAATCAAGTATAATTAGACTTGTTTTGGTCATGTATGTTTCTGGGCTTTATCAATGGTTTATTAATAACCAAAAATCACATATAAGACTTTCATTTTTGTAACCTACTGCATAAAAGTGTGATTTACTGAAATGGTTACTAAACAAATAAGTGAAAAAGTCTAAAGTAATCATTAAATAGTATACTGTATATTTATATAAATTATATATGTAATATGTATATATATTATATATGTTTTTCTGGTGTTTGATAGAACTTTAATTTTAAATAATTGGTTGCAAAATTTTCGATTTTCTATAATAAACATCATTTTTATTTTTTGATAATAAATGGCAAAGAAAAAGAAAAAAATAATATTTGAATGGTTGTTTAAACGGATTCTGTTTTTTTAAAATAACTTTATAAGTGTTTAATGTAAAAAATAACAATATTTTGAATGTACAGTATATTAGCTGGCTATCTTGAAGGATGTAAACACAGTATAAAAAACAAAACACAATTTATTCTAAAGAGTGGAATACATAATATGAGCTCATCTAATAGTGTTATTGGGGGCTGAGCCCCCCTAAGATTGAAATCCTAGAATCGCCTCTGTTAAGGGACAATATTATTTATTTTTATCTTTATGAGGGCATTATAAAAACATAATGTATAAAACATCTCATCTTTTTATACTAAATACTGTAATTTGTTGCCTCTTATCCTTAAAATAAAAAAAATCAACTCAGATACTTAAGGTAACAAATGCACATTTTTTAAAGTGTTTGATTCCTTTAGACCTAGAAACAGCATTTCATGTTGCTTAACACCCGTATTAATTTCTTTCTTCTGCTGACCACAAAAGGAGATGTTAGGGATTGACAACCTCAGGCCACATTATTGTCTGGAAAAAGATGCAATGAAAGTAAATGGCGACTGATGGTGTGAGTCCATAACATTCTGCCTCACAACGCATTGAAATTAATGCGGGTTTTGAACGACGTGAGGGTAAGTAAATGATGAAAGTCTATTCATTTTGGGGTGAATATCCCATGTTCTTACTTAATTATTTTGTTTCCTTCTTAAGCACTCTTTAACCAGACTTATTTCCAAGTGTTCAAGTAAGGATCGACGACCTTAAGCTGCCCTCTGTATCTTCCGTAGTAGATTTTACAAAACAAAACAGAACCTAGGTAAAAATCCACGATATTTGTAAAAGCATCACTAATACAATGACAAACAAAACTAGAAAAAGTTCGTCGAGACAAACTTTAAGTTGGCTTGTGAAAGTTTGGACCAGAAAGTTTGAAGAAGTTTAAAGTAGTTTGAAGTTTAAATTAGTTTAAAGTAGTTTGAAGTTTAAAGTAGTTTATAGTTTAAATGAGTTTAAAGTGTAAATTAGTTTGTAGTTTAAATTAGTTTAAAGTTTAAAGTAGTTTAAAGTTTAACTTAGTTGCTAGATAGATAGATAGATAGATAGATAGATAGATAGATAGATAGATAGATAGATAGATAGATAGATAGATAGATAGACACTCAGATAGATAGAGAGATAGATAGATAGATATTTACCCTCAGATAGATAGATAGATATAGATAGATAGATATTTACCCTCAGATAGATAGATAGATAGATAGATATTGACCCTCAAATAGATAGATAGATAGATATTGACCCTCAGATAGATAGATAGATAGACAGATAGATAGATGCTAGCACGTTTTTAGCATTTTTTAGCACTTCGCTAGGCGATGTTAGCACGTTTTTAGCATGTTTTAGCACTTTGCTAGGTGATGCTAGCATGTGTTAGCATGATGCTAACACCTTTTTAGCATGCTTTAGCACTTCGCTGGGCGATGCTAGCATGTGTTAGCATGATGCTAGCACGTTTTAGCATGATTTAGCACTTCGCTAGGCGATGCTAGCATGTGTTAGCATGATGCTAGCACGTTTTTTGCATTTTTTAGCACTTCGCTAGGCGATGCTAGCATGTGTTAGCATGATGCTAACACGTTTTTAGCATGTTTTAACACTTCGCTAGACGATGCTAGCATGTGTTAGCATGATGCTAGCACGTTTTTAGCATGTTTTAGCGACTTCGCTAGGCGATGCTAGCATGTGTTAAGCATGATGATAAGACGCTTTTAGCATTTTTTAGCACTTCGCTAGGCGATGCTATAGCATGTGTTAAGCATGATAATAAGACGCTTTTAGCATTTTTAGCACTTCGCTAGGCGATGCTTAGCATGTGTTAAAATGATGCTATAGACGCTTTAGCATTTTCTAGCACTCGCTAGGCGATGTTAACATGTGTTAACATGATGCTATGACGTTTTTAGCATGTTTTAAGCACTTCGCTAGGTGATGCTAAGCATGTGTTATCATGATGCTATAGACGCTTTTAGCATGTTTTAGCAGTTCGCTAGGCGATGCTAGCATGTGTTAGCATGATGCTATCACGTTTTTAGCATTTTTTAGCACTTCGCTAGGCGATGCTAGCATGTGTTAGCATGATGCTAGCACGTTTTTAGCATTTTATAGCACTTCGCTAGGCGAAGCTAGCATGTGTTAGCATGATGCTAGCACGGTTTTAGCATGTTTTAACACTTCTCTAGGCGATGCTAGCATGTGTTAGCATGATGCTAGCACGTTTTTAGCATGTCTTAGCACTTCGCTAGGCGATGCTAGCATGTGTTAGCATGATGCTAGCACTTTTTTAGCATGTTTTAGCACTTCGCTAGGCGATGCTAGCATGTGTTACCAGTGTAGACTGATTCCCAAACAAATGACTCTAATGAGCCGGTTCTTTTGAATCTACAGTGTGAAACATACAGTGTGACCAGTGTAATCTGATTACAACATTAATGACTCTAATGAGCCAGTTCTTTTGAATCTACAGTGTGAAACATACAGTGTGACCAGTGTAATCTGATTACAACATTAATGACTCTAATGAGCCGGTTCTTTTGAATCCACAGTGTGAAACATACAGTGTGACCAGTGTAGTCTGATTACAACATTAATGACTCTAATGAGCCGGTTCTTTTGACTCTACAGTGTGAAACATACAGTGTGAGCAGTGTAGTCTGATTACAACATTAATGACTCTAATGACCCGGTTCTTTTGAATCCATAGTGTGAAACATACAGTGTGACAAGTGTAGTCTGATTCCCAAATTAATGACTCTAATGAGCCGGTTCTTTTGACTCTACAGTGTGAAACATACAGTGTGACCAGTGTAGTCTGATTCCCAAATTAATGACTCTAATGAGCCAGTTCTTTTGAATCTAAAATGTGAAACATACAGTGTGACCAGTGTAGTCTGATTCCCAAATTAATGACTCTAATGAGCCGGTTCTTTTGAATCTACAATGTGAAACATACAGTGTGACCAGTGTAATCTGATTACAATATTAATGACTCTAATGAGCCGGTTCTTTTGAATCTACAGTGTGAAACATACAGTGTGACCAGTGTAATCTGATTACAATATTAATGACTCTAATGAGCCGGTCTTTTGACTCTACAGTTTGAAACATACAGTGTGACCAGTGTAGTCTGATTCCCAAATGAATGACTCTAATGAGCCAGTTCTTTTGAATCTACAGTGTGAAACATACAGTGTGACCAGTGTAGTCTGATTCCCAAATTAATGACTCTTATGAGCCAGTTCTTTTGAATCTACAATGTGAAACATACAGTGTGACCAGTGTAGCCTGATTGGAATAAGTCAACCCGGAAGTCTCTATGTGTTTCTGATGCAGAGATATGTGATTTGTTACTCGGTTGCTAGGGTAACCCCATCTGGTTGCTAGGCAGTTACCATAGTGATACTAATCAAGTCTCCTTGCCATCCTGATTGAATTAAGTCAACCCGGAAGTCTCTACGTTTTTCTGATGCAGAGATATGTGATTTGTTACTCGGTTGCTAGGGTAACCCCATCTGGTTGCTAGGCAGGTACCATAGTGATACTAATCAAGTGTCCTTGCCATCCTGATTGAAATAAATCAACCCGTAAGTCTGTACTCTTTTCTGGTTCCGAGATATGTGATTTGTTTCTCGGTTGCTAGGGTAAGCCCATCTGGTTGCTAGGCAGTTACCATAGTGATACTAATCAAGTCTCCTTGCCATCCTGATTGAAATAAGTCAACCCGGAAGTCTCTACGTTTTTGTGATGCAGAGATATGTGATTTGTTACTCGGTTGCTAGGGTAACCCCATCTGGTTGCTAGGCAGTTACCATAGTGATACTAATCAAGTCTCCTTGCCATCCTGATTGAAATAAATCAAGCCGGAAGTCTGTACTCTTTTCTGGTTCCGAGATATGTGATTTTTTTCTCGGTTGCTAGGGTAACCCCATCTGGTTGCTAGGCAGTTACCATAGTGATACTAATCAAGTGTCCTTGCCATCCTGATTGAAATAAATAAACCCAGAAGTCTCTCTGATTTGCTGGTGCAGAGATATAGTTACTGCTAAACGGTTGCTAGGGTACTATGTTTAGTTGCTAGGGAGTGGCTTGGCAGCTGCCAATCATGAATCTCCAAAGGCTGCTTGTCAGTATGAATGATATAAACCAACTCCCATGCCTCTGTGACATTCAGAATGGAAGATATCCCTCTATGGATTTTGGTTGTTAAGGTGCTCGACAATGGTTGCTAGGGAGGGGCTAGGAAGTGTTGATTTGATGCATGATTGGCTGTTTGCTGTCCCGAGTCAAACGAGACCACCCTTGTGTTTCTATGACACTTCTATCCGGAGATATCCCTTTGATCTGTTTCAATAGAAGTCTATGGGACTTGTTGCTAAGGTGCTCTTAATGGTTGCTAGGGCGTGGCTTGATAGCTTCACAATGATCCTGAGAGACTGATTGGTCGTCTGAGTAAAATGAGCCCACCCCTCGTCTCTATGACACTGTGATCCAGAGCTATGTTCAATACAAATCCCTATGCCTTTTCATTTCATGGGCCGTCCTACACCATTATAAGTCAATTGGGGCATTTTTGTGCAGCTCCTGCCCCCAGGGGTGCAACTTTTACCCCATATTGAGGTATGCTCTTACAGAGCCTGCCAGCCTCTTCAAATGTGGCAAATCACACGCTTCTACGAAATCCTCGCTTGGAGCTGTGACGCGTCAAAGTTTGTCTCAATGTTAAGTCTATGGGATTTTTCGCCGCTTTTTTGCCCCTGGGGCAAATACCGTACCTCGATCGCTTATAAAAGTCATAGCACACGTGTCCTCAATAGGCCGTTCGATTTGACACCTCATTCGTGGGTCTACGCCAAACGGTGCGGGACGAGTTAGGTGCCGAAGTTTTGTTAAGAGATATAAAAATAAAAATAAAAATAAACTAGATAGGTACATTTCCTGAAGAAAATGTGAGTGGTGCTTGCCGTGGCAAAACTCGTGAAACAGCATGTTATAACTTGAAAAGAGCAAAAATTATGGTCATGAATAAATCAACCCAGAAGTCTGTATGATTTTCTGGTGCAGAAATATGTGATTTGTTACTCGGTTGCTAGGGTAAGCCCATGTGGTTGCTATGCAGTTACCAAGGTAATACAATACATGGCTCCTTTCCATCCTGAGTGAAATAAGTCAACCCGAAGTCTCTACGTTTTTGTGATGCAGAGATATGTTATTTGTTAGTTGGTTGCTAGGGTAACCCCATATGGTTGCTAGGCAGTTACCATAGTGATACTTATGAAGTCTCCTTGCCATCCTGATTGAAATAAGTCAACCCGAACTCTCTACGTTATTGTGATTCAGAGATATGTGATTTGCTAGTCGGTTGCTAGGGTAACCCCATCTGGTTGCTAGGCAGTTACCATAGTGATACTAATGAAGTCTCCTTGCCATCCTGATTGAAATAAGTCAACCCGAAGTCTCTATGTTTTTGTGATGCAGAGATATGTGATTTGCTAGTCGGTTGCTAGGGTAACCCCATCTGGTTGCTAGGCAGTTACCATAGTGATACTAATGAAGTCTCCTTGCCATCCTGATTGAAATAAGTCAACCCGAAGTCTCTATGTTATTGTGATGCAGAGATATGTGATTTGTTACTCGGTTGCTAGGGTAACCCCATATGGTTGCTAGGCAGTTACCATAGTGATACTAATGAAGTCTCCTTGCCATCCTGAGTGAAATAAGTCAACCCGGAAGTCACTACTGTTTTCTGGTGCAGAGATATGTGATTTGTTACTCGGTTGCTAGGGTAACCCCATCTGGTTGCTAGGCAGTTACCATATTGATACTAATGAAGTGTCCTTGCCATCCTGGTTGAAATAAATCAACCCGGAAGTCTGTACTCTTTTCTGGTGCCGAGATATGTGATTTGTTTCTCGGTTGCTAGGGTAACCCCATCTGGTTGCTAGGCAGTTACCATAGTGATAGTAATCAAGTGTCCTTGCGATCCTGAGTGAAATAAATCAACCCGAAGTCAGTACTATTTTCTGGTGCAGAGATATGTGATTTGTTACTGGGTTGCTAGGGTAACCCCATCTGGTTGCTAGGCAGTTACCATAGTGATAGTAATCAAGTGTCCTTGCCATCCTGATTGAAATAAGTCAACCCAGAAGTATCTACGTTTTCTGATGCAGAGATATGTGATTTGTTACTCGGTTGCTAGGGTAAACCCATGTGGTTGCTAGGCAGTTACCATATTGATACTAATGAAGTGTCCTTGCCATCCTGGTTGAAATAAATCAACCTGGAAGTCTGTACTCTTTTCTGGTGCCGAGATATGTGATTTGTTTCTCGGTTGCTAGGGTAACCCCATCTGGTTGCTAGGCAGTTACCATAGTGATAGTAATCAAGTGTCCTTGCCATCCTGAGTGAAATAAATCAACCCGAAGTCAGTACTATTTTCTGGTGCAGAGATATGTGATTTGTTACTCGGTTGCTAGGGTAACCCCATCTGGTTGCTAGGCAGTAATCATAGTGATAGTAATCAAGTGTCCTTGCCATCCTGATTGAAATAAGTCAACCCGGAAGTCTCTACGCTTTTCTGATGCAGAGATATGTGATTTGTTACTCGGTTGCTAGGGTAACCCCATCTGGTTGCTAGGCAGTTACCTTAGTGATACTAATGAAGTCTCCTTGCCATCCTGATTGAAATAAATCAACCCAGAAGTTTCTCTGATTTTCTGGTGCAGAGATATAGTTACTGCTAAATGGTTGCTAGGGTACTCTGTTTAGTTGCTAGGAGTGGCTTGGCAGCTGCCAATCATTAATCTCCAAAGGCTGCTTGTCAGTATGAATGATATAAACCAACTCCCATGCCTCTGTGACATTCAGAATGGAAGATATCCTCTATGGATTTTGGTTGCTAAGGTGCTCGACAATGGTTGCTAGGGAGGGGCTAGGAAGTGTTGAGGTGATTCATGATTGGCTGTTTGCTGCCCCGAGTGAAACGAGACCACCCTTGTGTTTCTATGACACTTCTATCCGGAGATATCCCTTTGATGTCTTTCATTAGAAGTCTATGGGACTTGTTGCTAAGGTGCTCTAAATTGTTGCTAGGGCGTGGCTTGATAGATTCAAAATGATCCTGAGATACTGATTGGTCGTCTGAGTAAAATGAGCCCGCCCCATTGTCTCTATGACACTGTGATCCAGAGCTATGTTGAATACAAATCCCAATGCCATTTCATTTCATGGGCCGTCCTACACCATTGTAAGTCAATTGGGGCATTTTTGGGCAGCTCCTGCCCCCAGGGGTGCAACTTTTACCCCATTTTGAGGTATGCTCTTACAGAGCCTGCCAGCCTCTTCAAATATGGCAAATCACACGTTTCTGCGAAATCCTCGCTCGAGCTGTGACGCGTCAAAGTTTGTCGCAATGTTAAGTCTATGGGATTTTTCGGCCGCTTTTTTGCCCCTGGGGCAATTACCGCACTCCGATCGCTTATAAAAGTCATAGCACACGTGTCCTCAATAGGCCGTTCGATTTGACACCTCATTCGTGGGTCTACGCCAAACGGTGCGGGACGAGTTAGGTGTCGAAGTTTTGTACGGAGATAGAATAATAATAAAAAAAGAAAAATAAAAATAAGTATGTGAGATTACAATAGTGATGCTTTGCAAGCACCACTAACTAGATAGGTACATTTCCTGAAGAAAATGTGAGTGGTGCTTGCCGTGGCAAAACTCGTCAAACAGCATGTTGTAACTTGAAAAGAACAAAAATTATGGTCATAAATAAATCAACCCAGAAGTCTGTACGATTTTCTGGTGCAGAAATATGTGATTTGTTACTCGGTTGCTAGGGTAAGCCCATGTGGTTGCTATGCAGTTACCAAGGTAATACAATACATGGCTCCTTTCCATCCTGAGTGAAATAAGTCAACCCGAAGTCTGTAGTGTTTTCTGGTGCAGAGATATGTGATTTGTTACTCGGTTGCTAGGGTAACCCCATCTGGTTGCTAGGCAGTTACCATAGTGATACTAATCAAGTGTCCTTGCCATCCTGATTGAAATAAGTCAACCCGAAGTCTCTATGTTTTTCTGATGCAGAGATATGTGATTTGTTACTCGGTTGCTAGGGTAACCCCATCTGGTTGCTAGGCAGTTACCATAGTGATACTAATCAAGTCTCCTTGCCATCCTGATTGAAATAAGTCAACCCGAAGTCTCTATGTTTTCTGATGCAGAGATATGTGATTTGTTACTCGGTTGCTAGGGTAACCCCATCTGGTTGCTAGGCAGTTACCATAGTGATACTAATCAAGTCTCCTTGCCATCCTGATTGAAATAAGTCAACCCGGAAGTCTCTACGCTTTTCTGATGCAGAGATATGTGATTTGTTACTCGGTTGCTAGGGTAACCCCATCTGGTTGCTAGGCAGTTACCATAGTGATACTAATCAAGTCTCCTTGCCATCCTGATTGAAATAAGTCAACCCGAAGTCTCTATGTTTTCTGATGCAGAGATATGTGATTTGTTACTCGGTTGCTAGGGTAACCCCATCTGGTTGCTAGGCAGTTACCATAGTGATACTAATCAAGTGTCCTTGCCATCCTGATTGAAATAAGTCAACCCGAAGTCTCTACGCTTTTCTGATGCAGAGATATGTGATTTGTTACTCGGTTGCTAGGGTAACCCCATCTGGTTGCTAGGCAGTTACCATAGTGATACTAATCAAGTGTCCTTGCCATCCTGATTGAAATAAATCAACCCGAAGTCTGTACTCTTTTCTGGTGCGAGATATGTGATTTGTTTCTCGGTTGCTAGGGTAAGCCCATCTGGTTGCTAGGCAGTTACCATAGTGATACTAATCAAGTGTCCTTGCCATCCTGATTGAAATAAGTCAACCCGAAGTCTCTATGTTTTTGTGATGCAGAGATATGTGATTTGTTACTCGGTTGCTAGGGTAAGCCCATCTGGTTGCTAGGCAGTTACCATAGTGATACTAATGAAGTGTCCTTGCCATCCTGATTGAAATAAGTCAACCCGAAGTCTCTACGCTTTTCTGATGCAGAGATATGTGATTTGTTACTCGGTTGCTAGGGTAACCCCATCTGGTTGCTAGGCAGTTACCATAGTGATACTAATCAAGTGTCCTTGCCATCCTGATTGAAATAAATCAACCCAGAAGTCTCTCTGATTTTCTGGTGCAGAGATATAGTTACTGCTAAACGGTTGCTAGGGTACTCTGTTTAGTTGCTAGGAGTGGCTTGGCAGCTGCCAATCATGAATCTCCAAAGGCTGCTTGTCAGTATGAATGATATAAACCAACTCCCATGCCTCTGTGACATTCAGAATGGAAGATATCCCTCTATGGATTTTGGTTGTTAAGGTGCTCGACAATGGTTGCTAGGGAGGGGCTAGGAAGTGTTGATTTGATGCATGATTGGCTGTTTGCTGTCCCGAGTCAAACGAGACCACCCTTGTGTTTCTATGACACTTCTATCCGGAGATATCCCTTTGATCTGTTTCAATAGAAGTCTATGGGACTTGTTGCTAAGGTGCTCTTAATGGTTGCTAGGGCGTGGCTTGATAGCTTCACAATGATCCTGAGAGACTGATTGGTCGTCTGAGTAAAATGAGCCCACCCCTCGTCTCTATGACACTGTGATCCAGAGCTATGTTCAATACAAATCCCTATGCCTTTTCATTTCATGGGCCGCCCTACACCATTATAAGTCAATTGGGGCATTTTTGGGCAGCTCCTGCCCCCAGGGGTGCAACTTTTACCCCATATTGAGGTATGCTCTTACAGAGCCTGCCAGCCTCTTCAAATGTGGCAAATCACACGCTTCTACGAAATCCTCGCTTGGAGCTGTGACGCGTCAAAGTTTGTCTCAATGTTAAGTCTATGGGATTTTTCGGCCGCTTTTTTGCCCCTGGGGCAAATACCGCACTCCGATCGCTTATAAAAGTCATAGCACACGTGTCCTCAATAGGCCGCTCGATTTGACACCTCATTCGTGGGTCTACGCCAAACGGTGCGGGACGAAGTTAGGTGCCGAAGTTTTGTTAAGAGATATAATAAAAATAAAAATAAAAATAAAACTAGATAGGTACATTTCCTGAAGAAAATGTGAGTGGTGCTTGCCGTGGCAAAACTCGTCAAACAGCATGTTGTAACTTGAAAAGAACAAAAATTATGGTCATAAATAAATCAACCCAGAAGTCTGTATGATTTTCTGGTGCAGAAATATGTGATTTGTTACTCGGTTGCTAGGGTAAGCCCATGTGGTTGCTATGCAGTTACCAAGGTAATACAATACATGGCTCCTTTCCATCCTGAGTGAAATAAGTCAACCCGAAGTCTGTAGTGTTTTCTGGTGCAGAGATATGTGATTTGTTACTCGGTTGCTAGGGTAACCCCATCTGGTTGCTAGGCAGTTACCATAGTGATACTTATCAAGTCTCCTTGCCATCCTGATTGAAATAAGTCAACCCGGAAGTCTCTACGCTGTTCTGATGCAGAGATATGTGATTTGTTACTCGGTTGCTAGGGTAACCCCATCTGGTTGCTAGGCAGTTACCATAGTGATACTAATGAAGTGTCCTTGCCATCCTGATTGAAATAAGTCAACCCAGAAGTCTCTACGTTTTTCTGATGCAGAGATATGTGATTTGTTACTCGGTTGCTAGGGTAACCCCATCTGGTTGCTAGGCAGTTACCATAGTGATACTAATGAAGTCTCCTTGCCATCCTGAGTGAAATAAGTCAACCCGAAGTCACTACTGTTTTCTGGTGCAGAGATATGTGATTTGTTACTCGGTTGCTAGGGTAACCCCATCTGGTTGCTAGGCAGTTACCATATTGATACTAATGAAGTGTCCTTGCCATCCTGGTTGAAATAAATCAACCCGAAGTCTGTACTCTTTTCTGGTGCCGAGATATGTGATTTGTTTCTCGGTTGCTAGGGTAACCCCATCTGGTTGCTAGGCAGTTACCATAGTGATAGTAATCAAGTGTCCTTGCGATCCTGAGTGAAATAAATCAACCCGAAGTCAGTACTATTTTCTGGTGCAGAGATATGTGATTTGTTACTCGGTTGCTAGGGTAACCCCATCTGGTTGCTAGGCAGTTACCATAGTGATAGTAATCAAGTGTCCTTGCCATCCTGATTGAAATAAGTCAACCCAGAAGTCTCTACGCTTTTCTGATGCAGAGATATGTGATTTGTTACTCGGTTGCTAGGGTAACCCCATCTGGTTGCTAGGCAGTTACCATAGTGATACTAATGAAGTGTCCTTGCCATCCTGATTGAAATAAATCAACCCGGAAGTCTGTACTCTTTTCTGGTGCAGAGATATGTGATTTGTTTCTCGGTTGCTAGGGTAACCCCATCTGGTTGCTAGGCAGTTACCATAGTGATAGTAATCAAGTGTCCTTGCCATCCTGAGTGAAATAAATCAACCCGAAGTCAGTACTATTTTCTGGTGCAGAGATATGTGATTTGTTACTCGGTTGCTAGGGTAACCCCATCTGGTTGCTAGGCAGTTACCATAGTGATACTAATCAAGTGTCCTTGCCATCCTGATTGAAATAAGTCAACCCGAAGTCTCTATGTTTTTGTGATGCAGAGATATGTGATTTGTTACTCGGTTGCTAGGGTAAGCCCATCTGGTTGCTAGGCAGTTACCATAGTGATACTAATGAAGTGTCCTTGCCATCCTGATTGAAATAAGTCAACCCGAAGTCTCTACGCTTTTCTGATGCAGAGATATGTGATTTGTTACTCGGTTGCTAGGGTAACCCCATCTGGTTGCTAGGCAGTTACCATAGTGATACTAATCAAGTCTCCTTGCCATCCTGATTGAAATAAATCAACCCAGAAGTCTCTCTGATTTTCTGGTGCAGAGATATAGTTACTGCTAAACGGTTGCTAGGGTACTCTGTTTAGTTGCTAGGGAGTGGCTTGGCAGCTGCCAATCATGAATCTCCAAAGGCTGCTTGTCAGTATGAATGATATAAACCAACTCCCATGCCTCTGTGACATTCAGAATGGAAGATATCCTCTATGGATTTTGGTTGTTAAGGTGCTCGACAATGGTTGCTAGGGAGGGGCTAGGAAGTGTTGAAGTGATGCATGATTGGCTGTTTGCTGTCCCGAGTCAAACGAGACCACCCTTGTGTTTCTATGACACTTCTATCCGGAGATATCCCTTTGATCTTTTTCAATAGAAGTCTATGGGACTTGTTGCTAAGGTGCTCTTAATGGTTGCTAGGGCGTGGCTTGATAGCTTCACAATGATCCTGAGAGACTGATTGGTCGTCTGAGTAAAATGAGCCCACCCCCTCGTCTCTATGACACTGTGATCCAGAGCTATGTTCAATACAAATCCCTATGCCTTTTCATTTCATGGGCCGCCCTACACCATTATAAGTCAATTGGGGCATTTTTGGCAGCTCCTGCCCCCAGGGGTGCAACTTTTACCCCATATTGAGGTATGCTCTTACAGAGCCTGCCAGCCTCTTCAAATGTGGCAAATCACACGCTTCTACTAAATCCTCGCTGGAGCTGTGACGCCAAAGTTTGTCTCAATGTTAAGTCTATGGGATTTTTCGCCGCTTTTTTGCCCCTGGGGCAAATACCGCACTCCGATCGCTTATAAAAGTCATAGCACACGTGTCCTCAATAGGCCGCTCGATTTGACACCTCATTCGTGGGTCTACGCCAAACGGTGCGGGACGAAGTTAGGTGCCGAAGTTTTGTTAAGAGATATAAAAATAAGAATAAAAATAAAATAACTAGATAGGTACATTTCCTGAAGAAAATGTGAGTGGTGCTTGCCGTGGCAAAACTCGTGAAACAGCATGTTATAACTTGAAAAGAGCAAAAATTATGGTCATGAATAAATCAACCCAGAAGTCTGTATGATTTTCTGGTGCAGAAATATGTGATTTGTTACTCGGTTGCTAGGGTAAGCCCATGTGGTTGCTATGCAGTTACCAAGGTAATACAATACATGGCTCCTTTCCATCCTGAGTGAAATAAGTCAACCCGAAGTCTCTACGTTTTTGTGATGCAGAGATATGTTATTTGTTAGTCGGTTGCTAGGGTAACCCCATCTGGTTGCTAGGCAGTTACCATAGTGATACTTATGAAGTCTCCTTGCCATCCTGATTGAAATAAGTCAACCCGAACTCTCTACGTTATTGTGATTCAGAGATATGTGATTTGCTAGTCGGTTGCTAGGGTAACCCCATCTGGTTGCTAGGCAGTTACCATAGTGATACTAATGAAGTCTCCTTGCCATCCTGATTGAAATAAGTCAACCCGAAGTCTCTACGCTTTTGTGATGCAGAGATATGTGATTTGTTACTCGGTTGCTAGGGTAACCCCATCTGGTTGCTAGGCAGTTACCATAGTGATACTAATGAAGTCTCCTTGCCATCCTGATTGAAATAAGTCAACCCGAAGTCTCTATGTTTTTGTGATGCAGAGATATGTGATTTGTTACTCGGTTGCTAGGGTAACCCCATATGGTTGCTAGGCAGTTACCATAGTGATACTAATGAAGTCTCCTTGCCATCCTGAGTGAAATAAGTCAACCCGAAGTCAGTACTGTTTTCTGGTGCAGAGATATGTGATTTGTTACTCGGTTGCTAGGGTAACCCCATCTGGTTGCTAGGCAGTTACCATATTGATACTAATGAAGTGTCCTTGCCATCCTGGTTGAAATAAATCAACCCGAAGTCTGTACTCTTTTCTGGTGCCGAGATATGTGATTTGTTTCTCGGTTGCTAGGGTAACCCCATCTGGTTGCTAGGCAGTTACCATAGTGATAGTAATCAAGTGTCCTTGCGATCCTGAGTGAAATAAATCAACCCGAAGTCAGTACTATTTTCTGGTGCAGAGATATGTGATTTGTTACTCGGTTGCTAGGGTAACCCCATCTGGTTGCTAGGCAGTTACCATAGTGATAGTAATCAAGTGTCCTTGCCATCCTGATTGAAATAAGTCAACCCAGAAGTATCTACGCTTTTCTGATGCAGAGATATGTGATTTGTTACTCGGTTGCTAGGGTAACCCCATGTGGTTGCTAGGCAGTTACCATATTGATACTAATGAAGTGTCCTTGCCATCCTGGTTGAAATAAATCAACCTGGAAGTCTGTACTCTTTTCTGGTGCCGAGATATGTGATTTGTTTCTCGGTTGCTAGGGTAACCCCATCTGGTTGCTAGGCAGTTACCATAGTGATAGTAATCAAGTGTCCTTGCCATCCTGAGTGAAATAAATCAACCCGAAGTCAGTACTATTTTCTGGTGCAGAGATATGTGATTTGTTACTCGGTTGCTAGGGTAACCCCATCTGGTTGCTAGGCAGTAATCATAGTGATAGTAATCAAGTGTCCTTGCCATCCTGATTGAAATAAGTCAACCCGAAGTCTCTACGCTTTTCTGATGCAGAGATATGTGATTTGTTACTCGGTTGCTAGGGTAACCCCATCTGGTTGCTAGGCAGTTACCTTAGTGATACTAATGAAGTCTCCTTGCCATCCTGATTGAAATAAATCAACCCAGAAGTTTCTCTGATTTTCTGGTGCAGAGATATAGTTACTGCTAAATGGTTGCTAGGGTACTCTGTTTAGTTGCTAGGGAGTGGCTTGGCAGCTGCCAATCATTAATCTCCAAAGGCTGCTTGTCAGTATGAATGATATAAACCAACTCCCATGCCTCTGTGACATTCAGAATGGAAGATATCCTCTATGGATTTTGGTTGCTAAGGTGCTCGACAATGGTTGCTAGGGAGGGGCTAGGAAGTGTTGAGGTGATTCATGATTGGCTGTTTGCTGCCCCGAGTGAAACGAGACCACCCTTGTGTTTCTATGACACTTCTATCCGGAGATATCCCTTTGATGTCTTTCATTAGAAGTCTATGGGACTTGTTGCTAAGGTGCTCTAAATTGTTGCTAGGGCGTGGCTTGATAGATTCAAAATGATCCTGAGATACTGATTGGTCGTCTGAGTAAAATGAGCCCGCCCCATTGTCTCTATGACACTGTGATCCAGAGCTATGTTGAATACAAATCCCAATGCCATTTCATTTCATGGGCCGTCCTACACCATTGTAAGTCAATTGGGGCATTTTTGGGCAGCTCCTGCCCCCAGGGGTGCAACTTTTACCCCATTTTGAGGTATGCTCTTACAGAGCCTGCCAGCCTCTTCAAATATGGCAAATCACACGCTTCTGCTAAATCCTCGCTCGGAGCTGTGACGCGCCAAAGTTTGTCGCAATGTTAAGTCTATGGGATTTTTCGCCGCTTTTTGCCCCTGGGGCAATTACCGCACTCCGACGCTTATAAAAGTCATAGCACACGTGTCCTCAATAGGTCGCTCGATTTGACACCTCATTCGTGGGTCTACGCCAAACGGTGCGGGACGAGTTAGGTGCCGAAGTTTTGTACGGAGATAGAATAATAATAAAAAAGAAAAATAAAAATAAAAATAAGTATGTGAGATTACAATAGTGATGCTTTGCAAGCACCACTAACTAGATAGGTACATTTCCTGAAGAAAATGTGAGTGGTGCTTGCCGTGGCAAAACTCGTGAAACAGCATGTTATAACTTGAAAAGAGCAAAAATTATGGTCATGAATAAATCAACCCAGAAGTCTGTATGATTTTCTGGTGCAGAAATATGTGATTTGTTACTCGGTTGCTAGGGTAAGCCCATGTGGTTGCTATGCAGTTACCAAGGTAATACAATACATGGCTCCTTTCCATCCTGAGTGAAATAAGTCAACCCGAAGTCTCTACGTTTTTGTGATGCAGAGATATGTTATTTGTTAGTCGGTTGCTAGGGTAACCCCATCTGGTTGCTAGGCAGTTACCATAGTGATACTTATGAAGTCTCCTTGCCATCCTGATTGAAATAAGTCAACCCGAAGTCTCTACGTTATTGTGATTCAGAGATATGTGATTTGTTAGTCGGTTGCTAGGGTAACCCCATCTGGTTGCTAGGCAGTTACCATAGTGATACTAATGAAGTCTCCTTGCCATCCTGAGTGAAATAAGTCAACCCGAAGTCTCTATGTTTTCTGATGCAGAGATATGTGATTTGTTACTCGGTTGCTAGGGTAACCCCATCTGGTTGCTAGGCAGTTACCATAGTGATACTAATGAAGTCTCCTTGCCATCCTGAGTGAAATAAGTCAACCCGAAGTCTCTATGTTATTCTGATGCAGAGATATGTGATTTGTTACTCGGTTGCTAGGGTAACCCCATCTGGTTGCTAGGCAGTTACCATAGTGATACTAATGAAGTGTCCTTGCCATCCTGAGTGAAATAAGTCAACCCGGAAGTCATGTACTGTTTTCTGGTGCAGAGATATGTGATTTGTTACTCGGTTGCTAGGGTAACCCCATCTGGTTGCTAGGCAGTTACCATATTGATACTAATGAAGTGTCCTTGCCATCCTGGTTGAAATAAATCAACCCGAAGTCTGTACTCTTTTCTGGTGCCGAGATATGTGATTTGTTTCTCGGTTGCTAGGGTAACCCCATCTGGTTGCTAGGCAGTTACCATAGTGATAGTAATCAAGTGTCCTTGCCATCCTGAGTGAAATAAATCAACCCGAAGTCAGTACTATTTTCTGGTGCAGAGATATGTGATTTGTTACTCGGTTGCTAGGGTAACCCCATCTGGTTGCTAGGCAGTTACCATAGTGATAGTAATCAAGTGTCCTTGCCATCCTGATTGAAATAAGTCAACCCAGAAGTCTCTACGCTTTTCTGATGCAGAGATATGTGATTTGTTACTCGGTTGCTAGGGTAACCCCATGTGGTTGCTAGGCAGTTACCATAGTGATACTAATGAAGTGTCCTTGCCATCCTGGTTGAAATAAATCAACCTGGAAGTCTGTACTCTTTTCTGGTGCCGAGATATGTGATTTGTTTCTCGGTTGCTAGGGTAACCCCATCTGGTTGCTAGGCAGTTACCATAGTGATAGTAATCAAGTGTCCTTGCCATCCTGAGTGAAATAAATCAACCCGAAGTCAGTACTATTTTCTGGTGCAGAGATATGTGATTTGTTACTCGGTTGCTAGGGTAACCCCATCTGGTTGCTAGGCAGTAATCATAGTGATAGTAATCAAGTGTCCTTGCCATCCTGATTGAAATAAGTCAACCCGAAGTCTCTACGCTTTTCTGATGCAGA
The DNA here is from genome assembly GCF_025860055.1 of Xyrauchen texanus. Classification (NCBI taxonomy): domain Eukaryota; kingdom Metazoa; phylum Chordata; class Actinopteri; order Cypriniformes; family Catostomidae; genus Xyrauchen; species Xyrauchen texanus. The sequence goes on from NC_068276.1 coordinate 16,852,319, forward strand.
GATATGTGATTTGTTACTCGGTTGCTAGGGTAACCCCATCTGGTTGCTAGGCAGTTACCTTAGTGATACTAATGAAGTCTCCTTGCCATCCTGATTGAAATAAATCAACCCAGAAGTTTCTCTGATTTTCTGGTGCAGAGATATAGTTACTGCTAAATGGTTGCTAGGGTACTCTGTTTAGTTGCTAGGGAGTGGCTTGGCAGCTGCCAATCATTAATCTCCAAAGGCTGCTTGTCAGTATGAATGATATAAACCAACTCCCATGCCTCTGTGACATTCAGAATGGAAGATATCCTCTATGGATTTTGGTTGCTAAGGTGCTCGACAATGGTTGCTAGGGAGGGGCTAGGAAGTGTTGAGGTGATTCATGATTGGCTGTTTGCTGCCCCGAGTGAAACGAGACCACCCTTGTGTTTCTATGACACTTCTATCCGGAGATATCCCTTTGATGTCTTTCATTAGAAGTCTATGGGACTTGTTGCTAAGGTGCTCTAAATTGTTGCTAGGGCGTGGCTTGATAGATTCAAAATGATCCTGAGATACTGATTGGTCGTCTGAGTAAAATGAGCCCGCCCCATTGTCTCTATGACACTGTGATCCAGAGCTATGTTGAATACAAATCCCAATGCCATTTCATTTCATGGGCCGCCCTACACCATTGTAAGTCAATTGGGGCATTTTTGGGCAGCTCCTGCCCCCAGGGGTGCAACTTTTACCCCATTTTGAGGTATGCTCTTACAGAGCCTGCCAGCCTCTTCAAATATGGCAAATCACACGCTTCTGCGAAATCCTCGCTGGAGCTGTGACGCCAAAGTTTGTCGCAATGTTAAGTCTATGGGATTTTTCGGCCGCTTTTTGCCCCTGGGGCAATTACCGCACTCCGATCGCTTATAAAAGTCATAGCACACGTGTCCTCAATAGGCCGCTCGATTTGACACCTCATTCGTGGGTCTACGCCAAACGGTGCGGGACGAGTTAGGTGCCGAAGTTTTGTACGGAGATAGAATAATAATAAAAGAATAAAAATAAGTATGTGAGATTACATAGGATGCTTTGCAAGCACCACTAGATAGGTACATTTCCTGAAGAAAATGTGAGTGGTGCTTGCCGTGGCAAAACTCGTGAAACAGCATGTTGTAACTTGAAAAGAACAAAAATTATGGTCATAAATAAATCAACCCAGAAGTCTGTACGATTTTCTGGTGCAGAAATATGTGATTTGTTACTCGGTTGCTAGGGTAAGCCCATGTGGTTGCTATGCAGTTACCATAGTGATACTAATACATGGCTCCTTTCCATCCTGAGTGAAATAAGTCAACCCGAAGTCTGTACGTATTTTCTGGTGCAGAGATATGTGATTTGTTACTCGGTTGCTAGGGTAACCCCATGTGGTTGCTAGGCAGTTACCATAGTGATACTTATCAAGTCTCCTTGCTATCCAGAGTAAAATCAGTCAACCAGGAAGTCTCTACTGATGTTCTGATCCAGAGATATGTGATTTGTTATTTGGTTGCTAGGGTAACCCCATCCTTGTTGCTAGGCAGTTACCATAGTGATACTAATGAAGTGTCCTTGCCATCCTGATTGAAATAAATCAACCCAGAAGTCTCTACGCTTTTCTGATGCAGAGATATGTGATTTGTTACTCGGTTGCTAGGGTAACCCCATCTGGTTGCTAGGCAGTTACCATAGTGATACTAATCAAGTGTCCTTGCCATCCTGATTGAAATAAATCAACCCGAAGTCTGTACTCTTTTCTGATGCCGAGATATGTGATTTGTTACTCGGTTGCTAGGGTAACCCCATCTGGTTGCTAGGCAGTTACCATAGTGATAGTAATCAAGTGTCCTTGCGATCCTGAGTGAAATAAATCAACCCGAAGTCAGTACTATTTTCTGGTGCAGAGATATGTGATTTGTTACTCGGTTGCTAGGGTAACCCCATCTGGTTGCTAGGCAGTTACCATAGTGATAGTAATCAAGTGTCCTTGCCATCCTGATTGAAATAAGTCAACCCAGAAGTATGTACGTTTTCTGATGCAGAGATATGTGATTTGTTACTCGGTTGCTAGGGTAACCCCATCTGGTTGCTAGGCAGTTACCATATTGATACTAATGAAGTGTCCTTGCCATCCTGGTTGAAATAAATCAACCCGGAAGTCTGTACTCTTTCTGGTGCCGAGATATGTGATTTGTTTCTCGGTTGCTAGGGTAACCCCATCTGGTTGCTAGGCAGTTACCATAGTGATAGTAATCAAGTGTCCTTGCCATCCTGAGTGAAATAAATCAACCCGAAGTCAGTACTATTTTCTGGTGCAGAGATATGTGATTTGTTACTCGGTTGCTAGGGTAACCCCATCTGGTTGCTAGGCAGTAATCATAGTGATAGTAATCAAGTGTCCTTGCCATCCTGATTGAAATAAGTCAACCCAGAAGTCTCTACGCTTTTCTGATGCAGAGATATGTGATTTGTTATTTGGTTGCTAGGGTAACCCCATCTGGTTGCTAGGCAGTTACCATAGTGATAGTAATCAAGTGTCCTTGCCATCCTGATTGAAATAAGTCAACCCAGAAGTATCTACGCTTTTCTGATGCAGAGATATGTGATTTGTTACTCGGTTGCTAGGGTAACCCCATGTGGTTGCTAGGCAGTTACCATATTGATACTAATGAAGTGTCCTTGCCATCCTGGTTGAAATAAATCAACCTGGAAGTCTGTACTCTTTTCTGGTGCCGAGATATGTGATTTGTTACTCGGTTGCTAGGGTAACCCCATCTGGTTGCTAGGCAGTTACCATAGTGATAGTAATCAAGTGTCCTTGCCATCCTGAGTGAAATAAATCAACCCGAAGTCAGTACTATTTTCTGGTGCAGAGATATGTGATTTGTTACTCGGTTGCTAGGGTAACCCCATGTGGTTGCTAGGCAGTTATCATAGTGATACTAATCAAGTGTCCTTGCCATCCTGATTGAAATAAGTCAACCCGGAAGTCTCTACGCTTTTCTGATGCAGAGATATGTGATTTGTTACTCGGTTGCTAGGGTAACCCCATCTGGTTGCTAGGCAGTTACCATAGTGATAGTAATGAAGTGTCCTTGCCATCCTGAGTGAAATAAATCAACCCGAAGTCAGTACTATTTTCTGGTGCAGAGATATGTGATTTGTTACTCGGTTGCTAGGGTAACCCCATCTGGTTGCTAGGCAGTAATCATAGTGATAGTAATCAAGTGTCCTTGCCATCCTGATTGAAATAAGTCAACCCGGAAGTCTCTACGCTTTTCTGATGCAGAGATATGTGATTTGTTACTCGGTTGCTAGGGTAACCCCATCTGGTTGCTAGGCAGTTACCTTAGTGATACTAATGAAGTCTCCTTGCCATCCTGATTGAAATAAATCAACCCAGAAGTTTCTCTGATTTTCTGGTGCAGAGATATAGTTACTGCTAAAGGGTTGCTAGGGTACTCTGTTTAGTTGCTAGGAGTGGCTTGGCAGCTGCCAATCATTAATCTCCAAAGGCTGCTTGTCAGTATGAATGATATAAACCAACTCCCATGCCTCTGTGACATTCAGAATGGAAGATATCCTCTATGGATTTTGGTTGCTAAGGTGCTCGACAATGGTTGCTAGGGAGGGGCTAGGAAGTGTTGAGGTGATTCATGATTGGCTGTTTGCTGCCCCGAGTGAAACGAGACCACCCTTGTGTTTCTATGACACTTCTATCCGGAGATATCCCTTTGATGTCTTTCATTAGAAGTCTATGGGACTTGTTGCTAAGGTGCTCTAAATTGTTGCTAGGGCGTGGCTTGATAGATTCAAAATGATCCTGAGATACTGATTGGTCGCCTGAGTAAAATGAGCCCGCCCCATTGTCTCTATGACACTGTGATCCAGAGCTATGTTGAATACAAATCCCAATGCCATTTCATTTCATGGGCCGCCCTACACCATTGTAAGTCAATTGGGGCATTTTTGGGCAGCTCCTGCCCCCAGGGGTGCAACTTTTACCCCATTTTGAGGTATGCTCTTACAGAGCCTGCCAGCCTCTTCAAATGTGGCAAATCACACGCTTCTGCTAAATCCTCGCTCGGAGCTGTGACGCCAAAGTTTGTCGCAATGTTAAGTCTATGGGATTTTTCGGCCGCTTTTTGCCCCTGGGGCAATTACCGTACTCGATCGCTTATAAAAGTCATAGCACACGTGTCCTCAATAGGTCGCTCGATTTGACACCTCATTCGTGGGTCTACGCCAAACGGTGCGGGACGAGTTAGGTGTCGAAGTTTTGTACGGAGATAGAATAATAAAAGTATAAAAATAAAAATAAGTATGTGAGATTACAATAGTGATGCTTTGCAAGCACCACTAACTAGATAGGTACATTTCCTGAAGAAAATGTGAGTGGTGCTTGCCGTGGCAAAACTCGTCAAACAGCATGTTGTAACTTGAAAAGAACAAAAATTATGGTCATAAATAAATCAACCCAGAAGTCTGTATGATTTTCTGGTGCAGAAATATGTGATTTGTTACTCGGTTGCTAGGGTAAGCCCATGTGGTTGCTATGCAGTTACCAAGGTAATACAATACATGGCTCCTTTCCATCCTGAGTGAAATAAGTCAACCCGAAGTCTGTAGTGTTTTCTGGTGCAGAGATATGTGATTTGTTACTCGGTTGCTAGGGTAACCCCATCTGGTTGCTAGGCAGTTACCATAGTGATACTAATGAAGTCTCCTTGCCATCCTGATTGAAATAAGTCAACCCGAAGTCTCTATGCTTTTGTGATGCAGAGATATGTGATTTGTTACTCGGTTGCTAGGGTAACCCCATCTGGTTGCTAGGCAGTTACCATAGTGATACTAATGAAGTCTCCTTGCCATCCTGATTGAAATAAGTCAACCCGAAGTCTCTACGCTTTTCTGATGCAGAGATATGTGATTTGTTACTCGGTTGCTAGGGTAACCCCATATGGTTGCTAGGCAGTTACCATAGTGATACTAATGAAGTCTCCTTGCCATCCTGAGTGAAATAAGTCAACCCGGAAGTCACTACTGTTTTCTGGTGCAGAGATATGTGATTTGTTACTCGGTTGCTAGGGTAACCCCATCTGGTTGCTAGGCAGTTACCATATTGATACTAATGAAGTGTCCTTGCCATCCTGGTTGAAATAAATCAACCCGAAGTCTGTACTCTTTTCTGGTGCCGAGATATGTGATTTGTTTCTCGGTTGCTAGGGTAACCCCATCTGGTTGCTAGGCAGTTACCATAGTGATAGTAATCAAGTGTCCTTGCGATCCTGAGTGAAATAAATCAACCCGAAGTCAGTACTATTTTCTGGTGCAGAGATATGTGATTTGTTACTCGGTTGCTAGGGTAACCCCATCTGGTTGCTAGGCAGTTACCATAGTGATAGTAATCAAGTGTCCTTGCCATCCTGATTGAAATAAGTCAACCCAGAAGTCTCTACGCTTTTCTGATGCAGAGATATGTGATTTGTTACTCGGTTGCTAGGGTAACCCCATGTGGTTGCTAGGCAGTTACCATAGTGATACTAATGAAGTGTCCTTGCCATCCTGGTTGAAATAAATCAACCTGGAAGTCTGTACTCTTTTCTGGTGCCGAGATATGTGATTTGTTTCTCGGTTGCTAGGGTAACCCCATCTGGTTGCTAGGCAGTTACCATAGTGATAGTAATCAAGTGTCCTTGCCATCCTGAGTGAAATAAATCAACCCGAAGTCAGTACTATTTTCTGGTGCAGAGATATGTGATTTGTTACTCGGTTGCTAGGGTAACCCCATCTGGTTGCTAGGCAGTAATCATAGTGATAGTAATCAAGTGTCCTTGCCATCCTGATTGAAATAAGTCAACCCGAAGTCTCTACGCTTTTCTGATGCAGAGATATGTGATTTGTTACTCGGTTGCTAGGGTAACCCCATCTGGTTGCTAGGCAGTTACCTTAGTGATACTAATGAAGTCTCCTTGCCATCCTGATTGAAATAAATCAACCCAGAAGTTTCTCTGATTTTCTGGTGCAGAGATATAGTTACTGCTAAACGGTTGCTAGGGTACTCTGTTTAGTTGCTAGGAGTGGCTTGGCAGCTGCCAATCATTAATCTCCAAAGGCTGCTTGTCAGTATGAATGATATAAACCAACTCCCATGCCTCTGTGACATTCAGAATGGAAGATATCCTCTATGGATTTTGGTTGCTAAGGTGCTCGACAATGGTTGCTAGGGAGGGGCTAGGAAGTGTTGAGGTGATTCATGATTGGCTGTTTGCTGCCCCGAAGTGAAACGAGACCACCCTTGTGTTTCTATGACACTTCTATCCGGAGATATCCCTTTGATGTCTTTCATTAGAAGTCTATGGGACTTGTTGCTAAGGTGCTCTAAATTGTTGCTAGGGCGTGGCTTGATAGATTCAAAATGATCCTGAGATACTGATTGGTCGTCTGAGTAAAATGAGCCCACCCCATTGTCTCTATGACACTGTGATCCAGAGCTATGTTGAATACAAATCCCAATGCCATTTCATTTCATGGGCCGCCCTACACCATTGTAAGTCAATTGGGGCATTTTTGGGCAGCTCCTGCCCCCAGGGGTGCAACTTTTACCCCATTTTGAGGTATGCTCTTACAGAGCCTGCCAGCCTCTTCAAATGTGGCAAATCACACGCTTCTGCTAAATCCTCGCTGGAGCTGTGACGCGTCAAAGTTTGTCGCAATGTTAAGTCTATGGGATTTTTCGGCCGCTTTTTTGCCCCTGGGGCAATTACCGCACTCCGATCGCTTATAAAAGTCATAGCACACGTGTCCTCAATAGGTCGCTCGATTTGACACCTCATTCGTGGGTCTACGCCAAACGGTGCGGGACGAAGTTAGGTGCCAAGTTTTGTACGGAGATAGAATAATAATAAAAAAGAAAAAAAGTAAAATAAGTATGTGAGATTACAATAGTGATGCTTTGCAAGCACCACTAACTAGATAGGTACATTTCCTGAAGAAAATGTGAGTGGTGCTTGCCGTGGCAAAACTCGTGCAAACAGCATGTTGTAACTTGAAAAGAACAAAAATTATGGTCATAAATAAATCAACCCAGAAGTCTGTATGATTTTCTGGTGCAGAAATATGTGATTTGTTACTCGGTTGCTAGGGTAAGCCCATGTGGTTGCTATGCAGTTACCAAGGTAATACAATACATGGCTCCTTTCCATCCTGAGTGAAATAAGTCAACCCGAAGTCTGTACGTGTTTTGTGATGCAGAGATATGTGATTTGTTACTCGGTTGCTAGGGTAACCCCATCTGGTTGCTAGGCAGTTACCATAGTGATACTAATGAAGTCTCCTTGCCATCCTGATTGAAATAAGTCAACCCGGAAGTCTCTACTGTTTTCTGATGCAGAGATATGTGATTTGTTACTCGGTTGCTAGGGTAACCCCATCTGGTTGCTAGGCAGTTACCATAGTGATACTAATCAAGTCTCCTTGCCATCCTGATTGAAATAAGTCAACCCGAAGTCTCTACGTTTTTCTGATGCAGAGATATGTGATTTGTTACTCGGTTGCTAGGGTAACCCCATCTGGTTGCTAGGCAGTTACCATAGTGATACTAATCAAGTGTCCTTGCCATCCTGATTGAAATAAATCAACCCGAAGTCTCTACTGATTTTCTGGTGCAGAGATATGTGATTTGTTACTCGGTTGCTAGGGTAACCCCATCTGGTTGCTAGGCAGTTACCATAGTGATACTAATCAAGTGCTCCTTGCCATCCTGATTGAAATAAGTCAACCCGAAGTCTCTACTGCTTTTCTGATGCAGAGATATGTGATTTGTTACTCGGTTGCTAGGGTAACCCCATCTGGTTGCTAGGCAGTTACCATAGTGATACTAATGAAGTGTCCTTGCCATCCTGATTGAAATAAATCAACCCGGAAGTCTGTACTCTTTTCTGGTGCCGAGATATGTGATTTGTTTCTCGGTTGCTAGGGTAACCCCATCTGGTTGCTAGGCAGTTACCATAGTGATAGTAATCAAGTGTCCTTGCCATCCTGAGTGAAATAAATCAACCCGAAGTCAGTACTATTTTCTGGTGCAGAGATATGTGATTTGTTACTCGGTTGCTAGGGTAACCCCATCTGGTTGCTAGGCAGTTACCATAGTGATAGTAATCAAGTGTCCTTGCCATCCTGATTGAAATAAGTCAACCCAGAAGTCTCTACGTTTTTCTGATGCAGAGATATGTGATTTGTTACTCGGTTGCTAGGGTAAGCCCATCTGGTTGCTAGGCAGTTACCATAGTGATACTAATGAAGTGTCCTTGCCATCCTGATTGAAATAAGTCAACCCGGAAGTCTGTACTGCTTTTCTGGTGCCGAGATATGTGATTTGTTACTCGGTTGCTAGGGTAACCCCATCTGGTTGCTAGGCAGTTACCATAGTGATAGTAATCAAGTGTCCTTGCCATCCTGATTGAAATAAGTCAACCCGAAGTCTCTACTGTTTTTGTGATGCAGAGATATGTGATTTGTTACTCGGTTGCTAGGGTAAGCCCATCTGGTTGCTAGGCAGTTACCATAGTGATACTAATCAAGTGTCCTTGCCATCCTGATTGAAATAAGTCAACCCGGAAGTCTCTACGCTTTTCTGATGCAGAGATATGTGATTTGTTACTCGGTTGCTAGGGTAACCCCATCTGGTTGCTAGGCAGTTACCATAGTGATACTAATCAAGTCTCCTTGCCATCCTGATTGAAATAAATCAACCCAGAAGTTTCTCTGATTTTCTGGTGCAGAGATATAGTTACTGCTAAACGGTTGCTAGGGTACTCTGTTTAGTTGCTAGGGAGTGGCTTGGCAGCTGCCAATCATGAATCTCCAAAGGCTGCTTGTCAGTATGAATGATATAAACCAACTCCCATGCCTCTGTGACATTCAGAATGGAAGATATCCTCTATGGATTTTGGTTGTTAAGGTGCTCGACAATGGTTGCTAGGGAGGGGCTAGGAAGTGTTGAGGTGATGCATGATTGGCTGTTTGCTGTCCCGAGTGAAACGAGACCACCCTTGTGTTTCTATGACACTTCTATCCGGAGATATCCCTTTGATCTCTTTCATTAGAAGTCTATGGGACTTGTTGCTAAGGTGCTCTAAATGGTTGCTAGGGCGTGGCTTGATAGCTTCACAATGATCCTGAGATACTGATTGGTCGTCTGAGTAAAATGAGCCCACCCCATTGTCTCTATGACACTGTGATCCAGAGCTATGTTCAATACAAATCCCAATGCCATTTCATTTCATGGGCCGCCCTACACCATTGTAAGTCAATTGGGGCATTTTTGGGCAGCTCCTGCCCCCAGGGGTGCAACTTTTACCCCATATTGAGGTATGCTCTTACAGAGCCTGCCAGCCTCTTCAAATGTGGCAAATCACACGCTTCTGCGAAATCCTCGCTGGAGCTGTGACGCCAAAGTTTGTCGCAATGTTAAGTCTATGGGATTTTTCGCCGCTTTTTGCCCCTGGGGCAACTACCGCACTCCGATCGCTTATAAAAGTCATAGCACACGTGTCCTCAATAGGTCGCTCGATTTGACACCTCATTCGTGGGTCTACGCCAAACGGTGCGGGACGAAGTTAGGTGCCAAGTTTTGTACGGAGATAGAATAATAATAAGAATAAAAATAAAATAAGTATGTGAGATTACAATAGGATGCTTGCAAGCACCACTAACTAGATAGGTACATTTCCTGAAGAAAATGTGAGTGGTGCTTGCCGTGGCAAAACTCGTCGAAACAGCATGTTATAACTTGAAAAGAGCAAAAATTATGGTCATGAATAAATCAACCCAGAAGTCTGTATGATTTTCTGGTGCAGAAATATGTGATTTGTTACTCGGTTGCTAGGGTAAGCCCATGTGGTTGCTATGCAGTTACCAAGGTAATACAATACATGGCTCCTTTCCATCCTGAGTGAAATAAGTCAACCCGAAGTCTCTACTGTTTTCTGTGATGCAGAGATATGTGATTTGTTAGTCGGTTGCTAGGGTAACCCCATCTGGTTGCTAGGCAGTTACCATAGTGATACTTATGAAGTCTCCTTGCCATCCTGATTGAAATAAGTCAACCCGGAAGTCTCTACTGTTATTGTGATGCAGAGATATGTGATTTGTTAGTCGGTTGCTAGGGTAACCCCATCTGGTTGCTAGGCAGTTACCATAGTGATACTAATGAAGTCTCCTTGCCATCCTGATTGAAATAAGTCAACCCGAAGTCTCTATGTTTTTGTGATGCAGAGATATGTGATTTGTTACTCGGTTGCTAGGGTAACCCCATCTGGTTGCTAGGCAGTTACCATAGTGATACTAATGAAGTCTCCTTGCCATCCTGATTGAAATAAGTCAACCCGAAGTCTCTACTGTTTTCTGATGCAGAGATATGTGATTTGTTACTCGGTTGCTAGGGTAACCCCATCTGGTTGCTAGGCAGTTACCATAGTGATACTAATGAAGTCTCCTTGCCATCCTGAGTGAAATAAGTCAACCCGGAAGTCAGTACTGTTTTCTGGTGCAGAGATATGTGATTTGTTACTCGGTTGCTAGGGTAACCCCATCTGGTTGCTAGGCAGTTACCATATTGATACTAATGAAGTGTCCTTGCCATCCTGGTTGAAATAAATCAACCCGAAGTCTGTACTCTTTTCTGGTGCCGAGATATGTGATTTGTTTCTCGGTTGCTAGGGTAACCCCATCTGGTTGCTAGGCAGTTACCATAGTGATAGTAATCAAGTGTCCTTGCCATCCTGAGTGAAATAAATCAACCCGAAGTCAGTACTATTTTCTGGTGCAGAGATATGTGATTTGTTACTCGGTTGCTAGGGTAACCCCATCTGGTTGCTAGGCAGTTACCATAGTGATAGTAATCAAGTGTCCTTGCCATCCTGATTGAAATAAGTCAACCCAGAAGTATCTACGCTTTTCTGATGCAGAGATATGTGATTTGTTACTCGGTTGCTAGGGTAAACCCATGTGGTTGCTAGGCAGTTACCATATTGATACTAATGAAGTGTCCTTGCCATCCTGGTTGAAATAAATCAACCTGGAAGTCTGTACTCTTTTCTGGTGCCGAGATATGTGATTTGTTTCTCGGTTGCTAGGGTAACCCCATCTGGTTGCTAGGCAGTTACCATAGTGATAGTAATCAAGTGTCCTTGCCATCCTGAGTGAAATAAATCAACCCGAAGTCAGTACTATTTTCTGGTGCAGAGATATGTGATTTGTTACTCGGTTGCTAGGGTAACCCCATCTGGTTGCTAGGCAGTAATCATAGTGATAGTAATCAAGTGTCCTTGCCATCCTGATTGAAATAAGTCAACCCGAAGTCTCTACGCTTTTCTGATGCAGAGATATGTGATTTGTTACTCGGTTGCTAGGGTAACCCCATCTGGTTGCTAGGCAGTTACCTTAGTGATACTAATGAAGTCTCCTTGCCATCCTGATTGAAATAAATCAACCCAGAAGTTTCTCTGATTTTCTGGTGCAGAGATATAGTTACTGCTAAATGGTTGCTAGGGTACTCTGTTTAGTTGCTAGGGAGTGGCTTGGCAGCTGCCAATCATTAATCTCCAAAGGCTGCTTGTCAGTATGAATGATATAAACCAACTCCCATGCCTCTGTGACATTCAGAATGGAAGATATCCTCTATGGATTTTGGTTGCTAAGGTGCTCGACAATGGTTGCTAGGGAGGGGCTAGGAAGTGTTGAGGTGATTCATGATTGGCTGTTTGCTGCCCCGAGTGAAACGAGACCACCCTTGTGTTTCTATGACACTTCTATCCGGAGATATCCCTTTGATGTCTTTCATTAGAAGTCTATGGGACTTGTTGCTAAGGTGCTCTAAATTGTTGCTAGGGCGTGGCTTGATAGATTCAAAATGATCCTGAGATACTGATTGGTCGTCTGAGTAAAATGAGCCCGCCCCATTGTCTCTATGACACTGTGATCCAGAGCTATGTTGAATACAAATCCCAATGCCATTTCATTTCATGGGCCGTCCTACACCATTGTAAGTCAATTGGGGCATTTTTGGGCAGCTCCTGCCCCCAGGGGTGCAACTTTTACCCCATTTTGAGGTATGCTCTTACAGAGCCTGCCAGCCTCTTCAAATATGGCAAATCACACGCTTCTGCGAAATCCTCGCTCGGAGCTGTGACGCGTCAAAGTTTGTCGCAATGTTAAGTCTATGGGATTTTTCGGCCGCTTTTTGCCCCTGGGGCAATTACCGCACCTCGATCGCTTATAAAAGTCATAGCACACGTGTCCTCAATAGGTCGTTCGATTTGACACCTCATTCGTGGGTCTACGCCAAACGGTGCGGGACGAGTTAGGTGCCGAAGTTTTGTATGGAGATAGAATAATAATAAAAATAAAAAGAAAAATAAGTATGTGAGATTACAATAGTGATGCTTTGCAAGCACCACTAACTAGATAGGTACATTTCCTGAAGAAAATGTGAGTGGTGCTTGCCGTGGCAAAACTCGATCAAACAGCATGTTGTAACTTGAAAAGAACAAAAATTATGGTCATAAATAAATCAACCCAGAAGTCTGTACGATTTTCTGGTGCAGAAATATGTGATTTGTTACTCGGTTGCTAGGGTAAGCCCATGTGGTTGCTATGCAGTTACCATAGGTAATACAATACATGGCTCCTTTCCATCCTGAGTGAAATAAGTCAACCCGAAGTCTGTACGTGTTTTCTGGTGCAGAGATATGTGATTTGTTACTCGGTTGCTAGGGTAACCCCATCTGGTTGCTAGGCAGTTACCATAGTGATACTAATCAAGTGTCCTTGCCATCCTGAGTTGAAATAAATCAACCCAGAAGTCTCTACTGATTTTCTGGTGCAGAGATATGTGATTTGTTACTCGGTTGCTAGGGTACTCTGTTTAGTTGCTAGGGAGTGGCTTGGCAGCTGCCAATCATGAAATCTCCAAAGGCTGCTTGTCAGTATGAATGATATAAACCAACTCCCATGCCTCTGTGACATTCAGAATGGAAGATATCCCTCTATGGATTTTGGTTGCTAAGGTGCTCGACAATGGTTGCTAGGGAGGGGCTAGGAAGTGTTGAGGTGATTCATGATTGGCTGTTTGCTGCCCCGAGTCAAACGAGACCACCCTTGTGTTTCTATGACACTTCTATCCGGAGATATCCCTTTGATCTCTTTCATTAGAAGTCTATGGGACTTGTTGCTAAGGTGCTCTAAATGGTTGCTAGGGCGTGGCTTGATAGCTTCACAATGATCCTGAGAGACTGATTGGTCGTCTGAGTAAAATGAGCCAGCCCCTTGTCTCTATGACACTGTGATCCAGAGCTATGTATCAATACAAAATCCCTATTTCATGGGCCGTCCTACACCATTGTAAGTCAATGGGGGCAACTTTGGGCAGCTCCTGCCCCCAGGGGTGCAACTTTTACCCCATATTGAGGTATGCTCTTACAGAGCCTGCCAGCCTCTTCAAATGTGGCAAATCACACGTTTCTGCGAAATCCTCGCTCGGAGCTGTGACGCGTCAAAGTTTGTCTCAATGTTAAGTCTATGGGATTTTTCGGCCGCTTTTTTGCCCCTGGGGCAAATACCGTACCCCGATCAGCTTATAAAAGTCATAGCACACGTGTCCTCAATAGGCGTTCGATTTGACACCTCATTCGTGGGTCTACGCCAAACGGTGTGGGACGAGTTAGGTGCCAAGTTTTGTTAAGAGATATATAGAAATAAATAAGTAAAGAATAAAATAGTGATACAAAGTATAGCACCACTAATAAGTATGTGAGATTACAATAGTGATGCTTTGCAAGCACCACTAATAAAAATAAAAATAATAAGTATGTGAGATTACAATAGTGATGCTTTGCAAGCACCACTAATAAAAATAAAAATAATAAGTATGTGAGATTACAATAGTGATGCTTTGCAAGCACCACTAAAAATAAAAATAATAAGTATGTGAGATTACAATAGTGATGCTTTGCAAGCACCACTAATAAGTATGTGAGATTACAATAGTGATGCTTTGCAAGCACCACTAATAAGTTTAAGTAGGATTTCAGTAAGTTGGCTCTCACAAGCCAACTTAATAAGAAGAGCTGTTCAAACTCCTCCATGAGAAGCACTACAGATGACACACTTGTGTGACTTAATGCGCTAGCCACTCTCAGACAACAAAGGAGTGTGTCTGGACAAGGAATACGTCACCTGCTGCGGTCAAGGTGCCTGTCGTGGAGCAAGGAGAAATAACAACTGATTTTGGGTAACAATGCACACCTACTCAAAGAGCCGGCAAACAGTTTCATCCGTTCTATGCCATAATGATTTTATTGTCTGTTTCTGATTTGAGGCCTCGCTAACTGGTAAAGCTTCTCTACACGCCCTGTCATTGATGAATTAGCATAATATTATTACCATGTATAAACCCTTTATAATCATTCTGTCGATCCTTTTTAATGTACTCTATATCAATCCCTATCTCATCCCTTATTTTATCATCCTTTGCTCTTCGGTGCGCCACCATTTGGCCACTTTCACTGGCTCATAGTGTTGCGTCACCATAGCAACAGCTGACGTATGCAAAAAAACTACCCCAAAAGTTTTGTGTGTGTGTGTGTTTACTCTGTGTTTTTGTAGGTGTGTATATATATATATATATATATATATATATATATATATATATATATATATATATATATATATATATATATATATATACATATGGTATGCCAACAACCTATATATATATATATATATATATATATATATATATATATATATATATATATATATAGGTTGTTGGCATACCGTATGTTCATTTGGTAATGTGTGGAGGAGGCATGCCTTCTTCAGTACTGTGGATTAACCATCTTGTGTTATTACACATTAATATGCATTGTATTACATAGTAATAAATGGTTAATAAATGTCATGCAGCATTTTTTTAATCTTTCCTATTTGTGTCGACAGTTACCTGTTACTCTAGCTAACCATTTACAAGTGCTACAAATACCCATGCTTTGTTACAATTAGGTCTGTCTATCTCTCCCTCCCTTTGTCAACATTTACTTATGCTGTCTTGTTTTTGTCTACAGCTTTCCTTCTATCATCTTCCCTCTTTCCCTCTAATAATTTGCCCTTCAATCATGACACAGAGAGAGACGTCTCTTTCCCCAAGTCTGTTTCATTCTCTCCTTTTTTCTCATCCCCTACTTCACACCTCTCTCTTTTTTCGTCCTCCTCTCTCCCTCCGTCCCTCTTTCCTCTCCTTCTCACTCTTTGTCCCTCTATCTGCGCAGCCTGTCGTTGCTATAGAAACCGATCTATTTGAAAAAGGAGGGAAGGAAAATTATTTCTTCCCACATTTCACTCCTGCTCAGCCGCTGCGCTCATGCGCTTCTTGCCGGTTTCATCTTCTGCAAAATTTACGTTGATTTTGCGGTTCTTTATTTGTATAAACTACTGTTGCCATGGCTACCTCGGGAACATTGACATAATATTACATACAGTGGCCATGGCAACCTCAAGGGTCATCAGCAGAGTGCTATGCAAATGCTTGGATGGACTGTCCACTTCAAATGGGCCAAGGCATGAAGTATTAGCTAATACCTCACAGAAATCCCCTCTCACTACACTAAATATTTGGCTTTCTAAAAAAATATCACGAGGCTGGGAATGCCAGATGTGCTCAGAGTGTCTGTGCATTTGTGCATTTGATTTTTTGAAACCAAAGAACATGCACATTCTGACATTAAACTAGTTCCCAGATGACAAAGAAAAAACTATAGTTTCATCGTATGCCATTCATGTTTGCTTTACGTACTTTGATGCAAAAGAATGGAAAACATTCTTTGTAATTGGAAAGAAACTTACTGCTTGACTGTGGCACTCTCATAAATACCCATCCTGAGATGAGCAGTGCTGATTAGTAAGTTGCTTGTCATTAATGTTTGATTTGAGTTCACATGTTCTTAATGTATGTCGCACTAGCTTCAAGTCAACAAGAAACAACCTATATTACTTCTGTTATTTTTCAGGATGAAAACAGTTATTCAAAACAAAGAAAAAGAAAATCAGAGTTGTTTCAAAGGCAAAACAAGTAACTACATTTTGCTAAAAGATTATGAAGACAAAACACTTCTGTAATCTGATGTATTTTGGATTGCAACAGGAGAACGACTCGGTTACTAACGTAACCTCGGTTCCCTGAGAGGAGGGAACGAGTATTGCATAAGTAGCTTACGCTATGGGAAAACTCAGTTTCTCGAGAAATATTGAAGTCTTTATGTAAAACGTATTGCAGCTGCACAGCATACAGCAATGAGCGAGGCAGCTCGGTCATTGGCTGTGCTGCGGCAACTTGCTCGAACCAATGACGGGGCGAATCTGAACGCACGACCAATGGGCGCGGGATTCGCGCTCGCGCGCTCAGAGCCAGCCAAGATGGGCGTGGCTAGGGCTATATATTAGGCGCCCCGTCATCAGAGTTCTTTAGGTTCAATCGACTGAAGCGAACTGACCAAGCACAAGCACGGCAGCTTACGCAATACTCGTTCCCTCCTCTCAGGGAACCGAGGTTACGTGAGTAACCGAGTCGTTCCCTCTCGAGAGGTCTCTCCTATTGCGTAAGTAGCTTACGCTATGGGAACACCCTGCAAAACGCTGTGCGTGCTGACTTCGCTCTATAAAGCCAGAGGTGGATGCCTGAGCCTTAAAGCAAAGTGATTATCCAACAAGCCGGCCAACGGCGAGCTATATAATGGGAAAATACAGAGCGCCTTTGCCCCAAGGAGGTCCATGGTGGGGCGCTCATTGTAAAAACACAAGCACATAACTTATGTACTGATTTTTCTATGTATTGATATGCATAAAAAATCCTCTAAGTCAGTCAGAGACAGACCTATAAGGGAGGAGATAATGCTCAGCATATACATACTCCAGTCCATTCTACAGTCAGGCTGATAGAATGTTGGAATGTAATGAGGGGACCTGTAGGTTATAAAACCTGATAAATGTCGAAGGCGAGGCCCAGCCTGCCGCCGCACAAATATCTTCAATGGGTATCCCACTCGACCACGCCCACGAGGAGGCCATGCTCCTCATAGAGTGAGCTCTTACGCCTAAGGGGCATTGAAGGCCCTTGGCTTCATAAGCCAGCGCTATAGCATCCACTATCCAGCGCGATATTCTTTGCTTTGAAACTGCGAGACCTTTAGTGCGGCCGCCAAAGCATACGAATAATTGTTCCGTCTGTCTGAACGGGGCAGAACGTTCCAAATATACTCTGAGCGCCCTGACCGGGCAGAGTAAATTAGCGTCGCTTTCGTCCGCTGGGGACGATAGCGCTGCCAGAGATATCACCTGTACTCTGAAGGGTGTGGAGAGCACTTTAGGAATATACCTGTGCTTTGGCCTAAGGACAACTCTGCAGTCGTTAGGTCCAAATTCCAGGCAAGCAGCGCTTGATGACAGCGCGTGCAGGTCGCCCACTCTCTTGACTGAGGCGAGTGCCAGCAAGAGCACAGTTTTGAGCGAGAGCTGTTTAAGGTGCACGGTTCGGAGAGGTTCGAACGGGGCACTCTTGAGTGCGTCCAGGACCATGGCCAGGTCCCAGATCGGCACCGAGGGGGGGCGAGGGGGGTTCATCCTCCTAGCGCCTCTTAGGAAACGAATGATTAGGTCGTTTTTCCCTAATGAACGACCTTTATCAGGATTGTGTGACAC
The DNA here is from genome assembly GCF_025860055.1 of Xyrauchen texanus. Taxonomy (NCBI): domain Eukaryota; kingdom Metazoa; phylum Chordata; class Actinopteri; order Cypriniformes; family Catostomidae; genus Xyrauchen; species Xyrauchen texanus. The sequence goes on from NC_068276.1 coordinate 16,870,073, forward strand.
CGCTATGGCAGCCACATAGACTTTGAGCGTGGAGGGTGTGCGGCCCGCCTCCAGCAGCTCTTGCAAAAAGGCGAGTACACTTGGTATCTCGCACGATTTGGGGTTCAAGCTCTTGGTATCACACCAGTCACTGAACACGTTCCACTTTTGGGCATATAAGCGCCTCGTAGAGGGCGCTCGCGCCTCCGTGATGGTTCTCAAAACTCCACTGTGGAGGTTCTCGGGAACCCGTTAAGGGGCCATGCATGGAGGGCCCACAGATCGGGGCGGGGATGAAGAATCATCCCGTTGGCCCGCCTGAGGAGGTCTAGCCTCAGCGGAATCGGCCATGGGGCAGATTGCATCATCTGCATCAGTTCTGGAAACCACGTCTTGTTTTTCCAGAGAGGGGCTACCAGGAGCACTGCACATTTCACTTCCCTGATCCGACTGATGACCTGAGGTAGCATCGCGATCGGGGGAAAAGCATACAAGGGGCGGCTCGGCCAGACTTGGGTGAGCGTGTCCGTGCTCTTTGAGAAGAAAAGGGGGCACTGCGCATTTTCCCTGGAGGCGAAGAGGTCGACCTCCGCTTTGCCAAAGGTTTGCCATAACCACTGAACCGTCAGGGGGTGGAGAGACCATTCTCCTGGGAGAACCTTGTCTCTGGACAGCATGTCCGCTCCCTGGTTCAGGACGCCTGGCACATGCGCTGCTCTCAGCGAGCGCAAGTGGTGCTGTGACCATGAGATGAGCTCCCTGGCCATAGAGTGCAGGGAGCTTGATCTGAGTCCACCCTGGCGATTTATATACGATACTACCATCATGTTGTCCGTTCGGACCAGGACGTGTTCGTTTTTCAGGTACGGAAGCAGGGCTCTGAGAGCCAAGGCGACCGCTTTCATTTCCAGACAGTTTATATGTAGGCGCTTTTCCGGGTTTGACCAAAAGCCGGAGACAGGCCTGCCCTCGTAAAGGGCCCCCCCATCCTATTTTGGAGGCATCTGTCGTGATCATTTTTCTCCGTGTGTTCACGCCCAGACTCACGCCGGTTCGATACCAGTCGACGGCTTTCCAGGGCGTCAGGGCTTTTATACAGCCGTGATTTGCTCTGATTAAAAAGTGGCCCGAGCGCCACGCGTGAGTGGGGACACGGCTCTTGAGCCAGCGTTGGAGAGGACGCATGTGCAACAATCCTAGCTGGAGTACAGCTGATGCTGAGGCCATGAGACCGAGCATCCTTTGAAATCGTTTGACGGGGGCACGCGCGCCTGGTCTGAATGATGTTGCAAGGCGTCGAATAGAGAGCGCGCGCTGTGATGAGAGGCGCGCCGTCATCTGCACTGAGTCTAGCACTATTCCCAGAAGAGATATTCTGGCTGGGGGATAGCACGCTCTTTGCAAAATTGATTCTCAGACCCAGGCATTCTAGATGGCTGATAATCCAAGATCTGTGCATCGTTAACTGACCCTCTGATTGTGCTATGATTAGCCAATCGTCGAGGTAATTCAGTATTCGCACTCCCCGCTGTCTCAGGGGGGAAAGTGCTGCGTCCATACGTTTCGTGAATGTACGGGGGGCCAATGATAGGCCGAATGGTAGTACTGTGTACTGGTATGACTGTCCCTCGAAAGGGAATCTCAGAAAAGGCCTGTGATGAGGCGCTATCGGAATGTGAAAGTAAGCATCTTTCAAATCCACTGATAGAAACCAATCCCCGGGGCTAACTTGCGCGAGGATATGTTTGGTCGTTAACATTCTGAACGAGTGAATCATTAAAGCTTTGTTCAGATGTCTGAGAGCTAGGATGGGGCGGAGGCCACCGTCCTTTTTCGGGACGAGAAAATAGCGGCTGTAAAAACCTGCCTCGCTCATAGAGGGAGGAACAGTTTCTACAGCGCCCTTCTCTATTAGTTTGAGCACCTCGGTGCGTAGAACATGTGACACATCTCTCCTCACTTTCGTCTCGACCACCGCTGAAATGCGGGGTGGTCTGCGAGCGAATTGAAGCGAGTAACCGTGTTTTATTATGTTTAAAACCCATTTCGGCATGTCGGGGATTTTTTACCAGGCTTTTGCTCGCACAGATATGGGCTGAATGCTGGCTGGGGGCGTGTCGCAGTGACGTATGGGCCCCACCGGCAAATTGCCTTGTGCTACCACTGAGCTTACAGCTGTCAGAGGCGCGGGCGCGCTGAGCAGCCTTGTTGAGTGCCGAGTGCAGGGGTGCGTGTGAGATTACAGGCACGCGCGCTATCTCCGAAATGCTTGCAGTATGAGCTGGAGAAATGTTTGAAACTGTATGGACAGTGTTTTCAGGTGGGGGTGCATACATCGTAATAGGCACGCGCGCCACTGTCATAAAGCTTCCCGCTCTTAGCGGGGAGTTTCTTGGCTCGCGTGTCGCATCCGTGATTCTTGCGGCATGAGACAGAGAAATGTTTGAAACTGTATCGACAGTGTTTACGGGTGGGGGTGCATACATTGTAATAGGCACGCGCGCCACTTTCATAAAGCTTCCCGCTCTTAGCGGGGAGTTTCTTGGCTTGCGCGTCGCATCTGTGATGCTTGCGGCATGAGACAGAGAACTGTTTGAAACTGTATGGGCAGTGCTTATGGGTGGGGATGCATATACCGTAGTAGGCACGCGCGCCACTTTCATAAAGCGTCCTGCTCGCGGCGGGGGGTTTTTGGCTATGCATACAGTGTTTGTGTGTAGGGGTGCATGCAGGACAGCAGGCACGTGCGCTACCTTTATAGTATTTCCCGCTTTTACTGGGGAAGTGTTTATAACTGTGGGAACAGTGCTTGCGTGTAGTGGTGCATACATGACAATAGGCACACGATCTACATATATGGTGCGTTCAGCTGGAGCTGGGGAAGTATTCGGCACTGTTTGGACAGTATTGATACGTGGGAATGCGCACTTTAGTGTGGACACGTGACCCCTTAGTGACACAGGCAGAAAATGACTCTTTTTGTGATTTCTGAGCGAGTTCTGTGACTGGCCCATTGACTGCTGTACAGACATTTCCAGCCGCCTGTAAGGGGACTGGGTAATGTTTCACACATTTTAGAGAGAGTGGTCCGGCTTTTGCGAGACACGCACTCTCTCTTTTTCTTCCTATTGCTAGGAAGACTTACGAGGCTCCGGGTTCAGCACGATCTTGGGCCGAGGACCCCGTTGCTCAGGCGGCTTCCTTCGGTTAGCGGAATGCGAGCGGCGTCGAGCATCCGTTTCAGGTCTGCTCTTTGGCTGGGAGACGGGAGGCGCCGCCCTGGCTCGCTGCTGCTGCTGAGGCGGTCTCTGGCGGCTCTGAGATGAGCTGGAGCGCTTGGGCAGGAAGTGACGCATAGCCTGCGAATCCTTCCGAGCTTCAGTGAAGCGTTCAGCAAACTCTTTTACCGCCGGTCCGAACAGGCCGCTTGGAGCGATAGGCGCGTCAAGAAATGGCGCCTTATCCGCGTCCTTCATCTCTGTTAGCATCAGCCACAGATGGCGCTCAAGGACAGTCAGGTTAGCCATGGCCCGGCCGATGGATTGGGCGGTGGCCTTTGTGGCTCGCAGGGCTACGTCAGTGGCGCTGCGCAGGTCCTTGAAAGCCTCAGGTTCAGGTCCCGACTCGTCCATGGTGCGGAGAATTTTGGCCTGATAAACTTGTAGAACAGCCATGGAATGAAGCGCTGACGCAGCTTGGCCGGCGGCAGCGTATGCGCGGCCGGCGAGAGCTGAGGTAGATCGGCAGGGCTTCAAGGGATGAAAAGCTTTGGCTTTCCATCCAGCGGTGGAGGGTGGGCACAGATGGTTGGCCACAGCCTCCTCGAGGGGCGGGGTTCCCTCATAGCCTCTTTCTCTCGTGCCGTCCACCGAGGAGAGCGAGGAAGAGAAAGAAGGCTTCAGGCGAGCAGAGTACGGGGCTTTCCACGACTTTGTGAGTTCGTCGTGAACTTTGTGGAAGAAAGTTCCCTGCAGGAACCACTCGTCCAGCCGGCTGCGGGCGGGTTCTTCCGGAGAAGACCAGTCGAGCCCGAGGTCTTCCACGGCTTTGGACAGGATGCGGACAATCTCAGAGTCCATGCTGGTGCCCGTGCTCGTGTCCGCTAATGTCGACGGCGCGGGGTCGAAGGCCGAGCCCGGCCAGTCGTCGGATGCAGCGTCAATAGAAAGGCTTTCATCCTTTACACCGTCGTCCCCTGACGCGCCGAACGAGACGAGACCCACCAGTCTGTTGGAGGGGTGCTGGTCCGCCTGCGTGAAATGGACTGGCGGCGGGGAGATCTTGGGTAGTGGTGAAGCTGGCAGCCTCTGTGAGCGGTGCTTTTTCTTGCGCGGCTCGAACAGAGGAGACGGCAGCACGGTGGAAGCAGGCTCGTTTGCGGCGAAGGCGGCAAAGCGAGCGCGCAGCTCGGCGAGGCCCAGGGAGTCACATTTGGGGCATTCGCCCTGAATGAGAGCAGCTTCTGCGTGGTCAGGTCCCAGGCAGCAAGTGCAGATAACGTGACGGTCCCCGTCAGGAAGAGGGCCTCTGCAAGAGGCACAGGTTAAAGGCATTTGGAACAATGCCTCGAAAATTGCTCTTTCACTTAACTCAAAAGCGTCGCAGAGGCGAACACTTGTAAGTAAAAAAGGATATCAGTGATGCGCGCCAGATGGCGTAGCAGAAGGCTTCGAAGGCGGCTGAAGGCGCCGGCGTCCTCTTAGCAGTCCTGCTGTAGGCTTGTCAACGGCGGGCGAAAAGACTCCAACAATCCGGAGGATCCAGCGAAGACAAGGTCTTCACTGAAGGAGATTAAATCTAAAGAACTCTCATGACGGGGCGCCTAATATATAGCCCTAGCCACGCCCATCTTGGCGGGCTCTGAGCGCACGAGCGCGAAGCGCGCGCCCCATTGGTCGCGCGTTCAGAGTCGCCCCATCATTGGTTCGAGCAAGTTGCCGCAGCACAGCCAATGACCGAGCTGCCTCGCTCATTGCTGTATGCTGTGCAGCTGCAATGCGTTTTACATAAAGACTTCAATATTTCTCGAGAAACGGAGTTTTCCCATAGCGTAAGCTACTTACACAATAGGAGAGACCTCTCGAGAGGGAACTTGATTTTAACCATCGGGAATTAACTGGATTGGTTGACAAGTAAGACGGCTTGGTTCAACACCAAAAGCGATATTTAAGTATTAAAGTATTTAACAGCTGGAGTCGTATGGGTGGCGTTTATGCTGACTATCTGAGCTGATTTTCGGTGCTTCACAGGTCTGATCATCACCCACTTGCATTTTAAGGGCCTACTGAGCTGAGATATTTTTCTATTTTCTTCAGATGTGTTCTGCTGAAGAAAGTAAGTAATACACATCTGGGGTGGCATGTGAGTGAGTAAATGATGAAAGAATTGTATTTATTGGGTTAACTATACCTTTAAGGAAAACAGATTTGGCGTGTTGTCCATAATGCAGGTGCTCGAGGACAGGACTGAGATTCCCCTGACTATTTGACTAAAGCCAAACATAGACATTTTCGAAATAATTGGTATAGGCATTATGAAATGTAAAGGTGGAGAAGGGGAGGCAGACCTAGATTAACACGCTCCTCCTGAACTTACATTTGGAACTTCTTTTGTTTCAGAGGCGGAGCAAATTATTACATTTTAATAAAAGATTATGAAAACATCACATTTTACTTTTGGAATCTGATGTATTTTAAAGTGAAATAGGATATTCAATGAAAAAAATGTAAGGCAGGAAGTTATTTGATCCATTTGGAATAGACAGGATTTAGGGTAAAAGAATATGGGGAAACAAATTAAGGCGGTACTTCTTTATATCGACAAAAAAAATCTGTTTCTCACCCACACCTATCATATTGCCTTTGAAGACATGGGTTTAACCACTAGAGTATTACTTTTTGTATTACTTTTATGCTGCCTTAATGTCCTTTTTGGATCTTATAGAAGGCTTGGTGACATCATCAAAAAAGGATAGTTGTTTCAGAGGTAGAGCCAGCTATTCAATTTTGTTAATAGATTATAAACACATTTTTATTTGCCAACATGGTAACACAGGAGTTCGGCGTGTTGTTTCCGATTCTTCTGATCAGCCACAATATCCGATTCACTGACAAGTGCCATCTCTTCTCAGACATGTTTGCATTAGCTCCAGCATGTTTACCTTCACCTGTGGTGCAACCGGAAGCACATCGCATCAGCAACGTGGGAGATCCAATTTCGGATACCACATTGAAACCAGGAAGTAATCGCGTTCCCAAGATCAGAGATGAGAGCATTTCATAGGTTGCATTTTTCCCTCTAACGTTACATTTTTACTCCACTGATGGTTATATTTAGGTTGGGAGGTACAATTTATAAAATATGCATTCCTCTTCACTGTATTACAGTCAGTAGAGCTGTAAACAATGTGCCCATATGTCAAACAACACTTATCACTTTGGCCACTGGGGCAGTGTGTCAAATTTCAGTCAGCACAGATCGATTTTCGCTTAACAAAAGTCAACCAACTGTTTCCTATTTCACTGTGAGATCAGTCTGTATTTGCAATAATGAATCGTACATAAAAAGGTTTACATGCTTTAATGTAAAAAAAAAACATAATTTATCTCCAGTGTTGGGGAAGCTACTCTGAAACTGTAGTTTGACAAGCTACAAGCTACTCGTTATTTAAAGTAGTTAAACTACAGACAAGCTACCCTTTTGGAAAAGTAGTTAGCTACACTACAAGTTACTATCAAAAAGTAGCTAGCTACATTGAAACTACTTTTGCTTGTTTTGAACAACGTCTATTATAAATAACTGAATAAGTGTCTGAGGAATGTTTTAAGTAAAATATTTAGTTTTATAAATATTTAATTTATTTAAAACAATGCAATACAATTATGATTTCAAAGAGTATTGTTTTATTACAACCAACACTCAAATATCTCAGAATGTTTGTCAAAAATGCAAAATTGCAACAAATACAACATTGCAATAACAAAATATGCATTTTGTATTTTAGTTGAACTGGCATAGTTAGTCACTGTTATTGTTATACCACTCAAGCAAAACAGGAATGGTTTCACACCATCAGTCGAGAATTGAGGTGCAGTGTCCTTCTAATAAGAGCAGGCAATAACAAAATGTATAGGCAACTCAATTTGTCCTCTTAACTAAACTGAAGCAGAAGTGCCTGACCTGTTAATTCGACACAAGAGAAGTTTCTCAAAATGACTGCCGGAAAGACGGTTGCGTTTTTGCAGAAAAATGTCCTTTCCAACACTAAACAACCGCTCACATGCGGCACTGGCTGGGACACCAGTATTGCACTTGAAGACTCTCTTCATTTTTGATAGATGCTGGAAAGCACTATCAGGTGTGTTTGCTGTAGACTGTAGATAAATGTTCAATTCATCCAAAACATTCTCCTGGTTTCTGGAGAAGTAGTCTGTGATCTCATCGCTTTCATTTTCTGGCTTCCTTGAAACAATTGTCTCTGCAACATGTGGACTGCGTGCTTCTGAAAGCTCCTGTTTTAGTCTTAAGATGATGTCATCTTTTTGTTCATTTGGTATGTAAGACATACGAAACATAGGATGTGAAGCCGTTGCCATGAGATACTTTTTATCAGAAAGGTAACTGAACCTTCTGTTCACACCACTGATGATGGCATTAACTAATGGCCCACAATATTGGAGGTTTTCTTGCTTGAGTGACTGCAACTTCTCAACAAGAATGTTGATTGTGGGGACCAAGACTCCGAGGTATGCCATTTTGTCCGACTGAAGAACATCTAGGGCCTTGGACACTGGTGCCATCACCTGTGAAATTACACATAAAACATGGCTGTATGCATGAGTGCAAAAATACATGATGAAAATCACAGGATGCATAAGTTATGTTGATTATTATATTCTTAAGAGTTATTAATAGGTAATTAACTTTAAAATAATTTACTAAAGAATTAGGCTACTAAAGTCATTGGTTTTAATAACATTTTTATTTAACGTACAGTATATACCAAAAATATTTTTATTTTACAAATATGGGATTCTATGAAATACTAAAAATATTTACATAAAATGATTGATTCAATACATCTTAGACAGTTCAAACTCACCATGACATATTCTTTGATGAATGTAATCTCTGATGGCTTCAGTCGTGGAATGTCCATTTTCTCACAAACATCATGGAGCTCCTGAGGTTTCTCTTCAATGCAAGTTTTCATACGATCCATTGCATTATATGTAGAGTTCCAACGTGTTACATTAGGCACAACCAGCATGCATCCAAGTCTGTCTTTAATGTTGTCAGAAGCTTGGGTGCTTCTACTCTGCTTATTCCAAAGGCTTTGACATTTGGCGAAAGCTGTCCTTGAAATCTTTTTAAATGAAGAATCTTCCTCAGCTGCCTCAGCATCTTTGGTTGCAACCAAGTGGAGAGAATGGCAGGCACAGCGTTGATGAGCTGGCAAGTGGTAGTCATCCTTTTTGGTCTCTTCTAGAAATGCTGCAACATCAGTGAACTCAACATCTGCCTCTTCATCATTTTCTTCATCATCTTCAGTCACTTTTTCTTCAGCTGCGAACACACTAAATGCTTTTACAAAATTTGAACCGTTGTCTGTCGTGGTTAACACAACTTTTTTTTGAATGCTGAATTCCATGTGGACACTTTCAAGCATCTCTGCCAGAGTGTCATAAGTGTGCCTTCCCTTGATCCTTCGGCAAGCTAAAGCCCCGGAAGAGATGGTAAGTGTGTCTGAATCTATCCAATGGACAGTGACTCCCAGATAGCTCTTGTGATTTGTAGACCATGCATCTGTGGTTGTTGCTACAAATTCCTGCTCAGACAAAACTTTACACATATCTGCCTTCATGGAAATGTATTGATCCTCTAGCATTCTGACTAATGTCTTTCTAGACATCACATGCCTTGAAGGCAGTACCTGCTTGAATAATTCTTTAAATTCTGCCCTTTCAACAATACTGAGGGGATGAAGCCCCTGAATAACAAAATTCAGAACCAGCTTGTTGAATTTTTCGTGGGAAACTGGTGCCACCTCCCTCATGAAATAATGAATTGGTATTGATGAGCTTGAGGAACTCTGTTCTTGAATGGAGGGTGTCGTTATCTTTTTACTGAATTGTTGCTGCATTCTCAGTAACTCATTCAGTTTAGTTGGATGCAGTCTCTGATAGGCGTAGTATAAAGGAGAAAAAAATAGAAAGAAAAACACATTTTAAATGCCATACTTTTAAATTATTATTATACAAGACAGAAATATATAAGCCTACTAATAATACAACTGCGTACATAACATATACAACAACATGCATGCAACAACATAAAAGGAATGTTTCCTTTTTATATTAATTTTCATTTTACACTAAGGTAGCTAAATGATAACACTTGTCTTAATTTCTCCACTTGAAAGGATTAAACACTTGAGATTTTATTTTGGCGGAAAACTGTGTGACGAGACCTTTACGTTTCTATTACATTAAAAATGCTTTTATATTACAAATCGAGTGAAATGCTGTAATTATCTGCCTGCCCACACAAATGTTGGAAGTTATGTGAACGTTAAACAGCGTAACTGGTATTTGAAAAAGCACGTTAAACTCACTCACATGCAGTGATGGAGCTCGCAGAATTTACTGTGAAAGAAGAACGTGAATCACAAGCTGCTTGTGAGCACAGTTCGGTTTGCTCTGAAACCAGTCACAACAAATCTATACAGCAATTTAATTAGATCAAAGCCTTTGTCGTGCGATAAACAAACTAAGATTACATTTTTTGTTCAACTGACAAGATGGCGCAAACGTTAGTGGTCTTTTAGGTTCATTACCAAACTGGCGTACAGATCATTGTGGGTCGTTGTAATTAAATCATAAATAGAAATTTGATGTAACATAGAGAGCAATAAAGCAGGATAATTAATACATTTAAAATGGCCATTACTCACCTGTATGTGCGTCCTTAAATTTGTGCTTGAAGTCTTCGACGTAGACAGCGTTTTAAACTTTGGTTTGCAAAGATTGCATACAAAAGTGTAACCTTTACCTGTCGTTTCTTTGAGAGACATGAACTTGGACAAATAAGGCCATGGGTAATTAACGTTAGTTGTTTCTCCATCCTCCAAATCTGCCGCCACGTCTTGCTCCATCATGGATCATATGGGTGTGTGTGTGTCAAACCACTTCTGTACATCAGTGAAGATGCATGATTAAACAACAGGTGGCGGTAATGGCAAAAAATTAGTTTGTAATCTAAAAAGAAGAAGAATATCCTTGCATCGCGCTGATTCGCGCAGGCTCGACAGAACGCAATGTAGCTTTTGCTTGCGCGACACCGCTACTTGCTGCACAAAGTAGTTAGCTACTGGAAAAGCTACACTGTTTAAAAAGCAACTGAGCTACTGCCAAGCTACTGAAAAATGTAGTTAAGTTAGTAGCGTCACTACTTGTAGTTAACTACTCCCCAACACTGTTTATCTCATACTGTACATTGCTGCAGCACGTCTTTTCACCCTCTGTCTGAAACGCTCTGTTGTAACACGTGTCTCTTTAAAGCCCCCTTTCCGAAAAGCCCAGTCTGCTCTGTTTGGTCAGCTGACCCAGCCTGCTGTGGTTGGTCAATCACTTTGAGCGTGTGTCGGAAATGTAACGCCACTTACCATAACCAAGTTTCAGCTCCCGAGTCTTACTGAGCAGTGCATTCCTGAGGCGGGCATTATGCAAATGTGTTACATAGTGACGTAGCTATGTCACAGAAGTAATGGCTGCAAACCAGGCGTTTCAGGCAGTTTAGGAGCAGTGTTTTCTGTGGGAGAGATTAATTCCCATTGGCATGGACTTTGTGCTTTGTAACTTTGCAGACCTTTTACATACACAATCAGCTATATTACAAAGTAAAGGAAAGGTAAAATCCTAAAAAGCATAATAGGGCCTCTTTAAGAAAGTTGACAAGAATGTGGTTTAAAAAACTTGAAAATGCAAATTCGTATTGTATCAGCACCTGAACAGCAAGCATTTTCAGTTTTACATTTTGCCAATCAACCTCACTGAGTGACTGGTTATAATGCTATAATGCCTTGCTGTCTGCTCAACTGTGCATTGTTTTTATTGCAGGGTGGCTGCAGGGTGATTTGAAAACTTCAGAGATGAGAAATGACATCACTATCATCATCATCCACATTCCATTGCAGTGGGGGATGGGAAGTGGTGGGAGGGGTGTCTGAACAACACCCCCCCCAACACACACACACACACACACACACACACAGATACACACACAACGGTGAAGAATCTCATCAGCTTCTCCAGTACAGAGTGCCTCTTCATCATGTGCTCTCTTTTAATTCGTGTGCTTCCCCATCTCTCTAGTTCTCTTTTGGTCTCTCTCTCTTTCTTTTCCCTCTCCCATTCCATGACCCCTCCCCCTCTCCTCTGACTACAGGAATGTAAGAAACACATCTGGAACTTATTAGAGTGAAGGGGGAAAACGAACTGGGGGATGGAAAGAGGGAGAAGGGAAAAATGAGAGGACTGAGGGAGTGAGGAACGACAAAAGAATGAGAAGCAGAGCGAGGGCCAGAACAAGGGGCCACTCGACAAAACCATTTCTGGAAAGAGAGATGAGCAATGCAGGGGCAAAGAAAGATTTAAACAAGACAGAAAGTTAAGGCGAATGCTGACAAAACACAATGGCAATGAACGGAAGACTGTTCATCTGAAGGGACACGAGGCATGTTCAAAAATCATTTCAATGAGAGGGGATGTGGGAGCCTCTTCAAGAGGAGAGGGGGTTCAAAGATTCTTGCTTAAGCCGGGCCTTTGAACTTTTTCCCCTCATATTCATTGGAAGAAAGAGAAAGAGAGAGGGAGGAAAAGAGAGGGTACGAGCAGCCTCTTGTATGAGAGCAGTCAGGCATGAGTAATAATGCCTTTCTCTCCCTCTGTCCTGAACCACTCCCCCCTTTCGTTCCCTCATCTGCCTCCCCAAGAAAAAGAAAAAACTCAAATCATTGTCAATGCAGTCCCTCAACATCATACAGGCACTCAATAGTTAATTAGAAGTAAATAACTAACAATACTACACAGATAGAGCCAACAAACCAAAAAGGTCCATGCCGAGTATGATTCAGACATCTTATCTTAAAGAAATATTTCAACCAAATATGAAAAATAAACACCATAAAAGCACCCCAAAAGTAGTCCATACGACTCGTGCACTATATTGCAAGACTTCAGAAGCCATACAGTAGCTCAAACCGAAATGACATAGTTTTGTTTTCTGATAATCTTTCCCTTCGCCGAAGCTCTAATATCTAATTCATGATCATGCTCAGATTTACAAATGTTGTCTCAATGCCTTGCACCAGGTGTTAACATCATTGATGCCAAAACTGTTTTGGCAAAACACCAACGGTGACGAGCCAGTTGCAAGATGGAGAATGAGATCTGAGAGCTGCTGTGGTTCTTTTTCACGACCCTAAGCTAGTTACTTGGTTTAGCTGGTTGCACAGCCTGGTCAGTTGGTTGGTTTTACAGGGATTTTAGCCACATTGTAGCTGGTCAGGCTGGGATGCTGGGTTAGCTGGTTGCACAGCTTAAAAACAAAAACCAGCCAAACAAACTGTTGATCAGAGAATTGTAATTTTTGGGTGAACTATTCCTTTAACTGTGGCACATGGGACAGATTGACACCTTCCTGCAAAGTTTAGTTCAAACCATGCTCTAACATACCTGCCTGTAATTTACAAATGAACCCAAAGACCCCAATTAGCTGATTCAGGTGTGTTTGATTAGAGGACAGTAGATCTCCAAGAACTGACCACTCCTCTCCTGCAATTGATTATCCATTTCTGCACAGTCATTCCGCAACTGTACATATAATGTCTAATATATATATATACTCCCGCCCCCAAACCCTTACATCCTTGAGTACAGTATTGTTAAAACTCTTTTATTGTGCACTGTAATGCTGTTTATTCACTTTTCTTACGATGTCCTACTGGTAATAAATGGAGATACATTGGTAAATCGTGTTGACACTGCACAAATACACATGATCACCCCATTGGTGTCATGCTGTCTGCTCTATGGACTCTTTAAAGACAAAAATGGGGATCAAAGTATAAACGTGCATCGCAAGAATGCCCTGCATAAATATGATATCAAACAGTGCCTCACAACAATGTATGATTTTAAATGAAATACTACAGTGTTTTATAATTAAACATTTAGTTTTTGAGGGTAAGAATAAATGATTACAGGACATTAGTGTACACCAGTGTAACAGTCAGTAGTGCAGTGATTCATGGCACTGTCTTAAAGTTATTGCTTCTGAAAGGCTCCTGGCTGCTAGGATGGAGTGGATGTGGTGCTTAAACTCAGATTACAAATGTTTTTTTCCCCTTTAAAATTATAGACAAGACTACACAAAGCAAAAATGATAATACATATTTTCCAGAATTGGATGAAGGGTATGAGGAAGAATTTGAAGGGGCAACTTACTGTAGAAGCCAACTTAAGTTGCTCAATAATAAAATGTGTTTGACTATTTCTATTATTATTATTTGATTTCAACACTGATACCTTAATAAGTTCCACCTTAAAGGGATAGTTCATCCAAAAAGATTTTTAGAAGAATATTTCAGCTCTGTTGGTCCATACAATGCAAGCACATGGTGGCCAGAAGCTCCAAAAAGCACATAAAGGCAGCATAAAACATACGACTCCAGTGGTTATATTCATGTCTTCAGAAGAGATATGATAAGTGAGGGTGAGAAACGGATCAATGTTTAAGTAATTTTTTTTCTATAAATCTCTACTTTCACTTTCACATTCTTCGTCTTTTGTTTTTGCCAATTATCATTCTTAATAACACCACCCACTGGGCAGGGAGGAGCATTTACAATAAAAAGGACTTTGAAAAAATGTATCTTTTTTTCTCTCACACTTATCAAATAAGGGTAAATACTTATCATATGGGTTGAACTATCCCTTTAAGACATACAGTAATAACAATAGAGTATTACAAATGAAATGCATTTACATATACTGTACAACTGGGTTTCATACTAAACTAATGCAAACAAAACTTAACGTGGCCTATAGTCAGAACATAAGTCAAACATTTTTACATGTAATGCATGTTGTACATTAACAGTATGCTGAGAGGTATTATTCATTTAGTGAGTCCTTGTGTATTGAGATTGCTGAATATGCATCATATAGAATCGTGTAATAATGGCTGGGAAACAATTCTGCGTTGAGCATGTCGCATGTTGAAGCTTTTGCACATACAAGACTGGCTGTCACCTGAAAAGGTATATTTCTCAATGAACATGCATGTTTGGTTTTGGATTCTGGAATATAAACCGCAACGCATACCGATTTACCACTATGAGAATAAGTTACGTCATCTGTTATACCTTACTGGGACGAAAACACGCCCCTTACCTACAGTATGATGGAGTGGTACCTGCTTTCTCTCTGACACACAGACACACGCGCACAGTGTGTGTCGGAAGACAATAGGGAGGGTGTCCGCATAGGCGCGATCACGGGAAAAGATGCTGTAAACTAACAGGTCGAGCTCTGTGCTGTCGCTTAGCAACACGCTTGATACATTAACACAGGGGCACCTGGATTTGCACAATGCAAACGCATTGATTGCCTTGGACCTGCAACATTTGCAAGGGAAACTACATATGCGATCAGTTTGTGAAAGGAACCGGTGCGTTGTGTTTGTGCGGGTGGCTGTCAAAGAAAAGGCTGCATGTGTGTAGTGTGTGCGCGTGTCCTTTTTTCTCCCTCAAACGATCTAGCCCACTTTGTATTCAAATGATGAGGGAACGTTTCACGCGCTTCACTCTTCCGCACTGGCAGAGTTTTTAGTCATCTCGTGATAATAGGCTCGAGCGACAGTGGCGCGCGGCACCGTTAACTGCGCTTGGAACGCAAAGGTCACTTTGCATCGTTATGACCGGACAAGCATGCACCCTCTCTCTCTCTCTCTCTCTCTCTCTCTCTCTCTCTCTCTCTCTCTCTCTCATGCACGCACACATATTTATCCAGATGAGCCAGATGAGCGCGCGCACATACTTAAGTTTAAACTCGAGTTTAAGCACGACGTTCTCTTCTTACCTCTGTAAAAACTCAACGCCAAACTCAGAAGCAGCAGCAGTCCCTGCATGGTTCAGTTGAGCTCAAATCTCCGCATGGGGAGCGTCAAAAATCCCTCCAACGGCGGATTATAATCCTTCCATTAACGTGTTGGTTGTGTCGCCCCTTTTCTCCTCCTTCTCTACTTTTTTTTATTGCATTTCTATTCGTTTTTTCAGTCTTCTCCTCTTTTGCCCTCCTCACTTGCTCAGCTTTCTTATTAGTGCCACATTCCTTGTGCATCTCTCTCTATCGCTCTCTCTCTCTCTCTCTCTCTCTCTCTCTCTCTCTCTCTCTCTCTCTCTCTCTCTCTCTCTCTCTCTCTCTCTCTCTCTCTCTCTCGTGTGAGCAGCTGTTCCCCTCCCTTTCTGTTTCTTTTTACCCACCCCACTTCAGTTTCCCTCCCTCTCTGGAAGTCCACACACAGCGACACACAGAACAGACCCCGGGTGTGCGAAGAAAACAAACCTTCGAGCTTTTTTTTTCGGATTGGTCTCCCATTTTACAGAGTATGTTCAGGCTTGTCGTAGATATTTTTTATGGTCATACTGGATGCAATATGTCTAGATGGACAAATTGATTCAGTCTTGTTAAGGGATGCAATCTGATTTACAGTGAGGCACTTACAATGGAAGTGAATGGGGCCAATTTTTGGAGGGATTCATGGCAGACATGCTTATAATTTTATTAAATCACTGTACATTAATTCTTCTTGTAAAACTCATGTATTATTTGAGCTGTAAAGTATAGTCATTTTAGGGTTTGTTGACCATTACATCGTCATGGCAACGGAGTTGTAAAACTGGACTTTACACAGAAAAGGTTAATAAGTAATTTTATCACACTAAAATCATGTTTACACACATTTATTTATTTATTTACAATTTTCATCACAATTCAACACAGTAAAACTTTATTTATTTTCCTTTTATATATGTTGTCACTTTAATATGGCATTTAAATAATGATAGATAATGTGGTAGCTTGCCTGATGGCACTATTATGTCTACACATAAAAAAAAGAATATAAAGATGTGCACATTTGAATTCCATAACAAAATTCCATCAACTGAGTAATCTTTATTAAAAATAAATAAATAGTTTAAGTCAAATTTAATGTAGTGTAACATTACAATACAATTTGATTGAATTTTGTTATTATTTTTAATATTTGTTTGTTTATTTGTTTATTTAGTGCAAATATGTAAACAGCAAATGTCATGTACACTCAATATACTGATTCATGCATTTTAATTTCATAACAAATTTCCATCAAATTTAATTAAAATAATAAAAATGAAAATAAAGATTCCTTGGATATTTTAAGCTTTATAGTTCAATTTTGTTAAAAGTTTTCAATGAGTAAATCGTTAAAATAGGAATTTAGGAATAGGAATAGGAATAGAAAATTTATTTTGGGTTGTATATAGAAGAGCTCAAATTGTTGTTAAAACGGGGGTTCTGCAGAAGTTGCATGGCTATTATCTGGGACATAAAACAACAAATATTTTCAACACAGATTAATAATTGTATTGCAATTACAGTAGCTACCACCTTATTAGTTTACATTCACTCAAAAAGTATTTTAGGCTGTTTTAAAGATTTACACATTTATATTTCATTGCAAATTTCCATCAAATTAAATTGAGTAAGTTTCATATTGTGTGTCAGTCCGTAAAAAAGCGCTGCAAAGCGTCCACAAGTTTCCATCTCGACTATTCGACAAGGGTTTTCGTATCTTACATTATGCTTAAATATTTCTAAAAAATCACAATAAAAGCGTTATCATGCCCTTCCCACGAGCTGCACAACATCTCTGCCGGGACCCGAATCCGGAGCCACTGGATTAGAAGTCCAGCGCGCTATTCCATTGCGCCACAGAGACCAAGCAAATAATTGTTGATCAGACCCGGTTTAGACCGACACAGTGTAGATTTATTAGCATCCAGCAGCATCAGGACCACACTGCCGACATTTTGGTTCTCAGCAGATGACCAGCAGGGGGAGCTGTAGCGCAATAAATACAGAGTCACCAGCGGATTACTCAGAGCCAACATGGCGGACTCCCTCAAATCCCAAACCAGCTAAAATGGGTGTGGCAAATGGAAATTCAGTAAATTGACGTTGTGGTAAATAAAATGTTAGCTTCAATTTGATTTAAAACGTCCATGCACAAATGGGACCAACCTGATCAGACCCAAATTTGAACCCAAAATTATTACTTAAAAGTATATTCATCACTTCTAGGAATTTGGCTTAATTTTGTGCCTGAAATGGCAGATTTGGTTTATTTGTCAGATTTTGTAACAGCAATTTTTAATTTAGATGCATACATTTGCAATGTAAAATTTCTTCAGCTGTTGGAGTTTTTCCCGGAGCCAATCTTGGGTCAACGGTAACCAGATCTAGCTCTTTCCACATATCAGAAGTGGCTAGTTTGCAACTTTAGTGACTCCATCAAGTCTTAAAAATCTACCACTGCAATCTGTCAGAACTCCTTTAGACTGTTCTATCCATATACCACAAAGTACGGTGGAGTATCTCAGCTGTTTCTTAACATCTCTAATCTCTTTCAAAATCCATTCACTTTGCCTTCGTGGGCCCCACTTCTAAACTGAGTAGGCCTACATAAACATGAATATATGAATATGATTGCATAACTTCTGATTATAGTTGATTTCAAGCAAAATATCAATAAGCAAAAATTTTAAATATAGAAAAGACTCTAGCCACATGCATAAATTCTCTTTGATGTCGAGGTAAAATATGCATCTGACATGTCCTTTGTAAGGTCCATTCCATAAAAAAGAATAAAATATCGTTTATTCTGTCATTCTTTTATGTCAGTGTAATTTGTCATCGATCCGTCTCCTTGCCTCATTGAAAATCCTTCTACAATGTGTCTTAACAAGAAACAAATATTAAATGTGATGCTGTTATATTCACATGCCAACCAAAAATCTGTGCTCCGAAATCATGATAAAATATTGATATACTTTCTACTTTTACTCTAAATTAATTTGTTTTGCTTGTAGCTATCTATGTCTGAATGTTTGTCATGTTACCGTTTCTATATGCATTGTCTTGTCATGAAGTTGTGAACATATAGTATACACATTTGCACTTACATAGATACTCCAGGTAAAGCAAAACATACTTTAATATTTATATAACATTATTCACAGTGTCTAGAAAACCTAATATCTTTACACATAAGTTTTTGTAGCAGTGCATTTATAAGAATATTTAGTTGGTAAACAATGTGCAGCTCCAAATCCTTGTATAACTTGTCTATATATACCAGCATGGAAATGTTTAGCAATGGTGTACAAGAGATCAAGTATGGTTATTTTTCACATAGTCCATGAATCTTTTTATGTCGTGTTTCTAGTTGGATTGAGTTGAAGCTTCTGTATTCCACTTGGCCTCTGCACAACCCTGGTTCCACCTTCCAGATAAGTAGATTCAACCAACTTTCTCCAGGAAAGTTCATTGATTGCTTCAATTATCTTCACAATACATTCATCTAAACAAGCTGTTTTTGTAAGGTAGAGCAATTTACAGGCAACACAGGAAAATGTCTAATCGGTGAGGTCAAAGTACATGTAGAAAAAGTGAGCATCCTGTGTTCATCGTAGTCCTTGATGATACAGATGGACAAAAGAGTTGTAGTAAGTTTAAACGTTAGTCTTTGAGTCCGCCCTGATTTAAATGTCTGTTTTAATCCATTGCTGAACATTTTACAGTGGTTTCAGGTTTTATTCCTTTCATGTGTGGCACATTCATCATGGTCACTTGTGAAGGACTGTGGGGTCAGGCTCAAGACATATCTTGCTTTCTACGAACTCTTCAGTGGGGACATAAAGTCTACAAATCTCAAGGCTCTGTGGAGGAAAAAGATAGTAGTAAAAGATACTATTAATCTAATCTCTGAAACAGGACTGGTCCATCTACACTTACAACTGACATAAAGAACATTCATTTAGAAATTGTGATAATATTAATTCATCAAGTTAGTGCTGCAGAGTTGAGTAAGTACAACCACAATACCAAATTAGTTGGAACAGTATGGAAAATGCTAATAAAACCAAAAGCAGTCATTTGTAAATTTGATTCACCCCGTGCTATAATTTTAGCACTACAACAACACATTATTTGATGTTTTACCTCATGAATTTAAATTTGTTTTGAAAATATTCACTCATTTCAAGTCAAAAAAAGTTGGAACAGTTGAGTGTTTACCACTGTGTAACATCAGCATATCCTCTAATAACACTTATTAAGTGCTTGAGCATTGAAGACAGAAGTTTGTTAAGGTTAGCCAGCAGAATTTTCCCTCTGCTAATGCAGATATGCACTTGTAATCCGGGCAGTATGTTGTTTGCAATTGTACTGTTGGAAAACCATTTCTGAATGCACGTAATCTCTGATCCCACAGATGTCACTGTCTTAAAAAAGTGTCTGTGATGAATATCATGACATGGGCTCAGGAATACTTTGGTAAACCTTTGTAAGTCAACACCATTTACCGCTGCACCACAGATGCAAGTTAAAAGTTTAACTATTCAAAGCAGAAGCCGTACATCAACACTGTCCAGAAGTGCCACTGATTTGTGTTCGGACTCATCTGAGATGGAAAGTAAATCAGTGAAATCGCGTTCTTTAAAATAAAACAGCTGTCTTGTTCTCTGGGCCAAAGAGTCAGTCCAAGCTGTTATCATTGTCAGCTATTAATTAATAAACCATTAATGCAGACAGATACTGTCATATATTTTCCAGAGACGTCCCTGCATTTTCCAAACCACTTACTGCCAAATCATTACAAGTGCATGGCTGCATTAGCAGAGAGTGCAGGTGCTGGATTGCCCGGCCTGCAATCCTGACACCTCTCCAATTGAGAATGTGTTGTGCAAAAAATACGGAAACAAAGGCCCCATACAATTGCAGGCTGAAGACCTTCATAATGGATGAATGGGGGGAAATTCAGCTTGCAAACAAACATGTGTATTCAGTGCCGCAAAACTTAATAAGTGTTATTAGAAGAAATGGTGATGTTACACAGTGGTAAACACTCCAATGTCCCAACTTTACTGGAGTGTGCTGCAATCATCATTAAAATGAGCACATATCACACACACACACACACACACACAAAATACTAATAATTTACAATGTAAAACATCAAATAATGTTTCCTTGTAGTGCGTTAAATATAGCACAGGGTGAATATAATTTACAAATTACTCCAACTTTTTCATAATTGGGGTTGCACACTAGAAAGGTATTTGATTGTTTAAAATGTGCTGTATAAATGATTGTTCAAATTACCCTTAGATCCTCAGGCGTTCTGATATTGTTATTGAACATGTCCTTAAAGAAAGGCCCTGGTTCTGGAATTTTTGGGAGTATGATGTTTTTGTGCCTGAAGAAAGAGAAGGAAATTATGATTTCAATACATTTCAGACCTTCAATCTCAGCAAACAATCATGTATATCTGAAGTCCCGGGGTAATCTCATTTGTACTTTTTGGTATTCATAAGATAATTTTATGCATGGATTTTTTTTACGTTTAAAAAACACTGAAATATACAATTTCAACATTTTGACGGCATTCAAACATGAAGATGAATGTACAACATTAGAGATGACATTACGAATCCAGAACTGAAATTCCCTGAACCTTTGCGAGAGTACTGCCACAGGTGACGGAGTGCAATACTAAATAATGGAGAAACTTAAAATTTGTTTAGAAATTAATTACAATTCAGATTCAGCCTGAATATAAGAGTTTTTTTTATTTTACTTCCAATATATATTTTAAAAATAGTTTAAAAATTCATAATTCTGCTTTCTGAAAGTGTGAAAGAAATGTTTGAATGTGCCGCCTTTCTGTTGCTAAGGAAAATTCTATTTTTAGGCCCACCCAAAAGTCATTTCCCGGCTACGCCATGGTCAAAGTTTGATCTGATTAAATACATTCACATAAAACGGCAGTCTTGTGTTGTGATACAAAGGTATTGCTGCACTTTCAACTTTTCAGAGAGGCCAGAAGAACAATGAAAAATATAAATCATTCCTCACCTTCTGAGTAGCACCAGAGACACTATCAGGCAACAGGAAACTATGAGAGGGATAATAATGACTGCCAGAAACCCGGGCAAATTCGGATGACTGTTCTCACCTATGGGAGCACAAAGAAAAATAGTCAAGTTCAACTATGAAAGCTGGAGAAAAGTTAATTTGCAGGATGTGTAGCAGGCAACCTCACAGTATGTAAATGAATGTAAAGTGGACTATCATAGAAATACCCAAACAAACTGTAAAGGTAGAGGAGGCTAATGATAATCATCATTCAACTCCACTCATCTCTTAATTCATTACTCAGAATTAAAAGCAAATTCAAAAAGATAAAACTTCAACTTTGATTTAAAAATCTCAGTTGAAGGGGAGAACCGGATGTGAACAGGGAGATCATTCTATAACTTGGGGGCGACCACAGAAATGGCTCGATCACCTTTAGATTTCTGTCTAGATCATGGAACAGCTAACAGCATTTGGTTGCATCATTAATAACATCATCATCATTACTATCATTAATATGTGTTGGTATAACTTGGTAATAGTTCAACTTATTAATCGTATAGCTATCTTTGCTGATGGTCTGTTTCTGTCATGTTTTCATGTGAAATGTGCTTGCAAGAACGAGCCGTACCGTATTCCACCTCGTCACTCAGATCACTTCTCCCTTCACCACAGTTTTTGAAGATGATCCACACTCTGGCTCTGTACTTGCAGGCTGAGTCATATTCAATTGTATGGTTTATTTCTCCCTCCACCTTGACACTCTTTGCAAATATTAGGAAAAATAAAAAAGTTGTAAAACAGCTGGATCTTGTTTCAACATAATACAACATGTTATGTATAATATGTTGTATAATGTAAGATTTAAACAAATGGTATAAATGATATCTATTTAAATGAACAGAACTATGTTAAGATTCAAATTAGTTCCATTAAAACCAAAGCAAATGCCATTTACCAAACTGCACTGTTTACAGTAAAACTTAAACAAAGTTCATACTCCTCATTGATTCAAATTGAATACTTTATATTTGTCCTGAATTTACAATATGTAAATTAGTTTGATGTATACTGCACAACATTCCTGATATTACATTAGCAAATGTAAAAGAAAGGTTGATTTACCTCTTCATTGCACTTGCTGTATATGTAATTGTAGCCAAAGCAATATTCTCCATAATCATAAAACTGTGGTCTGATCGTTTGAAAATGGAGACTTTGCCCGACTCTTTTGAGTTTCAGTTCGGGTGTGTTTAGTTTTGCTGAAAAGTAAGCCAACAACAATCCAAATAATTTGTCTTCCATTAAACAGTTTTAAATGGTGTAGCATTGGACTACAATTTGACTAATAGATTTGACTAATAGTTTGCCACTGAGAAAACTAGTACTGTCTTCTTGACTTTAGAGAAGGCTACAAAGAGAGAAAGTATGTTTACCTTTGTTCCAAGGATTTTTGTCCTTGAAAGTGTTGTTAACAGGAATTCCCTTGTGAGTTCCATTAAACAGATAGAACATGTCATCTGTTGATTCCTTGAGATATTTACTGTGTATGATACATCCAGTTTTCTTCATCTCATTGGTTACATCTGAACACTCTTTGACTGATTCAGTCATAGGCAACCTGAAATGAGCAACAGACTTTTTTTCATAAAGTGTTTTTTCTAACTAGTGAATGCATGCAAAGAATATTAATGTATGGGACATATCCACATCTGATTGTTGGAAAAATTGGTGAATTATCCCTTTAATTGACATGCATACAATATATATATAAGTTTATAAGTTGCTTTGGTAAGAATCTGTATCTGCCAAGAAAAAAAAAACGTAATTTAATGTAATATAAGTACCAGTAATATAATCGGAGGTCTTGGACATCATCTGCAGCAGAATCCCAAGTGCACTTCATCCTGTTTCCGGAATAATAGAAACAGCTCAAGTTTCTCACCAGCATCACTGGAATAAAAATAAAAAAGTTTTCAAATCCGTTTTTAAGGTTAGACTGACAAAAGTGAAACCTTTTAAACACTTGCATTTATCTCCTAAGTATGTAATAGGTGAATCTGAATGGTTGAGGGAGTTCCCTGTCTCCATGAAAATGAATGGTGTAAAGATCACTTGTACTGCATATCCTAAGTTGAATTTTAACAGAGCAATTAAATACTTCCTGTTTAAAAGATTTTTAAAGTGCATGGTATAAAATTATAAGGCAAAATACTGGAGCTGACTAGACCTCTGTATTTACAATTAATCAAGGGAAACACATGATTCAACATGACTCTGGAGTTTCATAGTAAATCTGTGGCCAATGCAACATGTAAACCATATTCACTCTAAAAAGTGGTGAAGTGTGTCATTTTTGCTGCAGGTTGTCCCAATATTTTAATAAATAATCATTTTAAATAGTATTGATGGTAATTATGATAATTATGTAATTATGACCAGTTACCTTAGATGTTTAGAGGTTATCTGACAAATGTTTTTACAGTTTTATATAGACAATAAAAAGAGAGATACTGTGAGATAATGCAACATTAACCAATTTAATTACCTCAAGTCAACTTTCAACATCATGATTAGAGACCCATCTCTATAAATTTAAAATGTATGAAATTTAAGGATCACTTTGGGCTATAATTTTGGTATCTTCTGAAAGAGGACACTTAGGGCTTTATTTTCCCAATACATGAGAAAAGTCTATGCATTTTGGAACTGAAGCGTTTAGCACAGTTTATTTTATTATATATGTACTGTATATAAACAGTGTATGAATATACTGTATATATATATAGATATAGATATACACAGTATATATCACCTCCAGCTCTTCCTGGGAGACCCCAAGGCATTCCCAGGCAAGACGAGAGACGTAATTCCTCCAGCGTGGTCTGGGTCTGCCCCTGGGTCTCTTCCCAGTTGGAAATGCCTGGAACACCTCCCTAGGAAGGCATCCTGACCAGATGCCTGAATCAACTCAACTGGGTCCTTTCAATTCAGAGGAGGAGCGGCTTTACTCCATGCCTCTCCCGGATGTCTGAGCTTTGCACCCTATCTCTTAGGGTACTCAGCCTTCCTGCGAAGAAAGCTCATTTTGGCTGTTGTATCTGAAACCTCATGACCATAGGTGAGGGCAGGAACATAGATTGACAGGTAAATTGAGAGCTTCGCCCAGAGCTCCCTCTTCACCACTATGGTCTGGTACAACGATCGCATTACTGCTGCCGCTGCACTAATCCGCCTATCAATCTCACAGCCTGACGATGCCATCAGAACAACATCATCCGCAAAAAGCAGAGATGAAACCCTGAGACCCCCAAACTGGACACACTCCGATCCTTGGCTGGGCCTTAAAATCCTGTCCATGAATATCACAAACAGGATAGGTGACAAGGGATAACTTTGGTAGAGTCCCCCACCCACTGGGAACAAGCTTGACTTACTACCGAGAATGCGGACAGCACTCTGGAACCGATTATACAGGGACCCATTGGCATGCATTAGCGGCCAGAGACCCCATACTCCCTTAGTACCCCCCACAAGACACCCTGGTGGACACGGTCATAAGCCTTCTCCAAGTCCACAAAACACATGTAGAATGGGTGAGCAAACTCCCACTCTCCCTCTAGGATCCTCACTATGGTAAAGAGCTAATCCACTGTTCCATGACTGAGATGGAATCCACATTGCTCCTCCTCTAGCTGAAGTTCAATGGGTCAGAGTCCACTTTCCCAACATCCTGGTTTAAGCTTTCCCAGGTAGGCAGAGAAGTATGATCCCTCGATAACTGGAACTCTCCCTCCAGTCCCCCTTTTTAAAAATGGGAACCACCACCCCTGTTTGCCAATCCCCAGGCACTGTCCCTGATTTCCATGCAATGCTGAAGATGCGTGTCAGCCATGACAGCCCAACAACATCCAGGGCCTTCAGCATCTCAGGGCAAATCTCGTCCACTCCAGGGGCCTTGCCACTTCTGAGCTTTTTGACTGCCTCAGTAACTTCAGCCAGAGAAATGGCCCAGGAATCCCCTCTATGGATTGCCACCTTACTGTGGTGGAGTTGTTTGAGTGCCCCAGTGACCCAGGGAGCTGTGTTGACTGGAGCATTAGCTCCTGATAGAGCCTCCCTTGGCAAATTAGTCCAGGCGAGGGGCCAGACAAAGAGCAATCCAACCTAACCTCCTATGAAGAGGTCAACAATTGGCAGTAGATTTACCTCGCCTGGATTAGGGAGACCTGCGAGAGGAGCTCATAGGCGAGCGCCTGGTGGCCGGGCTTTGACCCATGGGGCCCAGCCGGGCTCATGGGTCAAGAATAACATGGGGTCACCGCCTTGTGGGCTCACCACCTGCAAGGAGGAAAACAGGGGAAGGATGCGATGCCCAGTGGGTGGCAGACAAAAGCGTAAGCCTATGAGGACTGGATCTTGACTATATAAAATTACATTTAAAAAGAATTCTGTGCTAAACACTTTAGTTCTAAAATGCATAGATTAGGATTTATTTTAGGCATATTTCCAAAAATTACCACTTGTGTACTCCAAAAGGCCACTTGGCTGGCTATTTTGAATAAAATTAAATACAAATTTGGTGGACGCTCAATTTGTTAAATTGACTTTATGGGAATTATATACAGTTTTACAACTGCTACATGGGGTATGTTTGCTTTATGATAATGTTTACTGTATGAACGTTTTTTCTCAGAAGAATTATGAAGTAAATAATGGACATTCCATCATTATTTCATTGACATCCCTTTTTTTGGACTAAAAGTAAAATCGAGGGTTATGTACTTTTGCCATGTCACTTATGTGTCACTCATGTGTGAAGAATTGGATTTATTTATGGCTCTAAATAAATCATTTAAAAAAAATAAAATAAAGGTCCCACATTGCTTTTGCATGTTTTCAGTTGTATTCCTGCCACAAATTATTTTATAACAGTCAATAGACCATTCCAGTCATAAATTAGTGAACACTTCAATGTTTGACAAAAATGATATTTAGTTTGTCATTAATACCAATCTAAATATTTACATAAATAAAATAACCTTAATAACTAAATAAATAACATTAATACAATTTTTGGAGGGTACAGCATGTAGTAAAGGTAAATGTCACTCTGTCAGAACATAAAGTTTTGACACGATTAAACCATTACACATGCCGCTCATCAATATAATGGAGTCTTTAAGTTTAATTAGAAATAAACAGATAAATAGTACTTGCACAATATATAATAACCGAAAAATAGAAATGCAGCCTCTAACATAATAAGCACTCTTTACATTAGATAGTCAGCTGTCATGTACCTGGAGGTGGAGGGATGGTGATTTTGACTGGTGAGCTTTGGTTCTTGTCTCCACAGATGTCAGGGT
This sequence comes from Xyrauchen texanus, assembly GCF_025860055.1. Classification (NCBI taxonomy): domain Eukaryota; kingdom Metazoa; phylum Chordata; class Actinopteri; order Cypriniformes; family Catostomidae; genus Xyrauchen; species Xyrauchen texanus. The sequence continues at coordinate 16,896,660 of NC_068276.1, forward strand.
TTGTTTTAACGATGATACACAGTCCATTCACATTTGACACATTAAATGTGAGGCCCAAGTTACTGGTTCGCCATATTGTTTGTAGCCGATTGTTGGGAGGACAGTCCTGTTGGAGGAATTTCCAAAGGAGTTAGTGCTGTAAAATCAATGGAATTTATTACAAAGCTTAATTTACAGCTTGGCATTGTTTAAATGTGGCAACCAGCAAATGTAACCATAACATGCTACTTCTACTTGATACAACTTTTTGCCCATATTGTGTTCATTTTGTGTTCCCGATCAAAAATGGCCGGCTCAATAAGATAGTTTATAAATCTCTCATATTGCATATATTATCAAAAGATATTGCATTAAATCTTTTTATAAACTTCATTTTTAGTAACTATTGCAGGTTTTGCACTCCTTTTTTTGAACATATTTCTTTATTGATAGAAAGATAAATTGAACTGAGCTTATACTAGGCAAGTGGGGGGCACGCCCACAAAAATACATAAAATAATAATAATTACATCATAAATTGATAACCACTTGCTTGATCTGAATAAAATGGGTGTAATTTTAAGCCTAGAATCTGTAAATGCATATAGCTGATATATCGTTGGCAAGGTCTCTATTAGTAGAATGCAATGATCACATTGGTTTCACTCAGAGGCCAAACTGCAGTGAGAATTATTGCATTGAATTCCCACTAGCACACATAAATATAATAAACAGAAGAGGAATTATTTGTCACGTATTTCCTTATTACTTCCTGAAACATACATATAACATAGAAAATGATATATCGTAACTTATATCAGATTATCCCGATTCAAACAAGCCCAAACACAACATTATATAAGTAGATGTTAACATATTCCTCAAAGAGTGTACAGAGAAAGTTTATGCACAAAAGGGTGCTCAACACACATTGTGTGCGTGTGTGTGTGTATGTCCGAGGACTTTGTGTGTGCAAACACATCCACACATGGGAGTATGGTCAAATTTGTATGCGTGTGCGTTTTCAGAGACCATTTGTGAACAAAGTCCAGGAATGATATTCCAACTGGATTAAGTAAAAAATAAAAAATAAAAAAATTAAGATAAAAAGTTGTGACAAAAAATGACTTGAATACAACATAATGGTTCAAATTAGTTTTATTGGTGTAACCTAATTTATGCAGGTTGATACAGCGATATTAAATACTATTTTTGAAAAAAACAGTTAATTTAGCTTTAAAATACAAAGCACATTTTTTTTAATTTAACATTTGTTTCAGTGTATGCAAATTTTCATTTAGAAGTTGAATTTACATTGTGCTGAAGAAAAGTTGGTTTCACTTTATTTTACAATACGTGTACTTTCAGTATGCTTACAGTGCACTTGCCCAAGAAAATACTGAGTAATGTTATGTAACATGTACTTAATATGGGTTGAGGTTTTGGGTTAGTACCTAGTAATTACTCCAGTTGTTGTAATTATATATTACGTAAATGTAGAACAGTACTGTAAAATAAATGCTACCCAAAAGTTCAGAGAAATAGCTCATATTTTTCTGCACTGTTGCTCAATCAGGATTTTATCCGCCTTATGCAGCAGCAGCCACTGCAGAGACCTTAATGTTCTAATTCAGATGTCCGATCAGAAAGAATGTATGTTTTAGAGGTCAGTCGAACAGTTTTTTATTATTCAGTCAATCAAAGCAATTTTTACATGCAATTAAAAGGTTTCATCACAGTTCCTGAACCACAACAGTCAATAGAGAATACATAAGAAATTAAAGGGGTGTGAATCATGTGAGTCAGTTGGCACAGTTTCAGTTCAAGTGAAACTAATGGTAAACACATATCCTGAAATTCAAACTTTCTCCTTGCAAACTGGTAAACATGTGAACTTGTACAAGGTAAAATGACAATAAACCCAATTTTGGACTCAAACTTTATTTGCAGAACTCTGCTCTAAGTAATCCAAAGTATAAGAAAGACACACACCCCTCTAAACCGAGATTCTTTTTTTAATGATATGAAATGGCTAAAGCACACCATAAACACCGCAGTTCAGTGTTGGTTCAGTGCATTTTGGACCTGGCAAACAGTGTGATTATAGAGGAAAACCTGTGCTGCTATCCAGATCATGTTACACTAATTTTAGTGTCCATTGTACAGATGGTAATGCTTTAATTTGGTAACTCTTTAACTCTTCTCTCTTAACACTTTAAGGCTGTATACGTTAACATTAGTTAACTATATTATTTAATGTGAACTAACAATGAAGTACTTTTGCAGCAAATATGAATCTTGGTTAATGTTAACTTCTATTTATACATTTTTTAAATTAAAAGTTGTATATGTTAACATTAGTTTGCAGTATTCATTATGAACTACACTGTAATAAATGTCCTGTTGTTTCTACAAAACAAAACTGGCCGCTGTCGTTGCCAGAATAAATATGTAAAAATATAGTAAAAATGTAAACAAATTTACAGAACTACCTGTAAATTGTATATGACCACACTGGCACTGTAAAAAAAAAAAAAAAAATGTGGTTACATTTATAGTTAAAACAAATTGTATTTTAGCCGTCTGAAACTGTAAAAACCTGCTTTTTACTTTATAAGGTATTTGTTAATCACCATAGTAACTACAGAAGAGCGCATGATGACATGGAGTTCCTGGAAGTGGCTCTTCCAGGAACAATGATCAATAAACATGTAGAGACAGCGCTCAGTGTCACTCACACAAACACTAAACACCATCAGAGTAACACAGTTGAGATTAAAATAATGCAGTAAACATTAACTAAACTACATCAAATATAACAAATATAATATTAAAAATATGATGAAACATAACTATTCCCATAAAATACAATGAAATGTAATGGGTCATGCAGGGAATTCTGGGATCGCCCGTTTATTGTTGTTTTTTTACTGTAATTTTAAGAATAATTTACTGTAAAAAGTGCATGGACTCTATTTTTTTCTGTAGCATTTTTACAGTCTTTTACCATAAAAATTACAGACATTTTTTACAGTGCAATGAACAGCTGTATTTTCATAAATTAATATTAACCAAAATTAATTAATGCTGTAATACAAAATTGTTCAGTTGTTAGTTCATGATAGCTAATGTATTAACTATTTGCTAACAAATAGACCCTTATTGCAATGTGTAACCAATGATTGATCAATTTTAATTTTGTTACTATAATAATTATATTAATAATACTCATTTGTCGTTGACATATTAGCTTTGTCATGCGGTAGCCTATTACATGCTATAAACTATTTTAAACAGCATATTTTGTTATTTTATAATCATTCGTCATGTATTGATTAATCAAATATTTTATTAAAATACTGAAAAGCCTAAAAGGTATGATGACCAGTTAATGCCTAAAATGTAGTCTTTCCCATAATTTCATTTATCCTCTCATGTCCTCGGATTTATTATAGTTATAGCTCCAAACGGAAAACACGGAACGGAAATAAGTTTCGCTTGAAAAGTGTCGGGTTAAGACGACTCACCTGCCCATAGCGCACTTCCACTGTGTAGTTCACTTTGCAGTTAGCATCCAGACCCTCGGGGATTTCCCAGGTCACATGTAACGTGAAAGGCGATGTATAAAGTTGCCATATAAAGTTAAGATTTCTCGGAGGAGGCAGTTGATCTTTGGGATTCAAGAAGAGTGATAGAAGTTATTAAAATAAATACAAATAAGACTAAGGCTCGACAACATATTGAGGCAAGAAGCGGGGTTCTTCGCAAATAGATGATATCTGACGTCATCATGTTTCGGGAATTATACAGGATTTCCCACACTACTGTGTTGTCACTAGGAAACTTGGGGAAAAACGCGTCGAACAAATAGGCTACTCAACGAAACAGACGTAAACTCACCTGATACGTTTTCAACTCCAACGAACATGACAGAGAAACATAGGATCATGTATATATCCCAATAACGACACATCACGTTGAAGGTTACGACGAGTATTCCGGTGAAAAGTCCGATGTGAAATCCCGTAACCCAGGTACACAAAACGCAATGTTTTGCCCTTGTTAAGTGTTCACAGTCATAGCCGATGTAATAATGAAATAGAAGATGATGTAGTCGAGTCGTGTTTCACTCTCTAAGTAAAAGACTTTAGTCTTCCCTCCCTCTCTCTCACTCACACACACACACACAGAGAGAGAGAGAGAGAGAGAGAGAGAGAGACTTTGGAGTGGGAGGAGTGTGTGATCAAACCCGTTTGAGAAGTTCTGAACTTCACCCTTTTCCATGGAAGTACACTAGAAAATATTAATATGCGATAGACTGAAGAAAACATGTCCCTGTACAAATCGTTGTACAAATGATCAGGCGCGTCGTTAAGCCCCGGATGTTTTTTTTATAGCCCCGGATCTCAAAAAATTGAATTTATTGATAATTATTATTATTTTTTAATAATTTTGTATTTATTTAAAAAAATGTACCGGGTCTTTTAATCTATCCTTCGGAATCATGTATTAAAGACGATTAAAATGTGTTCAAGCAGATCAAAGTTACTATGGTTACAGAATGCTTGTATTTAGAGTGCGCACCAGAGGAGAGAGCCTGAAAGAGTCATCGGTTAACTTACAGCTTTAGGGCTTGACTGTCATTGTTGTTTGTGGCTTCTGGTGGTAGCTATTATAGACATTAGCCACTTTTCAAAAAGTAAAATAAGGAGTCATGAACGATACCAGGGAGGCAAGAAGAGTTATCTACTGGCGCCGTTCCCTCATCATTAAGCTCAGGTCGGTGAAGGCCCTTAAGCAAACCCTGGTCTAACTTACTAGCCCTGTAAGTTACTCACTGTGGTATTAATGCAGAACATGTACTGTATATATAAAGTACGTGGGACCTTACTATTTCGCCTATAGCTAATCCATTTTGTGAGCCATAATCCGTTTCTCGTGAGGAATGTACATGAAGTAGCCTATACATCTGATTTGGCGACTGAAACACGATGTGTAAATGAACGTTATTCAGGGATGTAGTGGAGGCTAAACGCACATAAACGCCGTTTACGCACCTCCCAAAATTCGGAAATAGCGTTTACCCACCTCCAAAGTGGGTTTATCCACCTCTAAATTGCGTTTATCCACCTCTAAATAGATAGTTCCTAAGCCATTTTAAATTAAGCTTATGTCGTTTTAGTTTCATATTGTTCATTATTAGTTTCGTAGGTTGTTTAAACCTAAAACGAAGTCTTTCATAATGCGCTCCATGCGCGTGCATCGATATTGACTACTACCAGCTATATACAGCATGCTGTCTTGTTGACCAATCAGCAGGAAGCAGCAGACTGCATCAAGATTCATCCGTCACTCACTAGCCCAAACGTCTAATGTAAAAATGGATATCCGGCAATTTTTTAAGCGCCGTCAAGACGGCAGTCCTCCACCTCCTGAGGCCAGCAAACGGCCTCGGCTACAATCCCAAAGTGAGTGAGCTCGGAAAACAGTACTAAACTTCATGTTTTTGAGGTTAATTTGGTTAGATTAATAGATAATTAGATTCATGTCACTGACTCAACAAGTCACCTCTACCTTTTCCCATTATCCAATGTTACAAGTCAAATTCAGGATACATTATTATTTAATATTCATGTATTATTTATTTGTGTTTCTATGAATAGCTGTTACAGTTCTACAAATAAAGCATTCTATCTTTTTACCTATCATTTAAAATGCTAAAAAAAAATGCACCTGAATGCAGGAAATTAAGTGTTTAATGGCCAACATTTCCTGGGGGAGGTCCCCCAGACCCCCCATTTATATTATTATTGCTTATTATTATGTGCCTATGAGTAGAAGTAGTAGTTACCAAAAGCGGGCGGGCGGGCGGGGGTGGGTGGGGGTGTGGTTGGGGGGTGGGGATTGGGCTAAGCCCCCAATGTATCAAGATCCTAGCAACGCCCCTGCAAATGAGGGGGTATTTAATATTGATAGAGCAACAATTTGTTTGAAAAGAAATAGTACTGGAAGGCTGTTTTGATTAAAATGTATGTCTTAAAAAAAAAGGCTGCAAGGGGGCCTTTTATCCCAAGTGTGTCAAAAGGCCCCCAGGGGGGTTAAAGTTAAATATGGGGACTATAGTTTTAGCGGAAAATTTGTCAATTTAGGCAAATACTTAGGGTTCACGTGATGCCATGCTAGAAGCAGACGTGTGATCGACGAGCTCTGTGCACTTTGCTAAATAATTAAATTATTCTCTCATGTTATAGTCTGGTGAAATTCAATAGACCCAGTTACACATTTGCTCTTTTAGTTAAAACATGACAAGAAGTAAAAATCCCCAGGCTCTGGAGACATTTAAAGACATTTACGTGTTCAGAATCAAAGCCCCGACAGACCTACAGACCCTATTTGGCTGGCGCGGCAGGAGAGGAGATCCAGCGTCAACTGTCCAATATGTCGGTGATGCTGGCGAAGGTTGTTGCTGCCTTGGAGGATCACGCTATAATAACAAATTGACTTATTTCAGATTATTTTACTCTGGGTAGGGGCACCCAGCAGGGTTGCCCTCTTTCCCCATAATTGTTCTGTCTTGCCCTGGAACCATTAGCAGCCGCAATAAGAAAGGAGGATGATTTTCCAGGAGTGATTGCGGTAGGTGTGGAGCATAAGCGTCTGCTTATTATTTTATTATATTTTATTATTAGTCTCCGACCCTACTAGATCTGTGCCTTGCCTCCACAGAATTATGAATTCCATTTCCAAGTTCTCAGGATACAAAGTCAATTGGTCTAAATCCAAAACTTTGGCTTTGACAGCATACTGTCCAGTAACAGCCTTCCAGCTCCCCGCCTTCCAGTGGCCCAAACAGGGCATTAAGTATTTGGAAATTTTTATTCATTTGACGCATTGGTCGCTTCCACCTGAGAGAGCCCCTCCCTGGTTTTGTATTGAAAAGGAAGTTCTTGCCCACATCTCGCCATTGCAAAGCCTTTCTATCAAACTAACTGGAGAAGTTAAGTTACACCCCGATATCTCGCATTTACACTCGATATGGAGAAAAGTGTCCAGAGTGCTTAATTCAGACATTTATTTAAATGTTGCCTCGAGTATATGACTGAACCCTAAATTATGTATTAATAAGTCTGGGAGTGGTGATTGCTGCTTTTGGGAAGGGTCATGAGGCATCTGTGTATTACTCACTGCTAGTCCAGAGTCTGGGGGACACAGCTTTAAATTCTTTCAAATGATTATGAGAGGAAGATTTAAATTTGTTTTTGGAGGGAGTGTGGGCTAGGACTAAAAAAATGTCAAGTCTGCATCTAGAGATGCAAGGGGGTGAGCCTTATGCAATTTAAGATTTTACATAGATTTTATTGGACCCCTTCTACGATGCCATTCAGAAGATGGAGACACCACCCATGTTTTTGGGGTGTGTCGTAAGATACAGGAGTTCTGGTTGAGGGTCCAGAATTATATGGGCGACGTATTGGGTACTCAGATCACATTTTGGGTGACGGGAGGTCATTGATGTAGGCAGGATAAGTACATGAAAAATTGGATCCTGACCGGTGTTATAGTGGGCAGACAAGTTATCCTTAGAGGATGTAAGTCAGCTGGAGCGCCTTCGTTTTGTGAGTGGTGCGAGGAGATGGGCAGGGTAGCAGCTTGGGAAGAGTTGTCATATTGAATGCTAGGCAACGTGGATATATTCATCAGGAGGTGGGCAGCTATTTGGACTTTTTGGAGGGCTGTCGGAGAGGGGCAGCGGAGGGAGACGTGTTTTTTAAATGTGTGTGTTGTATCCTTTTTGTTTTTGAACATATACTTTTAAAAAATGTATTGCTAAATATTTTCTACTGTTTTAATGTCTGTGTGTCTTTGTCAGTTGTATTAGACCACTGGGGTATCAGTTTGTGTTGGGTGGTGTGGTGGTTAATGTTCGGGAGGAAGGGTTTTAAATAATATAATGTGATTCCAAATATTCTGTTTATATATATATATATAGATACATCTGTCATATGGAATCAATAAAATGTTTTAATAACTAACTAAAAAACTATAAAAGCCAAAAAAGGCAAATACTTCTGAGGCAGCAAGCTGCTTTTTTGAGGAAAAAATTAAGATCATGCTTATTCAAAATAACCACTTCGGGAAAGGTTTAACAATTTCTGTCACATTTGATATTTCATAAAATCTCAAGTATTCTATAAACACAGTTATAAAATAAATAAAAAAACTTTGAATTTAATCACAATTGAAAATGGCAAATAAGTACAATGTGACAATTTCAGGGATTCTCATTAGCTAAATGAATTTGCAATTTTAAAATCATTACATATTAGATCAAATTACCTCAAACATTCCTGACATTTTTTTGCAGAGTGGCAGGATGCATTATCCTGCTGAAAGATGTCTGTAACAATCTTTTAGGAGGTTGTACACGTTAAAGTAACATCCACGTTACTATAACATAACGTGATTCATCAGACCAGGCCACCTTCTTCCATTTCTCCATGATCCAGTTCCGACATTCACGTGCCCATTGTTGGTGCTCTGACCGGTCTGTGGCTATTCAGCCCCATCAGCAAGCTGCGATACACTGTGTGTTCTGACACCTTTCTATCATGGCCAACATTAAGTTTTTCAGCAATTTGTTCTACAGTAGCTCTTCTGTGGGATCGGACCAGACGGGCTAGCCTTTACTCCCCACGTGCATCAATGAGCCTTGGGCGCCCATGATCCTGTCGCCGGTTCACCTGCTGTCCTTCCTTGGGCCACTTTTGGTAGGGACTAACAACGGCATTCCAGGAACAGCCGTTTTGGAGATGCTCTGACCCAGTTGTCTATTAATCACAATTTGGTCCTTGTCAAAGTTACTCAGAGCCCATTTTTCCAGCTTCCAACACATGAAATTCAAGAACTGACTGTTCACTTGCTGCCTAATATATCCCACCCATGAACAGGTGCCACTGTAACGAGATAATCAATGTAATTCACCTTCAGTGGTTATAATGTTGTGGTTGATCAGTGTAAATGTTTAATGGTTTCAAGGGTTAAAGATATGAGCCACAGATGTTTTCTAACCCGTTTTCTTTTTAAGAGGTTACTCACATTTGTTGTTGTGTGTATGTGTTTTGAAAAGCGTATCGGTCAAGAAAATTCAGAACAAACATTAGCAAAGACTTTTCTTTATATTTTCTTTTCTTAGTTTATCTAATGAATTACAGATCACAGAAAAAAAAAACATATTCATACAGTATGCTGATGTAGTAACATGAAGGAAATTATGAAACTCATATCTGGAATCTCTTTTTAGCAAATTCACTGTCCATTCTTGATCAGAAGCAGACTTTATTACTAGATTCAAAATAAGACAAATTCTTGTTGTGGCCAAGCGATAAGGATGGATGGCTGAGGGAGAATTATTGCAATCATCACTGAGAGAGATAAAGAGGAGCCAGAGCCTTAGTTCGAGAGAGAGAGATGCCCATAGCGGTCTCTGTGTGTGTGTAAATGTGTTTAACGTGACTGCTGAAAAGCAGCGTGTGTATTTTATGTGATGCTGAAAGGCACACTGTTATGTGTGAGACACTGAAAAGTGCCATTACAAGTCTTACGTGGATTGTTTACCCGGTTTCCGCTTCCTCCTACGTAAGAAAAGCAGATGTCTGCCACACTTGCAAATACTGCTTTCTCAATACTCTACACACCCTTGCATGCGCTCACACATCAAGACAAACTTTGATGTTGGCTTGACAAAGCCTTGTCTGAAAGTTAAGTTTAACTTGGCGTTGTCAACATTCTCTTGTTTAATGGCTATGCATACAGTATATATATATATATATATATTTATAATATAATTGTATCCTGTTTCCATTTTTTTTTTTTATTTGAGGACATTGAAATAATAGCTCAGTCTTGCAAACTTCCGTAACTACTGCTACTACGTTTCATGACTGAAAATAGGGAAACAGGTTGTAAGGCTTTACCGCATACTGTTGTGGTAAGTTAAAATTCTTCTTTTTGACAGTTGGAAATGGCAACACTGACATCTTGAAGTGTCAATCATGACCGCATCAAGTATTTTGCACCAGGCATAAACATAAATGAAGGCAACGTGTTTTGCCCTGCTAGTAAATCATTATAATCATGTTTATAGCTACTCTATGACTAATTTTTAGACTGCAAGGCCACCTGACATTTTCAGATATTGACTTTTTGTTCATGAGCTACAACTGGAAATGTAAGCTTATTGTATTAACTGTCCATTTAATCTTTGGTTTGCATCACAGTTTTAATATCAGTTCAGCTTCCAGTGGCATCCCTGCAATTAAAATGGACCGTCTGGCTAAGATCTAGAAAATATGGTCAACAGAGAATTTAAGTCAACATGAAACCATATTCATAACCTATTTTACTTCTGATATGTGACATATTTCAGAGAAAAATGTGGAACGGGACTTGATGTTATCCATCGGGAATTGATTAGATCATGAAAAGTGGTCGCTATTTTCTAAAAGTGGGACTTGGTGATGCCAGACAATTGTTTTAGTGGCAGAGCTGAAGATACAGCATTTTTTGATACAACAGGAATGTGTAGACAGGGTAAATTTTTATATCACGGTGACTTTAAAATGTCAGTTAGAATCGTAAAAGCAATATATACATCAACCCAAATAAAAAAAAGTACTGGCTGTACACAATAAGTAAAAACATGGCACTAATGGCATCTAAAATGCTGACATTCTAGCAGCAAGAGGGATGCTGGCTGAATGCCTATAGTGACTTGACTTGTACATTCAGTTGAGCTGATAGTCAAGAACAACACCTGAAAGGTTCTAGCCCAGGTTACTGGAGGTTCCGCTGATGGCGCTGAACACGTGAAGAGAGTTCTGCAACAGAGAACACATCATATCCTCTTGGTCGATCTAAGGGATGAAAGATGAGAAGAGAACAAATTTGGAAATGGAATAAGAAACCAGTGGAATAATAGACTACTTTGTGATTAAGATATGCGTGAGTGCATGCACAAATATTGAAACATTACAAGACAAATACTTGTGTACAGCAAAAACGGTTACCTAGAACTCAATCTATTAGGCATGGAAGCATAATGAAGGAAAACAGAGAAACATTAGAAGCAGAGGAAGGAACAAGAGGATAGGATTACATTCACACCAGGTCTTTTTCAAACATGGACAAAACACTTAAATAACAATGATAGGGAGAAACTGTCGTGGAATATTGCGATGAGTTTCTCTAAGTTGAAGAAAACTTTCAGAGTCTTGAGTTCCAGATGCCAAAGTTGTAGTTTATTGATCACCAACAAACAAGAGACCAGTCAGCTGATTGTTCTGCCTCTATCCTCCTGAGTTCTCAGTTATATACCTTTTTGTTATCTTTTTGCCCATTATCTCTGACCAATAGAATAATTACCCTTGTCTCTTTCCTTCGCCACCAATATATTCTATTTCCCTCACTAATTAAATATTGGTGGAAAATCCCCCATCTAATTATTTTTTAAAAACATACATCAACTGGTAACTCCACTTATTTTTGACATAAGTCATAGTTCATGGTAAGAGTGCATCAATTTTAGAAACACCTGTGTATGAGACAAACAGCCATGTCCCCATCACATAACTTTTACCTTTGCCCTACATTTCAGTGTACCCTCATAATGAGGCGGCCTTGTTTGTTCATACACAGTATCATTTGATTAATGAAAGAAAATACAAGCTCCAAAGATATTTAACTCATCAAGGTAAAACACCATGCCAGAAACATATCATATAAGAGATATCTAACTTATTAAAAGTGTTTTCGTAAGAAGTGCATCCTGTATTTTAATGAGACACACCATATATTTTAGAGATAAAGGAAATGCATCAAGGATATATGTCAGAATACTACTAATTAACAGAAACAGCAAAACACCAGCTGCAAAAATACAAGACACCATTCATATAATAACTGATTAACAGAAATACACCTGTTTTTCAAGGTTGTATACCATTCTTTGTGTTCTCTGCAGCATCAACACTTTTAGTAACCTCATATGCTCTCTCCTGGGTCACACAAAGGCCTAGAAGCTCATATAAGTATTTTGATATATAAAAACATACTAGAATATTGAAAAATATACTATAAAACCTATTCTGAGACAATGTATTAAAAATAAATGGATTATAGAGAATAATTGTGGAGAATTTACATGTGAGATGAGATGCGCACACAAAAAACTCATAAACGTAAGGAATTGCTAGCGATTGCAACTTATCGTTTAACCAGCATAGAAAGTATTTAGTTCTAGAATGATTTTAAATGTTAACTTATTCAGTTTATCAGAAACTTTGGCAACTTCCCTTGTTCATAATGAAAAAAGAAGAAAGTTTTATGGAATATTTTGGACAAATGCTTGCTCTTTGGATTAAACTGTAAATGGGAACTGTCTCTCAAAAATAAAAACATCAAATTATGAATCAGAACTTGTGAAACCGGTGCAGGGGGTAAGTAAACACCAGCAAAGTTGTTTAGTTAGCGAGATGTAAAAATGTAATGCATGATTTTGCACAAAACATTCTTTGCCATTTTGTTGTAATAAATAATATAATAAATAAAATATATAATAATCTACATTTTTATAATTTCCAGAATAACATTATTACTACATAAAGATAAGTAACAGTAAATAGTTTACGAATGTAAACTATAATTAAAAGAAACATACTTTTTAATTGTTGACAGACAAGAAAACATTTAATCCTGCATTTCTCAAAGTCTTTTGTCAAGTCATTTTGGGACACAATCTCTCAATCAAATCAGATAATAGCAGCCCATCTGGCACCAAAAATCACGCCACGGTCTAAATCACTGAGATCACATTTTTTATCCATTCTGATGGTTGATGTGAACATTAACTGAAGCTCCTGACACGTATCTGAATGATTTTATGCACTGCTGCGACACGATTGGCTGATCAGATAATCGCATGGATGATTGTTGGTGCCAGATGAGCTGGTTTGAGTAATTCTGTAACTGCTGATCTCCTGGAATTTTCACACACAACAGGTTCAAGAATTTACTACGAATGGTGCCAAAAGCAAAAAAACATCCAGTAAGAGGCAGTTCTGTGAATGGAAATGCCTTGTTGATGAGAGAGTTCAACAGAGAATGGCCAAACTGGTTTAAACTGACTAAGTCTGCAGTAACTCAGATAACCACACTGTACAATTGTGTTGAAAACAATATAATTTCAGAATGTTATTCTGAAATGTGGGTTGATACTGTTTTGGCGGCACCAGGGGGATCTACACAATATTAGACAGGTGGTTTTAATGCTGTGGATGATCGGTGTAAGTGCTTAATACCATTCTGTTAACATAGTCCAATTATTTTGGATTTTTTGGATATTACAAGAGTTAAAGCTGTATTCCAAACCCAAATTCACTCCAGAAAACTTAAGGTAGTAACAACCACATTTACAATAAATCTGTGTACACTGTAAAAAATTTTAACATCCAGTTGTTACCTCAAGCAGCTATTTCTACCTGAACCCTTACAATTAGATTTGTTGGTGTAACCTAATGTATTTTGGTTGATTCATTGATGTTGAATAATATTTTTTACTTGAATAAATCCAGTAAATTAAAATGTTACTACATGAAGCATAATTTAAAAGAACGCAAGTGTAGTATACAGAACCAAACTAAACCAAACATATCTCACTGTCAATTCGGCAACGGTAGGTCGACAGTTCTTGAGCAACTGCCGCAGTGGCCGAAGCAGGAAGTGTTTTTGAACATATGGACACATGAGCTCCAGTTCTAAGATGATATGTCCACAGAGGGGCACGAAAAGTAAGTTGTAAAGCAAGGTGTTCTTTGTTGCAAATGATGTAATACAGTGAAGAGGAATGTATTTTTTACTAACTCTACCCCCCAAACCCCAACACTAAACCTAACCGTTAATGGAATAAAAATGTGACCTCAGAGGGAAAATGGAACCTCAGAATTGCAGTCGTCACCGATTATGCAAACGCAATTACTTCCTGGTTTCAACACCAGACGAGAACCCGGGTCTCCCACATTGCTGACCCAACAAGCTATCGGTCATACCACAGCAGGAAGAAATGCTTTTTAACTCTATATCTCCCCTTTAACTTTCACTTTCAGATATGAAAGTGAAACTAAACAGGCATCACATGTGACTTTCGGATGTAAAAGTGAAAGTTTAAATTTATAGTAAAGAAGGACTTAAATATTGAAAATTCCTTCAGATAATTTTTTAAACGAAGGGTCACATTTCTTATTATTCATCAAACCAGTAACAACTGAAACAAATCATTAAGTTTTCACTGCATTTTTAAATAAAACTTTTCATTGTTTTGTACAAGGGTGATGCAGCTGTTTTAAAAACTGTTTTGGTTTTTTCCAATAAAAAAAAATCAAATTCTAAATTCAAAAGGGGGCGTGACCCCCAAAAATTTGAGCACGACTGATTTAGGGCATTCCCTCCTGCTTTTAAAACATGTTGTTGATTTTATCTATCACAGATTATACCTTCACAAAAATGACATGGAAGAAATGATGGAAATGACAAAATCAAACCTACCTGTTCATGGATGATATCCGAAAGCTCCTTCACCATGATTTTGAAATTCGATTTTAGTCCCTCGTGGTACTCGTACTGGTCTTCCTTAATAAGTCTCTCATTAATGTCCAACGCCACACTGCACGCACTAACAAATTGCCTGCAACATTGATAAAGAAAGGGAAAGTTCACCCAAAAAGAAAAAACGTTTGCTTTGGTCGCCATCACTTTTATTGTATAGAATGGAAGGTGCAATGAAAGTTAATGGTGACTGGGGCTGTTGTCCCTAACATTCTGTCTTCCAGCTCCTTTTTCAATGGGAGAGAGAAAGTAATGCAAGTCTGGAACAGTATGAGCATACAAGGAGAGTAAATGCTGGCAGAATTGTCATTTATGAGTGAACCCCCTAGCCCTTTAAGCTAACGTTAAGCATAAACTGAAGCATAACTGTATCAATCAGAATAATAAAAGGTACTAGAATACAAATATTTACATATATATATTTGGGGAGACATAAAAACATCATATCAGTGAAAGCACTGACGGCTTGAGATGGCTTGGTATAAAAACAACAGAAACTACATTCCTGAAACATGACAAGTGAGCACATGCTGCCAAATAAACTGAGACTTCAGAAGAAGACTGCTTCCTGTACATGACTATCTTATTTTAGAACTGCAAAAAAAATTTGTCGCTGGCAAATTACCTTGTAATTGTTGTTTTAGGTTCCCTTCCTTGTTACGTACCCACTCGGTTATCTGTTCCCTTTCTAAACTTTTCAACAAAACTGCAGAAGTTAGACGTTGTACCTGAATATTTCCTTGAGCTCTTTTACTTTCTTGCTGGATTGTCCTGATTTGGATTCATCCAGGAAAGCTCTGGCGTAGGCCATCGGTCCTGCATTCACCTATGACCCCAAAAAACAATATAAAGTTATATTTAGATGAAGCAGTTAGACAGGCCATCTCATTCCATAGTTATGCTGGCCAAAATGGTCACAATTAATCCTTTCCCACAAACAAAAATGAATGAAATGACCCCTCACTTTCACACAGTGATCTTTGAAGTGTCGCTTATTGGTTTGAAGGGTAAATGTGGCAAAGAAAAAGTCATATTTCACCCCAAAATCAAAAGAAAAAAAGAAAGATATTATATTTAGCAAAAGACAATTTTTGGCCATACATTTTTCTTTTTACATTTCATTACGTTATTTCCATGACAATAAACCCATTTTCCACCAAACAGTCTTTACCGTAATGCAGGGGGAAAAAGTAATAAATTAATTGGATCTGTAAGTATTTGAACATACTGATGTTGTTTTTGTTAAAAATTGTTTTTATGAATTAAAAATAGCAAGCATTTATTTCAGTACAATAATTACTACCATTATGCATACTTACTGTACATTATTGTACAAATATGCTCAACAATAAAAATAAAAAAATGTCACTTCACAGTAAATGAGAATGATAAATTCTTTTTGCATTACAGTAGCCCACAAATAATTGAGGGAGGATGCTCAATTGTCATGAAAATAATGTAAAAACTCAAAGAAATTGTTTAACCAAAATTCTCTCTTTATTCACTCACCCTAATATCGGTATGAACCTGCATGACTTAACACAAAGGGACATTTTGGGCATATAATGAATGTAAATAGTGACTCCGCGGACACTAAACAATTCACCATAAAACCACAGGGAAAGTAGTGGATACAACTCGTGCAGTATTTTCCAAGACTTCTGAAGCCGTCCGATCACTTTGTATGATGAACAGACCAAAGCTTGTTATTCACTCTGAGATAAAATCGTTGATCAACTATTGTATACAGCGGTCAAATCACATCGCATCGACAAATTGTTCTGTGGTTTGATGGTGTTTTTTGTACTTTTTGAAGCATGGAGTCACTGTTCACTTTCTTATATGACAAAAAGATACATGTGACACAAAAACTCCTGTTTTCAATGGATGAAAGAAAGTCATATTGGTTTGGAATGACATAGTAAATAATGGTCCTAACGCTGACCTAACCCTAACCATCCTAACCCTAAGTTTTGAGTGAACTACACCTTTAATGATCCTAAAATAGACTTCATTTTCTTACTCTGTAGAAGAGTTGTTTTGGATTTGGGGTGAAATATGAGTTTTCAAGATTCGTCCAGAAGGGTACAATTTACTTGATTAAAATCCTCTGCAGGTCATGATACACCTAGTTTCCACACGGAAGGCTGGCGATATAATGAATACTATGGGCAGTACCTGCACACTAACACATCCTTGAAGTTTGAGTTGGAGCTGGATCATGTCAACTTCTTGATTTGAGCAGAGTTTGGTGAGTTCAGCACTTTTCTCTTTCATCTCATCTATCGCCACATCAATCGGTTTCAGCTCCAAGTGTTTCTCTGCCACCACCTCGATGCGCTTCTTTACATAGGGAAATGTGCTGGCCGCTGTAGACACACATACACACACAATGTAAGCTCCACATGACACGGTCAATGAAGCGATGTGTCTAAAACCCATATTAACACAGACTTCAAATCTTCCATCTGTGACCGACTGTCAAAAAGAGATGGACAGCTTGCTACATACCTGCTGTTGTTTCTACAGTACAGGAGTGGCAAACACTTGAGAAAAACTGACTGTAGACGTGGTTTGAAAAGAGCCATTGTCTTTTTATATTAAGATCACTCACAATAGTTGTCACCATGTGCGGTGTGCCAGTTTGCTGAATATGCATTTCGCCATGGGGAAGCTGTTGTTATGATTGTTGATGCTAAAGTGTTTTTCTTAGTTTCATCAAATATTAACAAATGTTATGCAGTATTAAGTACATGTCATGTATTGCAGGTTATGAGCACAGATCATTTAATTTGCGTCTTTGCCGTTTCATAAAGATTCTATTGTTATTAGTATTGGATTAAATGTTTGTATATTATTCTGAATATATATATATATATATATATATATATATATATATATATATATATATAGAGATAGATAGATAGATAGTAGATAGATAGATAGATAGATAGATAGATAGATAGATAGATAGATAGATAGATAGATAGATAGATATATATATATATATATATCAATATATATATTTCTTCATGGCCTGGTTAAACCCTTGGGTTTCACAGACAACCGGGAGGAAGAAGATGCATTATTATAATCCATCTGCGCAATCACAAAAAAAGTGCAGCACTAGATGTTACACAAATGGATGTTGCACAAATCTCATAAATATATGCTTCCAATTTTGCCAAATGTATGCACACTGTGCTTACTTGTAAGTATCGTTCGCCGCTTGCACTGTTCCTCAACCCCTCCTTGTTTCTTTCCCGTGAGTGTGTAAGGCGCCTCAAAGAAAAAATGGTTGATGTTGTGGTGCTTCTCAAAGTCCGTCTGCCTTTCTGCCAGCTCTTTGTCATCAAAGTATGGCTTGACAAATATGACCTGAATGTAGGCAAACTTTGGGTCCAGATCTTTCTGGTTTACCTGCAGGCAATAAAAGCAAGCTGAGATGTAAGTAAGAAGGAGGAAGTAAGTGAGATGGTAGTTTACTACAAAGCAATCTGTAAAAAGCTGATTTTTGCAAAGTGTAAATGTTTTTGGTTTAAATAGCTCGAGGAAAAAGAAAGTGTATATACAAGTTTTAATTTATGATGTTTAACAGTTCGGGATTGAAGAGGTTTCCCAAATGTTATAAACTTATCAAAATAATATGTGGGACGAGTCGAGGGCTGGAATCTAGAATTGCCTTCAACTGTTCTTTGTTTGTTCACAACATAAACAACTCTTTCCTGGACAGAGACCCACATGCACACTTTATGATCAGTGCACCACAATACAGGAACCTGCACAAAGACTGCTTACTTTGTTGGAATCTTGGATGATTTTGACGTTCTCTGCACCAAACTTTTCTCCGTAGAGGTTAATGAGGCGAAGGGAAATTTCAGACAGACCTGTGAGCTTTGGCTCTTTGTAGATGTATACTTTTCCGTCCTCCTCTTCAAAGAAGCCCTGAAAAAGAAAAAAACGAACCAGATCTATAAAACAATCGATGTTTTACAAAAGACTTTGTGCTAGATGTGACTATTGCTATATAACTGATCACTGTAAAAAGAGAAACTATGCAGTTGTTACCTTTAAAGGGGGATTTCAACCTTATCTGACACTTAAGATACTTTTGTTGGTGCAAACCAATTTAGTAAGGTTCAGTAAGTTCAAAATTAGCATGACAACAAGAACTGCACAATGTCTAGATTTTCAAGTTAACACATATTTTTGTGGGCAGTTTATCAATTATCAATTCACTTTAGAAGGGCCATAACCACCATAGACATTGATTATTCAGATAAGTTCAACCCCATTTTTGAATATTTGGCAGACATACTTTTTCATACATTTTTCATAAGATCAGAAAATAGACATCTTTCTCAAAAGTCAAACTTAAAGGTGGCTAAAATATACAAGACAACATCAATGGTTAGCACAGAAAGAAGTAAATTTAGGAAGTGGTCACAACAAATGAGACAAAAAACACTGCAAGAACAGACTTTTGGTATCTTATCTTTTGAACCCACCTGTCCATATAAGGCAACTCTATAGTGAGTCCCTAGCAGACGTCGGCCAGACTGCATTACTTCTATTATTTTAGCGTATGCTCGCTGCAGCGTGTCATACAACCGCCTCAGTTTCTACAGCAGAAAGAAAGAAAGAAATCATTTATCTGAGAGTGTGTGTGTATGCGTGGTTGTAATTTGTAGCTTGTAGTTGTGCATGCATGGATCTGTGCTGTATTTCCACACTGTAAATGCTCTGTGTGTCAACTTTTTTAAATTGCATGTAAACTTCTTTTTTACACATGATCTTTTTGGCCTTTTTGACACAATTAATGATAGGAGACAGTACAGACAGAAATGATGGGAGAACGAGACTGGGTGATGACAAAAACGGATAAGGAAATGTCCTCGAGAAGTAATCCTTTTATTCATAAAAAGTAACTGTAATCTGATTACATAAATAAAAATGTAAATAATGTTAATCAAACAAAACAAGTACTTTTTGCAATCTGTTTATGTAAATAGATTACATGTAATCCAATACTACCAACACTGGTCAGAGCACATATGCTAACCGCTAGGCCACAGCTCCGGCTTGGCTTTTGCCTGCGGTATATCTACTCAAAAATCTGCGACTAAATCACTAAGCACTTGCAAAAAATGAGCCTAAATATAAGTTATTGTCATTGTTTTCAGTGCAAAAATGCCTGCTTTCTATGAAAATTAGGCTAGTCCCACTTTATATTATGTTTTCAATGTTTATTGTGCACACCTCCCATTTTTTTCGTGGCAAACTTGTAAAATCGCCCCTCTGTGATGCTTTCTGCAACTCTTGTCATGTGGAACCAAATTAAAACCGCCACGAGGAGTCGTCTGTCTGAGGCAAAGATGCAAAATCTAATGACAATTGTCTCCCTTGATGCGTTTGATTACACTCAGGCAAGCACACAGTTTCAGTCAAGTTCTGAGTTTTGAGTTCTGTTCAGGGGCGTTTCTAGGACTTGAGGAGGTTTGTGGCTTAGCCCGGCCCCATTAAAGTGGGTGTGGCTTTAGGTGAAACCACATATATTTAAAATAAACACGCTCTACCTTAAATAAATGTAGAGTGCGCCTGTTTTTTTTTCTGCACTCTGGCACCTTACTTACAATGGAAGTACAGTGATTCCCACAGGAGTTTGTGAGAGTATGGGGGGTGGACCTCCGATCTTGTAGGGGGATTTGGGGAAGTTAAATACTTCCATCTGGTACACATTGAGAGCAAAATTAAGAGAATTGTGTTGTGCTCTTGTAAACAATTTTGTGCTCTTAAAGCTGCAGTAGGCAACTTTGAAATAACTTGAATTGTGAGAAACAGCGCCCCCAATGGGGAAGCCATATACATGATGCTCTTCACCCCCAGCCAGGGTTTAATTGACAGAGCCAAGGCCTGCCTAGCCAAAAGCGATTGGCTAAAATTAGCTGGATTGACACTACCCGACCCACAATTTTCACACAGAGCTAGAGTCTGTGGTGCTAACAAATCTCTCACAGGGCCTCATTTAACTTAGACACCATGTCTCTTCCTCATCTGGGGTTTGACATCTAAAGACTTTTGTTTCCTCATTCTGAAAAGCAGGGTAAAAACTAGGAATGTCAGTTTCAGGTTTTTATCATTTAATGTTACCACAGACTGCTAACGATAGCTAGCTAGTGAAGCCATAAGTAGTGTAATGTTATACCAATTAACACTAACGTTAATTTACGTTAATCATCATGATTGCAACTTCGGCAATAATATTATTTGTTTGCTCTTGTACACTGATGATGATAAATTGTGTGTGGAGTAGTGTATAAATGCAGTGGATACATTTAATGTTAGTTAACGTTAATTACCTCAAAGATTACCTCCTCAACCAAATAACATTAGACGGATCCAGGAATACTCAGTGCAAATATCTGCGAGTGTGTGAGCGTGTGAGTTTACAGCAGCGGGTGAGGAGCTGACTGGTGTGGGAGAGAAATAGAGTGCAAAACACAACCTTTTATTTGATGTTATTATGAGACTGAGAAGTGCAAAATTATTTTAGATGAGAAGTGTAAAAAAGTTTTTGGTTCATTATGAGAGCGTGGCGGGGCAAATGATGCTGTGGCGGGCAGCCAGAGTCTGGTCAATTAATGGGAAACACTAAAGTACATGTGTACCTCAAAAATAGCTAATTTCCTGATTGTTCATTAAACAGTAAAACAATTTATTTTGGTGTAACATTAGTTTACTCTTATATAGACATCTAGGTCAGTCAGTTGCTGATTACTAGCATAAGTGGACTAGCACACCCCATGCAGACCATTTATAACAGGGTTAAAAAAAAGTGCTACTATGAATGCAAACTTTAATACAGTGAAAAATATACTCTATTATGACCCTTTATGCATCTCAGAGCTAACGTGTGCTTCTAAATCACTTGCACCTTTATTAGCAACTGACACAAGTGCAGCTTTACAAGTAATACATTCTGCTTCGTGTCTCTGTTGTTCATCTGTTCTCTTCATAAATAAATAAATGCATAATCTTCTATACGCTCATCCTGTAAGATCATGATTAAAAATGTAAATGTGAACGAAAATAAAAGCTATTAAATGTCTTATTATCAATAAAATATGAAAATGGAAATGAAGGGTAATAGATTAAGGGAATTTTTCCGACCCTTTCCATAAAAATTACGGATGATGAGAAAGTCTAACACACGTATGTAAGGAATTTCAAGCATTACAAGTAAACACGCTACTAAGACAGACAGAAAACATGGACAAGTTCTTGAAAAGGAAGAATATTGACGATGGTTAGCCTTTGTGGGATAGTGGCGTGCCGTACAATTTTTTTAGTCGTAAAAAGTGTGCTGTGGCAGAAAAAAGTTTGGGAAACACTTACTTAGAGGGCATGGGGCATTCCAAATTGGCGAGAAAAAATGCATAAAATACAATGTTTTTCTGCAAAATCGAGAAGAGGCGCATAATTAATAAGCCTCGTTTGGGCAGTGGGGTGGAACGAGGCACACCTAATGTGTGTTGGCCTCGTTAACGCTGCCAAATAAATGTAGAGTGCGCCTCTTCTCAGGGAGTCGGCTTCTATTCTCCATGTAGGCACACACTGGCGTCCTCACAGATCCAGGAGCAGAGCGGGGAGGGTTCTGGCTGAAATAGATGCGTGCAGGACGCGCACCCCCAGACACCCAGTGCGACTTTGATGTCACAAGGGGGGATTGAAGATGCTGGACCGCTTTCCCCTCACATATACAAAGGCACTGGGGAGACAGACCGCCGAGGAAACCGCCGCCCCATGCACCATGGACAAATGAGGGGAGCACGTGCGACTCATGAAGTAGGTCTGACCTTTAAATGGATATTTTTGTGGGAATGTTAATAACCATCATGTCGTTTGTGTATATGTTTCATCTATTTAGCCAGGCATCCGTCAAATCACAATTAGGCTGCTTTAGTTAGGTCTGCCGGAACCAGAAACATTTATTATAATCTATAACTCTGCAAAAAACGTAATGGCATATACGCTAATATTATTCAATTTGTTTTCCTGGCTCAACCTCAGGATTCCAGAGCCGGCCAGATCAACTCCGTTCCTGCTTGGTGTTGGACTCCACTGCAATGTGTCTTTGAGTGATTACTAAATACAGCCGGTGCCTTAACACTTAGTTTACTAATTTTAAAGCATGAATTGCACTATACATAAGTAATATTGGCATTATATTCATGATATTAGCCAGAGGGGAACTGGCCCCCACAGTGAGTCTAGTTTTGGGAGTATGGATTTTTGTGTTCCTTGCCACAGTCACTTTCGCCTTGCTCAATGGGGTTCTAAATACAATTATTATTTATTTTTAAATAATTATTTTTAAAAACCTAGTTTCATAGAATAAACATAACTATAAATATATTTTTCCAAACTGAGTTTTAAGTGCCGCTTTCTACATTTCACTGCAGTTTCACTAGAGGCGCTACAACAGCTGTGCGTTTTAATCACTTTCACACTAGTCACAAGTTCAACGGCTGATTATGACTTAATAAACTCTTATATTTCACACTAATACTCACACACTGCTAAGTTATGATATCAAAACACTTTTTGTTTTGAAAACTGATATAAAAAATTATTAATTTTACAGTCTTGTTTTACAGATTAACCTACATATACACTCTTATTCCAATGTGATTTGCTTCCACGGTAGCTCATCTGATCGAGTGATGGACTTCTGAAGCTATTTGAGCCCAGCCAAGTATGCATGCTGACACATGATACGAAAGACTAATAGAAGCAACACTAAATGATTTGGTTACTTCGGAAAATGTGCTTTTTACATCAAATTTGTTTTCAGGACACTTACAGTTAGGTTAAGGCCAAACTGGGATCTCAGCCTTTAACTCTAATGTTTTTTGGGCCAGAACAATGGGGAACGGCATTCTCGCACCTTAAATTCAGGAATATATATATATATATATACACTCACCTAAAGTATTATTAGGAACACCTGTTCAATTTCTCATTAATGCAATTATCTAATCAACCAATCACATGGCAGTTGCTTCAATGCATTTAGGGGTGTAGTCCTGGTCAAGACAATCTCCTGAACTCCAAACTGAATGTCAGAATGGGAAAGATAGGTGATTTAAGCAATTTTGAGCGTGGCATGGTTGTTGGTGCCAGACGGGCCGGTCTGAGTATTTCACAATCTGCTCAGTTACTGGGATTTTCACGCACAACCATTTCTAGGGTTTACAAAGAATGGTGTGAAAAGGAAAAACATCCAGTATGCGGCAGTCCTGTGGGAGAAAATGCCTTGTTGATGCTAGAGGTCAGAGGAGAATGGGCCGACTGATTCAAGCTGATAGAAGAGCAACTTTGCCTGAAATAACCACTCGTTACAACCGAGGTATGCAGCAAAGCATTTGTGAAGCCACAACACGCACAACCTTGAGGTGGATGGGCTACAACAGCAGAAGACCCCACCGGGTACCACTCATCTCCACTACAAATAGGAAAAAGAGGCTACAATTTGCAAGAGCTCACCAAAATTGGACAGTTCAAGACTGGAAAAATGTTGCCTGGTCTGATGAGTCTCGATTTCTGTTGAGACATTCAGATGGTAGAGTCAGAATTTGGCGTAAACAGAATGAGAACATGGATCCATCATGACTTGTTACCACTGTGCAGGCTGGTGGTGGTGTAATGGTGTGAGGGATGTTTGCTTGACACACTTTAGGCCCCTTAGTGTCAATTGGGCATCGTTTAAATGCCACGGCCTACCTGAGCATTGTTTCTGACCATGTCCATCCCTTTATGGCCACCATGTACCCATCCTCTGATGGCTACTTCCAGCAGGATAATGCACCATGTCACAAAGCTCGAATCATTTCAAATTGGTTTCTTGAACATGACAATGAGTTCACTGTACTAAAATGGCCCCCACAGTCACCAGATCTCAACCCAATAGAGCATCTTTGGGATGTGGTGGAACGGGAGCTTCATGCCCTGGATTTGCATCCCACAAATCTACATCAACTGCAAGATGCTATCCTATCAATATGGGCCAACATTTCTAAAGAATGCTTTCAGCACCTTGTTGAATCAATGCCACGTAGAATTAAGGCAGTTCTGAAGGCAAAAGGGGGTCAAACACAGTATTAGTATGGTGTTCCTAATAATCCTTTAGGTGAGTGTATATATATATATACACACTGCCATTCAGAAGTTTGGAGTCACTTGCCTGAAATGTTTCTCATGATCTTAAAAATCTTTTGATCTGAAGGTGTATGCTTGAATGTTTGAAATTAGTTTTGTAGACAAAAATATAATTGTGCCAACATGTTAATTTAATTACAAAACAAAAATTGATGACTTGGACCAAATAATTAAGAAAAGCAGCCAATAAGTGCCAAACATAGATGGGAACTCCTTCAATACTTTTTAAAAATCCTCCCAGGGTGATTCCTCAAGAAGTTGGTTGAGAAAATGTCAAGAGTACATGTCTGCAAAATCTAGGCAAAGTGTGGCCACTTTGAAGATGCTAAACACAGATATAACACAGTTTTCATAAATGTAAAAAGATTTTTTGTCACAAAACAATTCCCATATTTCTATTTCTATTATTCCATAGATGTGATGACTTTACTCTTATTCTAAAATGGGGAAAACAATATATATAAAAAATAAAATAAAATAAAGAATGAGTAAGTGACCCTAAACATTTGAATGGTAGTGTATATATAGACAGATACATATACTTTCAGATACATATATATACATATATGGCTTTTCTTTGCAATTCTTCTCA
Organism: Xyrauchen texanus; assembly: GCF_025860055.1. NCBI lineage: Eukaryota > Metazoa > Chordata > Actinopteri > Cypriniformes > Catostomidae > Xyrauchen > Xyrauchen texanus. Next base: position 16,922,107 of record NC_068276.1, read on the forward strand.
GAAGTCCTGCCCCCCTGAGTCTTCTCCTCACTGTTGAAACTGGTGTTGAGCGGGTAGAATTCAATGAAGCTGTCAGCTGAGGACATGTGAGGTGTCTATTTCTCAAACTAGAGACTCTGATGTACATATCCTCTTGTTTAGTTGTACATCTGGTCTTCCACATCTCTTTCTGTCCTTGTTAGAGACAGTTGTCCTTTGACTCTGAAGACTGTAGTGTACACCTTTGTATGAAATCTTCAGTTTTTGTCAATTTCAAGCATTGGATAGCCTTCATTCCTCAAAACAACTATTGACTGAAGAGTTTCTAGAGAAAGCGGTTTGTTTTTTGCCATTTGTTACCTAATATTGACCGTAAGACATGCCAGTCTATTGCATACAGTGGCAACTCAAAAACAAACACAAATATGATGATAAGCTTCATTTTACGAACCAAATATCTTTCAGCTGTGTTTGATATAATGGCAAGTGATTTTCTAGTACCAAATTGGCAATTTAGCATGATTACTCGAGGATAAGGTGTTGGAGTGATGCTGCTGGAAATGGGGCTGTTTTTTACATCAGCAATGTCCTGACTATACTTTGTGATCAGTTGAATGCCACTTTGGTGAATAAAAGTACCAATTTCCTTCTAAAACAGCAAAATCTGTACATTATTGCAAACTTTTGACCGCCAATTATATGATATTTACAGTATAGATTGGTTATTTGCCTCTCAATCCATTCCACTTCACTATATGCTCCAAATACATTACGATAAGCATTGCGCTTCTTTCTAGTTAGCTGAGGAATAAGTGACACATTCAACTAGAGCAGCACTGTTTTCTGTTCCCCCGCACACAGCTGCCTCCAATCCAGGAAAATCACAAAATACAAGGCAACCAAATGCGTTTCCCAGTTTCCGATACCTAGACATCCACTAATATGCAAATGCAATTTGCTTGGTTGAATTTGTTTTATAATTGTTTTACTTGTATGTTCTTACTTGCAGGTTTAAACCAGGGACCTCTATCATCAAAAGCAAGGGGCTTGCTATTACACCTCATGACGGTGTTTTTTCTGTATTTATCTGTATGTGTGCACTACTCATTTTGGAGTGATCATCATTTTGTGTTCTTATTTCTTTGTTGCTTAGGAAATAAATGTATAATACAAATCACAAAAGGGTTTTATCCTAGGGTATTATACTGTACTAGAATTACCACCAGATATTAGGGTTTCAACAACCATGTTTTTAACCACAACTATAGAAACAAAGGTTACCAGGAAGCTACCATCTTTTAATTCTTCTAGCATGTCTGTTGGAGCTTTATAAGTGGCAACTGCTTTAAACAGAGGCCAGACTGCGGTGTTGGCACAATGGGAAGGTTTCCATAAAGAAGAGATCTGTCATGTCTTTTTTTCTTTGTGAATTGTTTTCTAAACATTGAGTGATGTAGTTATGGTTACAGAGGGAAGGGGAATATTTCTGTGTATCATTTGACACTACTGGAAACTGGACATTCATAATATTTTCAATGTTAGCTAAGATAGAGAGTAAAATAACATGTCTTCACTGTCCACACAACTATAGACATGGTTTGGGATTCCTGTACCATAAAGAATAAAAGAACATGAGAATTTAAAACTCTCAGAGGAACAAGTGTAAATAAAAGACATAGGAAATTATTATTGCTCAGAAGCGACGACTCCATTGCTTTGGAGACTGAGGAATGCTCATTACTTACAAACTAAATTGCATCTGATGCATCTCAGTTATGTTTCATTGAAGTATCACCTTTGCTTCTGATGTTTCTCATAGCATACCTCAGGTAAATTGGTCTTGGAAAAATGTCATGAGATATATGAAAGTATTGAAATCTGACTTTTGATTGGAGACTGAGGAGCAAGAGACTTAAGCTAACGTCTCTCCATTGCTCTCTATTTAATCTCATTGCTGTGTCAGAGAAATGATTGACATTAAACACATCTGATTTGTGCACTCTTTAGGAGATTATACAATGTTTTCTGTGATGAGAGTGATACTCCATTTAACCTTATTGCGCACATGTGATTTCTAAGAATTTCGTTTGTAAGTAAGGAGTTTCTGTCTAGTGAAAAACCATGAGTGCCTCAGGTGCCTCAAAGCACTCTAGACAAGTAACCAACAACCATTTCTAAGAAGTTAAAACTTCTAAAAATCCTTAAAATGAATGATTACAGGAACTATGCTCTTTTGTGACAGCATTGTGAAACATTAAGAGTTGGGCAACCCCCACTTCCACAAAATGAGCACATTTCTTAAATCAGCTCTGAAACCCACCGAGAGCGAACCATATTATATATGAGGAGGTTACCCCATGTGACTCTACCCTCCTTACCAAACGGCCAATTTGGTTGCTTAGGAGACCTGGCTGGAGTCTCTTTAAAAGTGGATTTATAGTAAAAGAAAATGACTTCAAAATAGACCTGTTTTACACTCACACCTATCATATCACTTATGAAGACATGGATTTTACCACTTGAGTCATATGGATTACTTTATGCTGCCTTTATGTAAACCAACAGAGCTGAAATATTCTTCTAAAAATCTTCATTAGTGTTCTGCAGAATAAAGAATGTCATATACATCTGGGATGGCATGGGGGTTAGTAAATGATGAGAGGATTTTCACTTTCCACAAAGGCACTTGCAATCTTTACAGAAATCTTTTTTTTCTTACCTCGAACTCATGTCGTTTCTCATAAACGGGAATGATGAGTCTGGCGATGTGTGTTATGAGCTCAAACCTTTCAGCTTTCCACAGACTCTCAACACACACCTCCAACTGTTCCACGAGGATATCCTGTCATACAAATATTACATTTGACATTTTCATCAAACATGTGCACAACATTGTTCTCTATTTGAGTGTGCTACGTCTTAACCAATTTTCGTGAGAGCGCTAATTCTGAGTACAATTCAGCGCAAAGAGCAAGTGGCTGTGGATGAGAGTGTTTGGGCTATCTGTGTGAGTATACGCACACACTGTGGGTGTATTGTATGGTAATGAAGTGGTGCAAAGTTCAATTTGCTATTTTCCTGAGAAATGTTTCAAAAGCAGGTCTATTTCAGCACAAAGTCTAAATTCAGTTCCTACTTTTACAGTTTGCAGATTCCCCCAGCAGGTGTTAATAAAGGTCATATCCAAACGAAAATATTGTGGAACATCAAATTATGTCCCTGACGATCAGAGTTGTAGCTATCTCATAAATATATTTTTTTAGATAGGTGTTTATCTATCTTTAGGTAATTGTTTATTTTTCAATTATTATTATGATTATATTTACAGTTGTATTTATGATCTAATTTGGATTGCTATTTTTCCACCCGTTGTCTTAGGGTGATTTTTAAGTCAGTGAAAAAGGTGCCTGTGAAAAATGTTGGAGAGGATAAAATGTTTGGATTGGGTACATTATAATTTTTTTTAAGCATTTTGTTCATTTGATAATATTTTTGTTTCTTTTGAAAGGTATAAATTAATAAATTAATTTAATTGTTAAAATTCATGCCGATGCAATCACTGTTAATACAAGAAATGATTTGTGTGTCAGTATACAAAAATGTTAATACATGAATTCCCTATAATTTAATGGAGCATACATCCAAATCCTGACGAGAATCTCATTTTCTAAGGATATAAAAGTAGCATGTCTCTGTCACAAAAATATGCCAGGCATTCAACAAGCATGCAGTTATTGCACAAAATAACATAAGTCCATACAGTATTTCTATTCTTCTAATTCATTACATAGAGATCATTTACACTACCAAAATCTTATGAATGTGCTGTCTTTTTTTATATCGCTGGTGCTTGAGGGAATTAACTATATAATAGGACGCAGATGGTGCAATAACCAAAGAAGAACCTCAGAAATAAATTACACTTGGCCCAGCTCATTAACGTGTTGCACTATTTTTCCAAACCCACTTGCGGCAAGACTTAGCACATGCTTGAACGAAAATATCATAACCTCATGGCCATGCCCATTGACTTTGCACTTAAGGCATTGCGCGGCACTTAACGCTGGCGCTCTGAAAATAGGGCCCATTGTCTTTTATGAGATTCATAATCATGCTAGCGAAAATCCGGGTAAAAATGGTTTGTGCTATCAGTCTAATTTCAATATTGATAAATTTCCCCTGTGTGTATTTACCTCTGTGTAGTACACATCTTGCATCCCGACATCTTCTTTCATGGCTGCCTCTTCATCAATGTTCAGGGTGATTCTCTTAAATGCTGCTAGTCCACTTGGGAACAGCTCTGAAACAATATCATAGCAGAATAATACCACAACAAACACAATAGAAACCCTTAAGTCTACAACACGTAATAATCAAAATGATATAAGTGGTTATGATACATGGTGTTATGGTAGTTAAAGGCTGAAGGAGCATCACACAGCTATTTTGTTTTTAAGGAGCACCAATGGCAGTGGTTTACTTGGTGACTTAGATAAGACATGTGAGATATGTGAGTCTAATGGTTAAGTTTTGGGCTGTAACTAATCTTTCTAAAAGGAACAGTTCACCCAAAAATGAAAATGTTTCATCATTTACTCAAACTCATACCAGATGTTTGTGACTTTCTTTCTTCAGCAAAACACAAATTAAGATATTTAGAAGAAAATTTGAGCTCTGTAGGTCCATACAAATCAAGTGAATGGTGACCAGAACTTTGACACTACAAAAATCACACAGCATAAAAGTGATCCATAAGTCTCCATTAGTTTAATCCATGTCTTCAGAAGTGATATGATGGGGGTGGGTGAGAAACAGATCAATATTTAAGTAAATTTTTACCTTAAATTCTCCTCCCTGCTCAGTCAATCTCCACTTTAACATTCTTCTTCTTCTACGGAGCAGGAAGAAGAATTTCAAGCAGAAATTGACTTAAATATTGATCTGTTTCTCATCCACACCTGTCATATCACTTCAGAAGATATTAATTAAAACGCTGGAGACGTATGGATTACTTTCATGATGCCTTTGTGATTTTTGGAGTGTAAACATTTTTGGCACCCATTCACTTGCACTGTATGAACCTACAGAGCTAAAATATTATTGTAAAATGTTAATTTGTGTTCTGGTGAAGAAAGAAAGTCATACACATCTGGGATGGCATGAGGGTGCGTAAATGATGAGAGAATTTTCAAATTTGGCTGAATTATACCTTTAAGCATCACTTCCAAATAAAAACAATGAATGAAATGCAGTATTATAAATGCCTCATATGAAAATAGTAATAAAATGAAACTGCATCACTGTTGCCATTCCACATAGGAACCATATTACAGTATGGTTACAGTATATGGACCATAAAATGAAACCATACAGCAGTACTTTCTAATGAGCCAAAAAATGTAATTGCTGAAAAATCTGTCCAATTTGACACAAACTTAAACATTTCTAAAATGTTGTTTTTAAGTTTGGTAAAGTGTGCTCTGCTAGTGCATGTTCATTTAAATGAAACATACAAGAGTTAATGATCAACAACAGCTCAACAACTTAGGACATTTTGTTTGAGTTTGCATTGCATTTGCATGCACAACGACACTGGAAATTTGAACAAGTACAGTGAAGTGTTTGTCCCAAGCAGGTGCCTTATTTACATGTGATAAATGAGGGAAATTACGTGAGAATGTATTGTTTATCGGTTTGCCTGTTTACATATGAAAATGAAGAGAATGAATGCTGTTCTTGCCATTGAATTGAGAGTAGACACACATTTTCATTTTCATTTTAGCATTACAGTGTAAAATATAATTATATCCCAGAGGCTCATTTGAACCTTTTAGTGAACAGAAATCTAACAAAAGAATCAAAATTTGTTAACTTACTTTTCCTGTGCAAGTACTCTGCCACTAATGCAGCAACGTGAACATTACACATAGCAGCCTGTGGAAATATAAGGGCAAAGAAATACCAGAGAAAATAAGGCTCAAACCACTAATATAATGAATGCTGTTGGGTGGCAAGTTGTCAAATTCAAAGACACACATCAAAACAAACATCTAATACATAATGAACCACATGTAGCTCATCAATGAAACAGCTTTTCTTGTTTTCCAAACCAGTAAAGGATCAAAAAGCAAGGAAAAGGAAATGTCCATTATAAAGTTTCGGTTTAGACGGTGCTGATATATAATCCCACCCTGTCTTGTAAGCATTCCATGCACAGAATGGAAATACTGGAGAACGCCTTTCAGGAAATGACCTTTGCTCTGATTCAGCTCCTTATTTGTTTCCATTATGAGGGGTTTAAACTGTATGGAGGGATTTTCCAAGATTGTAATCCGATGGCTTATTTCAATACTGTATGCAGAAGGCTACAAAATAAATTAAACCAACCTCTTAACTAATTAATGGTCAAGTAAACAGTAAAGGTAAACCAGCATAAAAATTGTCCGATGATCTATGTTTGACCAGAATTCAGTCATGCATGAGAGAGAGTTATAGGTGCTATTAAGAAGACAGTTTAAAGGATTATTTGAACACTAACACCAGGTGATTTCCAAGGGGCAGAGCATGTCATTAAATATCGCCCTGAATATAAATCATTTACGAGTTGCAGTTTTTTAACAATTTTTATTTTAATTGTTTAGAATTGCCCGAATCTGCTGCCCAATACAAACAGAAAGAGAGAGAGAGATAAAAATAATCTGACTCAGATTTATCTAGTCCATCTGCAGGAAACATTTATCAAGAACAGATGATGTTTTTGGCATGTTGCCCCATAGATTACGAGATTATGAGTCTTGCAAAATATATTGTGCCCTTATAATGCACCCTAGAATGCCTGAAAATGGTCATTTCAAATTTAGTTTTTTGAATGAATAATAGATCATTTGCAAACTTTACTAGTACAAATAAATATAATTGTAAATCTGCAATTGAAATTGTTAACATTTTGCTTCCGTAGAGTTCCATTCTATCTTTAAATGTAAAAAGAAAAAACATTATTAAGAAGGACTTTTAATCATTGTAGTGGTTGTCATTGTAGTGTGGGTCACTACATTAGAGAAATATTGTCAGTAAAGACACCAACAGAGAGAAGAGGGGAGACAGATTAAGGGGAGTAAACCAGCTTCACTCATTCCCTAATTTAAACAGGAGAGAGAAAAATATACTTATGCAATAGCCGCTATATATCCCACTCAAAGATTTAACTACATTGGTTAGAATGGGTATCTAAGATATGGTCAGTTGACTTTTTTATCCAAAGCGACTTACAAATGAGGAGCATAGCAAGGAATTTGTCAAACAAATGTCAACAGCATCTGCAGTATTGCACTGCCAAGTTCTTAGAGTAGCTGGAACAGTATATAAACTAGTACAGATTAAAAATAATTTGTTTTCTTAAAAAACGAAAATACTATTCTAGTACATGCGATTAGTGTGGATTGGTTATGTGCTCACGAAACAGATGCATTTTCAGTTGGTTCTTGGTTGTTGAGATGAACTCATAATTGTCATTATTTGAGATCTTCGTCTCTCTGATCGAAACGTTGCTGTTGTTGTTTTTTTTTTTATCAATAAAAGGGAAGAGTAAAACAGTGTGCGGATATTCCTCATTTTATTTTCAAACCTTTTACTTTTATCTAGCACCTGTTGGAGAAATTTTGGATGTGCGTACTCTCTTTTTTCTATGATAAACATTTGAAAACAAATTATAAGCATGTTCTCTGAAAATTCCCATTAAGCACCCCCACACACTCATTCAGCCTCAAAGTGGAAAAGTCATGCTTATTTCTGCTATGCACAAATTGGGAATGTGAACAAAGACATACACATATATGGATTCTCTTTGCTGCACCTCAAGTAATGAAATAATGCAGCCTTGTATACTGTTAAAGTTTAGAAACCAGCATATTCCACATTAGTATATAAATGATTTCAAAATAATACTTTTGAGATGTACCTCAGAAAAGTCTCCATTCTTGCTGTGTGCTCGAGCCATGCTGTCCAGCCAGGTGCGTCTGAGCTCTGGAGTGCTGGCGTACGACTGGGCGAGACTGTACTGAAGGTCCAGCAGCATTTCAGGGTCTTTTTCGTGCTCTCGCATCTGAGCAGTGGCCATGAGAACGGTGCGAATCCTCATCGTGAGGCCCTTCACTTCGGAGGGAAATGTTGTGGTCTGGGGAGACATAGATAAAAGTGCACAAACACATACTATAGATGTAGACAAATGATGGAAAACAGTCTGGTCAGTCACTCATTTGCAAAAACATATTCAATTATGTGAACATGCAAGCATGTATTGCCATTTCAATATGTAGTCAAATGCGCTGGAATGGCTCACGACTCCAGTGAGTTCAATGTTTTATACATGGCATCATCTTCTATAGCTTGAAAAGACCAGCTTAACCATTATGCAATTCACATGCTGGTCTAGGCTGGTTGGGTGCTGGTCAAGCTGGTGAAGACTTCATTTAACTGTGTGTGGCAGGGTGGAGGGCGGGGTGGGGCCGGGTCGTGATCATACACACCCGGTCCCGTATTAGGCTAATCAAGCCTCCGAGGTATAAAGGTTGACTGCAGGGTGTCGTGCGGGAGAGAGAGATTGTTTACGGACATGTCCGTCATGTGTGTGTTTATGTGGTCTTTTGAGTTTATCATTAAAACTATTATTTACATTGAAAAGGCCAGAGTTTTCCAAGCAATATTATCTTTACTAAGAGAGTGGCAAGGATATTAAAGGCAAGCAATTTTGGGAACCTGTTCATTATTTTAAGTGTTGATGAATAAAGGATTCATGGCTTCATTTATGATGTTCATGTATAAGCTCATAAATCACTGCAGACCCCTGCTTGCATATCATTTACTGCACCTTCATGGCTTTGTCACTGTTGGCAAAGTTGTTGATGATGGACAGTGACTCCTGGAAACGTGAGCTGCCTGTTAGAGCCACATCAGCTATAAGCTGGCTCACAGCGATGATGATCTAGAGGGGAAACAGAGACACAATGTTAATGCAACATTCCAGAAAAACATTCTTACAGAACTCTGTAGGTATTCAAAAAAACAAGTGCAGTTTGCATTCAGATCTAAATAGCTTTTGTAGAATATTTGTATAACGTTGAATGGTAAACTGAGTCTCCTGTTTTGACATTAGAGAAAATATATGGTCCCCTTCACAGAGGTTTCCTGTCCACTTCTTAAAAACAACAGACAGGGGTCACAGAACAAAATAATAAATAATAGTGACATGTATGAAATATATTAGCCATGCCTTGGTAGTTGCTCTGCAGACAACACAGCTTTTCTCGGCTTCTGGCATCAAAACCCCAAAAGACTTTGAGAATTTGTTTTTTACAGAGGTGGCAGAAGCCACAACAGTATAGAAGTGGGTATAAACCCAGATGATATGGTTGCTCTTCAGACAACTCAGCTTTTTTTTATCTCTGATAATAAAGTCTATCTTCTGGCATCAAAACCCCAAGACTTTGAGAGTGATTTTTCACAGAGGCGGCAGAAGCCACAACACTTTCAATGTCATACCAAGAGACTTTGGTAGTTATTCCTTGAAACATATGTGAGATGGTGGTATTTAGTTCAAAATAGTGAATGTGGTTTGACCAGTCTCACTGGCACCATGAAGAGGTTTCAAAAAGGCCATGTAGACTGTTCCACATTCTCAAGCGCATTGAGCAAACCTCTTATGTCACTTTTGATAAGTGCATTTTACATTTATTTACATTTATGCATTTGGCAGACGCTTTTATCCAAAGCGACTTACAGTGCAATTATTACAGGGACAATCCCCCCGGAACAACCTGGAGTTAAGTGCCTTGCTCAAGGGCACAATGGTGGTGGCTGTGGGGTTCGAACCAACGATCTTTTGATTAACAGCCCTGTGCTTTAGCCACTACGCCACCACCACTCTGCATATTCAAAGACATTCAGATACAGCATACTTCTGTCTGAATTTATATTTTCAACTACTGAGAAATGTTAAATGCACACAATTTTGTGATACATTAGAAGAATTTTTGGGATTCCAAATCAACACACACACACACAATATCAACTATGCTGTCTGAATACTAAGAATCCTGTAACAGCAGCACGCAATTTGGAGCTCAACAACATTAAATACTAGTTACAGTACCACCCTTACAAATTTATGTGGTCAATAGAAGTTTTAACCACCACGCAAACCATGCATTTGCTTGGGGCCCCGGACGTCAAGGGGCTCCCACCTCGGTAGGAAAGCTACACAAACAAATGCTTGAGGTGTGACATGATGTTCTGGTACAAGCGCAAATACGCTGTTGTCAGCGCTCTTAGAGCGCTTCATGTTAGAAGCAAGGTTGGGACAGGTGATATGAAAAATGATTTAAAATACATTTTATGTAATTTTATAAGCAAACATTTTCAAAATTGGGCCCCAGCTTGGTTGGATGCTTGGGGCCTCAGAAATCGTAAACCCGCCCCTGTATGTGGGGACTCCAGTCATATTTAAATCAAAAAAGTGATTGGTCATCAGCTTCACATTAAATGTTTAAAGGGATAGTTCACCTAAAAATGAAAATTCTCTCATCATTTACTCACCCCCATGCCATCCCAGATGTGTATGACTTTCTTCTGCAGAAAACATACAAAGATTTTATAAGAACATTTCAGCTCTGTACTTCCTCACAATGCAAGTGAATGGAGATCAGACCTTTGTAGCTCAAGAATCACAAATGAAACAGAAAAGTAATCAAAGGACTCCAGTGTTTAAATCCATATCTTCAGAAGCAATGAAATAGGTGTGGGTGAGAAACAATATTTTCCACATAGGACACTTAGTTTAGACATACAGCAGTTCATAAGTCCTTTTTTACTCTAAATCTCCACTTTAACTTTTACTTTCAGATGTGAAAGTAAAACTAAACAGGCACAGCATGTGACTTTCAGATGTAAAAGCAAACGTGGAGATTTAGAGTAAAAAAAGCACTTAAATATTGATCTGTTTCACTCCCACACCTATTACAGTATATCGCTTCTGAAGATTTAGATTAAAACACTGTTTTATGTCTTATGAATTACTTCTTTGTTTCCTTTATGTGATTTTTGGAGCTACAAAGTTCTGGTCACCATTCACTTGCATTGTATGAACCTACAAAGCTGAGATATTCTTCTAAAACATTTAGTTTGTGTTCAGCAGATGAAAGAAGTACACATGTGGGATGGCATTAGGGTAAATTATGATAATTTTTATTTTTGGGAGAACTATCCCTTTAAGAAACTAGAATAATATCAGAAACATGCACACACACATTTACATCAATACAGATCACACATTACATTTAATATAAAATAATATAAAATAATATAATATATAGGGCATTGATACAGAGTTCCATTTTGAGTCCGATTCACAATCTGTTGATTTGATTCAATTACAATTCGATCATGTCCACTTTACTACATATGAAGTACATTCTCTTATTATACTGTGGACTTTCTAACTAGGCTATTCCAACATTTCCCAGTTGCTCAATATCAATGCTGACCTCATTCCTACGGACCTTTGGGATTTTTGGGAATACTAACATTTGTTTTAGTCATTCAAGTTGCAAAATCCCATTTGACTGTTGACAAATGGTGCTGAATGTATATGACAGGCCTATGTTGATAACAGAATTGATAGTCTCTGAGAGCCAAATGCAGAATATCAGGCATCATTTCAAGGAATATTACAGGTTCAACACAAGTTCAGCTCTAATAATATGCTGTATTATGCATGCAACATGCATAATTTTGACTTGTCTCTAATAGCTGATTTGTCTCTTATAGCTATTATTGCCTCAGTTTGTAAAAACATTTTTTTTTATTGTAATGCACTTTGCATAGAAGTCTAAGGGGCAAGGCATTGCAGCTCATTCAACTGACATTTTGTGCTTAAGTGCATAAACAAATACAAGCTCTACATTTTGGCACTTAACCCCTTCAGAATGCCTTTACCCATAGGTTTTCATTGTAAGTGCATAGATTGTAAACATGATTTGGTTTGTTTTTACAAACTGAGGGACGAGTCAAGATGATTTTCTGTGGTAATAAACAGTGTGCCACTGATTTTGTCAGGAGAGCTTAACTTTGCTTGAACCCCAACCAGTACTTTGAAGTCTATTTTCATACATACCACCTGCTGATTATTGCTAGATTATTTAGGAACAGCACAACATGACTGCTGACTGCTAATGTTTTGCATTTGAGCAATGCGTTGAACGTGTTTAAAGCTACCTTTGGTCTCTGACTCATCTGTGTGTGTGTGTGTGTGTGTGTGTGTGTGTGTGTGTGTGTGTGTGTCTCAAATGTTCTGTATCAAAGGGATCCACCATTGTTTATACAAATGGATCTTAGGGCAGAGATGGAAACTCAAGTCTGACTTCAAATTAGAACAACACAAGCCTTTACGTCTACAAAGATACTTATTTTGACTCTATTTAGATACAAGCGAGCTCTGTGTTGTTTTTGCCAGTGAAACCGTGTGGTCCTTTGCTCACATTTTTGAGGAAATCCCTACAGAAATGATACATTTTTTTACAAAAAGGATTTGAGAATTGACTTAGACTTGGCCTAAAAATACTTTTAGACTTGGTCTTGTGTCAGAGGCTTGTGAACATGTCTGTCTTATGAATCACAAGGTCCAAACCTGCAACACTTCTGATATCAGGCCAGATCTTTAACAATTAGGCAACAGCAGTCCTCACATCTAGGCTACACAACTCCACGGTCCGTAACCACAAGTCTAATTCAAATGTGGCTTCCTTACAGGAAACTGTGGTGCAAGACTGTGAAAGCAGGAAACCCTACAGTCAGGCAATAATGGGCCAATATATGTGCTTATCCAAAGACAGGATATTTCAGAGATCTGATTTCATGCAGATTTGTAAAGAGACAATAAGGGCAGCCAGTTATTCTCAAGCATAATACAAATAACAAGTGGGCCAGTAAGAACAGACTTGTCATATTTAAGGATTTTCCACGGTGGTCGACTAATCGACTAGTCATCCAACAACTGATTAGTCGCTTAGTGGGATTGACTGCTAACATTAATATTTTTAGTGGTGATGGTTTCAATGGGAGATGCAATTCTCAAACTAACTGAGAGACGCTACTTCTAGGAGAGTGTTTTTATGTGATCATAACTTGCTGTGCTTAAAATTCAGCACAGTAAAACCATCTGCAAGAAGTTTTTTCTCTTAAATGCGTTAAGTTTAGTCCATTTATGTACCGCTGCTGTTTCAGCCATCAAAGCATCGCATAAACAATACAGTAAGACGATCACTGTCGGATATTATACCCTCTGGTGTAAATGGAAGCGCAGCGTAGTTGTAGCGGGAAGACTAGCAGCTGTACATCATCACATCATTAGCTGGGTAATTCCTAGCCAATCCCATGTGAGCCATTGCTTTATAAGTCTGCTCACAATCTATCACATTGCTGTTTCAGTGTGCTAACACAGCAACCTCCACCACCCCACCACCAACAGTTGAGCTCCTCACCCCTGCCTCCTATCTCCGGCAGGACATGACGGTTCCGGGTACAACTCTTCGGACCGCCGGACAGGGCCAACGCCAAAGAGAGAGACATTACTTGTTTTACAATTATCAAATAAATGGCATCTTAAACTTCACTCAAGCAGGCGTGTCTTCCCGATAGAAGTAATTTTCCCATATTTGCGAGGTGCTTTTACAGTCTATTGCTGATTCTTTCTGACACTGCTTGAATAAATAGTTGCAGTAAATATGGTTTAAACTGCTTGATGTCTGAACTACAGTAGCTGTGTACCCGCATCATTATCTTGTAGCTCTGTACTTTTGAATGCACAGAGAAGATCGCCCTGAACCACTCTGGTTACATTGAAGCGCATCATTCTGCATTCAGGATGTGCATAAACGGCTTTGTGCTGCTCTACTTTACAGCCTTTGCTATTTCTTACCTGTTTTACTTTCATAGTTTTGCAGTGATACGTTATAGTTATTTAGCCTGTATTTTCTGTTGAACATCTGTTAGTTACATGTACAAGTGCTGCGCTTAGCCCTCCATATATTCCTCCAAAACATGCCTGATCGGGGTCACGTAAACATAATGGAGCTTATTTATAGCCTACATAATTATCCTTTACACAGACTAGTCGATTAGTTGTTCAAACAAGCAACCAATTAGGCGACTATGAAAATTGGAAAATTGAAAATTGGAAAATTGGTATTTCCAAGTATAATACTATAATTGGCATTATAGTATTATACTTGGAAAATGAACAATCAAAGAAAACAGGACCAGACTAGTGAGTGGAAAGATACGTCCCCCTTCGGTTGGAGGCATTTGTATAAATGCTGAAACCTGAGATGACATGGAAGAGTATAGTCATTAAGCAGTATATAGAGCTGGGAATAAGGTTCCTTTTTTAATTAACCGTCAATGGTTCTGGAATGTCTGTATTCTTTCACACATGTAGATGGAAACCCAAACTAAAATATACAATATACAGTAATGATGTGTTCATATCATGTCGGAATTACCATAATTGCAAGATTCCGACTTGTAAAACGCATCCTCGTCTTTGTAGAACTTACAAGTTGTAAACTCGTAATTATACGAAAGCTTCGACTTGACAATCGTGATTCATGTAAAAAGAACCAATATGGCAGCAGCTCAACAGTTAAAGTGAACACATATCTTTATTAATTATGCAATTGTTATCTGGAGCACTTTCTTTGTTATTAAAAAATTTGCTAGAACATCTAGAGGTTAATTAATGAATTAATATAATGGTAAATATTTTGCTGTTATCAACAACAAAGCCGTTTTGGCATTATGAGTGTTGTCATAGAAATTAATAACTTCCATGGTCCCAGGATGAAAACAGCTCCGAGTAGAATCTCAGAGTTGCCTTCTTCATAATTACAGTAATTCTGACACAACGTGAACACAACATTAGTATCATTGTTTCCTCAAAATCACTCAAAGAATCTACTGTAAGAACTGCAGAGGAACCAGAATCAGAAACAGAATCCTAAAATTCCTTACGATTCCAACCCCTAATCATGTACCTGTAAGTGCGTGCGCAGGAAGCTTTTCCTCTTGGTGTAATCAAAATTGCTCTTCATGAGCAGGTACAGTAGGGCAGATGCCTCTCCACGTAGGACACTTAGTTTAGACATACAGCACTTCAAGACCTCATAACACAGCAAACCACACAGCGTTACACGGCCTTTAAAGAGAGGCACCTGGAACTAAAACATATATTGACATACAAACACATAAACGATCATGTTGGTCCATTAATAAAAAAGCCAATTAAAATCTTTGGTCATTCTTTAGATGTTTTGTAATCACCTTGATGACGAAGGCACGTAGAGAGGCAAAGATGTGTTTGATTGCTGCTTCTGACTGTCCGACTTTCAGTAAGGTGAGGTATGTGTCAAATACCTTCTGCAGCAGAGCATTGTGACCATCATTGTCCAGCAGTTGAGTCTGTTGAGATCCATTTTCACACAATTAGTTAATGGAAGAATCAACTTATCCAACCAGCCGTAAACTTGTTGAAAACTTCATAATGACAAATCTAACAGTAATTTATCCCCTATTATCCCAAATATTGGACTGGTGATTACCTTAAAGCTCTGTGTGAAGAGTGACAGTATGTCCAGTACTGTAAGGCAAGCTTCTGTCGAGATATTACCCTCAAGCAAGGCCTGATGGTTGCTCTCCGCTTCTGTGGGGCCACCAGCTGAAATACAGGATTCCACTATTAATCAATGTTAATCAAACAATGGTGGATTGTCTTACAATTTCCTGAAGGAAAAATGGACCAGATGCAAGATATAAGACAATCTAAGTGAATCAAGTCTGGCAGCTGAGCGTTTTGTCATTTAGTATCTGAGTGAATATAACTAATCAGATTTCACATTGGGCAGATGTTATGATACGGGTTTCTTTTTTATGAAGACATAATCAAAATGATCAATCACATGGTTATGATGATCATCTGAGACCGATGACAACGTAATTAAGAGTGATGTTTCCAAGTTATGTGATGTTACTGTATATGTTATGTAACTGTATATAATATGTTGTTATCACATGCCACACTATATGAATAGAAGTAGTATGCGTACATCCAGAATGGGACACTGCTAAAATGCAATGTTTCAATGACTTGGGTCTTCGCCAGGTAGTAAATAGATTTTTTCACTGCCCGACCAAGACCTAAGTGGTCGAAACTTTGTCTTTTTTATTAAATTAATTGGGAGCATTTATAGCAATGTCACACTATATGGCCATAAGTATGTGGACATCTCCTTTCATTTAACGATTTTGGTTGCTCCATTAATCCAACTGAGAAGCATAATGCTACTCCAATCAATGGCATTCTAGGGCAATGTATGCTTCAAATTTTGAGGCAACAGTTAGGGAAGAGCCCTTTTCTATTCCAGCATGACAACGACCCTGTGCACAAATCAAGGTCCAAAAAAAACATATATTTGAAATTAAATGTCCACAAACTTTTGACAACATAGTGTGTGTTATGATATGTAATATGTTATGTTACAGTATGTTATGTCACATTGTTACAAGAATTTGTTACATTACTTTTTATTTCATTGCATTATTAACTTTTGTTTCATTTCACTACATTTTATTACATTAAGTTTTGTTTCGTTACCTTATTTTTTGAGGTTTTATTATGTATAGAAATGGGAAAGTCTGACATTTTTGTTTCTTTACATTTTGCTAAGTTGTGTTACATTGTTACGTTACTTTTTGTTTGGTTGAATAATTTTAGCCACAGAAAATCCTGAAAATATTGATTTGGTACAAATCAAGCGCAAAGTTGCGTTACATTGTTAGAATACATTGTTACCTTACGTTTTGTTTGGTTACATTATTGTCTGTCAAGTATTATGATGTATATGGGGGGGGGATTACAATTTTGTTTCGCTACATTTAGCTAAGTTTTGTTACATTGTTACAATATATCAGTATGTTATATATTTTTTGTTACATATTTTTGTTTTGTTTCATTATGTACAGCTGCAGGAAAGACAAAAAATTGTGTTTTGTAACATTTCGCTACATTTTGTTTTGTCATATTGTCAACTACATAGTTTATGTAGTTTTGTAACTTAATTGTTTGTTAAGCCTTGTTATGTAAAGCAGCAGGAAAGTGTACACATTTTGTTTTGTTACATTTTATGTTTCATTATATTTTGCTGAGTTATATTATACACAGTTTAGCAGCAGGAAGGCCTCGAAATCTCTTTTTGATAAGTTCCGTTACATTTTGTTACATTGTTACTTACGTATGGCATCAGGAAAGCATGACATTTATATTCTATAATGTGATGGAATTGATCACAGAATAAAGGTTTTAAAATAACATGGGGACAGGTATTACCCATATTCAGGGTAAGTGAGGTGTCCATAGTGCTGAACTGCTGCAACTTTGCCTGCATGACGCTTCCTCGACAACGCAGCACTGGCATGGTCTGAGACTTTCTGTCTGAAGGGAAAAGTTTTGACACCCAGGGCTCCTGGTTTCTAAACAATAACAACACACAAACAGAAAAGTATCGTTCACAACAGGGCTAATCTTGATACCACTGCTTATTTTATAACACAGGGGTAATGAATGGTAAAAAGTTGCCTTTGATGACATGATCACAAATGTGGTTAATGTGAATATGGGGGTTAATACTCATATGAGAAACATGATATTGTTGAGTCCCTATCAAGCATACCGGCTGATGTTTCGTTTACCCACATAGCGTAACTGGATTATACAGATCCTACAAACAAAGAAGACAGAAACATGTGTCTATTATTGGATAGAAAACTATGTGCACACAAAGGAAAATTAACATAAATGAGCAGAATTATTGCTTGTAAAGTTTATAATGCAAAATCCCAATTCCTAAAAAGTTGGGACAGTATGAAAAATGCTAAAAAACACAAAAGGAGTCATTTGTAAATTATATTCACCCTGTGCTACTGTATATTGAATGCACTACAACAACACATTATTTGCAATTTTACCTCAAATTAAAAATTTTTTCTGAAAATATACACTCATTTTAAATCAGATGATTGCAACAGGCTCCTAAAAAGTTGGGACAGTTGTGTGTTTCCATTGAGCAACATCACCATTGTTTTCTAATAACACTTATTAAGCATTTGGGTACTGAAGACACAAGTTTGTCAAGATTAGCAAGCCGTACCGTCCCCATTTATCCAATATGCAGGTCATCGGCTGCACCACTGTAATTGTCCCAACCTTTTCGGAATTGAGGTTGTACTTTCCGGGAGCAATTCTCCAAACTTGAATTCTTTCAACCATTTTTTTAAGACTGGAAAGGCCCAACACTTATTCTACATAATGACATTATCGCAAATGCTTCTAGCTATGCAAGCTTTATTTCAGCATTTTTATGGTCCAAACTGTAAACTGCATTGTGGTTGCAATTCATGAAACAACGCAAGTACATTTTGCATTCTCAGCGTTGCTGCAAGAGGTGTTGTAGTGGGCATTGCCATACACTTTATTCTTTAATGATGAGTTTTCTTTTCGCGTCAACCACTGTCATAACAAAGCAACAGTTTGAAAAGAATCTTGCTGGACAAGCTACAGTTAGTTAAACTGTCAACATGTTTACACCTAGCTAGCTAAATAATAACAGATTCGGCTTAATGGCACAGACATTTGAAGGTCAATTTATTGTTCCGTTGAACTGGGGTATGCTCCTGCCACAGTAATGCAAGAATGCACACTATGCATGTACAACGGGACTTCGCGCTTGCAATGTAGAGTTTATTTCTATCCTAAGAATAGTTCTGGATTCAAATAAATGGTCACTTTTATGTGTTTTATGTTTTAACCCTTGTGTTCTGTGTTTTGTACGTACTACATGGTACAACACCGCTAATAGTGTAGACATATTCAACACAGGTCAAACAAGGCCAACCCCCTTACAAGATTCTTGGATCATTGAGTCACTTACTCTAGCAGACTGAGGAAGTTCATGATGTCTTGTGGAATCATTTTTGACCAGTAGGCCATCAATGTGTCTACAGGAAGATATTGAGTAAGAAAGAAATATAAGCATTAAGGCAACATAGCTCACCTTTTCCTGTTCACAGTGACATTCTGAAGAAGAACTGAACTAATAATGGCAATTTTACACTAAATAAAACAGAATACAAAAAAAGCAATATCTAACCAATTAAATATTTTTCACCAGTGACTCCTGGGGGTATGTGTACCCGAGGGGTCCTTGAAGACTTTTTTAAACCTGTGAATCATTGTGACATTTAAGGCATAATCTCATTCAAATTTGCATAAATTAGGGTGTTTTTACATTTCCAAGTTTGTATTATCTTTTTAAAAACCTGGATCCAGCAGCAGGCACCAAGTTGTTTAACTCAAGCTTCCCCTTCTGTCGCTCTCTCCACGTTGTGTCGGAGAAGCGACACTAGGGGTCTCTCTTGAGCGCCGATATTCACCTCTGATCTTATTGAAAAGGGCCAATGGGAGTTGGCAGTCAGTATTTGCATACCCCGCCCCCGGACATATGGGTATTTAAGCGGGGCAAATACGGGAGTTCATTCAGAAAATTTCTTCGAGCCGATGGTCTGTCTGCAGTTTGCTGCGAAGTTACACGCCACTTAAACGTTCCTGTTTTCCTCTGACGATCTGCATGCTGTTGGATCTTGACGGCGCACAACAACGGCTTTCTCCTTCTCAGTGCACGGCGTGCATTGTTGCCCCTGAGCGCTTCGACAGCGCAGACACGCATACACACACACTGTGTATTAAAAGAGTTTTTACTAAAAGAGTAATTTTCTCAAAAGAGCAAACACACCGGCGTTGAACGTCCTTTTAAGGACGCGTCTTTTTCAAGATGCCTTTCCGCCCCTGTGTCGTTCCTGGATGCGGTAGAGTGCTCTCTGCTTCAGACGGCCACAGGCGCTGTCTCGTGTGTTTGGGCCGCGATCACACCGAGGCGGCGTTTGTGGATGGTTCATGTTCTCACTGCGAGAACATGACCATAACCACGTTGCGGTCGCGGCTTGCTTTCAACAGAAAGCAAGCCACCCCAGCTGCACCCCGCATTGCTCCTTCTTCCCACGGGATTAAGGACGGTGCGGTTGGCGCTGGTGGCAATTTGGGGGCGGCAGCAGGTGCAGTTTCGCCGGGTAACCCCCCTCGAACCTCCCGTTCCCCGACACGCTCGCTGGTCTCCGTCCACGCTCGCGGCGATAGCGGCTCGCCTCACGGTCCGGCTGTCTATCCTCCCGAGTCCGAAGCAGATGAGCTCGCCGCTGCATCGGAGAGTGCGGTGTCTGATGCCGAGGACTCCCCTGGACTGCCGCCTTCGGGCCAGCAGGCCCAGGCTGAGGCCGACGCTCAGATGTCCGACATGCTTGCCCGGGCCGCCTTGAGCGTGGGGTTGGACTGGAACCTCCATCCTCCCCACAGCCTTCTCGGTTGGATGATTGGTTCCTGGGGGCAGCTGCCGTCATGGCCTCGCATCCCCCGGTCCCTTTCTTCCCGGAGGTGCATGATGAGCTGACGCCTACGTGGAGAGCCCCGCCTCCGCTCGTCTAGGTGCCACCCGCTCCACTCTCTCCACCCTCGACGGCGGAGAGCGCCACGGTACGACGCGATTCCCCAGGTTGATAGGGCAGTTGCGCACCATCTATGCCCCGGTAGCCCTACCTCCTGGCGGGTCGCCCGCACTCCCATCCAAGCCCTGTAGGACAACATCCTCGCTAACGCGAAGGCCTACACTACGGCTGGACGCGCTGCCTCCGCCCTGCATGCGATGGCCCTCCTGCAAGTCCACCAGGCCAAAGCTCTCAGAAACATGCACGGGGGTGGACCTGATCCTGATGTGCTGCAGGAACTGCGCTCAGCGACCGACCTCGCCCTGAGAGCGACGAAGGCCACAGCGCAGGCACTCGGACAGACGATGGCCACCCTAGTGGTCCAGGAACGCCATCTTTGGCTCAACCTGGTCGAGATGCGTGAGGCGGACAAAAAACGCTTCCTGGACGCACCTGTCTCCCAGATTGGCCTTTTCGGTGACACCGTCGAGGACAACAGTTCTCCGCGGTGAAGAAGCAGACGGAGGCCATTTCGCACATCATGCCCCGCCGCAGACCTGCCGCTACGGGCCCTGCCCCGTCTGCCCGCCGAGGGCGTCCCCCTGCGAGGAACCAGCTCCTGCTCCGCCTCAACCCGGGCCCAGCTCTCAGCCCCAGCGTCGGAGCACTCCGCAGGCAGCGACGCGCCCGTCTCACGAACCCCTCCAGGACCCGGAAGGCTCCCAAGCGTTCCTGAGACAGCCGACCCAGAACCGAAGACGTTAGCTCCGGAGGTGGTAAGACCGCTCCGTCCCCCGGTGGAGGGCCGGGAGGAGAATCCTTTGTTTTTTCATTTGCCACATCCCCTGACGGGGGCTGTGGTACCCACATTCTCAATAAAAGAGCTATTTCCTTTGCCTCTGGGTCACCTGGCCCGCAAATGCCATTTTCACGGCAATGTGCTTTCAGATCACAACAGTCCCGGTACACCGGACGCGACGATCCCGCCTTCCGCCTGCCCACGACTGTCCCCCGGCCGGCCGGTTCAGACGAGTCCAGAGGACGCCAACATCAGACCTCCTCCTCAGTCAAGAACCCGCCCCCTGCCGGGCGCGCGGAGCAAGGTAATTACCTGTTCCGCCCCGCTGCGAGGCCCCGCCGGGTACGTCCAAAATACTCGTCCCTTTGGTGCCCCTAGCGCAGAGCTGGGAAGCATGGCTTCCGCTTCCCAACGCATCATGCTGGCTGCACCGGACCATTCGACTCGGTTACGCAATTCAGTTTGCCCGGCTCCCGCCCCCCTTCAGGGTCGTCCGCTTTTCCGCAGTACATGGCGAGCATGCCAGTTCCCTGCGCATGGAAATAGCGACCCTCTTAGCCAAGGGCGCGGTAGAGCCCGTCCCTCCAACCGAAATGAGGAAGGGTTTTTACAGCCCTTACTTCATTGTACCCAAGAAAGGTGGCAGCTTACGACCAATCCTGGACTTGCGAGTTTTCAATCGGGCCTTGTTAAAACTCCCATTCAAAACGCTTACGCAGAGAAATATTCTGGCTGGCGTTCAGCATCTAGATTGGTTCGCAGCGGTGGACCTGAAGGACGTGTACTTCCACGTCTCAATTCTGCCACGACACCGACCCTTCCTACGGTTCGCGTTCGACGGCCAGGCGTTTCAGTACAAAGTCCTCCCCTTCGGCCTGTCTCTGTCCCCTCGCGTCTTCACGAAAGTCGCAAAGGCGGCCCTTGCCCCGCTACGAGTAGCCAGCATCCGCATTCTCAACTACCTTGACGACTGGCTCATCCTAGCACACTCTCGAGAGTTACTATGCACACACAGAGACCAGGCGCTCCAGCACCTCAGCCGCTTGGGGCTTCAGGTCAACTGGGAAAAGAGCAAGCTCACTCCGGTTCAGAGCATCTCTTTTCTCGGGTTGAAGCTAGACTCAGTCTCAATGACAGCACGTCTCATGAGCGAGCGTGCTCAGTCGGTGCTGGACTGCCTCGCTTCCTTCAAGCCAGGCACAGTGGTCCCTCTAAAACTTTTCCAGAGGCTCCTGGGGCATATGGCGTCCTCCGCGGCGGTCGCGCCGCTGGGGCTGATGCATATGAGACCACTCCAGCACTGGCTCCAGACTCGAGTCCCGAGACAAGCATGGCACCGCGGCACGCATCGGGTAAGGATCACCCCCGCCTGCCTCAAAACACTCCGACCCTGGACAGACCTCTGCTTTTTACGGGCAGGAGTGCCCCTGCAGCAGGTGTCCCGAAGCGTCCTGGTCACAACCGACGCCTCCCGGTCCGGGTGGGGTGCCGTGTGCGGCATGGTGGTGGCGTACATAAATCGCCAAGGCGGCATATGCTCCCGCCACATGTCACAACTCGCCCGCCGTCTCCTCCTATGGAGCCAGCAGCGACTCAAGTGCCACTCACATCCCCAGCAAGCTCAACGTCGTAGCGGACGCGCTATCACAACAACGCCTGCCCGGCGGGGAGTGGAGGCTTCACCCCCAGTCGGTCCAGCTGATTTGGGAACGGTTTGGCAAGGCCCAGGTAGACCTGTTCGCCTTCCAGGAAACCTCCCACTGCCCGCTCTGGTATGCCCTAACAGAGGCTCCCCTCGGGACAGACGCGCTGGCACACAGCTGGCCCTCGGGGCTGCGCAAGTACGCATTTCCCCCAGTGAGCCTTCTTGCACTGGTGCTGTGCAAGGTCAGGGAGGACGAGGAGCAAGTCACGTTGGTGGCCCCCTACTGGCCCACTCGGACTTGGTTCTCGGAACTCAGGCTCCTCGCGACAGCTCCTCCCTGGCGAATTCCCCTGAGAAAGGACCTCCTCTCTCAGGGACGGGGCACGCTCTGGCACCTGCGCCCAGACCTCTGGAACCTCCACGTCTGGTCCCTGGACAGGACGCGGAAGAGCTAGCCGGCTTACCGGCGACCGTTGTGAATACCATCAACCAAGCCAGAGCCTGGAGTTCGGTCCGGCAGATACGTCTGTGATCCTAAGACCGCGACCGGGCTATGTGCCCAAGGTTCCTACCACACCATTCCGAGATCAGGTAGTGAACCTGCAAGCGCTGCCCCGGGAGGAGGCAGACCCAGCCCTTTCGTTGCTGTGTCCAGTGCGCGCCCTGTGCATTTACCTGGACCGCACACAGAGCACCAGACGCTCCGAGCAGCTCTTTGTCTGCTTTGGGGGACGGCAGAAAGGGAATGCCATCTCCAAACAGAGGCTCGCCCACTGGGTTGTCGACGCCATCACACTGGCTTATCACACCCAGGCCGTGCCCCTACCCTTGCGGGTCCGAGCTCACTCAACAAGGGGTGTTGCGTCCTCGTGGGCACTGGCCAAGGCCACCTCCCTAGCAGACATCTGTAGATCCGCGGGTTGGGCAACACCCAACACCTTCGCGAGGTTTTACGGTTTGGCAAGGCCCAGGTAGACCTGTTCGCCTTCCAGGAAACCTCCCACTGCCCGCTCTGGTACGCCCTAACAGAGGCTCCCCTCGGGACAGACGCGCTGGCACACAGCTGGCCCTCGGGGCTGCGCAAGTATGCATTTCCCCCAGTGAGCCTCGTGTTTTCTCAGGTCCGAGCCCGTAGAACTCGGTAACACGTAGACCGACCGGCCGGGTGGATCACTTGCGCCCAGCGCCCTTTTCCTGACGTCAAGGTAAAGTAGTGCGCCTTCTTCCCAGGGTGCCCCACTCCAAGTCGGGCCCCTGGTCGATTCCTCCCCAGCCCTCCGGGTCCGCGGTTCAGCGGAGGAACTCGCCGACCCAAGCCACTGCGGGTACCCTGATGGCCACCCCGTACTGGTATAGGGGCTCCACAGGTAAAATAAGAAGGCCTCCTGTTCGGACTCCCCTGTGTGTAATTCCACGGTTCTGTCCCCTTACGGCGGACCCCGTGTCTCCCTTAGGCAGTTACAGCTGCCTCGGTCGCCGTGCTGTAGCAACTCCCCCCTTTCGAGGCTGGATCTACCACCGCACCATACTTTCCACACGAGCCCTAAGACGGCCGTGTGACGTGTCTACCACTTTTCCTCCCCAAGAAAAAGGGCAGGTGTGGGGTCTGGGTAAGACCCCTTCCCTATATGCGTGTAAGGGCCCGGCCGTGATTGCGAGAAACATAGAGAGAAAAGAGGCCCAGCCAGGCTGGCCCGTTCCCATGTTGGCAAACATCGCTTTGTTCCCCTCCCAGGGTAACTAGAAGGACTCTGATGTTCTTATGGGGCATTGGGGAAGGGTACGTGCAGCCAGGTACAGACGATGCGTGGCACTGGATGAAATCCCTGCCCGCCTCTGTATCGGCGGTCCACGTACAAGGTTCAGCGCATGGCAAGATTGGAATGGGTCCCCTAGTGTCACTTCTCCGACACAACGTGGAGAGACAGAAGAGCGTTTGACGTATGAACCTCCGCCCGAGGAGAACGACCGTTGTGTCTTTCCGCCATGTCGCTGAACGAGCACTGTTGTGGCCGGACCATTTCGGCTCCTCAGAAAAATCCTGAATGAACTCCCGTATTTGCCCCGCTTAAATACCCGTATGTCCGGGGGCGGGGTATGCAAATACTGACTGCCAACTCCCATTGGCCCTTTTCAATAAGATCAGAGGTGAATATCGGCGCTCAAGAGAGACCCCTAGTGTCGCTTCTCCGACACAACGTGTCGTTCCCTCCCTCGGGGAACGGAGGTTACATACGTAACCAAACGTTTTTTTTCCTTCACTCTTGCTCCTGCACTGCACATTTTAGGCATATTACTTGTTTTTGAAGCATTGAAGTTGATGAAGTTCTACATAGGCTGCCTCATTCAGAATCTGCATACTTTTTTCTAATTTGTCTAGAAAAAGTGTGCAGATTCGTTGCGGTCTTCAAAAATATAAAAAGTATTCTAAGTAGAGCTGGAAACCTTCATCTTAAACAAAGTATTATTTAAACTCTATTAATTAGTATTATAGAGTTTTCCAAAATACGAATGCATTTAATCATGTCCTCGGAATGTAATAAGCAATATTGCTATCATTTGAGCAAATTCTAGTCTTAAGCACCACCAGTTTTCAGCAGGGGGCAGTAAGCAAAACTCCAGCTGTAAAGGCAATGCGCACCTGTACGGACAAAATAGCGTTTAAACAGCTAGACGGAGAGCAAATTCGAATGCAGGGATCTCGAGAAGTGTTTTCCACGAGTTGCAAACTAAATTTTACTTGGCACAGTGACCAAAAATAAGGTGTTTATGATGCTACGCAACCAAAGTGAGATGCTCCAAAAGAGTCAGTCTGATGCATGTGTACATTGATGCATCCTTATAATAAATCTGTCCTGGAAAAATTGACACATTCAATCGCAAAATGGATTGCTGTGGACTGTCGGTCAGTGATAGGCTTATATTCAATTAAAAAAATGTATGCTTTCCTCTTCTACCACAATAATGTAATTCATTTTAATTATCAGAATTATTTAGAATATACAGTAAATTATTATTTATATTTATTTGAATATAACCATTTTTATTATTTAATCATTATATTTTCAATTATTGTTATCAGAGGGCCTTTTTTATATATTTACATATGCAATTATTTTAATTAATAAAATAAAAATTTATTTCAAATAAAAATGTAATCGATTGACAGCCCTACTAATTAGTAAAGAGATTAATTATTTTGTATTTTTTCCTCATTTCTTTTTTACTTTCTATATCTCATAACTGGATCTGATACATTTTAATAAACTATCAGAAGAAAATTTGAATGGTGCTTGAACATGCAAAACCTGCAACCACTATGCTAGGGTGTGTTAATGGTTTGCAAGGGCATGGGCATTGCTTTGCGGTTACTAAGGTCTTATAGGTGCAGTGTTAATCTCATCAACCAAATTTGTGACCAAAATGTTTGTTGACGAAGGTTTTTTTAATTTAATCAATGAACAATGAAGCAAATCAACAGGTGAACTTGAACTTGATCAGAATGCTTAACAAGTGTTGTGAATATGCCGTTTCCGTAAAAACGTGCAACATGAAATGCAATATTATAAATAGTATAGAAAATAGTCTCTAAAGCATGAACAATTCACAATAAAGTAACTTCTAGTAAGTTTATTATATGATATTATTTCAGGAGCTCAAGTTTTCACAAAAGGAATGTTTTCACAATGTTTTCTTTATCTTTGATACATGTTAAATAAACCTTTTTTAAAAATCAAAATGTTTTAATATTTAATTAAATATTGGTATATTACATTCTGACGTTGTTGTCATTTTGCAAACAACTAAAATATGTTATTTTTATTGACTAAAATGATATGCCATGTTAGTCAGAGTACATCTGACTAAAATAAATTATGAAAAAGACTGAACTATGACTAAACTCTCAAATGTAACACTGTTTGGTGACGCTAAGGCATTGATAGGTGGTTGCTAGTACAGTAAGAGACGGTGCACATGTGCAGAACTCAGCAGAAAGTTTCACAGATTTTAAAAGAAATTGGAACACACATCAATCATAAACTTCAACACATCCCCTGTCCCTTGCATGATCATTTATTACATATTTTGGTTACTCTGACTATGCTTTCATTACAGTCATTACAGTGTGCTTACCATCTGATAAAGTTCTTATAATATGCAGGTAACACAGAAGCAGCCCTCTGATCTCATACTGTCCCAGATGGCCAATGGCAGGCAAAGTGCCTATTTTGGAACCGCGCCTGTGTAACTAAGCAGATATGTACACTTGACAAAATGATGCATGGTGTCATGTGATGTGAATTATGGACACATATAATCAGTGCTGGGTGGATTATTTGTGAATTGTAATCAGGTATTGATTACAAATTACATGACAAAAATGTAATCAGTAACATAATCTTGTAGATTACATTTTGGGGTAATCTAACCTGATTACTTGTGGATTACTTCTAACCAAATTCTGCATGGTTTAATCGTTTAAGTGGTGCTTATGTCCACAAATTCAGATAAATGATTGCAAATGTAAAAATATAAAGGAAGATTTCATATTTTCCCCTTTGATTCTGAAAGAGGCAAGTTAACACACATGTGGTCATGCAGTTTCACCATTTTACAAATGCCATCCACGTGTGGTTAGAAATCAAACCAGTTATATTTATAAATCGGCATCACAAAAACATCTCTAAGTTATCAAGACACCAAAAGTGTATTCATAAATCTTTTTGAAGCCAACTACAAAAGCTATTTAAGAAACTAAAAGTAACTTTAAGGCACTTATCCAATTGAATAAGAAATCACATGTATACGATGTGAATTTTGATGCCTTTAATGGGCAAATCCCTCCGAAGACATTGCGACACATGGTTATATCACACAGTGAGTGATACTTCAAATAATAATTGAAAAAATGTTTTTCAGTTGGTTAGATTTGTGATGTAAAGTTAAAAAACTGGCAAACATACCTCCAAATGCTTATTTAGATTCGAAGTAGAATCCTTCACAGCTAGTTGGATATTAACTTTTGGAAGGCAGAGGTCACATTGCACAGTGTCTCCTTAAAAATATATATTATCTATATAGATCCAGTGGTTAAATGCTGAGATAGAACGCTCCATCTTCACCTGGCTGGCTAGTAGCATAACAACCCTCCCCCTCGCTTCCGAAAACACTATAAGACTCACCGAACGTATAACAGCGATATGCCGATTTCGCATAAAAATTTTAAAGATTGAAAAAAGAGAATAATTAGGATAATCAATAAATAATTAACAATTAACTGCCATTGCCGTTGTTAATATGTAATCATGTAATCTGTAAAAAGTAACTGTAGTCCGATTAGGAGTATTTTAAAATGTAATTTAATCAAATTACAAGTACTTGATTTTTGTAATCTGATTACCTAATACGGATTACATGTAATCCACTACCCAGCACTGCTTAAAGTGAAATAGATGTCTGTTGTTCACCTCATTGATGTCTGGAGTACCAGAATCCCCATACAAAGAGCCTCTAGATTGCATTCTCCTCACAAAGCCATTCTGGGGGAGAGCACTGGCTGTGAAACACACACACACACACACACACACACACACACACACACACACACACACACACACACGAGAGAGAGAGAGAGAGAAATATCTAGTTTAATCAGAACATACAAAATACACATTCCACACACAGATGGTGTGTATAAACATGGCATAAAGCACAAGTTAAAAGTTTGGACAAACTTGACCGAAACATATTTTATGATCTCATAAACATTGAGATCTAAATGTGTATGCTTGAATGCTTGAAATGATCATTGTAGACAAATATAAATTGTTTATGTACGAATTTCTAGTTGGACCAAATTGTGCAGGAAATGCAGCCAACAAGTGTACAGCAAACATGGGAACTTTTTTTAAAAAAGCCACCCAATTGGACCTCATGAAGTTGCCTGAGAGAATACCCAGCATGTAAAAGCTGTATGGGTAGCAGGTTGTTACATTGTTATTTTATTTCAATCAACTTATTTTCTCAGATGTCTAAACCTACTGGGCATTACTACCTGCTGCACGTCCGCCGGTGCCTTCAGTTGTCCAGCTATGAGGTCATAAACTGGGAGACACCTATCACTGATGTTTCACCCAATTATTCCCAGAGCATATCCTGGTTGTGGGGCAGTGGTCAGGGACGTCTCCCTGCCACTGGACACCAGATCCTCTCGGTTGCCTCTCATTCTGGCTCTCCCATCAAGACATTCCTCCTTTCACATCAAGACATACCTTTCAACCAGGTTTCTATACACCCCTCCCCATGAGCAAACCTACCCTGCATCCAAGGCCTCTTCTCTGTTAGAGAAAAACACAAGTTATCAAACTCTGCCAACCACCCATCCAGTGCCTGCCCTTGAACCAATCCTCCAACAGATTAAGTAGCAGGGCGACGTGAGAGGCGAGTCAATCGACTGCGTCAGCTGCCCCTCCAAAGCCTAGCTTGGCCTGGTTCGATCCCCCACTCAATCCCTCTCCAGAAACCCCTGAATAAGGACCGAGTGGGTCAGCAGAAAAAGCTCCTCCCCAGCCTTTTCCTCTTCTACTTGCTACCTCACCACATATAGTCTTTGTTCTCTATTCCTACTTTCTCACTTCTGCACACCCCACTTTTCATCCTTTCTTCTTAACCATAGCCAGCAGCTCCCTTCTTCTGCCATTTCATTCAGAGACTTCTACAACATTGATCCAAAGGTACCTGTGTTTTTCAACAGGTGCTGCATTGATGTGCCAATAAACCCTTGACACCCGACCTCCACAGGGTGAGTGGCAGCCCTCCATCCGTTTTTCCTGAACTCAGCAGATCAGAGCTTCTTCCTCTCATAGACTGCCTCCAGTCCCTCTTCTCATGGGACAGTAAGTTCAATCATTATGGCATTCCTAGCTGATGCCACCATAACACCATGTTCAGCCTCAGGAAGTTGATGGCGATCTCAGAAGGTAATTTTAGCTGCTGGCCAGTTCCAATTGCCAAGATTGACCCTTCCTCCCTTCGTGCCGTGCCTTGTGCGGCACCTCCCTTTTTAACAAACTCAATGTTTTGCCTGGTCTTGCCTTCGCTCTCTTGTCTGTGGGTTAACAGTTGTACTCCTGCTGGTCACCTGGTAAGCATGACTTGTCTTAGTACTGGTCTTCTTGGTGAACCTCCACAACAGTGGATTTAGATTTTATTTTATTTCACTAATTTTGAAGAAGGACATTATAATTTTGTATGCAAACTTTGAATGATGTTTCAGTGCTGTGGAGAAGGTCAGGAGTCACTACTGTTAGTGATAATTATTTATTAAGTATTTTATTTTATTATTTTTGTCATTATTAAATGTTATTCATTATTTTTTTTATTTTATTGTTAATATGGTCAAAATTTTAAATGAGACCTTGGGAGTCCAGAGAAAAAGACAGTAATGAAGCACTTAAGCCTCAAAGTCTTGTGAGAGATGTCTTTTATTATAACACAAAGCAAATGGATAGCCGCTTCATAGACAAAGGCAAACTTTATAGATGTGAAATTATAACTTTATCATTCCTATAATTCAATTTGTGTTATTTAACATTTTTGATTAATTACTGTTATTCTAAAATATGGAAAATAGTAAAAAATAAAGAATAGGTTGGTGTCCAAATGTTTCAATGATACTGTATGTCTATTACATTAACTTTTTTGTTGCAAAATAACTTTTATACTCACCAAGTTCCTTATCAATGATGGTGCTGCCTCTGCGGCTGTCCACTGAACCGGTCACTGATGAATTATCTCGGTACTAAAGGAGCGTGGGAACACAAGAAGGGATTATCTGACTTCTTTTCAAGAACGTGCATGGTTAAAGTTTATAAAAGGACACACCATATAAATGTCATTGCAATAAGAATCCAGAATGGTAAAGTAGCCGCACACACACACACACACACACACAGACACACACAGACACACACACAGTCAAGAGGAAAATAACATTTCCTTGTCTAATCTCATGACTTTCATGACTTTTCCAGTCATTTGTGTTTAATGAGTAAGGATTTTTTAAGATAATTTTGATTCAGACCTATTCACAAATGAATCATTCTGACTGTTCTGTAAATCAGTTCAACCGACACCACTCTGGCTTGCAAACATACTTTAATCAACATATACAAATCATGAGCAATCTAGCAGATGAAACAGCCAAAGCATAACTACAAATCCATATATCATTATAGAAATGACATGACTTTTCCATGACTTTTAACAATTTTCTTGGAAAACACAGATATTTGGGAATCCGGTTTACATCTAAAAGTAAAAATGTTATAGTCCATTTCAAGATAGAACTCAGACGGACGTTTAGAGTTAAAGGTGACTATCGCTGTACAAGATCATTGCACTCTTATATTTCTGTTCATATTTTCTTAATCTTAAAGTCCTCTCTGTTTGGATAGACATTCTACAACTGTTCCAATTCAAAGACTCACTGAGCAATGTTTCATAAAAATATTTTCCACATAGACGTGACAGACTCATTGTAGATAAATGGGTGTTTACCATGAAGCCGAGGCCATTTCTGATGAGTTGCCTGGGGCTGTTCATCTGACTGAGATTCTGGTACAACAGCTCGAACAGTGGCAGGTAGAGCAGACAGATGCGAGCCTGCTGGTTCTGTCATGAGGTTAAAGTTAAATCACTTATTAAGATGACACATTGTATCAGAATGAATGGAACACAATGGAAGGCATTGTAAGGTCATTATGAATGAGCACTGATGAAGCAAATGACATTCCATGAATATTTATTCAGTTGTGTACATTTCAACGATGTCCTTAACATCTCTATATCAAAAGAACAATTTGTAACTGTAAAGGCTGACTTGTCGTTAATAGTGCAGAGCAAACAATGCTAATAATACCCAAGCTATATTATACAAAAGGCCTCTTTAACTACTAACTTTTGAGTGCCAGATGAAAACTGGTCACAAATAGACCTACTTCCATTCCACTTTTCGAGATTCTCCAATGCAGTCAAAATTGTCAAAAGAGTGCCTAAAAATGAGTAAAACATTGTACCATACCTGACTAAAATGTCATAATCTCACATTTTGTTAATAATAGTGACCTGGGGATGTGGGGAGTAAATCAAAGCTTACACATGTATTATTATTCTTGGTATTAAGTTTAAAAAAGTCTATAGTATTCTTTTTATGGGTTTAATTAAGACCACAAAACCACCCAAATCAAGAAATTTAAGAACATCAAGAAGTTGTCTAGCTTTATTGGGGGCCAACTATAAAATACTTGTAACCTAAAGAGTAGAGGTTGATTGATATATCGTTTTTTTGAAGAGAAAATAAAGGTTAGACTTCATAAATTTACACTAGTGCTTATTCTAATGACTTGAGAAACTTAATAAGACATGACGACACTTCTTGAGGAGAAATGCAATTTTTAGGGAGCGAACGTTTCAGTGCACTGAAGTGAATGGGACAGCCTTAGAAATGGCCAACCCCCGTGGTCAGTTCCCTGACTACCGACCTAGTGAGCTGATTGAGATGCAACCCCTAGATATTGCAAAAGCTAATAAAATCAGCTTCTATTTTTTCACAGCGTTCAAGAAATGTCCCCATAAGTCCAGTTCCAGAGGTTCTGCCACTAGTAGTATCTCACTCACAATGTCAAGATGAATTTTTTTTAGGTGTTATCCAGAAGAAATACGATCATAGTGAGTTCACGAGAAACCCGATCACAGTGAGAGCTCACCAGTTGTGCCAACGACCTGGAATTTAGATTTGGACGCATCAAATAAAACCTAACATTTGCATAACAGACAACAGATGGTGGTCTGTGGTGAATTCACTTACAATGTGCAGCAGTTAGTTGCTACAGTGACAACGGAAAAGACAGTATTTGAGGTTTTCCTTGCTTTGTTGCATGCCACTCTCCATAAAGATAAAATGCAAAAATGTACAAACATTTCAATAATGTCAACCTGCTTATGCATTGGGGTCATCTAAAATAAACTGATGATTTTTACCAGAGTTGCCTTCATGTGCATGCTGTTGGGAAATGTTTAACTAAATTATTTGTGCTGTTTGGCTTAAGATGATATTTTATCTAAAATATTAAACTGGTGCAAAATTCTCAACCAAAACATTAACACTAGAATTGCATAAGTCATATATGAGAAATTATTTTCATGTATGAAAAATTAGATTTTGAGTGGTACTTGGCTGTGCAAAAAATTGCTGCCACTATGCTAGGGTTTGGTGGGTGGTAACCAGGGCATTGCTAAGCGGTTGTTCTGATGTTCTGAGATGTATGCCCGTTGCTATGCAGTTGCTAGGATGTTCTGGGTGGTTGCTAGGGCATTTCTTAGGTGTTTTGAGTGGTTGCCAACTCCTAAGTCGCTGTGATTTTCTAGTCCCTATAATTCAAGTCTGTAGCACATAAAGTGTGGGGCAAGTTACCTGCTGAAGTTTCATATGTAGGGTTTGGGGATTAGAAGGCTCCCTAAACCAAAGCATGAGCAATAGCAAAAGAAATGCCTGTGTAACTAATCTAATTTTAAAGTGGCCAACAAAATACACTGCTAGAAATCTCTGGTACACAAGCACCATTGAGAAATAAACAATCAAATGTCATTCTCAGTAATGACAATCCCAGCTGTCTATTTACTTACACATGGAAGACAGCCATAAGCATTCTGGTGGGGACAAAGGTTAAAGACATGCCCTTGTGCTATTTAACAGCATCGGGGACTTTCCAAACAAGAAGCAGGTGTGGCAGGGCGGAGGGCGGGGCCGGGTCGTGATTCCACACACCCGACCCCAATCAGGCAAATCAAGCCTCAGAGAGGGATAAAGGCCGACTGGAAGCTGCAGTGCGACAGAGAGAGAGATTTACGGACAGCTGTCCGACACCTGTATGTGTGTTTGTCTATTTGGTTGAGTTTCATATTAAACTATTATTTATATTTTCAAGCCGGTTCTCGCTGCCTCCTTTTCCATTAATCCCTTTACACTGGTGCCGAAACACAGGAAGGAGGAGGGATGCGCCGTAGTAGAGTCCTTACCACTTCCATCCATCCCAATGGAGCAGCTGCGGCCATTCGCCGGGGGACAGAGGAGCCCGGTCGCCTGAGAGCGGATGTAGAGCCGCCGACCGCCAGGGGAGGAGAGGCTCCTAACCGACCGCCTGTAGCAGTCAGGGCCACTGAAACACGATGAGGTCTGAGACCATCGACCGCGAGCGGGGAGGGGCTCCTGGCCGACCACCTGGAGCCGGAGGACCGCTGCCAGGGACGGGGGAGACCCCTTCCATCCACCGGAATGCGCCGGGGGCGTTCCGTTTGCCAGGGGCCGGAGGACTGCCTCCGATCCTCCCGGAGAGGCACGGCTGTCATCCATTAGAGGGTGGAGGAGTGGCCGAGGACCAAGCTACGGCGTATCAGAGAACCGGCGAATAAGTGTTTTTTTCTCTCTCTCTCTCTCTCTCTCCACTCCCACTGCCACTCCGTGTTGGCCTTTCCATCTCTATTTTCAAATGTTTTGTTAAATTGGCACAATTGCCGTTACGGCGTGTAGGTTCCAAAAAAAATTTCCCCTCCCCTTGTCCCTTCCCTCATAGAGGGGATGACCTGCCAGCAGATGGGGCGGAAGGCTTGCCCCTTCCCAGG
The DNA here is from genome assembly GCF_025860055.1 of Xyrauchen texanus. NCBI lineage: Eukaryota > Metazoa > Chordata > Actinopteri > Cypriniformes > Catostomidae > Xyrauchen > Xyrauchen texanus. Next base: position 16,956,849 of record NC_068276.1, read on the forward strand.
GAAATAGGGGAGGGGATGTACATCATGCCGGGGAGCACGAGGGAGAAATGTGGCAGGGCGGAGTGCGGTTCTGGGTCGTGATTCCGCACACCTGGCCCCTAATCAGGCTAATCAAGCCTCAGAGAGGGATAATGGCCATCTGGAGACTGCAGTGGGACAGAGAGAGAGAGATTTACGGTCAGCTGTCCGACACCTGTGTATGTGTTTGTCATTTTGGTTGAGTTTCATATTAAACTATAATTTATATTGTCAAGCTGGTTCTCGCTGCCTCCTTTCCAAATTAATCCCTTTACAGTAGGTTAAGTGGTTTAGTTTCCAAAATCATATATTTGTTTGCAGAGTATCACAACTCACCTTAAAAGCGTACCTGTCGTCCATGGCGTGTTTGATCATGAGGTTCTTCAGTGCGGCCACAGCTATTTTCCTGATTTCTGGACAGCCTTGGAGTCCATCGGCCACCTCTCGTAGCAGCAGACCCACCAGGAAATGGTGCTTACAGTAGTCCTCAGTCAGACTGTACTCCAGACTCTGATCTGAAATATATCAATTCAAGGTCACTGACATTCTCAGTTGAAGCTACTGCAAGTAATGTTTCACATCACATTCATTATGAGAAAATACCACAATCTTTGTGGCTTTTTGGTAGTTTAACAGGCACTACACTTTTGTCATGCAGGGTCCAAAATTAACTTTTTTCCAAAGCTGCCAATTGGCGGGCGAATTGAGAAAATGTTTCAGACATAAATATTTCTTCCCGGCCATGAAACTGTTTAACTATTTAAAATGTAAAAAATCTATTTTAAATTATATTTTTGCCACCTTTCACAAAAACGTGAAAAGTCCTATCATGATTTTTTCGTATTTTTTTATTTTTTATTTTACTAATGTACTAATATACATTTTATTCAAAGTATGTTAATCAAATATTTATTTTATACGTTTTATTTCTAATGTATTATTACAATGTTAGTGTAGTTTATGTGTCCAATGCCTCACACATAGCCCACATTTTTACATTAAGCGCTGGCTCGGCCGAACTAATTTATCTACAAATGCAACAATCTCAGTTTTAGTTTTAATTATAGTATTCCGTTTTATATATTTAGATTAGAGATTATTCCTTCTGAAAGTCTGTGCGCAACATCTAAATGCTTGATTTCCAAAAGGCAAAAAGATTTTTAATTATATCATTCTTATCATCCTACTAATTTACCTCATGTTGTTCCAAAATATGACTTTCAGTGGAACACAAACCTAAATGTTAGCCCCAGTCACATTCACTTTCACTAGGGACGTGCACAGACATTTTGAGGGGCAGTAGCTTCAAAATTGTCCTATATACATCCTAAATTGTATACAGGACATACACTCACCTAAAGGATTATTAGGAACACCATACTAATACTGTGTTTGACCCCCTTTCGCCTTCAGAACTGCCTTAATTCTACGTGGCATTGATTCAACAAGGTGCTGAAAGCATTCTTTAGAAATGTTGGCCCATATTGATAGGATAGCATCTTGCAGTTGATGGAGATTTGTGGGATGCACATCCAGGGTACGAAGCTCCCGTTCCACCACATCCCAAAGATGCTCTATTGGGTTGAGATCTGGTGACTGTGGGGGCCATTTTAGTACAGTGAACTCATTGTCATGTTCAAGAAACCAATTTGAAATGATTCGAGCTTTGTGACATGGTGCATTATCCTGCTGGAAGTAGCCATCAGAGGATGGGTACATGGTGCCATAAAGGATGGACATGGTCAGAACAATGCTCAGGTAGGCCGTGGCATTTAAACGATGCCCAATTGGCACTAAGGGGCCTAAAGTGTGCCAAGAAAACATCCCCCACACCATTACACCACCACCAGCCTGCACAGTGGTAACAAGGCATGATGGATCCATGTTCTCATTCTGTTTACGCCAAATTCTGACTCTACCATCTGAATGTCTCAACAGAAATCGAGACTCATCAGACCAGGCAACATTTTTCCAGTCTTCAACTGTCCAACTTTGGTGAGCAAATTGTAGCCTCTTTTTCCTATTTGTAGTGGAGATGAGTGGTACCCGGTGGGGTCTTCTGCTGTTGTAGCCCATCCACCTCAAGGTTGTGCATGTTGTGGCTTCACAAATGCTTTGCTGCATACCTCGGTTGTAACGAGTGGTTATTTCAGGCAAAGTTGCTCTTCTATCAGCTTGAATCAGTCGGCCCATTCTCCTCTGACCTCTAGCATCAACAAGGCATTTTCAGCCCACAGGACTGCCGCATACTGGATGTTTTTCCCTTTTCACACCATTCTTTGTAAACCCTAGAAATGGTTGTGCGTGAAAATCCCAGTAACTGAGCAGATTGTGAAATACTCAGACCGGCCTGTCTGGCACCAACAACCATGCCACGCTCAAAATGGCTTAAATCACCTTTCTTTCCCATTCTGACATTCAGTTTGGAGTTCAGGAGATTGTCTTGACCAGGACCACACCCCTAAATGCATTGAAGCAACTGCCATGTGATTGGTTGATTAGATAATTGCATTAATGAGAAATTGAACAGGTGTTCCTAATAATCCTTTAGAATACATTTGAATGCTTAGCTAAACAAATTGATGACACTTTTAAGTAGACCTGTTAATGTTTAAAAATATTAGGCTAAATAATTAGTCATAAAATTAAATGAAATTATTTTGTATTCACAATTATTTTCCAAAATATGCTAAAGACGAAAATATAAATGCTGGGAGAATTTGCACTATACAGGAATACTGAAAAAGGGTTTAGGTTACATTCACTGGTTCAATAACTTAATGTGGATAAGAAATAAATGCGTAATGAATTGTGTTGAACAAAAGAATGCACAACTGTATTCCGAGCTGTAACTTTTCCGAGCTTTCTTTGTATTTATAGAGTACAGGAAGGTTTGGTTCATAATTAAAAAGAAAAAAAATAACTTTGCTGCATTAACTGAACCAGTAATTGAAATACAAATGCAGTCTTCTATACAGGCAGATAAATCTGATATTTAAAACAAGCAGGCTTACAGAATTAAGAATTGAATGGCGTGCAACTGTTGCGAGAGTGCAACTGTTGCGAGAGTGCAACTGTTGCGAGAGTGCACGTGTAATCAGAGATGGCCTCTGTAAAAAAAAAAAAAGTCATTATAATTGGTTCAATTTCAGAACCGATGCATCAAAATTTAAGCATAATATTGATGCATTTTTACACCCCTACATTTTATATTATTAAGCGTAAAAAAAAACTCATTTCATTCGGGTGTGCAAGCTTTCATTTTGGGAGGCATTTGCACACTCTCAAACACCCATGGCTACGCCATTGCTCTCTTGGAGGGGCACCTCAGCAAAAGGGATTTCAATACAATCTTTTGTTTAAACCTTTTTCAATACAAATGGTAACTGAGGGTAACATTCTGCCTCATATCTCCTTTGTGTTTCATGAAGGAAAGATAGTAGGAATTGGCTTTCAAAACTATTCAATCATATTATACTATGGATAATATTTTGGTTGCTGCACTAATCCTGCTCTGGGTCCTTCCACAGATCTGAAAATGGACCAAGCAAGGTTCTAACAAGGGTCTTGCAGCACCATAATTTACATTGCTTAACGCTGCAAAACAAATGAGAGTAGAATTGGTGACAAGGTGATACTTGGCTGATTTGATGGAAGGTGGTGCTTGTCCTGAATCAGCGAGGGTAAGACTACCATTTTTACAATTCCCAATGTATGTACAGACGACGAATAACATTTGACTTTAAACAGATTGTTACTCACATTTAGCACTTGGTTGTTAATTTAGTTAATTTTGGACCTTTCATAAAGGGCAACAGTGCTGCATTAGGCCATTGGCATTTGTGAAAGTGGAAGGCATCCAAGTGAAACACATTTAGAGATGCTTTGTGAAAGCTGACTTCACTACATTTCAGACATGACAGAAAGAGTGACAGAAAACCTTGCGTTTTATGCAATAGGATTTCTATGTAAAGTTTTGCATGCAATTCTAAATAACTTACATTTGTGGATTTGTATCATTGAGGTGTTGAGAGGTCTGTGCTATCAGGTACAGCCAAGTGTGGCAATATTTTGATTTGTCTTGGTATATTTAGCTCTTATTAGAGTCACTAGAGCATCTGCTTTAATGGTGGAATGAAAACACAAAGCACCTCAAAGAAATCTTGTTGTTAACAAGCGGATGTTGAACACTGATTAAGAATATCCCTGCTAAAAAAAATAAATAAAGAATTATGCTTTTTTTTTAGTTATTTTTTTTCCAGCAGGGATATTTCCAGTCTAGTCAGTTAGCTAGTTTTAAAATAGGTTTTGGCCATTTTGAAGCTAGCTTGGGAGACCAATTGGCCTCCCAGCTAAACCAGTTTGGCTAGGCTTAATGACCAAATTAAACCAGCAAAATACAGCCTGCAAGGCTTTTTTAGGAGAAGGCTTCACTAATCGAGCAATCAATTACTTTTTTATCTTTTTTTTTATGTGATACAGTACCAGACTTTAATATTACTCAACATCCCTATCCCAAATAGCAACAAGAATTTAATTCCGGCAAGGCCACATAAGATGTTTCTGCATCTAAATTCATTATCCCAGTAAAGAGCTCAATTGATGGTAGAGATTTGACAGACAAATATATGATAAAAACAGTGCAATATAAAAGTCAGCAACAAACAACATCGCATGTCATGAAAGACTGCCCTCATTGCATGCTTTTTTTTTTAATCTCAAAACTCTCTTTCACAAAACATACTTTCATCCAAGCAAAGCAAATATGTAAAGCTTCATGACAGAAAAGTTAAGGCCTTGTCCTGCATCATCGGATGCGGGTTAGACAGTTGACTTATGAGTGACACAGGAGCATAGCAAGGTGATTAGTGGCGTTACCAGGACGATTATCTGAGAACAAGATTATCTGTTTGCGTCGGCATTGGTCGGCATCACCTACCTACGACACCAAAACGCTCCGCCGCATACGAAATAAAACCTGAAATAATGAATAAAGGAAGCAAATCATGCAGGATCGTCATCATCAGTGATGGGAGTGAAGCTGTGAGAGTGTGTGATTGTATTTAAAATGTAATACTAACTTACTACTGAAATGAAAGTGATGCATTTTTCAAACAGTGGTAGCTGCAATGTCTTTGGGAAAAGCATTTATCATTTTTAATCCAATTTTGTATAAAACTCTGGTCTTAACTCAATATCTTAACCCAGTGATCCGGGAGATCTATGCATTAAGAAAATGTGCATACTGTGAACAGTATACATAATAAATACTGCATATATAGTACGATTGTGATAGTATGCAATTCCACACATATCATATGTCTCAGAGACTGTTTACCTCGGTGATGCAGTGATTGTAGGAAATATGTTTCACATGTTAAGGTTTTATTAGAGCATTTATTTAGTTCTGATTTGGAAATGTCAAAACTGATAAACTCATGGCAGCCAAGGAATCTGTTGTTTTCAAATAGCTTATTAAAAGGTGAAGAGTATAATCTTTCTCGGTTTACATACTTTCCTCTATCCCAGTTTAATATGCAGTCTCAGCAATAAATAAGCCAACCAAAGGCAGACTTCCTCTGACATTGCTCACTTTTTGTTTGAGAATCCTGACCAGCCCAACATATCAACACTGGCTCAACCAATGACGTGTTTGGGACGGGGTAACTGTTGCTCTGACTAAAGACAGATGAGGGAAGTGTTTGGGAAACCTGTTTAAAAACGGTCATTCGTTTTTGCAATTCCGTTTGGGCTGAAATGTGGTGAAAGTTTGACTGAAAAATTCAACACTTCACCTTCACATCTAATGTGTAGGTTAAAATATTATTCTCAACGATGCCAAAAATTACATGCAGAGCTTAGATGTCATCACATCTTATTGTGTACAACTTAAACCCTTTGTAGCTGGAAGCCCTGCTTCACATTCCATGACATGATGACCAGCGCTGCTAGCAGATCTTACAGTGGGGAAGTTAGACTGGGGTCAAGGCATGGTGTATATGAAGGGAAGGATGGGGGCACGGGAAAGCAAGGGCATGGTGGCATCAACAGTAACAAATGCAGAGACCTACCCTGGACTCTCTGCAGCTTGGTCCTGCCGAACGCCATGGGCAGGTTTAGAGGAATGTAGTGCTCGTGATTGCACAACGCCGTGAGGAATTCAAACTTCATCTCTGTAAGAACCTGTAAATATTTAAAAACCTCATGAGTCAGAGGGCTGGTTTGGAGACCTACTGTAGATGCATGTCACAGTAACAGATAGATATGTTTTACAGTAATATGGTGTAACGTAGTTCAATCGAAAGGAGGAGGCGAGAACCGATTAACTTAAACTTAAATGACACAAACACACACACGACGGACATGCCCGTAAACGATCTCTCTCTCCCGCACAACCCCCCACAATCGGCCTTTATCCCTCTCGGAGGCTTAATTAGCCTGATAAAGGACCGGGTGTGTATAATCACGACCCGGCCCCGCTCTCCGCCCTGCCACATAGGGCGTCTACACAAGTACTGATTAGCTAAACTTTGAGTAACCAGGGCTAAAAAAGCCCCATATGCAAAACGCAGTGAATTTCTTTTTTATATGTTATCTAAAATTTTATATTTTATGTGTTTACAATAATGTGAAGAAAAGCTATTTTGGATTTGAAGTAATAGTAAAAATTGCTCATATTGAGAATGTAGTTAATTTAAAATTGAATTACCGTGTGTCATTGGCCAATCACAGGGGACTGTAATCAACTGATTTGTTCTCTTCAGAACATGCTGAAATCGCTCCCTATACTGTAGCATTCACTATAAAGAGAATTAATTATTGAGTGTGTTTTCCTTCACAGAAAATGTCTGCCCACCACACACATTTCTTTTAGCTAAGTTCTATTCATGCTTATACTGTTTTATGGAGAAATTACACATTTATAGAGACACAAAAGCAATATATTTAAAAACAAGTGTTCTCCCCAATTTGTAATCCCAATTCCAAATGCACTCTAAGTCCTCGTGGTGGCGTAGTGACTCTGTCTCCAATCCGGTTGGCGGAGGACGAATCTCAGTTGCCTCCGAGTCTGAGACCGCCAATCCGTGCATCTTATCACGTAGCTTGTTGAGTGCATTACCACAGAGACATCAACCGTGGAATCCACGCACAACTCACCACGCGCCTCATTGAGAGCGAACTACATTATAGCCACCACAAGAAGGTTACTACATGTGACTCTACCCTCCCTAGTAAGCGGGCCAATTTGGTTGCTTAGGAGACCTGGCTGGAGTCACTCAGCATGCCCTGGATTCGAACTCCAGGGGTGGTAGTCAGCGTCTTTATTCACAGAGCTACCCAGGCCAAAACAAATGCAATATTAACATATATCGTAATTGGGTAGAAGGCAACAACAACTTACGTTGGTCAAATGGATGCAAACATTTTTGAATAATGACACAGAAAGCTGAACTCGGCAGAATCCATCCATCTTTCTATCTATATATCTATCCATCTATTTATCCATCCATCCATTTTATCCTATCTAAGTTCACGGGGTGAACTCGGCTGCATATAAATTTAAAAGTGTGCTTTCTTTCCCTGATCTCACGCACTCCTCTCCATGTCTGCTGCGAGATGGTTTGTGTCTCAAATAACTGCATTCAGATCAAATAGCTGTGATCAGATGGTTATTTATTCATCACGACAGGCCTAGTGATTGTATCGGCACGCACTTCACTTCTACCAGTCGATTTTGAAATATTTTATTCATTTATTGAAATACAAAAAAATTAAACCCAACATATTTCTAAATTCAAAATGCACTTCAAACTAAATTAAAATATAAACAAAATCATAAAGTGGTCAAGACAAATCATACCAAATCCAAACATTTTACCCTTTTGGAGTGACTTAAAAATCACTCAACGACAACAGGTGGAAAAATACCAATACAATAATATCATACATACATTGTACCTGTAAATGTAAACATAATAACATTACTTTAAAAAATACAATTAAAAAAATTTGGATTTCTAAATAATTTAACACTTTAAAAAAAAACATTTATAGAATGGCTACAACCGTGACTGTCAAGGATTTAATTTGATGTTTGGGCATGCATTTTATCACGATTCTGCTCACCAAAATAGAGCCCATGGTCTTCGACATTTGTCCACCTTGAGATGGATGCTGGTACACAGAGGCTACATATGACTCAATTCTTTTGCTCTTGAGATAATTCAATAATTGGAAACAAGCTTACTTCTATTTCAACTGTGAGTATTGATCACACAATCATAAATGATTAATAACAAATAGTTTTAACAGATGATTTCTTGTGCCCACCTTCGGATCTTTCAGACTGAATCCACACATGTAGTCATTTATCAGACTGAAAGCAAATCCTCTGTTCATAAACGTCAGGCAGCGCTGTGTATGGAAAGATATTAAAAGCAAATCAACATAATGACATCCAATGAACTGATGTGAGTTGTGATTACACTGCTATAAAAAAATAAGTTTGCATGAGCCACCAGCTTTTGTTCTTAATACTCTTTATTTAGGAACTATTAAAAAAGATGACTAGTTCTATATAAGCAATATGTAGGTTGATTAACCATAAAGTGTAAACTCTGTGGCTGTATGATACAGTCCTATCAAAACATTACTCCGTTTGTGTATCCTGACCTGACGGACACAACAACAAAGGCTCAACCAATGGTGAGAAATGGGGCAGGACTACCTATTAGTCCAAATAAGTTTATTTGTGCAATTCCATTTAGTGATGCTAGTGGAGCAAAAATAAATTAATTTAACTAAAAAAATTAAAATGATAAAAATAAAAATGTATTATTATCATTTCTACCACTATCAACTACTGCTGGCAGGAAAACGACAAATGCCTATAAAAGATAACACTCTACAGCAACCAAGCCCAAATGTTAAAAGGCACACAGATGTGAATGTTAATATCAGTATTATTTTTCTGAAAATGCTATGAATCATCAGCGCAGAATTATGCCTCATTTGCTCTTTTTACGAACAGGTGTGATGTCTAAATGTAATTTTAACCAAATCAGACCAAAATGAAGGGGGTTTTTTGTAGTTCCCTTGGGCGAACTTAGAGGAAAATGTTGTACTGGCTGCTTAACACCTTCTCAATTTTATTGGTCCAAGATGATGACGTGACAGGTGGGTGTTCATTGTGGGGTTCATTTCAGATATAAACAGTAAATCACTACTCTTACTACTTTCAAACTTCTTTTACACTTGAACGAAGAATGAAGGAGAACTTTTCTGGAAGTAAATCAGTACGTATAGGCTTGACCTTAATGAAGCACTCAAGTGTTAGGTCTGACCTTAATGAAGCAGGCCAGGCTGAAGTTGATGCAGCGGGCCTCCTCTGGAATCTCCACGTAGCGGAGAGTGATGTGAGGCATGATGGACAGCAGCAGAGACTGCAGTGCTTGTTGGAATGAATCAGGAAATCTCTGAGCTCGAGGCATCTGTTGGTAAAGCGGGCAGTAGTACTACGTTAACTGACATCAAGGAATGCTATAAATGTTGCATAGTTTCAGTAGAGGAAGAATCATACACATGGACAGTCTAGTAGACTATTTCCAAACACATTTATCAATATACACTAGTGTATTGTATATCTAAAAAAGGTTCTATTAGATAAAGAAAGACGTATTTCCAATTCAGATATATTTTTATGGAAAAGTTTTCCAAGAGTGTAAGCTTAATGCATGTTTGAACAACAAACTTTACATAGCAGACCTTTACATAAGCAATTTGATAACACACGCTCTCAGTTATGGAAATATGTGACTGACATGTCAAATAGGCCGCAACATGTTTGGAATTAGGGCTGGGCAATAGGACAGCATAATCGGATATCGACGATGTCTTACAAAGATCCCACTGGCGATTGAGAACAGGCGATGATCAACAATAGCAGGAAATGGCAAAACCATGCATCTGGGAATTCGCAAATATATTAAACCGAGACCAGGGTGTGAAACTAGCACCTGGCAAATGCGACGTGGCTGAATCCTGTTTGCAAGTTCCGAATGTATTTCATGCGTGAGTAATTTTGCTCATTTACCGCAACAGGCAGACGACCTGTCTTGGACTGACACATGACAAGAAATGCTGTTAGTCTCAAAGACACGTACTTATATTTTTAAGAACAGACAAAAGAATAGCCGTCAATGCTTGTGTCTGATTCACTGTTTGTTTAATCAAAAGTGATTAAATCATAATGTAATAAAAGACACGTTCACCTTGAACCTAAAATTCTATTTTCTTTTCTTTTCTTTAGGCAGCATTGTATTACAAAAATGCAATACAAACACGAATTCAATAAGAACACACATTTGGCAGCATTTTTGGGGGGAACAAAAGGAGCTATTGGAGGTGGTTAAATAAAGATTTATTGATCAATTTGTTATTGTATTGCTTTTTTTTTCATTTAGTTTAAAGTGCAATTTGAATATATAAATATCAATAAATTATTATTTTTTTTAAAGCAAAATCAATAAAACAAAAAAAATCACCAACCATCAGCAGGGGGGTTGACGATGTAATCGGATATCACAATATTGTTTTAAGGTATTTATCACAAAAATATATTTTTTAACCCTTGTGCATCCTTGTGGACATTTTTGGCTTTTTCAGTTTTGTTTTTTTGATAACTTTGTCTGTGTTAATGCTAACTGCATAACATTTTCCACAGGTGTGAATCTTTATTGGAATTTTAATATTTCACCCTATTTTCTTTAAAAAAATATTTTTTGCACTAGTTACACAAAATACTGCCTCTTAGCGTCGTTTTGGACAGAAATGGCACATTGAAACCCATTAAAACTGCGATTTTTAATCCCAGTGCCATTTAACTATAAAATGATGCAATCTTGTTTAACATGCTTTCATTATGTTGGCAAGGCTTCAAAATTTACATTTTCTGAAAATAAATGAATGTTTGGTAATTATGATTAGAACTGATGCTGGTTAAAATATAAGTCAGTGAAAGTAGAAAAAAATATTATTCTATAATATTTTTATGACACTTTTTTGACATGGCCATTTTTGTCCATTATGGACCTGAGTGGTAGCTTTTTTTTAAATCTGATACTGCATAAAGAATATGAATGCATCAAAATGAATGTTGTTGTTAATCATTGACATATCCGAGGCTCTAATAATCAAAGAAAAAAAATTCTGCTTAGCATCTATTAAATTGAAAATAATTACTAATTTTCATTTTTTCCTAAAAAAAACAACAGTGGCATTATGTAAACAAACCAGCGTTTAAAGGGTTAAAATTCTAAAAATGAATGAATGTTTGGTCATTATGATTAGAGCTGATGCTGGTTAAAAAAATTATGTCAGTGAAAGTGGAAAAAAATATAAATGTATAATATTTTTATGACAGTTTTTGGACATGGCCATTTTTGTCCATAATGAACCTATGTGTAACTTTTTTTAATTGATGCACAAGGGTTAATAATGCCCAGCCCTATATGGAATGAGATGAAATGGTAACAAAAGTGTATACATCCAAAGTACAACAGTCTGTGTGCACTGTGTAAATAGTTTAAAGGGTGTGTCTTATCAAGCACCTCAAGCATGCACGTTTTTGAAGAATGAGGAAGTTAAACACTTAAATCTGTACGAATGCCAAGTTGAAAACAACATCCTGCTTGAAAGTCCAAGAATACTTCCATGCACCTACTTTATATTCTATGATAGTGATAATGAAGGAATTGGAAATTAAAGCTAATTATGTTCCTCTCAGATAACATAAAAAGATTGTTAGAGGAATTTATTGCGTTCAATACAAGTTAAGCTCAATAACAGCATTTGTCTCATAATGTTGATCACCACACAAATTTATTTTGACTCATCCCTCCTTTGCTTTGGGGGGTTGGAGGGTTTATATACAGAAATGTGAATCTTACAATTTTATAAAAGCACTAACATTAATTCTGTTAAAACTAATGTATTATTTGAGCTATAAAATTTTACAGTCGTTTTAGGGTTTTGACATTACATCGTCATTGCAACAAAGTTGTAAAAATGGCTATAACTTTACACAGAAAAGGTTAATAAGTGATTTTATCGCACTAAAATCATGTTTACATGCATACAAGTTTATGTCTTGTGGCTATACTTTTAAAATAGTGACTATTTTAACATTTAAAAATTGGCCCCCTTTCACTTACATTGTATGTGCCTAACCCAGATTTTTCCTTTTTTTATTTTTTTTTTTAAGAAAAGCAGGGGCGAATCAAAATACATTTTTGTGGTAATCAATATAATGCCACTAATGCTGTTGATTGAGCTTAACTTGTATTGAACCCAAAACATTCCTTTAATCATGATTTTACTATGAAGTTGATAGTACTGTATGTACCAATCTAAATACATGTGAAGAAATTACACTAACTTTCATTCTGTTGCTGTCCTGGAGATACTGAGCCATTGACTTGGCCATAGTCTCAAAGAAGAACCAGGAATACTGTGATAGAAGACAGAGAGAGGGGGGGTTAACACTGCTAGTAAACAATACCCATTTTTCTAGCAAGTGACAGATCAATTTGCGCAAAAATACTGTACAGTTGCACTGGACTCAAACAACAAAAGATATGGAAAGCACTGTCTCCTCCCTTTTAAAAGCTAATATGACTAGTTATTTTGCTCTCTAATCTATGCATAATAATTTGCATTTAGAAAAGTTTTTTCCCATCTGAGCAATCCAGTAGACCAATCTGTTGCAACCCACCAGTTAAGAATCACTGCCATTTACAACATATTACACCACATCCGCATAAAGTAAAAATGATATATATACTATAATATCACACATAGAAATGATCTCTAATGAACTCAGTCAAGGTCAAAAGAGGACTTGGTTTTCTAACTGTAACAAAAAATCTCTCAAACTCAGTTCTAAGTGAATTACATGAGCATAAAGTAAATGCAACAGTGCCATCTGCTGTGCAAAAAGAACAAAGTGTCAATGATTAATGCAAAAAATATAACAATGTCCTTCTTGTCCAGGATATAACGGGACTGTTGTTGTTTCCTCTTTTTTTATAATTAATTAAGAGTCACACTAGTACAGGCGACATTATTCAGCATACTTTAACAGTTCTGTCACCTTGAGGAGTTTGTTGCAGGTGTTGGAGTCGGCCGTCTGTTTGAGGATGACAGTCACTGCTGCAGCTAAAACTTCATGTGTCGTCACAGAGTTTCCTGAAGTTGTATAGTTGATCCGAAAAACATACTGCAAAAGAAAACTTTGGTTCTAAAGACATCTATTGTACATTTCAAGAAATGGGTAAATCATCACACTAAGAAAGCATGATAGTTTCAAACACACCTATCAAGTTAAGATCTGGAATAACCAATAAGAGAAGATTCTTTCAGTAAAAGTTAAAAGCTTTGCTTGGTGTGTTTTTTTTTCTTCTTTGCTCTTGCTTGTAAGTAGTCATTCTACTCTGTGAATAAAACTGCACTGTATCCAGACAGTAGATGGTCCATCAATACATTATATAATGCATATGCATATATGCTTGTACTGTTGTAAAACCCCACTAACAGATTCCTCCGTCCTGGAATCGTGTGACAGTTGTGCCAATTATCTTAATTGACTAATCCATGTGACATTTTTTTTTTTAAAGAGAGTGCTGACAATACATTCTTTCTTTGTATGTAATGCACTTAATCCTGTGGTTGCTAAGTTATAAGTAATTCAGTAATAATGTCATGGCATACAAACAAGACTTGGGCTTAGGAGTTCAGGGTTAGGCAAGGCAAGTTTATTTATGTACTGTAGCACATTTCATACATAATGCCAGTTCAAAGTGCTTTATTGACTATGAAGTATGACTGGAAAAAATAAGCATAAAGACAAAAAAGAAAACGTTAATTCAAAATGGATTAAAAGTGTCATACCTTTAGAAAAGAGCGCAAGTAATGCTCCAGACCCTCTTCATGACACTGAGACACAATGTGAATGATTACACTGTGGAAACAAAAGCACAAGAGAAAAGAAGATACATAAAAAAAAAAACATGTAAAATAATGGCAGATTTTGGAGGGAAAAATGAGCTGACGTTTCCAGAGCCAGTCTATAGAAATGTAGATATGTGGGCTATGAAAGACCGTAGAAGATGATGTCTTTCTATCACTTGTGCCTTTCTACGATGGCAAATAGCGGGTTAATCACCGTGTGGAGTTGACAGCAATGTCTTGACCCTCTTTGTTTGCCATTGTCAGCCCTTCAAAGAGCTGCATGAGCACTGTAGGCAGGAACTTGATGATGACTTGAGTTTCTACTGCATGCAGGCACTTGAAAAGACAGGACATGAAAACAGGGTAAAGTGAGTAAACTCCGATATTTGCTCACAAGAGAAACTCTAAATTAACATGACAAATACAAAACAACTGAATGAGTGTATGACTCAGTGAGTGCGGTAAAACACTTCCAGTGATTGCAAGACGATTCAAATAATTCAGCTCTAAGTTCTTAACATATAGACTCCATTTAAACGTTTTTAAATGTCTGCTTTTATATAGGACTTTCATACATGAATGAATACAATCTCCCACTGGCTTACAGTTCAATGTTGACAGATAATGTCTTTGTATTTATTTGCATAATGAATTGTGATTGGTCTTTATGCCACATCCAGGTTATATGATAAGTGAACCGTAATTGGGGAGTCTCAATATAACACACACACACACACACACACACACACACACACGCTCTCTCTCTCTCTTTTATAAGCATGTAACATTTCAAATTATTCTGTTTCAACACTATTATTATTTGCTGCCTTGCAAACACTCAGCATTTCCTTCTGGACTTTTCACCTTTAGGTACTTGATGAGCTCAGCAGGATTGCCCTGTGATGTTGACCTCATCAGCTGGCAATGTTGGAAGAAATTGTGAAGGTGCAAATCCTGGAGGGATGGGAGTTACAAGATTTATTGCTTCAGCATCACAGTCTTTAAAAGTCTCACATTATTCATAATTTTCTCATTATTGGCTGAATGTAATAAACATATGAATCCCTGAGAGGAGAATTGCTACTAAATCGGTTGTGATGTGAAATATAGGTAGACGTTAGGCCTAATCTGTGAATTAAAAATGTCCCCTGGAATCTACAACCCTGGCTCTTTATGAGCATGCATGATAAACAGTGTCTACGCTGCACGGAGAGAGATGATGATGATGATGAGACATATGCATGGAGAGACCTGGATTTTCAGTCCTTTAAAAGAGACAGTTGATTTCTTGTGTTCCAATGTGAGGAGTTTTTTTCCAGCCATTTTCTACACACTGGTAATAGCTGCTGTTAAGAAACGTAGAAAAGAGCGAGGACAGTGCTAGTCCTGTGCCTTGGCGTGTCCAGTATATTATGTGCTCGTTGGATGGTAGAAGACTTCGTTTGCCCCGTGTCATTTTAGTGCTCTCTCACTTGTTGTTTGCTAGCACTAATGTTATAAATGCAGCACTAGACCGTTCAGGCAAGTGACAGTTCTAGCAACTGGTTCGAATCGCTCTCACACTGGCCCCGGGCCATCGGGCAGTCCTTATTTTCAAGCCCTGATTACTGATCACAAAATTGCGCGAGATCCTTAACCTGTTGATGTGCGCCCCCTTTTTGAGCACAAACCATGAAAATGACATACCTGAAATTAAATGGTTGTATTTACTGGACCCTTTGGTGTATGGACACAGTTGTAGTATCTTTTGAAAGATGACACTTTGGGCTTTATTGCCAAATTTCAGAATTCATATATATTGCTCTTTTTTAAAGTTAGAGAAGCTGAAGTTAATAGTAATGGAAATATTTTGTGTATTATTTTATTTATATGTATTTATAATCTAAATGCCAAGACAACCCAGAAATACAATATTCTCAAAGCTACAAGTCTATAGAAGTTATGTTTCTAATTTGAAGTTGATCTAACAAAAAATGAGGTTCCTGCAAGCTTTTTTCTCTGTAAAATCACTGCCCGTGTACTGAGTAAAATTAAGGCTCCGCCTTACGAGACGACACAAAATCTGACTGCTCTAATTGGCTTAAAGTCTTAAAAATAGACTTTAGAGACACAACCATTTTGTTTACGAGACTCTAATATATAAGATAATATACAGTTTTACAACATGAATGCTGCTCAGATTGCATAGTTTGTTGAAGAACGATGACGAAGGGTAATACTTTCAGGTGAGATCTCATGTAAACAATGGACAATTTTATCAATATTTCTCAGATTTATCACTTTTATGGACAAAAAGTGCTATTGGATGTTTTTCAATGAACGCTTGTCATGGACACTTGACCCAAGTGTGGCAAACTGGATTCATCTGGCGATCGCGTTTTCATAACAAAGGTGTGAAGTCCCGTTTTGATATTGCATGTTTTCATTTGTACTCCTGGCACAAATAACTCAATTGCTGTTTCTGGAGGATTGCGATCGTGAAACAGAGATATGATATCAATGTTGAACCCTTAGAACTTTGAAAAGATGTATCATTTGTTAACATTAATTACATTTATAGACGGTAAATTATATATTAAATGTAAGCAGTGTGACGTCACTACCGCGTGCGGGGGAATTGCATATCAACACGAATCCCACGATGAGGGTTTAGGTTTCTCTTTTAATTGTTTAATTAATTTTGAGTGTGACAATGGTTTAAGGATGCTGGGTTGAAAATCTCAAGGATTAATAGAGGTGTTTTCCTTTTACATCATGTGGTGTTTTGAAAGCAAAAAGAAACAAAATGAAACACGGAATGTAGGCTGTCATTTACTTGACCGATTAACCGAAAGTGAAGCACTGCCGGCTCATGATGCGCAAATGGCTTGCATACGCTGCATGAGTCTGTTGGGTATACTGCAGTCTCGTCACATTTTAACTTTTTGTTTAGTCTTCTATTCAGATCATAAAAACATGCTGCCTTCATGAGGAAGGATTACATCAAGATAGTGATTAGAATGCAGGTGCGGAATTTATACAGTATCTCACAAACGTGAGTACACCCCTCACATTTTTGTAAATATTTTATTATATCTTTTCATGTGACAACACTGAAGAAATTACACTTTGCTACAATGTAAAGTAGTGAGTGTACAGCTTGTATAACAGTGTAAATTTGTTGTCCCCTCAAAATAAACCGCTGGCAACAAAAGTGAGTACACCCCTAATTGAAATGGCCCAATTAGCCATTTTTCCTCCCTGGTGTCATGTGACTCATTACAAGTGTTACAAGTTCTCAGGTGTGAATGGGGAGCAGGTGTGTTAAATTTTGTGTCATCGCTCTCACACTCCCTCATACTGGTCACTGGAAGTTCAACATGGCACCTCATGGCAAAGAACTCTCTGAGGATCTGAAAAAAAGAACTGTTGCTCTACATAAAGATGGCCTAGGCTATAAGAAGATTGCCAAGACCCTGACACTGAGCTGCAGCATGGTGGCCAAGACCATACAGCAGTTTAACAGGACAGGTTCCACTCAGAACAGGCCCATGGTCGACCAAAGAAGTTGAGTGCACGTGCTCAGCGTCATATCCAGAGGTTGTCTTTTGGAAATAGACGTATGAGTGCTGCCAGCATTGCTTCAGAGATTGAAGGGGTGGGGGGGTCAGCCTGTCAGTGCTCAGACCATACGCCGCACACATAAAGATGATGCACAAGAAAGCCTGCAAACAGTTTGCTGAAGACAAGCAGACTAAGGACATGGATTACTGGAACCATGTCCTATGGTCTGATGAGACCAAGATAAATTTATTTGGTTCAGATGGTGTCAAGCGTGTGTGTGAAACCAGGTGAGGAGTACAAAGACAAGTGTGTCTTGCCTACAGTCAAGCATAGTGGTGAGAGTGTCATGGTCTGGGGCTGCATGAGTGCTGCCGGCACTGGGGAGCTACAGTTCATTGATGGAACCATGAATGCCAACATGTACTGTGACATACAGAAGCAGAGCATGATCCCCTCCCTTCAGAGACTGGGCCACAGGGCAGTATTCCAGCATGATAATGACCCCAAACACACCTCCAAGATGACCACTGCCTTGCTAAAGCAGCTGAGGGTGAAGGTGATGGACTGGCCAAGCATGTCTCCAGACCTAAACCCTATTGAGCATCTGTGGGGCATCCTCAAACGGAAGGTGGAGGAGCACAAGGTCTCTAACATCCACCAGCTCCGTGATGTCATCATGGAGTAGTGGAAGAGGACTCCAGTGGTAACATGTGAAGCTCTGGTGAACTCCATGCCCAAGAGGGTTAAAGCAGTGCTGGAAAATAATGGTGGCCACACAAAATATTGACACTTTGGGCCCAATTTGGACATTTTCACTTAGTGGTGTACTCACTTTTGTTGTCAGCGGTTTAGACATTAATGGCTGCGTGTTGAGTTATTTTGAGGGGACAGCAAATTTACACTGTTATACAAGCTGTACACTCACTACTTTACATTGTAGTGTCACAGTGTCATTTCTTCAGTGTTGTCACATGAAAAGATGTAATCAAATATTTACAAAAATGTGAGGGGTGTACTCACTTTTGTGAGATACCGTATAAATAAACTAACCTATTCCTCTCTCGCCGTTGCTGGCGTGCCAGTGATTACCTCTTTGTGTGCCAATGTTGGCACACATGCCATAGGTTGCTGACCCCTGATATAGAGGCTGAAACATTTTGAAATAATTCATTACAGTGTGTAAAAGGCAAAATTCAAGTTCAAAATCAGATACAAAGCATACCTGTGTGTAAATTGTTGATGCTACATATGTTCGCACTTTGAATAACAGTTTGGAATTCTCCACCCATCTAATGTCTGGGCAAGACTGTAAATAAACACAGAAAGAAAGATTAACATCAATCAATTAATCCAAAAGCTCTTACCACAACCAATCAATCAATAAGTCTTTACCTTCTTTGAGTCTTGGCTTTTGTCACACATGTACCCTGCAGGTAGATTAGCAGACACAGGAAGTTGTACTTCTGAGGACTGTATTCTGCCATCCTTAAGTAAAGGAGCCCAGGAATAACCCACTGTAGAGAGTAAGAGTTAATGATGTTTTCTTGACACAAGCAAACACATACACACATTTACTAACATACACTTACCCAGTGTTTCCACTCCATCTCTCTTCTTGGTGGTGGTTTTGCTGCCGAGCTCACAGCTTATGTGGTAAAAGGTAAAGAGAATGTGGTGCTTCTCATGGACATGAACTGGAAGCTCAATTTTAATCTATGAAAAGGGAGAATGGCATTGATATACATCATCTCAAATCTACAGGAAACAATATTCTTTTATACATTTTGCTAAAAACAAAAAAACATTTAGTCTTTCAATGTGTCAAGCACAATTTTCATTGATAAATGTGTAACATCTCATTTCATTTTCATTTGATTACTTTTATTATGTAAATGACAGATTAAGGTGAACACTAAATACAAACAAAGCTCAAGAGGAAGAGCAATGTGCTAACAACACCAACATTGCTCAAATGTACTTTGATAAAGACGACACAAAGATGTCAAAAATACAGTAACCTGCAATATATGCAAAGTGAATATTACAGAAATACTAGTACTATGCATAATCATTTAAAAAGGCACCCACTGGTGCAAGCTAGAGATTTTCATCATGATCAGAACAGCTTTGTGATTTAATCTGACCTAGTTGGTGTTCGAACTTCCAAGAACACAATTTGACGGCAGTTTAGAAGTTGGAGTATTATGATCTGATAGATTGCATCCCCATTGATATCTGCATGATAAATCGCCACTTCAAGCATCTTTAGTTCATCCCAAAGAGCATGAGAGGGGCTACCCATAACCATCTGAAGCTACAGGTAGTCTAGGCTAAACTTAGTATGCTCAGACACTTATATTGACTTATTATTAAAGTTACAGCTTGATGAACGCCTACCATGTGTTGCACACTTCTAACAAAAAAGAGCTACGAGGAGGTAATGGTTGACGTGCACATACAATTTTGCCACGACTAGTCAAATTCGACTCAACTAATGGGCTCAACATATTGACTATTAAAAATCAGCAGTTGTGCAACACATACAGCCAAATGAATACAGTTCATGTCAACGTAAACAACAAAACCTGTTGGATGTAATTCTCTTTCTTATCACAAGTCGGCAGTAAAATGTCATTTTTTTTGTACACATACTGCAAATGTGGCCTCACACTAGTGCTCATTACACTATGCAATAACAGGACTTCCTAAACTCAGTCCATGTCAAAGGAAAATGAATCCAGTAAAGCACAAGACAGTATCAACGTCATCGCTCACAGGGATCTGCTTTGGCACATCCTTGTTAATACCTTGTGACTTATTCATCTTCTGAATGAATAGTTTGCCTTTAATTTCTTTGCCCTCAGGGTCTGTTAAGTGTAAGAGGCAGGATGTGTCTCTGGAATAATTCAGTTATTCATATATTTGTCTTAGTAAAGCCTGTGCTTGTGCTGGTCATGCCTCAGTCTGGTCTGTTGTGCAACATTGTGGAGCATTGACAGCGTACTGAGCATAGCCTACTAAGGAAATTTCCAGGTTCACTAGTTCAGCTCAATTGACAGCATTTGTGGCATAATGTTGATTACCACAAAATGAATTTTGACTCGTCTCATCTTTTCTTTTTATATATATATATATATATATATATATATATATATATATATATATATATATATATATATATATATATATATATATTTTTTTTTTTTATTGACATAATATAGACATAACATATGACCCACAACGAACACTCATGTGGTCACAAATAAAATACAAATAAATAAAATAAAATAAAAATATATATATATATATATATATATATATATATATATATATATATATATATATATATATATATATAAATAAATAAACAAATATAATTAAAACTAAACTACTCTCTCCACAGCCCCTCCCCGAGAGTCCCCCAAAAACATTAAGTACTTGCCCCATTTCCTATAAAACAAATTCCGAACCCACAGCCTTCTGCTTGACCCCTCGTTGAAAGCAGCCACCCTCCCCATCTCAGCACACCACTCCGGAAATGAGGGCACTCCATTCGACTTCCATCCCCTTAAAATAATTGGCCTGCCAATCATAATGCTGATCAGAATCCATTTTTTTATGTTTATCCCCCGAATTTATGACCGCCCCATTGCCCAAAATACAGGGTCTGGGGCTAAATGAAATCCGAGTGCACTAAACGTTACACATCAAACTCTGAATCTTCAACCAAAATTATTTTTATCAAGGGGTCAAAATTAACTAAATCAGATACATTTGCTGGGGGGGGGATGCCCAAATACTTAATGCCCTGTTTGGGCTATTGGAAGGCGCCCGGCTGGAAAGCCATTAACGGGCTGTACACAGTCAGAGACAAAGCTTTGGATTTAGAACAACTGACTCTATATCCTGAGAAATTCGGAAAGGAATTAATAATTTTATGGAGGCAAGGCATAGATCTAATGTAGTTGGAGACGCATAATAAAATATAATCTGCGTAAAGAAAAAGCTTATGCCACCACCCCTAAAAAATCATCTTCCTTTCTTATCGTGGCTGCTAATGGTTACAGGGCAAGACTGAACAATTATGGGGGGAAAGAGGGCAACCCAGGCGGGTGCCCCTTTCCAGAGTAAAATAATCTGAAATTAATCCATTTGTTTATACCGCCGCTACCGGGTGTCTATGGCTGCACATAGAACCAAATGATAAACAAATGAGATTTGTCTGTGTCAATAGCTTCCTTGTGTCTGGGTCATGCAGAGTACGTTGATACCAAATTTGCCATCGTCGGCCATACTTCCTGTCCGCTATTTTTAATTCAATAGAAAACCACATTTTTCAAACTACTCCAAGCAGGCAAGTAGGATTTTCCAAAAATTGTCTGTATCATCTAGAGACTCTCATGACAAAAAGTTATGAAAAGCTCAAACCGTTCTCATATAATGCATCAACAAATTTAATGGTAAGACAAAAATCTTAGTCTGTATCACTTGAACGCTTTAGTGTTTTGACATGAAACTTCATATATGACATTATGACCAAGCCCTTACAATATAATACCATATCAATTTGGCGACATTGCCACCTATTGTTCAAAAGTTATAAGCATTTGTATAACACTATTTGAGTAACGGATTGCAGCTATATTTATAGATATCATCAGTTTCTGAATAGCAAGTCAAGGTTTATAGCTGTTATTTAAACTGAAATCTATCCGCTACTTAATAAAGGGACAAGTACTTCGATATGTGTTGCTCCAACCTATTGTTTCAATAGTTAATACATCAACACAGGTAAGAAACTTTTACTCCTCAAACTATTTCATGGGGTCTTTGAAGTGGGAGATTGTGTTGCTGTGCAGCTGGGCTAAAAAAAAAAAGAAGCTGAAAATATTTTGTGGTTTCAGTCATAATGCATGATCATACCTCATCATAAAACTCTGGACTCTGATTGTGATGTAAAACTGCAGCAAAAGCACTGGTGGTGAAGAGTGGCTCCCCTGGCTTGCCGTAGATGCACTAAATCCAGAGAGGGGTTAATCAAATAAACCCATACACTGCAATGAATATTTAATATTAAAGCACGGGTTGTAATATAGGTAGAACACATCAAGAACACACTCACATTTAATGGCCCCGTTCCCTCCTCATCGGAATCCTTGAACTGAACACATACTGCGATGTTCCGGGCCTGGAGGGATACACAAGCACAACAATATCAGACCATATTTCTTGACAAAAAGTACTTTGGCAGTACCATGGTACAGTGAGAGTATAAGATGGTAATACCATGGAACTGATTGGTCACCATACGCATGTACCATAGAATTTCCACGGTACTCCAAGGTGTATATATCTCCATGTACACAGTATGCTTATAATATGAAATCTCATAGTTTGTCATTTTTTTTCTTATACACTTATCTATTTAATGTAGTTTATATAACTATGAAAAATGGAAAATGATGGTATGCCCATTAATATACCTGAGTAAAAAGTTATATCAGCTTTATAACTTTATATATATATATAGTATAACTGATACGTTTTATTTAGATCTAACAAAAAATTATAACAAAAATGCATAAACATAAAAAGTTCAGCTATATTTCTATATACAAAATATTTAGACATACTGGAAATGAATTAAATTGAATAATAGCAAATGACCTGATTCCATTAGTCACAGAGCAAAATGATTGGCATCTGTAATTGAGAGAAATGCACTTGGAGAATCATAGGGCAAACAGCCAGTGTTTTGAGTTCTCCAGCAGTGGAGGAAGCAATTAACCCTGAAGTTTGAGTAATTAGAGATAAGCTCTTTGCTGATTTAATTATGAATAGAAACCCATGGGCTTTGAACAAAGCCTCATGTTTGAAAACACATAGGCCGACATTGTTACTGCTCTCATAAGCTTGTTGTCTTACTGTCACCCACAGCTTCCCAGTTCCACTAATTACAGATTGTGCTTTGTGATGTGTGAGAAATCTCTTTGCCTTGGCAAATGTCTTCTGATTGTCGTATTTGAGCTGCTGGGGATAGACGTAGAGCTGGTTCTTGTAAGTGGTGAATGGATGGTTGTATTTGGCCTCTTCTGGGATAAACTCCTCAACTTCCACAGACACCCTCTCACATGTTTGCTCCTCAAATGGCTTTACTGGGATATAAGACGACGTGACAGTGTCTGGGAAGATAAAAATAAAACATGTATACATCAAACGGCAAGTAAAAATCATGATCAGATCATGATCAGAGTGCACACTTTGCACACAAGTAAATTAATTAGATTCATGAGAGATGTTAGCAAATATCAAATGGAGAGTCAATGAACATAACAGACTATTAAACTTACTTGACAAGTCTGGAGGTACACACTCGACAGTGATATTAATTTGTCCAGGGATTATCTGCAGCTTGGTCTTCTCTGGTCTTTGAAAAAAAAAAAAAAAAAAAAGGTTTCTTCAAAACAAAATACTCAGCCATAATATAAAGGAGATGCTTTCTTACTACAACAAGGCAACATGTGTACCAGGCAGAAAAAGGTACAAGTACAAATGGATGAATCTCTTGAAAGCACATCCAGGTCATATTTCAGCCCAAAATCAAAAAAGACAAATACTGAATCTAAAAATCACATACAGTCGGAGTATGTACTGCATTTGATGAGGAACACACTTCTTAGCTGGTAATAAAATATGGTATGCAGATGGCACGTGGTATGAAAACATTCCAGTCATACTTCACCTGGGCTTGTGACCCGAATATATGACACAGTAACAACAACTGCTAAAAATAACCTACTCAACAACATACTCAAGCACCATTTAACCACAACGAAAACTTTCTTGGTGTATTTTTTTCAGCATTTTGAATGTGATGTCTCTTTAGGTCCCATGGCATTATGTGTCCAGTCGACCCGCACTTCAAAATCTTGACAGAAATAGTAGGTCATACAGGTATTTCTCACCTACTCTTTTATGACTACTGAGGCTTTGGACATACTACTCCATTGTCATACTGTTTTAGGCATACTATATAGTAGTATGCCTAAAACATCAGTTGAATGCCACTTTCCTTCCAAAACAGCAAAATCTGTGCATTATTCCAAACTTTTGGCTGTGTGTGTGTGTGCCAAAAGTTTGGAATAATGCACAGATTTTGCTGTTTTGGAAAGAAAGTGGCATTCAACTGATCACAAAGTATAGTCAGAACATTACTGATGTAAAAAAGCAGCACCATCACTATTTGAAAAAGTCATTTTTTATCAAATCTAAACAGGCCCCATTTCCAGCAGCCATCACTCCAACACCTTATCCTTGAGTAATCATGATAAATTGCTAATTTGGTTCTAGAAAATCACTTGCCATTATATCAAACACAGCTGAAAACTATTTGGTTCGTTAAATGAAGCTTAACGTTGTCTTTGAGTTGCCACAGTATGCAATAGACTGGCATGTTTTTAAGGTCAATATTAGGTAAAAAATTAAATAAAAAAATATTTGAGAAATGAAGGCTATACAATATGAAAAAGATTTCATACAAAGGTGTACACTACAGTCTTCAAAGTCAAAGGACAACTGTCTCTTACAAGGACTGAAAGAGTTGTGGAAGGCCAGATGTACAACTAAACAAGAGGATAAGTTCATCAGAGTCTCTAGTTTGAGAAACAGACACCTCACATGTTCTCAGCTGACAGCATCATTGAATTCTACCCGCTCAACACCAGTTTCATGTACAACAGTAAAGAGAAGACTCAGGGGAGCAGGCCTTATGGGAAGAATTGCAAAGAAAAAGCCACTTTTGGAACAAAAAGAAAAGGTTTGAGTGGGCAAAGAAACACAGACATTGGACAACAGATAATTGGAAAAGAGTGTTATGGATCTTAACCCCATTGAGCTTTTGTGGGATCAGCTAGACTGTAAGGTGTGTGAGAAGTGCCCGACAAGACAGACACATCAATGGCAAGTGCTACAGGAAGTGTGGGGTGAAATGTCACCTGAGTTTCTGGACAAACTGACAGCTAGAATGTCAAGGATCTGCAAAGTTGTCATTGCTACATATGGAGGATTAATTGATGAGAACTTTTTAAAGTAGTTTAAGAAGTTCTGAAAAAAATTTCAAATTGTAATAGTCATTTTTCACATTAATTATGTCCTGACTATACACTGTGATCAGATGAATGCCACTTTGGTGAATAAAAGTACCAATTTTTTCCATTAAAGCAAAATCTGTACATTATTCCAAACTTTTGGCCGCCATTGTAAATATATTAAGCAATATCACACTTGCAGTCGTGCTATATGGCCCTAAATCAGCACTGCTGTGACAAGCTACAGCACTCGGCCTTCAGCTTCGTGCCTGCGGGTGAATAACAGCAGTGCTGATGTAGTGCCATATCACACTCTTGCATGTGTGATATTGCTTATATACAACAGTTCAATTAACAAATACATTTTTAAAAATGAGGAAAAACGAATGGTCACAAAAAAACGCATTTGTGCATGGAATAACAACTTGGATGGTCCTTTTCCTCTTTGGCTCGGATAACACAAAGCTGTGTTTTTCAAAAACGTTTTGAAATGTGGACACTTCTGACCAAAAAACACAGTTCCACTGTTCTACTTTACATCTAAAGCCCTATTCAGACAGCAATTATTTTAAATGGGGATGTGAGGTAATTCCTGCATTTACAGGGGGTAGTCAGTGATTTATTGCCATCCGAATCCGAAATGTCTGTGTTTTTCAACCACCTCCCATGAGAAAATTCCCAGCCAAATTACCTACAGTTTTTTGACAAACACCAAGTTAGTTTTGTCATTTAATTACCGTCTGAGTGCACATCTCTGAGTTTATAATCCAAAAGCCATTTTGTGCCGTACATTTGTGCTGCGCGTGGTAACATCTCTAAAGGTAACGGACGGTTGTGAAAGTTGCTGGTAACAATTTTGTTTTAAATAACTCACAATGATAAAATTATGTTGCCGCTCCAACATAGTGAGTGGGAACACTTAAGTAGAAGGGAAAGAAAAACGAGAGCCAGATCACGTAAACTTTTGAAATGGTCCATTATTGCAGCAATGTAATAAAATTTTAATATATCACATTTTAATGTACAAACATTTACTAAATGCATTTATACATAGGGCTTTCATGACAATTATTTTATACGGGTCGATTAGTCCCAGAAAAGATGCTGGGTTAATGTTACTGGGTTTAAACGGTTTAATTTCCACCTCCAGATTTATTTGGCTGCGTTGATAAACAGTCTTGTCCCTACAGTTTCTTTATTTGTTTAATTGCTCTTCACAAGTATTTTGGCTTGATCCGTATGTGAATATGTACACTGTAAATGCCCGCATTGCTTTGCAGTGTGGTTCCCTCATGCTTTAAAAATTTATTTTCACTTTACCATAATATTTAAATGCAAATAACACAGTTTGTGGATTGATGAATTTTCTATATAACAAGCACAACCACAATCATGTGATTGACAAAAAGTCTCTCTCATCCCCCATGATTTAATTGTCATCCAAACGCATGCGTTTAATTACTCAAGAGCCATGAAAATGTACTTTGTAAATGTAAATGTACATGTGTATTTACACATATCACCCTGAGAAACAATTGCCCTCTGAATAGGGCTTTAGATGAGACTGAGCCCAGCGAAGTCAGCAGCACTTCTGGTCAGTGTTGATGTACGGCTTCTGCTTTGTAGCAAAGTGTAATTTCTTCAGTGTTGTCACATGAAAAGAATGTAATCAAATATTTACAAAAATGTGAGGGGTGTACTCATTTTGTGAGATACTGTATATGTGTGTGTGTATATGTATATATATGTGCACAATATAGTTAAAAGATTGTGAGGGGTGTACTCAATTTGTGAGATACTGTATATGTGTGTGTGTATATACACACACTGTATATGTGTGTGTGTATATGTATATATATGTGCACAATATAGTTAAAAGATTCAAGGAATCTGGTCAAATCTCGGTGTGAAAGGGCAAGACGAAAACCTCTTCTGATTGCGCATGATCTCTTCAGACATCTTAAAAACATCATTCATCTGTAATGGATATCATGAAAATGGTCTTGGGATTACTTTAGTAAACCTTTGTTAGTCAAAAACATTCGCCGCTGCATCCACAGATGCAAGTTAGGACATTTTCACTTAGGGGTGTACTCACTTTTGTTGTCAGCAGTATAGACAATAATGGCTGTGTGTTGAGTTATTTTGAGGGGACAGCAAATGTACACTGTTATACAAGCTGTACACTCACTACTTTACATTGTAGCAAAGTGTCATTTCTTCAGTGTTGTCACATGAAAAGATGTAATCAAATATTTACAAACATGTGAGGGGTATACTCACTTTTGTGAGATACTGAATATATATATATATGTATAACAGTGTATATATATATATATATAAATAATAATGAAAATGGGGGTTTAATTGTTATGACAACGTTATGTCAAAATTAACTATAATACTAAGCAATGTTAAATACAATGTTCTGGACAGGTTTCATTTCATTCACCCTAAGAGTACCAAGTCTCAAGTGTCATGATCTAGTCACATAAGTTATCACTCACTTCTTGAGATCTGATAGTAGTTTTATGAGGTCTTCTGTGGATATCTTGCTACTGTCTTGGCGGTAGATCGGAGAGAACTTCCCATCCATGTCTAAACTGCCTTGGGAATCTTTAAACACCTGTCTGAAGCCACACAACATACATTGCATCCACAGTATCAGAATTTTACTTTTACTGTAAGAACATTAACTAAACATTTACAGGTAGTCTTAAAAGAATATTTCACCCAGAAATTGCACAAAAAGGCATCACAAAAGTAATCCATATGACTCCAGTAATTTAATCCATATCTTCAGAAATTATAGGACAGGTGTGGGTGAGAAACAGACCAATATAGAAGTAATTCTTTGCTAGAAATTCTTCTCCTTGCCCAGTGATATGCATTATGAATTACTTTTATGCTGACTTTTACAGATTTTTTGAGCTTCAAAATTTTGGCACCCATTCACTTGCATTGTATGGCCTAAAAGAGCTGAGAAAACCTTCTAAAAATCTTCATTTGAGTTCAGCAGATGAAAGAAAGTCCATACACATCTGGGGTGGCATAAAGGTGAGTAGATGATGAGAAACTTTTTGGGTGAACTGTTCCTTTAAGCTTTTTCTATAGAGTGCTGACGGAGTATACCTTTATATTACAGAAATTAGAGGTAGTTCTGCTATATATATATATATATATATATATATATATATATATATATATATATTTAAAAATAGACCATATGAGTCAGTTTTGTTAGTCCACTAAGCCTTTATGGGTGTGTTTCTGTGGCTTACTTTGCAGCCCAAGCGAAGGGCATCCGGTACTGGCCCAGCCGCTGGCAGGTCTGTTTGGCAGTCTTCAGGACTTTCTGTACTGTCTGAGAAACAGATGTATAAACAAAATCATGGAAATATTCAACAGAATATCTTGGAAGCATTTAAATCCATATTAACTCATAGTTAGGAATGCAGTATACTACAACACTTGTAGTATAAAAGTGAACAGAATAAATGCCTTTTTTTATGATTTGTTTTTTTTTTACCGAAAACAGGTTTAATTTTTTTTTATAAATAACAAACATTCTTTCCATTATTGAATCTATATTTAAATATATTTCCATATATTTTTATTTTCAACACTGTGATATTTAAAAGTATTATTTATTAATAATTATTTAATTATTATCTAAAATGATGTATTGTAAAAATGTATTCTAAATAGCCAGTTGATGATTGAGCAGACTGAAGAAAAGGCTGTATTCTGGTAGAAAATGCTTTTTACACCACTCTCGTTTTCAGCTCCAGGGGCAAACACAGACCTTGTTGATGTCAGAAGTCTTGATGTAGGGCTCAGTGCAGTGGGTGATGCCGTTCTGTAAAACCTTCTCCACCCGTGCCACCAGGAAGATGTCGGTGTGAGGGTTAGTAACTGAGAAGATCGCCTGTACAACACACAATAACATGCTGAGTCTCAAAGCCTTTCTGAGCACTGGTGCACAATGAAAGAATTATGCATAGATTGACAAGTAGAAAATATGAAATCATTTTCTTCATTTATTCTTGTAATTCACAGTTGTTTACAGACGCACTACTCAAGCAGCAACACATACATATGCAACAAATACGGAAGAGGCAAATTAGTGGTTAATATGGCCTGGTAATAAAAAACATTACTAGCTTGTACCCAGAAATATACTACATGATCTCAGTACAGCGCATGCATGGTTGTCAGATTGGGCAAATGATGTATAACATGGGGTGGAACATATTCAATTTTTCTAATTGTAAAGCTCTGATTGGGGGTTTACATCTTATCTGGGAACCCGGAGCATGCTATAAGCTTGTGGATGCACATTAGGTCCCAATGCAAGCCCAAAAATGTCCAATGAAAAAATTGTTCAGGATAAATGAGCTGCCTGCCAGATAAACCATGTGGATGGCCGGATCTGGCCCGGGGGCCGTAGGTTTCCAATGCCTGTCTTAGATCCTTAACTTGTAGGCCTGTCTAAGTGAAATATTACTGCCTGTGTTCTCTTATATTTATAAATTTGATGCCCAAAAATATGAATCAACATGAGGACTTTGTTGATTTGCAATACTTTATAAAACCATATCTGTTCTGGTATCTCCTCTGTCGTTCTTCATACTCTTCAGTATCTGTTTTTATATCTGTGTATATTTATATCTGTAATAACATATCCTGACAGTTCAGCCAACTGGACTGGGCCCTGCTCTTGTGTTAGTTCCAGAAATCCATGTTAAATTTCCTAGTCTGCCAGCAGAGGTGTCAGGCTGTCATGGCACTAGCTATGATTTAATGTGCAGCAATAATGCTGTGAAACAGTGCAGTTAATGGGTAAGACTGCTCCTGCTCCTGCTCTGGCCACAAACCACCTACAGCAAAGCAAGATCAATCTAATGTAAATTTGTATTCTCAAATGCAATTTTTTTTGTACTTTTTAAGGTCCTTTTTGGAGCTTGACATTTGGGTTCGCCAATCTCTATTGTTTAATGGAAAAGAGCAGCACGGACTTTTGGGAAAATATCTCCTTTTTTGTTTCAAAGTGGCAAAATGTGGGTTTGGAACAACATGAGGGGGGCATATGACAACATTTTCCTTTTTGGTTAAACCATCCCTTTAAGTATTACTACCCATGCTTTACAACTGTAAATCATCTGAGATAAAAAATAAAAAAAAGGTGCATTTTAATAATGCTTTAGTTGTATACATGAAACTTCCATGTTCCAAGTCCATGTGAACATGATTTCACATTGATAGCCGTATAAATAAGCAATAAGCAGAAGTGCAATGGTGAGGGAAAATGACTATAATGAACCATTTTCATCCACCTACAGCCAAGCAAACAGCATGGAAATGCTAAAATCTGAAAGCCTATTGACTTCCCAATAAGAAGCAGAGAATAAGCATCCTTCTCGGCAGCAGTAAACAATGCCAGCAGTGGGAAGGTTTACCAGACATTTATAGAAATATTCTGCACAGAGCTAATTTTAGTAGATGACCAGAAAAAATAGGTTTTTTGTTTTGCATGGGCAAGAAACACATTTTCTTCATAAAATTTTCTTCATAAAATTCAAAAATCTAGGGCCTCTTTTATAAAGAGGTTTGTGGAGTGATGTTAAGTTAATGTGAATTAATAGTAGAAACAATATGAACGTACAAAATTTCCCCAAATGTTCCAACATATGATTTATAAAATGTCCATATGCAAAAAATAAAAAAGTTCCTAAATGCATCCCACTTGATAAATCGCAAATCAAGTCTCACCTACAGAATGCCCACAAATAGCCTAATATGGTGAGACAGAATACAATTAACCTAATGAGACCAGACAATGACTGGTCCATAAATGGTATGGAGGGCATTATCCATACCCCTTTTTGATTTGTAATTAGTTGCCACTAAGAAACATGCAAAAAAAAAAAAAAAAAAAACTAGAGACCAAAATAGTTTTCCTAAAAATTGATGTCCACATATGTGGACAGTGGGACTAAGATGTGCAATTTTAAATTATACCAAGCTATAGAAAGTAATATTTCTTTTTTAATCAAAAATTGTTTGTTTCCAGGAGTGTTGGTTATTCATGTTTTTGAGACGTTACAGACGTTACATCGGAAATCAGCATAAATAATTCTGATTCAAAGTAATGGCCAGCATCAGCCAATCATTGACAACCATGCTAAAATACAATTTGCATGTTAAAGTCTGAATCTATGTACTGATTACCATTGAGCCATGTCTGCCAAACATGTTGAGTGGTGCAAACATCATCTGCAGCCTGAAACTGTGCTTTTGACGGGATGCTAGGCGTGAATGATATAGGATGCTCCCTTGCTCCCTAATAAGGGAATGACAACCTCCAGTGTGCTGTTGGTCTGCACTGGTCTCAGAACAGTTTGAAATACACCTTATTTTCATCCTAAATCTGTATACAGCCTCTAAAAGCAACATTTTTCAGCTTTTGGATGCATCCATTGACTCTCATTGTGACAAAGCACAGTGAATAAGGAAAATTAGACTATAGTCCACGTAAGTGGTCATTGTGTTTAACAGCGTGTTTTGTGTTTTGGCCACTTGTGAACTGCGTTAAATTCTGGCTCGTTTACCATGCTTTGTTGGTGTGAGTTTTTTGCCATGTCATCACTATTCATATCTATACATCCAATGTGTTTATGATTAAATTACTACAAGAGCTCAAAATTGTTTACAAGAGCACAAAGTTCTTTATAGATCTAGTCTCTCAGATTGCACCAGATTGATGCATTTAACTTTACAATGTACAACATTTTCTTACGGGGGAGTATGCACCAGACATCGCTAGAGGGTCCGAGGTCCACCCACCACAGTCTCACAAAAACACTGTGGTTTAAAATGTAAACAATTCATGAGGTTTCTTACTAGATGTAGTTTTGTTGCCGTTTCGAAGACAAACTCAGCTGAGACCGGTGCCATGTTTTTTTGTCACATGACTTGTGTCAAAAGTTTAATCCTTTACTGACAGCCTAGATTATCCTGAACTGAGATCAGTCAGTTTAAATGAAATTTATGCTTAGCACATAGCGAAGCCAAAACAAAATGTCCATGCATGTGAATGCAGGGTGTCAAGAGGTTAAAGCACATGCACAAGATATTCATTCGTTCGTTCATTCATTCATTCATACGGAAAGTTCTTGTGCAGTTGGAAAAGTTTTCTAAATAAGGAAGTCCAGCTACTGGTTTCTGCCCATATGATGTAGCCTAATACATAACTCATCTTCAGTTATTCATTTTCATTATCAATAATAAATCCATTCATTGACTGATTTTACTGTAATCCACACCATTCTTCGAGTAACATCCATTTTGTTGCTAAACTTTAATTTCAAAAAGAGGTTTACAAGCTCTTTTACACACTGTATAATGAAATATGAGGTCCACATGGCAATCGTGTTCTGTATAAACCAAATTCGTGTTCTTTTCCTGCTATTCTCTTCTGCTCAATCTTGCCATTTATTACACAGCATTTTAGCAATCTAGTCAAATCATTTGTTTCTATTTATGTCCTCTACAACATCAGCAGACAAGAGGCTGAATGATGAATTTATATATATTTTTTTTAAATATGAGAGCACTGCAGTGCTTTCACCTATCTGTATATTGATTCAGCTATGTTTTAAGGGCTGTAAACTATAATCTCTCCTCCTCTTTGCTCCAAAAATGTGCTAGACATATTACTTACTGTATATTACTCATGCCTGTTACCTCACAGGTCTCAAAATGAATTTATAATGGAAATGTGCACATTAGGCTATAAATACAGGAAATATTCTGTAATAGCAGATATCCAAAATAAAGCATTCACATTATGACATACATAATCTAAATATGACCACATTGACTCATACACAGAATATTCTTGTTCACATAAACATGCTCACTTGTTAATAAAACAAATTCATTCATTCACTATTTTTGCATCACCAAAAAAATTATCCTCTCCGGGAACCAGCACCTTATCGTGGTGGAGAGGTTTGTGTGCCCTTATGATCCTGAGGGCTGTGTTGTCTGGAGCCATGTGCTCCTGGTAGGGTCTCCCAAGGCAAAGTGGTCTCAGGTGAGGGGCCAGACTAAGAATGGTTCACAAAGACTCTATGGCAAAAACGGAAGGAGGAGGAGTTACCCTGCCCGGAGGAAGCCCGGGGCCCCCATCTGGAGCCAGGCCCAGATGGAGGGCTCGTCGGCGAGCGCCTGGTGGCCGGCCGTGTCACGGAGCCTGGCCGGGCACAGCCCGAAAAAGCGACGTGAAACCCCCCTCTACATCCCTTGGGCCCACCACCCATTGGAGAAACCGCAAGAGTCGGGTGCGCTGCCATATGGGTGGCAGTGAAGGCCGTGGGCCTCGACGGACCAGACCCGGGCAGCAAAGGCTAGCTCTGGGGACGTGGAATGTCACCTCACTGGGGGGGAAGGAGCCGGAACTGGTGAGGCAGGTGGAGCGTTACCAGTTGGATCTGGTGGGGCTTACATCAACGCACAGTTTTGGCTCTGGATCCGTACTCCTGGATAGGGGATGGACTCTATTCTTCTCTGGAGTTTCCCAGGGTGTGAGGCGACAGGCGGGTGTGGGGATACTCACGAGCCCCCGGCTGAGCGCCACTACGTTGGAGTTTACCCCAGCGGATGAGAGGGTCGCCTCCCTACGCCTACGGGTTGTGGGGGGGAAACTCTGACTGTTGTCTGTGCATATGCACCGAACAGCAGTTCAGAGTATTCGGCCTTCTTGGAGACCCTGAATGGAGTCCTGAATAGGGCCCCAGTAGGGGACTCCATAGTGATGCTGGGTGACTTCAACGCACACGTGGGAAATGACAGGGACACCTGGAAAGGCGTGATTGGGAGGAACGGCCTCCCCGATCTGAACTCAAGTGGATGTTTGTTATTAGATTTCTGTGCTAGTCATGGATTATCTATAACAAACACCATGTTCGAACATAAGGATGCTCATAAGTGTACGTGGTACCAGAGCACCCTAGGCCGAAGGTCGATGATCGATTTTGTAATCGTGTCGTCGGATCTGAGGCCATATGTTTTGGACACTCGGGTGAAGAGAGGGGCAGAGCTGTCAACCGATCACCATCTGGTGGTGAGTTGGGTCAGGGGGTGGGGAAAGACTCTGGACAGACCTGGGAAGCCCAAGCGAGTAGTGCGGGTGAACTGGGAACGTTTGGACGTGGTCCCTGTCCGTGAGATCTTCAACTCACACCTCCGGCGGAGCTTTTCAGGCATCCCTGCGGAGGTTGGGGACATTGAACCGGAGTGGGCAATGTTCAAAGCTTCCAATGCCGAAGCCGCGGTGGAGAGCTGCAGCCTCAAGGTTTTAGGTGCCTCAAGGGGTGGTAACCCTCGAACACCGTGGTGGACACTGGTGGTCAGGGAAGCCGTCCGACTGAAGAAAGAGGCCTTCCGGGATTTGTTGTCCCAGAGGTCTCTGGAGGCAGTTGCAAGGTACCGACAGGCCCGAAGGGCTGCGGCCTCAGCCGTGAGGGAGGCAAAGCAGTGGGTGTGGGAAAAGTTCAGAGAAGCCATGGAGAAGGACTTTCGGTCCGCACCAAAGTGCTTCTGGAAAACCATCCGCCACCTTAGGAGGGGGAAACGGGGAACCATCCAATCTGTATACAGCAAAGATGGGACGTTGTTGACCTCAACCGAGGAGGTTATTGGGCGGTGAAAGGAACACTTTGAAGAACTCCTAAATCCCAACACGCCCTCTATGCTAGAGGCAGAGCTGGAGGCTGATGGGGGATCAGATTCTATTTCCCTGGGGGAGGTCACTGAGGTAGTCAAACAACTCCACACTCTCACTGGATCGCTTGACAGTCGAGTGTGAAGCAGCTGGGATGAGGATTAGCACCTCTAAATCTGAGGCCATGGTTCTCAGCAAGAAACCGATGGAGTGCGTACTCCAGGTAGGGAAGGAGGTATTGCCCCAAGTGAAGGAGTTCAAGTACCTCGGGGTCTTGTTCACGAGTGAGGGGACAATGGAGCGGGAGGTTGGCCGGAGAATCGGGGCAGCGGGGGCGGTATTGCACTCACTCTATCGCACCGTTGTCACGAAAAGAGAGCTGAGCCGAAAGGCAAAGCTCTCGATGTACCGGTCAATTTTTGTTCCTATCCTCACCTATGGTCATGAAGGCTGGGTCATGACCAAAAGAAATAGGTCGCGAGTACAAGCGGCCAAAATGGGCTTCCTCAGAAGGGTAGCGGGCTTCTCCCTTAGAGATAGGGTGAGGAGCTCAGTCATCCGTGAGGAGCTCGGAGTAGAGCCGCTGCTCCTTTGCGTCGAAAGGAGTCAGTTGAGGTGGTTTAGGCATCTGGTAAGGATGCCCCCTGGCCGCCTCCCTAGGGAGGTGTTTCAGGCACGTCCAGCTGGGAGGAGGCCTCGGGGAAGACCCAGGATTAGGTGGAGAGATTACATCTCCAAACTGGCCTGGGAACGCCTCGGGGTCCCCCAGTCAGAGCTGGTTAATGTGGCTCGGAATAGGGAAGTTTGGGGCCCCCTGCTGGAGCAGCTGCCCCCGCGACCCGACTTCGGATAAGCGGTTGAAGATGGATGGATGGATGAAAAAAAATTATAAATAAATCAGGTAGGCATGCACTGGCACTCCGGATCATCCGTTCATTTGACGTACGCATAAAAAGATTTTTACATCAGTTACTGCCTTTAAAAATCCAGATTTGTTCCTCTCTTTTGATGTAGGATAAAATCAATGGAATTTAGGATCAAATCTTATCATACATACATTTTATAAATGAGGCCCCTAGTCTTTTTACAAGATAATTAAATCCTTCTAGCAGAGATGGGACCAAGTCACACATGTGCAAGTCTCGAGTAAGTCTCAAGTCTTAACCTTCAAGTCTCAAGTAAGTCCCAAGTATTTTTTTCTTGGGCAAGTCAAGTCCAAGTCAAGTCACAGGCTATGTCAAGTCAAGTCCAAGTCAAGTCACCTTATTATTGTAATTTTACCTGCAGAATCTGATCATAATAAAGTGAAAAGACAAGATATAAGTAACTGTCAGTAAATTACAATAATCATGTTCAGTAAAATACATCATGGAATCAAACAAAATTGTAACTTCATAAAATTATTTATTTTTCACTTCTGCCAACAGTGTTTGAAATGTTTTAAATTTTCAACATTGAGTCCATAAAACATATAACAGCTTAACATCCAACAGACTCCTCTCTGAACACCTCCCTCTCTCTCTCTCAAACACAGTTACATACATTAAACTTTGTTACATTTCTCCTCTCTCTCTCACACACACACTCTCTCACACTCTCTCTCTCTCTCTCTCTCACACACTCTCTCTCTCTCACACACACTCTCTCTCCCACACCCTCTCTCACACACCCTCTCTCACACACCCTCTCTCACACACTCTCTCTCACACACTCTCTCTCTCTCACACACCCACTCACACACACTCTCTCTCCCACACCCACACTCACTCACTCACTCTCGCGCTCGCGCTCACACACACACACACACACACACTCACTCTCTCACACACTCTCTCTCCCACACTCCCACACCCACACTCACTCACTCACTCACACACACACACACTCACTCTCGCGCTCTCACACTCCCACACACACACACACTCAGAGTATATCCATAAGCCTATTTTTGCAATGTCTGTGAGTGGGAAACGTTGAGGTACCAGCGCGCGTGAACGTCATGGCAACGTACAAAACAAAGTACCTCGCGCGGGAAACACTTAAATGCGCGTAACTAACGTAAATCAAGCAGGCTAGTATGCAGCATAAGCCAAGAAGTGTTGGCGAAATAAAAAATTAATGGACAGATTTTTTTTTTCCAGAAAACTTCTTGCACAAAATAAATTCAAGCACTTTCAAGGACCTGTATATGTATGTTTATTTTCAAGAACTTTCCAGGGCCTTGAATTTTATTTTTCAGATTCACAAACTTTCAAGGATTTCAAGGACCCGTGGGAACCCTGCTATTATTACATTAGCTAACTACCAACTAACCAGATAAAATTAACAAATTGACAAGCACTTACTGGGCAGAATGGCTCTTCAAATGGCGGATCGAAATTGGAGGTTGTCGTCTGGCTGTCCGCGATCTTAACGTTGCATGTCTTGCAAAGCGCTGTTCGTCTTTTACCATCTTGATAATCATTTTTGAAGCCGAAAACGATGACCCTCGGTAACGTTACCCCTCCGGCTGACATGTTGATGGGTTATCTGATCTAAGTGGGCGTGGTGTGCGTAAGGTACGAGAGGGCATGGCTGATGATAGCCTATAGTGTCGTGATCCAGTCATGACAAAACTATTCTCAGCCTGCGCTCCAGCTGGATCAACTTTATTTTTTAAAATAATTTATATATTTTATATTCAAACTGAAAACATGATGTGATTAACACTCAAGTCATTCAAGTCTTCGTCTCTCAAGTCAAGTCAAGTCCCGAGTCTTTAACTTCCAAGTCCGAGTCAAGTCTCAAGTATTTTATTTTTTGTCAAGTCAAGTCACAAGTCATAAAAATAGCGACTCGAGTCGACTCGAGTCCAAGTCACCAAGTCACAAGTCCCCATTTCTGCCTTCTAGTATCGCAAGAACTACTTTACTCATTTGGCATATGCTGCACAGAACTTGACATAATTCCAAACACCCCCGATGGCGCTGAAATCAATTAAGTACAACCACACAACCTTTTTAAGCTTTAGTAAGTGGCATCAGTCATACTCATTTCAGTAGAGTGAGCTCTAACCTGAGTGGGAAAGCATAAGAGTGACTCCGCGACCCTCTGGAGAACTGGCAGGCTGTGTCCGTTGACCCTGACTGTTTCATTGCGGTCTCCTGCTTCTGGTTCTGTCGGTGTCTGAGGAGACACTTCTAGAAGCATTTCCCTCACACATGCTGGGTTCAAGTCAACATGAAAATCTGCAGAGATCTTGCAGCCTTTGGTCAGATCAAACAAAGCCAGGCTGATGAAGAATGGCTCCACCTGACAAGAGACAGAGAACTAGATGATGAATCATTATATCTCATTTGAAATCTGGCAACCTTGATTTAAACATATTTGATTTAAAGCAAGGTCTCTGGAATTTATATGCTTTAAAAGATCATAAGGTATGTGGTGTGAAGATGTTTATGCCAACTGGGACACAAAGACTCACATGCCGAGAGAAAAAATACAGAGTTTATGGGTCAATTACATACAGTTCATTTTTTGGTCTTTGCGAACTAGATCTACGCTGCTGCAGAGCAAGTACGGACACTAGCTACTGCTAGAAAATCCAGACATAATGAGTCAAGCATGTGAAGATGCTGATGCTGCACAAATAGACAAAACACAAGACATGCTGCATCGAGCATATATGAGATGTTGCTGCACAAATGACATAGCAAACAATCCCCATGTAGCAGATCACGACAGGTGGAGCTAGGGTGGAGGTGGGTTTCAGAGAAAGAACTCTTACAACACGCTGCAGTGAAACCGGCTTATCAAAAAAACTTTAAAAAAAATAAATAAAAACTAATTTTAATGTTAGACATAGAGAGAGATGCACACCATGCGAGCTGATTGGCTTGACATGTCACATGTAAGTGAGCCAACTGGCTAACAGACTGGCTAAAGAAGCTATTAGCTTGCGCCATATAGATTTGCATTGCTGAACTTTGGTCATTTGTCATTGGCCCGTGTATATCAGTACTTATTAGATTTTTGTAACCAGCACATATGTGTGTGTCATTTCACTCCATTTCCTTGAATCATATTTCTCTAGATCCTTCAACACAGTGTCGGAAATTCAAGGAGTGTTCAGGGCAACAGCTTTCCAAACCCTGCTAATGAGCACAAGCATTCCTTCCCCAGAGCTATTGAGAATGCACCAATGAGCATGACAGTATTCATCACTCTGTATGATGTCCTGGATGAGTCTTTTGTCTGCACTGATGTTCATACAGTATGCCAAGATCCTCTAATCTTTTTCTTGTCAAATAACTCCCCGATATACAGAAACTATATTAAAATACTCTGAGAACTATAGCATATTAAACTGCTGTGCTTTGACAATGAAAACTGAGTCTTAAAGGTGCACTCGGTAATTTGTTCCTCTTAAAAAAAGTTTTACTCCTAAAGACATAAATTGTAATTTTGCAGTATGTGTAAGGAAGTCATCAGCACTCACATTAAAATTACGATTTCAGTCATATCAGTAACATTCCATAAGCTGTTTTAATCTACATGAAGAGGGTCTGCACATGGAGGCTGCCACGTTAGAACCACATGACCTGCCAATTACTTCTTGCCTTATGTCAGTAACCATCCTGTTATTTGACACTTTCACTCATTGATTAACGTAATCATGGCTGACTGTGTGAATACTACATTTCTACAATAGCATCTGAAACCAAAAACCATTTATTTTAAAAGAAAGTCCAAAATTACACAAAGACAAAAGTTACAGTGCAGCTTTAAGTTAGTCTGGCAGTAGTCTGGCTTTACTATTTGATAAAAGGCTTGAAGCTTCAAAAAGTTGAAGTGTAATTCTGCACCACAAGCTTTGCAAAACAGAATTGCAAAAAAAAAAAAAAAAAATGACAGTCTGCCATTGGTCAGGGTAAACAGATAGTCCCACCCCATATTAATTTAATTAACTGAGCCAATGTTGTTATGTCTGGTTGGTGCTCACACAAACAGAGCAATGTTTTGATAGTGCCACGGAGCCACAATGTTTACACTTTTCGCTGGAATCGACCACCATGTTTACTTATAGTTGTCTATGCATTTGTAACTTGGATAGCTGAGAGTATTTTAACATAATTATGTTTTTGCTTAGAGAAATGTATTTGCTAATATTAACTTTTGATTTTTTTTATAAATGTTTCATAGGCTTAACATCCTTCTACATGACTAAGCAAAATGTTTTTTTTGATCACATGATCTAGATATAGTTGCCATCATTTTGCCATAACAGGACTATCACAACAAAAGTGTGACATTTGAAAGATGCACAAATTCTAGATCAGAGGTCACTCACATTGGTTAGCGCTCCATCATTCTTCTCACTGATGCATCCTTGCAGGCTAAAGGTCAAATCGTGACAACTGACCATGATTCTTCGTCCAAAGCGCTCTTCGAATGGCTTCACATCAGGCTCAATGCCCGAGAAATCTAATTTCTGAAGAGGACCAGGGAGACGTAATTTATTACTTTTCATCATTACTTTAGACAGGCAAAGGAAGACTGTCTGTCCATAATAGCTTTACAATGGACTTAAGCAACTAACCTGAGTCTCAGAATCGAGGGTGAAGATCTTCTGCCGGCCTTCATTTCTGCTCATTTTATTCAGCTGCTCTGTCTCTTTAGCGTACTGGAGATGAGAGAACAAACACTTTGTATTAACTATTTTTTTGTTTGTTTTTAATTATGTAATATCCTATAAATAAAAGTGAGTAAGCCTCACAGGGGACTCAATTTGTACTGTGCAAGTGATGGATCACAAAGTTCAAACCACTCCAGCTACCAGATTTGATGATTGTTTTATGTGAAGTACCTTCATTAGCTCTGGATGAAGACTTCGGCCAAAGCTCTCTGCAAGGTTCTCTGGCTTCCCCTGACAGCTGCTGTCGTCATCTGTGTGGATGAGTCACATTTATCAAAAACTTGATGAATTACAAATAATTAAGTGGACAAAAGCACAGACTGGATTATTACATTTTCTGAAGAAAATGTGAATGATGCCTGCCTGTGCAAAAGTCCAAACTCTTAGAAAGGAATACAACACCTCTCCTCTAATCCACTTGATTTGAGGCATTCTTCATGTCTGTTGCTCAAATGATGTATGACAAGATAAGTTACGGATCAAAGTTTAATACTTAGGGCTAGGGGTCTGTTTGAATCCCTATGTATGGGCAATATTAATAGTGATGCTTGCCTTTGTGCATGAAGCAGATTATTTTATTACTTAATGGGTGAATATGGGTTTAATTTGAATATATGTTTTACTGATAAACTCTATTTTCAAACTAGGGATACAAATTGGAGCTTTGTGCTTTGTATTTCTCTCAATTATTCATGAATGCATTTAAAAAGCTGGGATCCCAGAAGACTTCAGACTGATCTGTGATTACAGATCTAGGAAACAAATTTGCCCAGTAAAATAAACGGCAAGTCATAGACACTGTGTCAGTGAATTACAAAGTTGTAATCAGTGCTACCACCCTCTCTCCTTTCACTGTATGTTACAGGCTGTATTTAACATAAACAGCTGTTTGCGTCATATATACTGTCAAGACCCCCTACAATAAACAAATAGGAAAATGCCTCATGAAGAGGGCTTCTGAGAGATTATCGGTGTTTAGACAGTCAAGAGCATTGAAAACCAGAAGAACTTGTGAAGACGTTATGGCAAGCATCAATATTACTATTGCACATACTTTGGGTTAAGGGTTTTTCAAAACCTCTAATCCTAACTTTGGAACATGACCCGCACTATTTTTTCACTACAGGCATGATTTGAGTTACCTCAAATGGTGTAACTTGTGGGAGAACATGCGTATGATTTTTAGTGATACAAGTGAAAAATCCTATAGATTTATAATACAAGTCCAGGGACCAGATGGGACCAGATTATCATAGGCCCCATTTACACCTTGCATTAACATGTTTTTTCGGTGATCGGATTGCTATAAAGATATCACATGACCACATTAAATTACAAGTGTAAATGCACCCAAGACACATTGTAAACGGATCATGTTGGGATCACTGAAACCACATTCGTAGGTAGTCAGGAACGGATTCTGACCACATTCAAAGAAGGTGTAAATGCAAATGTGTTTTTGTTATCCGGATACAACTATGCAAGTAATTAATAATGTAATGAAGTCGTGCTACA
This sequence comes from Xyrauchen texanus, assembly GCF_025860055.1. Taxonomy (NCBI): domain Eukaryota; kingdom Metazoa; phylum Chordata; class Actinopteri; order Cypriniformes; family Catostomidae; genus Xyrauchen; species Xyrauchen texanus. Next base: position 16,999,420 of record NC_068276.1, read on the forward strand.
GTCATCCGTTGTTAATGTGCTGTGTTGTGTGTTCTTGCCTTTTTCCTGTTAATTTAGCCATCGCAATGTGAAGAACACAACAGAAACTGCTGTCTTGCAATCTTGTCACCCGAACAATGAACAAATTCACATGAATTATTCCACTGGAATACACTTGGAATATCTTCTTTCCTCAAATCCCCACTCGCGCTCCTCTCTCTCCTGTTTTCTAATCATGTGAGTCACACATGAAACCAGGCTTCACTCGCGCAGTGCCGAACACAAGATGAATATAATTAAATTTGCATCTATGACCCGAAATTTTGCTTTGGTGGCTGGCAAAAAAATTTCCATAAGGGAAAACACTGACTGTTAAAGTGATAGAAAGGATTTGAATTATCCATCAGTGTTTTTCAAATTTGGTAAAAGATGGTGACTTTTCAGTTACCATAGCCTCTGATGTAATATGTAAGTAGCGTAGGGTGACTTTGATCGAATCTCTAACAGATCACAGTGGAGATGCATTTGACTGCAATGTGTAAATTCAATCCAGCTACAGAATATCCAGAAACTATCCTGATATGAAACTCATGTTAATGCAAGGTGTAAATGGGGCCATAGAGAGTTTTTATTTGGGCCAGTAAGGGACCATAAACACAGAAAACGCTTTTGTGTCGGACTGCGCTGTTGTTAGGTCTCCTTGTATGTTTCTTGTGTTGTAGTTAATGAGTTTCTTCTTATCAGTTTCTCCTGGCTGGTTCGCCAAATTTTTAGATTTTCTGGCATTGGCTGACCAGATGATGGGCAGCTCGCCAATGTATCAGGGTTTTTATTAATACATAAAGAAGAGTAATCCAGATCAAGTGCTTGTGGACAAAAGAGTTTACTGATATCAATTGTGCAGCATAGCCCTTCTGAATCTTAACACAAGGAACAGTTTGTGCGACAGACCTTTATAACTTGTAACAGATGTGCTAACTAAACATAAAGTAGATCTCAAAGGAACTCCTGAAAGGAACACAGCAGGTGGCACCCTAAGGACGCTCCTGACAAGAACCCAGAAAATGGGTTCTCACAGAAACCTCTTGAGGGTAACCCAACAAATAGATAGGTTTGATGATTCTGTCCCATCTTAACAAATACAGCTGCATCTGAGGCATAGTTGTCTTTTACAATAAAGAAAAAAAACATAATTCTACACTGTTTTGGAATTGTTTCTCTTATCTCTATGTGAACATGCTCTAGATTAATGTCTTTGATTGTTGCCATGCATCAAACTTTTTTTTAGCTTCTCATGCCATGAGCACAGCGTTTTGAAGGGTTATTTCACCCAAAAATTTACATTTTCTCATTATTTACTCACTCTCCTAGCATCCCAGATGTGTATGACTTTCTTTCTTCTGTAGAAAAAAAAAAAGATTTTTAGAAGAATATGTCAGCTCTGTAGGTCCTCAAAATACAAGTGAATCCACAAGGGCAACATACAAGTACTCAAGATGACTCGGTGGTTATATGGTCTATGCAGTGGCTAAAAATATTGTCACTGTTGGTAAATATGAGCAAAGGAGGCTGTGAAAAATATCTGCATTGTTTATACTTTTGATCTTTCATTAAAAAATATTCACAAAAATCTATCATTTATTTGAAGTAAAACAATTGAAAGAGGGGAAATATCTCATTATAAAATAAAGATTTTTCTCCAAAACAAGTATTTACCAAGGGTGCCAATATTTTTGGCCACAACTGTATATTCAGAAGCAATATGAAAACAGATAAATATTTAAGTCCTTTATTACTATAATTATCCTCCTTGCTCAGTCAGTATCCACTTTAATTTCACTTTCTCATTCATCTTCTTGTGTTTTTGATGATTCACATTATCTGTGCATATCACCCCTACTGGGAAGGGAGGAGAATTTATGATAAATAATGACTTAAATATTTATCTGTTTCTAACCTACACCTATCTTATCATGTCTGAACACATGGATTTAACCACTGGAGTCATATGGAATACTTTTATTATCAGATCAATATTCACTTGCCTTGTATGGACCTACAGAGCTGAAATATTCTTCTAAAAATCTTCATTTGTGTTCTGCTGAAGAAAGAAAGGGATCATCTGGGATGCCAGGAGGGTGAGTAAATCATGAGAGAATTTTAATTTGGGGTGAACCATCCCTTTGTCAAGTTTAGGCATGTCAAGTTTATTTATTTTTTAAAAACTGCATTCTGTTGCATTCTGTTCCATTGGTTGCGCTGCATTTTTTTAACGCAAGAACACGTTTTGTTTCAACAGCTCCAAAAGAACCACTAAGCAACCAGTCAGAAAACAATAGCAACTACAAAGCAGCATGATGAAAAACCACTTGGTAAACCTCAGTAACCATATAGCAATGCCCTGGCAACCACCCACAACATCCCAGCATCACCTAGACAAGTTTTACATGGGCAAACTCTGCTCACATTCACCTCAGAAGAATCTAGTTGAGATTGGAGGCTGAATGAGACATCCAAAGAGTGTTGAGTGTTGAGTATAGAACATATTACAATGTATGCTGTTCTAGTGATGTCTAATTCTAATGCTTGTGTATCCCATGGTGTGTCAGTAGTAATCATATAACCTCGGACATAACTGAAAATCTCAGTTAAAAAAATCTCAAATTAAAATTAAATGCTCTCCTTTTACATTTTACAGCTCATACACTAAAGGATGTTAAAGACATGTTATTGCATAATACTGTGCGTCATACAGTGATATAAATCCTGCTTAATAGTCATTCCAAAAAACAAGAAGTAACAAATATGTGTATGAGTGTTATTGAAACCAGAATTTCATTTCCTCCAGACCAGCTTACAGAAGGTTTTAAAAGGGATAGTTCAACCAAAAATGAAAATTGTACCATCATTTACTCACCCTCATGTTGTTCCAAACGTGTATGGCTTTCTTTCTTACATGGAACATAAAAGGAGATGTTAGGCAGAATTTTTGCCTCAGTCACCATTGACTTTCATTGCATCTTTTCTACATATATTGTTGAAGTCAGAAGTTTACATACACCTTAGCCAAATACATTTAAACTCAGTTTTTCACAATTTCTGGCATTTAATCATAGAAAACATTCCCTGTCTTAGATAATTTAGGATCACTACTTTATTTTAAGAATGTGAAATGTCAGAATAACAGTAGAGAGAATTATTTATTTCAGCTTTTATTTATTTCATCACTTTGGGTCAGAAGTTACAAACACTTTGTAATTTGGTAGCATTGCCTTTAAATTGTATAACTTGGGTCAAATGTGTTCGGAAGCCTTCCACAAGCTTCTCACAATAAGTTGCTGGAATTTTGGCCCATTCCTCCAGACAGAACTGGTGTAACTGAGTCAGTTTTGTAGGCTTCCTTGCTCGCACATGCTTTTTCAGTTCTGCCCACAAATATTCTATTTGATTGAGGTCAGGACTTTGTGAAGGCCCCTCCAACACCTGACTTTGTTGTCCTTAAGCCATTTTGCCACAACTTTGAGGTATGCTTGGGGTCAATGTCCATTTGTAAGCCCCATTTGTGACTGAGCTTTAACTTCCTGGCTGATGTCTTCAGATGTTGCTTCAATATATCCACATAATTTCCTTCCTCATGATGCCATCTATTTTGTGAAGTGCACCAGTCCTTCCTGCAGCAAAGCACCCACACAATATGATGCTGCAATCCCCATGCTTCACGGTTGGGATGGTGTTCTTCGGCTTGCAAGCCTCACCCTTTTTCCTCCAAACATAACAATGTTTCATTAGACCAGAGGATATTTCTCCAAAAAGTATTATTTTGGAGCAGTGGCTTCTTTCTTGCTGAGCAGCCTTTCAGGTTATGACGATATAGGACTCGTTTTACTGTGGATATAGATACTTGTCTACCTGTTTCCTCCAACATCTTCACAAGGTCCTTTGCTGTTGTTCAGGGATTGATTTGCACTTTGCGCACAAAACTACATTCATCTCTAGGAGACAGAATGTGTCTCGTTCCTGAGCAGTATGATGGCTGTGTGGTCTCATGGTGTTTATACTTGCATACCATTGCTTGTACAGATGGACGTAGTACCTTCAGGCATTTGAAAATTGCTCCCAAGGATGAACCAGACTTGTGGAGGTCCACAATTTTTTTAAGGACTTGGTTGATTTCTTTTGATTTTCCCAAGATATCAAGCACAGAGGCACTGAGTTTAAAGGTATGCCTTAAAATACATCCAAAGGCACACATACAATTCAGTACACCTCCTTTCAGAAGCTAATTTGACATAATATTCTGGGATTTTCCAAGCTGCTTAAAGGTCCAGTTAACTTTGTGTATGTGAACTTCTGAATCTCTGTCATTTTTATATAGTCAAATAAAAGTGAAATAATGTGTTTTTTACTTGTGTCAGGCACAAAGTAGATGTCCTAAATGACTTGCCAAAACTATAGTTTGCTAATAAGTTCTGCTGATCTCCTTTAAAAAGTGTGCAGAAAACATTTGTTTTAATGACTTCAATCTAAGTGTATGTACATTTCTGACTTCAACTGTAGTGTAAGTGAATGGTGACTGAGGCTGTCATTCTGCCTAACATTTCCTTTTGTGCTCCAAAGAAGAAAGTCATACATGTTTGGAACAACATCAGGGTGAGTTAAGGATGACAGAATATTCATTTTTGCAATTGTTTTTGGTTATTTATATTTAAAACAAGGCCACTCTTTGTCAATGTTTATAGCAAAGAACCATAGGGAGTTTAGAGTCTTTATTGAACAAGCCAAAAGTAGCATTCACATTGCAACTCCTCTATGAGAATAAAGCCTCCCTACATTTCAGTAATCTGTAATCACAAGAGAAAATATTCACACTGAGAACCCAACCAAAAGAGCAGGTCTCCTATAATGAAAGAACATATGCACACACACACACACTCAGAATAGTAAGTGTAATATTATTCCATGCGCCTATTTCTATTACACTGACAACTTCAAGTTCAAAAGTTTCCAAAAAAGATTACTTTTTTATTATACTTGGAACAGTCAGAATGGGAACTATGCATCTCTTCAGGAAGTAGTTCAGAGTAAATAAGTCAGAGTTTCCTCATGTACAGCTTATTTCTATACAAACCCTCAATATGGGAAATATTTTGGTTGTTTAGTGAGTGGGAGGGGGATGTGTGTTTGGAGACAGAGGCAAAACAGAGAGACCAGCAAATTAACAACTTCTTGTTGTTGACATTGTAGGAGTGACATCATGTTCTCTTTGATTATGATGTAATAGGTATCATTAAAGCAATGGGGTTGGTCTAACCACTGAGTTTTGTTATGGAAATACTGGACTGAGCATTACAGGAAATATACAGTAGATATATGTTAACTGTGTTTATGTGTGCGTTTATCACCTAGAGAGCCTTCTGAAATCTCTGATCCATTCCTCCTGTCCTCCAGTAAAGCCTGTTTCAGCATGCTCACCCACTCCTCCATCTCCGCCTCGCTGTCGGCCGCCAGATAGTGACTGTAACGCTCCTGCATCTTCAGCTCAAAGCCGTACCGCCGCATCTTATGACACTGCAAGAAATGTGCTGCGTTAGTGAGTGAAGGAATTGAATGCCATCTCTTTAAAAGCCATTTGTGGTTGTACTAATAATGTGTGTCCCATAAGTCACATTCCTCCAGTTGTGTTCCTGAAATCTGACTTTTGTAACTCACTGTACGTGGATGTCAGTCAGTCCTCCTTGACTGCAAATTGTCCAGAATGCTGACTCTTGACCATTATTCGGGGAAGCCGTGTGTATGGTATTGTCTTTTAAGTTGCAATATAAATGTCTATGTGTTTGTTAAGCCGGTCCCGGCTTCCTCCGTGCCCATCTTGTGAACTGTTACATTGGTGCCAAAACCCGGGAAGGAGGAAGGATGTGCTGTCGTGGCGTCCTCGCGCTGCCATCCGCCAGGAAGCGGAGGAGCCATTGCCGTCTGCCAGGGGCCAGAGTCACTGCTGCCATCCGCCAGGAGGCAGAGGAACCTTTGGTATCTGCCATGAAGCGGAGGCGCTGTTGCCATCCACCAAGGGATGGACCAGTCAACAACGTGTCTGTGGCCGGCGAGCCCATCTCTTTCTCTCTATTCGCCCCACCCTCTCGTCCTTTTTCCACTCCAGGCACGTGAGGGTAGGACCCGGAGACCATCCTGATGCGCCAACGCTTACTCCATAGAAATGTAGGGAGTAGGTCACAGACTGGAGAATTATCCGGTCTGAGTTTGGCTATGGGGGTATGTGGCGAGCAGGGCAGGGTCGAGCGGCATCTGGGTAGAGCGAGGCTGGGAAGATAAGTGGTAAATGAGTTTCACCTGTGTGCCACACCAGTTTTGCATTCCAGTGAGGGACGGTCGGAGTATTTAAGGAGAGGAGACAGTGGCAGACGGGGAGAGAGACACGCATGAAGCTGTGTGTTTGTGTGTGTAAGTGCAACGTGACTGCGGGCAAGCGGTGCGTTTGGTATTGTCTTTTAGTTGTAATATAAATGTCTACGTGTTTAAGCCAGTCCCAGCTTCCTCCTTGCCCATCTTGTGAACCATAACCACCTTACTTAATTGAATTTGAGAACGTTTTTACAAGCAATTTAGTGTCTTTCATTTGGAGTAAGTCAGTTTCATTGAGCCAACACAATTTAGTTGGATTAGGTCAAATAATGTACTATAGTAGTTTTAACTCAACTTCATAGGTCAATGAAACTCAATTTACTAAGGTTTCATTCAATTAATTCTAATCAGTTTACTTATAGAACTAAGCAGCTCTCAAATCAAGAATCACTTGAAAGTGAAAGTCCATCCTCAACCTGAGCACAAGCACCATTCTTCACCACAATGGTAACCCCCAAAACTCCAGCTTAACAGACTCATTTTAAATACCAATAAATAGAACATTAAACATTAACAAATCTCCTCATAAACCCTTCTTTAAGTAAAAAAAATAAATAAAAGTCTATATTATCCATGTCTAGACATACACATATAGATTAGAACATTCCCATGTGCATATACATAAACAAAAGGCGGAGAGGAAATCTGTTTGCCCTGTAATCAGCACTCCTTTCATCTAATTTTATCCAGATCTGCTGGACATTTCAGTATGTGGCTATTATTAGAGCATGATGTCCAAACTAGTAAATGTGAGGTGTTTTATGTACTCTATCCCAAGACCTCTCTGCCTGCAAACTACTGTAACCCTTAATCATCAGAATCCACAAAAATCTTTCACCCAGAATGCCTGTAAACAATTGTCAAATTCCGAGCACGTACTGGAACCACATCTATACAGGAGTCCAGATAGATGGAGCCTTTTGACTCTTTGCAGTTTTTCTCATCTTTGTATGAATTCAGTATGTAGGAGCCATCAGGAAGTTGAGACAGGTAGAAATATCTCCTCTTGAACACCTGCAAAAAACGAAACAAAAAACGGGTGAGTCCCCGGTCTATAATGTGATACATTCATTACCTTGTTCATTTTGCATCAAAACAAAAATAAACCTAATAAACAAAATAAAATGAAGCTAGGACTAATACAAGTTAATCTCACAAACATTTTAACCCCATTTCTAATCTGGAAAAAAACAGAGCTCATTACAAACTTGATCCATATATTATCTATTAATAATAATGGTATATAAAAATGTTGGTCAGCTATAGTCATCTACAACGTTTTTTAATTCAGATCCTAAACGGTAAAGAGACTGAATAAGTTCTGTTGATCTCCTTTAAAAAGTGTGCAGATAATTCCACTAACCTTCATGGAGACAGACAGACTGCTGTTTGTGTTGGCTTTCTGTAGCCAGCCCTGATTCATTACACCTCCTCTCTGAGAGCACAGAGACGACGAATCCTGGCACATACACAAAGTCATCTAATGAAGAAACTGATCTGAGCATAATATGTTTGTATGCTTCTTTCTGCTTTTTAAGATCTAATGCTCGAATAAGAACTCAGTGTTCTGCCTTTCTGCCATTTTATATACACACACTCATGCAAATAAGCCACTTATCCCTTTTATAGAAACTTTCACTCAAATAATTCACCCAAAAATGTAGAATTTCTCATCATTTACTCACCCTCATGCCATCCCAGATGTCTGTGACTTTGTCAAGTGAATGGGTATAAAAATGTTGAAGCTCAAAACTGCACATAAATGCAGCATAAAAGTAATCCATACGACTCCAAAAATTGGATCAATATTTAAGTGTTTTTTACTATACATCTCCACTTTAACTTTCACATTCTTATTTAGTTTTGGCTGATTCACATTCTTCATGCATATCACCACCTACTAGTCAAGGGAGAAGAATTTATAGCAAAACAGGATAACAAAATATTGATCTGTTTCTCAACCACACCTATCATTTCACTTCTGAAGACATGGATTTAACCACTGGAGTTGTATGGATTACTTATGTAGCATTTATGTGCATTTTGGAGCTTCAAAGGTCTGATCACCATTCACTTGCATTGAATGGACCTACAGAACTGAAATATTCTTTTAAAAATCTTTGTGTTCAGTAGAAGAAAGAAAGTCATACACATCTAGGATGGCATGATGGTGAGTAAATAATGAGAAAATAAAAATGTTTCGGTGAACTAATTCTTTAATATCAAACACACACACACATTAGCAAAACACACTAATCATGCTTTCACAAACAACAAAGTTTAATTAGCTTGAAAACAAATGTATTAAATGCAATCAGTATGTGTATTCAAGACTACAAGTGAGTGTGTGTGTGTGTGTGTGTGTGTGTGTGTGTGTGTGTGTGTGTGTGTGTAACCCTGTGTAATCTAATTGAAAGGGCCTGGTGTCCTTTATGTATGTGTTTTCTCTGGCTCTCCACTGTAATAGAATTGTCCAAATGCCCTTCTTCCCTATTTCATCTAATATTTCTCTCTCTCTCTCTCTCTCTCTCTCTCTCTCTCTCTCTCTCTCTCTCTCTCTCTCTCCCTCTCCCTCTCCCTCTCCCTCTCCCTCTCTCTCTCAGACCCTCTAAGACTGAATAATTGCTTGCACCCTTTTCTCTCTCTCAAGTCACTTCGCTAACTGTTTAAATTAAATGGGCACAAAATAAATTATGTGTGAGCTATATTGTATACATGTGTGTGTGCATGCAAATACAATGACAAGTCATAAGCTTAACTGTATATAATGCATTAAACCAGTATCTGAGGAAGGGTTGAGATCTACAAGATTCATTTAAAAGTTTTAATGTGACAGGTGACGTAGTAGTATAGTTGCTACTGAATTGTATTATTTTTATGTAATGGCCTTATTGTTGTATGTTTAATTAATTATTGGTCTCTCTCTTTAACCCTTTAAAACCTTCGCCTTTATGGGTGTTCAACATACGTGTTTAGACAACTCATTAAACACAATTTAATTAAAATAAAGGAGCTTACAAAGCAAAAAAGTCTAGATTACACGAGTCTAGACACATACACATGTAGATTAAAACATAGCCATACACAAATACACAAACAAAAGGTGGAAAAGAAATCTGTTTGCCCTGTAATCAGCGCTACTTTCATCTAATTTTATCCAGATCTCCAGGACATTTCAGTGTGTGACTATTATTAGAGCATGACAGTCAGGTTCCATGTAATGGCCTCTGTACTGACCGTCTGGCCATTATCTCTACATATGATTATGGCCTCACAGATGCAGAACATTTTTGTCTCTAACATCCATATAACAGAGTAAGAGGATGATAATGTGTTAATTCTACCTACAGTAGTGGCCAAAAATATTGGCACCCATAGTGAATATGAGCAAAGGTGGCTGTGAAAACAAATCTGTATTGCATTGACAAAAATCTAACCTTTAATTGAAGTAAAACAATTGAAACGGGGGAAATATCTCATATTTTTCTCCAAAATGCATTGTCCATAATTATTGGCACTCTTTTATTCAAAACTTTTTGCAACCTCCCTTTGCCAAGATAACAGCTCTGAGTCTTCTCTTATAATGCCTAATGAGGTTGGAGAACACATGGTAAGTGATCTGAGACCATTCCTCCATACAGAATCTCTACAGATCTTTCAAATTCAGAGGTCCACTCTGGTGGCCTCTCCTCTTCAGTTCACCACACAGGTTTTCTATGGGGTTCAGGTCAGGGCACTGGGATGGCCATGGCAGGACCTTGATTTTGTGGACAGTGAACCATTTTTGTGTTGATTTCCATGCGTGCATTGGATTATTGTCCTGCTGGAAGATCCAACCACAGCCCATTGTAAGCTTTCTGGCAGAGGTAATCAGGTTTTGATTTTTTATCTGTTGGTATTTGATAGAGTCTATGATGCCATGTGTCTGAACAAGATGTCCAGGACCTCTGGCATAAAAAACATCCCAACAACATTAAAGATCCACCACCATATTTAACCGTGGACAATGGGTGGTACTTCATCTCTGTGTGAACTAAACCCAACTATAGTGTTTGCTGCCAAAAAGCTCTTTTTTTTTTCGTCTGACCATAGAACCCGGTCGCATTTGAAGTTCCAGTACTGTCTGGCAAACTGAAGACACTTGAGAGCATGAGAGCTTTTTTCTTGAAACCCTCCCAAACAAGGGAGGTGATGTCTGATGGGTTTTCTGACCCCAAGACCCAAATAATGTCTGCAATTCTCCAGCTGTGTTCCTTGGAGATTCCTTGGCCACTTGAACCATCCACTTAACCGTGCATGGAGATACTAAAGACGCCGTCCTCTTTCAGGCAGACTCTTAAGATCTCCAGTTGACTGGAACTTGTTAATAATTGCCCTGATGGTGGAAATGGACATTTCTAGTCACCAAGGTGCACAAAATGTTTTTAAATATGAATGGGAATATACTTCAGATATATTTTACTCATAAGAATGTCTAGGGTTGCCACTAATTGTGGCCAACATGTTTTGGAGAAAACAAATTATTTAATAATCTTTCAATTGTTCTACTTCAATTAAATGTCAGATTTTTGTGAATTTTTTTCACAGCCTTCTTTGCTCATATTTACCAATGGTGCCAATAATTTGGGCCACTACTGTAGAATACTGGTGGTGAAAATCTGCCAACAAGACTGTAAACAACCCTATGAAATGCCTTGATAAGAGCAGTTTTCTTTACTGGGTAAATCTATTTCCTTATTTTCCCTTATTGCAACTTGTTATTGCTAGTCAGAAGCAGGTGGTATTAGGGGGCAGGACATTCTCATTCTCGAAAGTATTTGATGACAATTACAAAATTAGAGTCTAATGAGTAACATTTTCCAAGAAGAGAAAACACTGGGCGGAGTAAAAGCCCCCCAAAAAATCATCCCCCATCAACATTTTAACAGAAATAAACAAAATATGGTTGTCAATTCGTATGCATTCATTGCGCGGTTAACTTGTCATGTTGTGAAAATAGTCAAGCTAAAAACAGAAAACCGTTTTCATAATGAGAGAATATAGTAAGACAGCATGATGTTCTCCTGAACTCAGTTCTTCACTCATATCAAGTATTTTAACATCTTACCTCCTCCCCCTCATCAACCTCAAACATTTGACTCGGAAGCTTCTCCATCTTCATCCCTTTACTGCAAGACAGAAGAAGTAGCTTATGGCATTTTTGGGGGAAATAGTTCTGCAAAAAAACCTTTGGCTAAAAGAAAAAAATGCAAACTTCAACATACCACGGCAGCATCCGGAAATCTCCTGAGTACGCCTCGTAATTATAGTTGATGACGTGCCAGTCAGTGTTGTACATCTTAATGCACTGCCAAAGAGAGAAAGCACTGCTAAGTTAGTAAATCACTAGAGCACAAGTACCCATAAATATGTGAAAAGACTGGAAAATATGATATCATTAGTCTGGAAAACTTCACTCTTGTTTTGGCAGCAAGAAGTTCTGCATAATCTGTACCTCTATGGCGAACAGGCTTTTAGCTTCATTCTCAGCATTTTGAGGTACTGATGGAACAACTGTTCTCCTTTGTCGAATAATCCGAGCCTCCTAGACAGTCAGAAAGATGGATAAACAGATCCAGTAGATAAGTACTATATAAAATGACAATTTTTTAAAGCTAAAATCACTTCCAACATCCAACGTTTACACGTTTCAACTTTTTTAACATTGCTTAAAGTAATAGTTCACCCAAAAATGAACATGATGTCATGATTTACTCACCCTCACGTCATTCCAAACCCATTTGACTCTTCTTTGCGTGTTCATGAGCGCATAAGAGAAGCTTGTTCACATGTTTTCACATGTGTTGTTTACGTGAGAACTTTAAGGTTTAAGTACAGGCCATTGTGAACCGTGTTGGGTGTAATCTGACTACAACGTTAATAATTACAATAACCTAAATTACTTTTTAAGAATCTGTGAAAATGACCTTTTTTATTTATTTTAGTGTATTTATTTCTTTGTCCTACAGTAAGTACTAAATAAAAGTATTGATAAGAGGAATTGGAATCTGACTCATTAAATTAGTTATGATTCCCATCCCTGCAAATAAGATTCTTGGGTATGCCCGCACAAGGTTGAGGACAATGAGCTAAATGTTTAAAATGCAGAAAATGTGCTTGTGAAGTGACTTACTGATACATCATCATCCGGCCACAGTAGCAAGTCTCTCTGTGGATCATTGTGGATCTGAGCTTTCCTCTGGAACACCACATCCTCATAGTTCAGCGGCTCGATGATCTTCGGCTGCTCCTGCACACACACACACATACACACACACACACATTAGTGAAATGGATCTGCAATCTACATCAAGGCCTTCAACAGCCCTGTGCTGTCAAATGCTAGTGCCATTTTTTATTTTTGTTTTGAAAGCACTGAAACAATGCACAATGTTATTATTTGGATTTAATCTGACTTTGGATTGATATGTTGTACTTTTTAGAGTATGTAGTTTGTATGTAACAGCTTTGCCAGTGAATGTAACACCTCTCATGGCACTTCTACAACCTTTCCACAAAACTCCTGGTTGCAGGACTTCCAATGTCTCATTCCATCACTCATAAAAATAACTCTTTGGCTTATCTTGATTCAATCATGGACATTGGTTCTACATGTTTGAAATTAGTTTTCTTAAATTAAAATAACCATGTAATTTGAACTTAAATACTTTAAGTAGAGAGAACCTAACTGAATCAATTAGACCCAACAACAAATTGTCAAAATAACTCAAATGAAACTCTTTTGGTGTTATGCTAGTAATGGACAGGAAATGTTAGCATGTTAAATACATGCTGATAGGAAGCACTACTGAGTGAAACTTAGTCACTATGCTACGGTTAGCACAGCAATTGCACACTTAATAAATTCATATGTAGTATACTTGAAATATTGGTCCTGAATTTAGGCTCCAATCTTCACCATTATGGTAACCTCCAAAATTAAAACAACTGAATTCTTCAAATCTCAACAAGACAAAACTTAAACACTAACAAATCTTCCCTTTATATTCGTCATGTACAAAGACTCATAAAATAACATTTAATTTAAAAAATGTTCTCCCTTTCGAGACCAATGCCAAGCATGCTGGGAACATAAAAATCTTCTATCAAACAAAAAATATTCATGTTGTCCCAACACAAATGGATTAAGAAACTTCAGTTGAATCAACGTACCTCAGTTTAGTTGAATCAACTCAGTTAAAGCTACACTATGTCACATTTTGCGGCTGATGCATAAACTGCAAAATACTTGCGGAGGAACACTTTACATCAGTTGATATTCGACACTGCTCTTGTGGCACATGAATGTCATGGTTTGAAGATTACCTGCAGAATGGAGTCATGACGAGCTATTTTCATGTTGATATTATGTTAATCGCTTAAACATTTATAACCGATATATTACTCACTTTGAGGAATATAAACAACACTCTTAATTAACGTATTTTAATATGATTATTAAAGTGTTTTGTCCAGTCCACAATACACATTAATGTTTCTATTGAACTACACATATTAATTCAAGACGTGAAACTCATGAAATGGCTGATATACTGAAGACACTTTTTTTTTTATAACAATCTACAGCCTCAGTTGACAATGCAAGTGAACCACAATACTCCAATGGTAGGTCTATGCACTGCAAAGAGTAAGACTATAATATAAAAACTCAAAACAATGATTTAAAGGTGTCTTGCATTGAGAAAAATATGTTCCTTGATCTTTTGACATATCAGATGTCATAGTACTATAAAAACATACTACAAGTTTCAGAACTCAACTCATACGTTAGTGAAAACAATATTCCTAAATGTCTTGTTTTCTACTGCCTCATCTCTATTTCGTAATCCATCAGCACAAGTCTACCTCTGCATAAACATGTCAATGCCTACTACTTCATCGCCTTTTTGGCCCGCTCAAATGTTCGCGGTTAGAACAGTTATGAGACTCATGTCGGCACGGCAGGGATAAGCACAGTGGTATTGGAGCAACAAGAGGTTTGAGATGCCTGCACATTTTACAAAACTTTGTGCAGTGCCAGGTTGTGTAAAAACAGACTCTTTGCATTTTAATGAAGTCCCGGATCGTGTCAGTAAGAGTCACATGGGGTAACCTCTTCGTGGTCACGATTAGTGGTTCTTGCTCTCAATGGGGCGTGTGATAAGTTGTGGGTGGATCACAGAAAGTAGCATGCGTCTCCACATGCTGTGAGTCTCCGCGGTGTCATGCACACCAAGCCACGTGATAAGATGCACATTTTGACTGTCTCAGAAGCGGAGGCAACTGAGACTTGCCCTCCGCCACCTGGATTGAGGCGCGTAACCACGCCACCACGAGGACCTAGTGAGTAGTGGGAATTGGTCATTCCAAATTGGGAGAAAAACACTTATATGCAAAATACATTCAAGAAACATTCTCTGAAATCAATTCTTAATAGCTTATATGTCGCTTCTCAAGTAAATGTATCTTGTTTTAAGGACTTTTAGACAATTTTAAAAGGAAAACAAGACAAAAATACTTGATAACAATAGGATTTTTTGCACTTATTTCATAAGCAAAGATGTTTGTTTGTTTAAACTCAGCGGTTAAGGCTCTGGGTTACTGACCAGAAGGTCAGGGGTTCAAGCCCCATCACCACCAAGACACCACTGTTGGGCCCTTGAGCAAGGCCCTTGAACCTATCTGCTCCAGGGGTGCCGTATCATGGCTGACCCTGCACTCTGACCCTGGCTTAGCTGGGATATGTGAAAAATAAATAATTGCACCATGTATATGCAGAAATGTATGTATAATGTGTGACAATTGATCAATTTATTTTATTTATTATTTCTAAATTATGACTATTTTGAATGAAAAAATCTTACTAACATAAGTGGACAATAAAATAAATAATCATCTTACATTTTTCTGCTACAACTTGTGCATTTCTGTGAGTTAAAAATAAATAAAAATGTCCCAAGACAACAGCGGCACACACACTTAGAGACACAATTTGGGAATCTCCAAGCTGCAGCAATGTTATAAAATCCTCAGAAGTCATGAATACTAATACACAGGTGACAAAAACTGGAAAAAAACTCAACTTGAAAACATATTGTGACATGAGTAATATTCGAGCATCACAACCAATATACGCTTCAGCAACCCTACCAGAAAACTTATCCAAGCATTATAGCAAGTAAACAACTCGCCAGCAGTTAAAAACAGTTCAATCCATTAGGGGAGTGATTTCATGATTCCTGAAACCTCGACTCTCGAGTTTCTGAGTTTACGGCCATGTCGTAAGCACGCAAGGACAAATCAAGTATCATCCGTCCTGACAGCTCCACATAAAATCTTTATTGTAGACTTACCATAGTGAATCAGAGTAAGACAAGGACAAGGTTTTGAACATGGATTTTTTTATGTACACACTCAAGTCAATAACGAACTTTTGTTTATTGTATCCAAACAAAATCTTACACAGAGCAGCTTTAATACAAGTTCCCTTGGTTATATGAGTTTTTTAGAGTAACATGGACATGGGCGGTTTGAGTAAAACTGATGATAGTGGAAATTTGTTTTTTTTTTGAGAGTATAATTACTTGGAGATTTAAAAGCCTTGCCCGGTGTTTCTCAAAGGTTCAGAGCTTTCAAAAAACATCTATTATGAAGGTGAATCATGTGTTAAAGCTTAAACTCATAGCTCAAGACTCAGCTGACATGATTGTGTCATGGTCTGACACATTCTGAGGAGATTTGTCCATGGAGGGGAGGAGTGTTTCCTCCAAAACAAAACATGTGATAAAGACAGAAGAGACAGGAATTAGGCCAAGATATAGTTTGCTCAAAAATGATCATGGTCATGTGTTTACTTACCCTTTGTAGTTCCAAACCCATTTGAAACCCAGCAATAGCCTCCATTCACTTTCTTAATACCCCCCATATGAATTGTGACTGAAGATGTCATACTGCAAAACATCTCCTTGTTCCATGGAAGAAGGAAAGTCATGCAGATTTTACTATCCCGTTTAATCTCAACCCTAATATTTATATACATGTTATTGAACCATTTTGAATATCTCACCGCTCATGACCCTGTTGTTTTTTTGTTTGTTTGTTTTTTCACTCTGTCGAACCATGTTGCGTAGCACCAAATAGGAACTGCCCACCCGGACACTGTGAACTGATGACATTTCAGATGACTTGCCTGCAACTTCTGTTAGCCAACATTTGCTCATTTATCACTGTGCAGCTCTTTCACTTTGCTAAAGGAACAATTTGAGAAATGAAGTGAGGAAGTTATGGTTTCATGCAACCATCTTAATTACACAACCTCATTCAGGTCAGGTTCAAACTCAACAAAAATGTGCAAAGTTTGGGGCCAAGTAAAGGCACCCATTGTTTCTCAGGTTAAAGCGGCTCAGATTTGATAGGATCAGAGGGGCATGAACCAATAAATCACACAGATCTTTGTGGATGTTTAAACCGAAATCAAAGGAATATGAGTTCCGGGTGAACTTCAAAAAGAGATGAAATGAAAGTATTTTGCATCTAATCCTTTTTTATTTTTAAATCATCTTGAAAATGACCAGGTCTAAGGGGAGGCTGGGGAGTTATAGCCCCCTCTGATTGCTCTTGTGTCCCTGCTGAAACTTCTGATGCCGCCCAGGCCAACGGCAAAACACGATTAAGGGAGGACCGACCCAAAGACAATAATTGAGGAGCACCCCACCGACAAAGAGATAAAAAGTTGCCTACACTAAAGATCAAAATGCCGGATCTAGCTCAGACCTTGCACCATTAGGAGGGCATAAAAAGAAACAAAAATCAAAAACTAAATTCTTCTTCATGAAATTTAGCCTGAACCGCTTAACATACAACCTTTAGTTTTAGTCTTAGGTTGGCTATATATCTTTCTTTCTTTTTTTTACTTTATACTTTCAAGAAATATATAAGACTAAAGAATTTCCTGCATCTATTTAAGCATCTATATATATATATCTATATATCTATATATCGATATATATATATATATCTAATATATATATATATATATATATATATATCTATATCTAATATATATATATATATATATATCTAATATATATATATATATATATATATATATCTAATATATATATATATATATATATATATATATATATATATATATATATATATATATATATATATATATATATATATATATATATATATATATATATATATATATATATCTATATCTATATATATATATATATATATATATATATATATATATATATATATCTAATATATATATATATATATATATATATATATATATATATATATATCAACTATATCTCTATATTTAAAAAAAGGGAAAAATTTTTACTTTAAATATATATATATATATATATGTATTTATTAATTTCTCATTACACGTTTCAATTTCATAGAACTTTGTTATGAAACTGAAATGCATAAATCTTGAAATGATCTTTGCGTGAAATACCTACATTTCTTATCCATAACCCCAAAATGAACATTCTCTCATCATTTACTCTCCCTTATGCCATACAGATGTGTATGACTTTCTTTCTTCTGTTGAACATAAAGATTTTTAGAAGAATATTTCAGCTCTGTAGGTCCATACAATGCAAGTGAATGGTGACTAGAATGTTGAAGCTCTAAAAAAGCACATAAAGGCATCTCCTGTTGATTAATCCATGTCTTCAGAAGTGATATGATACGTGTGGGTGAGAAACGGATACATTTTTAAGTCCTTTTTTATGATCAGTCTTTCACTTCCACATTCTTTTTGGTGATTCACATTCTTCTTCTGTTTTTGGGTATTTGAACCTACTAGGCAGAGATGAAAATTTATAGTAAAAAGGACTTAAATCACTCACACCTATTATTAGTGGACAATATGACCAAAATCTTATATCATGATATGAGAAATTTTATATCACGATATACTGTATATCGCAATATAGTATTTTTTTCTGGAAAACCAATAAATATCGGTTAACATAATAAATAATGTATACCATATTGTAATGCCTATTTTTGTGAAATCTAGTCAATGAAATAAATAATTTTTATATGAAAACTTTATAATATTATTATATTATATTATGAAAAATTATAATAATATTCAACTTAATAATAATTTTTTCTTAATTTAGAATTTGACAAAGTTAAAAATAAAATAAACACTCAGTTTTTAATAAACCATACCAAACTTTCCTAAAGAAACTGAAGATCTTGGGCCTGGTGTAGCTCAGCACGTAAAGACACTGACTACCACCACTGGAGTCATCAGTTCGAATCCAGAGTGTGCTGAAAAACTCCAGCCAGGTCTCCTAAGCAACCAAATTGGCCCGGTTGCTAGGGAGGGTAGAGTCACGGGGTAACCTCCTTGTGGTTGCTATAACACACGCTATGTCTCCGTGGTAACGCTCTCAACAAGCCACGTGATAAAATGCACAGATTGACGCCCTCAAACACTGAAGCAACTGAGATTTGTCCTCCGCCACCCGGATTGAGGCGTGTCACTACACGAGGACTTCGAGCGCATTGGGAATTGGGCATTCCAAATTGGGGAGAAAAAGGTGAGAGAAAAAGAAACTTAAGATTCTTTTCAAAGCAAAGTAACATGAAAATAACATGTCTTGCAGAAAATAAATGTAAAAAATTTTTAGAAAAAGTATGAAAAAAAGATTGAATTAACGCGGAGTGCATCTTTTGGCTATTATAATATTCTTTAACGTGCTTCATTTTAAGGTTTTAAAACAGATTGTATGTATTAGCACAAGTGATTGTCGCGCGATGGTTTGCAGGTTACATTTTTCTAATCTGTGTCAATTTTTGTGAACCAGATGTCGCACCTGTTTTAATAACAAGCTCCCCTAGATTTTCTTATTCTTTGTTTTGATCACATCATCAAAATTCATCAAATGATGGAGATGTACAGATGTGCGGTGTAGATAAGCGCACCTCGTCATGTTAAAGTGATGATCTAGGTGTCTGTATCGCAGTGATGCTGTCCCGGCAGAGTGTGTCAGTCAGATCATGGTGGAGTCTGACTTCTGCATCCTCTGCTGTAGCTAGAGTGCTCAGAACTGGCCCGCAAAATCACAATTGCAAAGAATCAGCCACAAATTTGTTTAGCACGTTTGCGCCATTGCCTGATCTGCATAATTCCTTTAGTGAATCTGCCGTTAAACCAGCACGTGCAAATAACCGCAAATTAATTCCCTGGATTCAGATTCACATGAAGCAGACCACTGATTAGATACAGTCACGCTGCGCACATGGATATATACACATTGTGATATACACGATAAGCAAAATCTCTGTTGATTGACACTTTATATCATCACCACAATATATATCGTCAAATCGCCCAGCCCTAACACAAATCATATCTCAGAAGACATGGATTTCCACCAAAGTCATATGGATTACTTTTATGATGCCTTTATGTGCTTTTTGGAGCTTAAAAGTGTTGGTACCCTTTCACTTGCATTGTATGGACCTACAGAGCTGAAATATTTTGTGTTCAGCAGAAGAAAGAAAGTCATACACATCTGGGATGGCATGAGGGTGACTAAATGATTCATTTTGGGGAGAATTATTCCTTTGAACATTATTTTATATTTTTGCTGTCTTGCAATTACTGATATTCCCTTCAGGAAATGCAAATCTAGTTTAAAATACTCAAACAAAATGTCTTAGAAAATGTTGTTATTACATCAAAAAATCTCAAAATCATGGGTGACATAATGATCCAAATATAAACCAAAGAACCTTTAACACACACACACACACACACACACACACACACACACACACACACACACACACATCAATAGAATCTCTTATACATGAATGTTTCATTTGTTTCTCAAGCACATACATATGGGTTGACGGCAAATGTGAGTGTTTCGGCAGTAACTTCCTGTCATGTGTTACAGCAAAAGAGAGGCAAAAAACCACAGCATAACATACGTTATAGCTCACTTCTGTTGGCATGTCTCTGTGCTTTTCTCTTTTTTGTCTCAACTAACCTGTCAAACCTATTTAACACCAACTTCCTTATTCCAAGTTCTCTACCTCATCATTCTAAACCAGGGGTATAATTCTCAGGGCCGATGTTAAACTTCCTAACTAACAGCTTCCTACAGCCAAACATAACCTAACCTTAACCATTCAGCAAAGAAAACCACAGCACCACAGATCATTTAAAAAAGGACCCTGTCTGTTAACAACGTCAACCCTGTTAAAGACAGAGAGGAAATAAGAAGAAGAATCAGAGGCCATTTAACCACCGGATGAGCTAGTTACTGGCGCTCACAAGTCGATGGGCGTTGGTGCAGAGCGTGTTTCAACAATGTTATTTCCGTATGCAAGAACGCAACATAAAAAAGAGAAGGACGACAAAGTATGCAGCTTTAAAGAGTTTGAAAGCTGTACAGAATCCTCAGGTGGAGCTGGTCTCCAGGGTGGTTAATGCACTTTACAGATGTGAGTCTATCTCTGGTTAAGCAGACAGAAAGAGCACTAACCACAGCACATATGCTGACATATACCAGCATTTGAACTAAACTGCCATGACATCCCTCTGAACCTCTGCATAAGTGAATTTTGTCATTGAAACCCTGTTTCATTGACGTTCTGAGCATTTTAGGCCCCTCTTTAAAAGCTGAAGTGTGTAATTTTCTATTCAATATTAAAATGCTTTCTCCCCTCACAGTTTAATGTGCAAGGACTATTATAATTAAACCATTTACAGGCTGATTTCTCTTGAAGTGTCAACACTGTTGCATTATCAAAGCGAACCTAAGCTGCGTGAGACTCAAAAGAGGCATCATGGAGATAAATCAACTGTTTGATTGAAGCGTACTGTTGACGAAATATGCAAGACATAAACTGAAGAAGAAACATCTGGGGAAATATATCTAATGCAAAATATCTAATGGAAAATGTTCTCCATTTGGCAATAATGGCTCTCACTGTGGTTCTTTGGAGTCCCAGAGCCTTTGAAATTGCTTTGTAACCCTTGTTGTATTGATTGAACAGGGCTGGCAGTAATCAGGCCTGGGTGTGTCTAGTCCCCATTATGAATGAAGTTTCATAGATTTGGAGATTTAGCAACTAAGGAGGCAAATACTTTTTCACACAGGCCCAGTTGGTAATGGCTAACTTGTTTGCTTCATGAAATAACATTATAATTTAAAAACTGTATTTTGCGTTTACTCAGATTGCTTTTGCTTTATGTTCGATTTTGTTT
This sequence comes from Xyrauchen texanus, assembly GCF_025860055.1. Classification (NCBI taxonomy): domain Eukaryota; kingdom Metazoa; phylum Chordata; class Actinopteri; order Cypriniformes; family Catostomidae; genus Xyrauchen; species Xyrauchen texanus. Next base: position 17,021,120 of record NC_068276.1, read on the forward strand.
GAATTTTTGAAACAATTTAGTATGAGATATACACAAAAATAGAAGAAATCAAGATAGGGGCAAACACATTTTCACAGCACTGTAGCAATGGGAGAATTTATTTGTGATAACATGCCAAAAAAACAACATGAAATTCGAGTTCAAGCTTGTTATGGCACAGATCTGCTGAGATGGGTGAAAATAATGATGAGGCAGCGATTCCTTTTAATATATTTGTTTCTTTTTCCAGATTCTTTCTCTACTCTCGCGTGCTCTCCATTTCATTTCCTTTAGCTTATTGCCGGTCACTCGCTTGTGAGGACAGTTCGCACATCTGTTGATAAGGGCTTGAAATCCATCATAGCATTTGCAACGGGGTAATGCAATCTACACGCAGAGAAAACAGATGGAAGAGTGCCTACGAGATGCTTGATAAAGCAACAACCGCGCTATTTAAACAGCGTTACTAGGTGCAGGTGAGGAGAGGAGAAGCTGACAGCTGCACTCTCATAAAAGCAGATATATCTCATCCTGGACCAGCTACGTCCAGTTGTGGTTATAATTAAAAATAAAATGAATAGGTGTGGCATAATTAATTAAAATAATAATTAAATACTATTAAATGCTTAACAATGCTTTAAACAAAAAAATATATATAATCAGTTGAAGTATTTAATAGCATTCAGTGTGTTTCTTTCTTGTGCTTTTAAGGTTCTAAAGAAAGAAACAGAAAGATTGTGATGCTCTTCTAAACTATATGGCCATTTATTTAATGTCGTGGATATTCCATGTTTTGTTCACGGCTCATACTGTATGTTAAAGGTCAGTTTATGTAATGTGACTCGTTCTGATTTTTGAAAACAGCTGTTAAATAAAAAGCTGAGAGGAAATAAAATCATGAAGCATCAAGAAATGTTTTATAATCGAATCGTCACCCTTTGAATTGTAATCAAATCGAATCCTGAGGCCAGTGAAGATTCACACCTCTATAAAAGAGCCAATCAACTTTTTGATAAAGACATCACATGTCAGTTTACTTGAGAGCGCACATGCGCATTAGCTAGACTAGCCTTTTTTTTGTGTGTGTGTTCCAAGCTAAAGTAGCACAATTTCTGATACCATTGTTGTCAGATTTTATTGCAGAGTTGAAATATGTTATGTGCTTGTATCTTGACCAACCACTTTGGAGATTTCGGCCTTTCCCCATGCAACCAAATGGGAGCTGTACTTGTACCCTGCTCGTATCCAATAGGGATGTGCACGAGTAATCGATTACTTTGTGCACGAGTAATCGATTACTCGTTCAGCTTTAAATATCCGACTAGTAAAAACACTACACATATATCACAATTTGATATTCCTTTGTGCTTTTGCCTGCTGTGGGCAACAATGAAACTGCTTCTCTCACGTAAATCTTGCCGGTACAGCTAAATACATTGGTTGGCGCTGTGGATGCAAGGAATATTTCACCCAAAAACAAAATTGTCATTTTTTTTTTTTAAAGTGATTGTATTGCTTAAGAAGACTAGGAATGTGTGTGTGTGTGTGCGCAAATTTTTTTGTTTCTGTCATTTTTTAATCTAGATGTTGTTGTTTATGCATAGTGCTCTTTTTTAGATTCAAAGGTTGAAAGTTCAACTTAATAAGTTTTATGTGTTAAGTACTCCACTATAAAAATACTCCAAATGTCCATACCTAGTATCTAATAAAGAGACAGAAAATAGCTGCTCGCAAGTGTTACGGACATGGCTTGTTACAAACGTGACCTGACTTGCCTTGGGAACAGGAAGATGCCGCGTTCTAGAAACCTGTTCGAAAACAATCATTATTTTTGTGATTCTGTTTGTCAACATTGATGGCGCAGAAATTATGCAAGTCAGTTTTACAGGCCACGTGAAATCTTAATTTTAGTTTTATATTTGAGCATCGAGATCATCTATACGCTAGTTCTACTTCTAAATTTGACAAACAATCTTTTAGTACACATTTTAAATGCAACTTAGCAGAACAATGATAAAGCATACATGTCTGAATATGGCCCCAAATTGTCTCAAATGTTAAAAGTGAGAAAATGAGTAGCCAGATTGATTCGACTCTGCCTGACACACTTGAAGCCATTTGAACACTCATGGCTGAATAGTGTTTAAGAGGCAGAGAGGAAGACCATACTACAAATACCTCATTCAACACATGCAGATGTCACAGGAAGCATAGCTAAGCAGCCTGCGGGTATTCTCAAGAGAAATGATGCTCTGCAAAATTGTCTCTTGTTGTCTGTCACCCTGGAAACCACCATCAAACTGACAATTGCCCAATAGGACATAATAGGCCTATACTCATAACCCTAAGAAAGAATCTCAGACTCAAAATATACACCGATGAGCCACAACATGAAAAAAATCACCTGCCTAATATTGTATAGGCCCCCATCATGCCACCAAAACAGTGCCAACCCACATATTCTGTGATGATATTCTTCTCACCACAATAGTACAGAGTGCTTATCTGAGTTACTGCAGACTTTGTCAGTTCAAACCAGTCTGGCCTCTCATCAACAAGGCATTTCCATCCACAGAACTGCCATTCACTGGATGTTTTTTTGTTTTTGGCACCATTCAGAGTAAATTTTAGAGACTGAGTATGAAAATCCCAGCAGATCAGCAGTTACAGAAATACTCAAACCAGCCCATCTGTGGTCGCAATTTCGAATCCAGAGTGTGCTGAGTGACTCTAGCCAGGTCTTCTAAGCAACCAAATTGGCCGGTTGCTAGGGAGGGTAGGGTCACATGGGGTAACCTCCTCATGGCCACGATTAGTGGTTCTTGCTCTCAATGGGGCACGTGGTAAGTTATGCGTGGATCGTGGAGAGTAGCATGAGACTCCACATGCTGTGAGTCTCCGTGATGTCATGCACAACGAGCTATGTGAAAAGATGCGCGGATTACGGTTTCAGAAGTGGAGGCAACTGGGACTTCTCCTCCGCCACCCGGATTGAGGTAACCGCACCACCACAAGGACCTACCAAGCAGTGGGAATTGGTCATTCCAAATTGGGAGAAAAAGGGGATGAAACACAAAAACATAAAAAAAACAATCATCCATGCGATTATCTAATCAGCCAATCATGTGGCAGCAGTGCATAAAATCATGCAGATATGGGTCAGGAGCTTCAGTTAATGTTCACATCAACCATCAGAATGGGGGAAAAAATTGACCTCAGTGATTTGGAGAGTGGCATGATTGTTTGTGCCAGATGGGCTGGTTTGAGTATTTCTGTAACTGCTGATCTGCTGGGATTTACACACACAACAGTCTCTAGAATTTCTTCTGAACTAAAAACATCCAGTGAGCAGCAGTTCTGGAAATGCCTTGTTGATGATAGAGGTCAAAAGTGAATGGTCAGACTGGTTTGAACTGACAAAGTCTACCGTAACTCAGATAACCACTCTGTACAACTGTGGTGAGAGCTACACTGTAAATCCACGCCTTTTGGTGTAGATCCATTATCTATTTGATTCAAAGCATTGCTTAGTATTTCAATGAATGTTTAAGTGCAAGCCAGATGATGCAGGTAATGTGAATGTGTTGGTGTAATTGCAGGTCGGACTGACGGGTAATTTATTACTCAGCATAGATGGCATCTATATAAACAATAAAACAACTGATTTAAATAAAAAATAAAAAAACTTGATGAGGAATATCTTACATATACAGGCTATATACGGGGTGAAATAATGATATGTGCGTCTCGAAATCTAATAAGCTGCCTAACTAGACAGCATGCACTCGCCTGTGATGCCCACAAATGCTGTCTAGGTAGGCAGCTAGAGAGAGAGAGAGAGAGAGAGAGAGAGAGAGAGAGAGAGAGAGAGAGAGAGAGAGAGAGAGAGAGAGAGAGAGAGAGAGAGAGAGAGAGAGAGAGAGAGAGAACGCTCTTAAGTTACTAACCACAGCAATGGACGTCCTCACCGCCTCTGACACACTTTGTCTGAGCTCCGCAGCCGTTCCAGGTTTGCTCAAACCTTTTGTGAATTTTCGCACTTCAGACATGTTTTCCCTCTTTTAGTTCGGCCGTAATTCCATCAACGTCCTAATAGCGGAAAGCGGCATCACAGCACGCCAATCTACGAATCTGACAGCAGTGGGGATGCGAGCGGGGCGGGGCTACTTGGACCAGCTTTAGCTCCGCCCACATTGAGAAAGTTGCCTGATACAGTGAAACCCCTCTCAGATATGCACGTAATTATTTTTAATTGACTAAAGTAAGGTTGTCTTTGTTTAATTTTGAAAGCCATTGTCATAACATGGATCCTGTGGTTAAAATAGTAATGAATTCAGTGTTTTTATTTAAAAACAGACCTTAAAAGCATGTACTTTACCTTTATCATTGTTTTTATCTTTTTTCCCTGAGCTATCTGTGGCCTGTTTTATCCCTAACCTTTGTTTCAGCAGCATTTTATTATTTTTCATACATGAAAATAAATGTTTTTGCAAATGTGATACCATCTCACCACTAAAGTGATCACAGGCTGACCTCTTGTGGTTTTGAACGGAATCGAACTGTACAAGCTAATGCAATAAATGTCAAATGTATCCCTATAAAATAACCTAAAAAGGCAAGAATACTTTTTTTAATTATAAGCATAATACAATTATTTTTCATCTATTTATTGTTTCCACATGTACACATTGCATGCTAATATACATTACATGGTTAGTTGAAATTATAAACTACATATATTATCTTATTTATACATACATATACATTATAAATTCTGTACATATTATGCTCATATTCACCTGCGAGCTAACAAGTGCATACACATCCACACATACCGCTAGTGTTCTTGCATTATTTAGTACAATTCAGGGGTTGATCAAAAGAAGAAAGGCAAAGTTGGCATATGCGGTGAAAGATCTGTATTAAATCTCTCTCTCTCTTTCTCCCTGTCTCAGCTACATTTGGTTTTGAGTAACTGATGAGCTTTTCGACTCATGCTGGATCTCCATGGCTTCACCAAACTCTTCATGTTAACCATTAGACGACCTTTTCTCACATCCACATGTCCCACTACAAGATATTCCATTCCTGCAGAGAGAAGAACACTTTTATCGGTCTATGGTAAATCAAACGAGCCACTAAGGTAGACATGTATCAGCAAAGATGGCCCAGTAAATCTATTTATGCAAAATAAATGCATTCATTAGCACTTCTTTAAATGTTAATCCCATAAGTACACATTTAGTAAATGAAAACTTCAGTAATATCGTCAAAACAACACAGCAAAAGCTGCAGTTATCATGATTACATCTGATATGGCATTATATCCTGTAACTAGTCGTCCATGGAGTCCGTGCTCATGGAGTTAATCAGAAATCTCTGCAGATTTGCACAGAATTCAAGCGCCCCTTATTCACAAAACTTCCACGTATTCGTTTGTTTAATTTTACAGTTAAAATTTAAATTAAAGCTGCAAGCAGCGATGAACGGGCCCTCACACCTTGGTGCACGTTAGGACTGCTGTGCCAGGGGAATGTCTCTCCAATTTGTTTAGCATTTTTTAGCACTTAAATGTTGTTAAGAGTGTATCACAGTGTAAAACATGTAATTTCCTGTTGCCAGTAGGCGGCGCTATGACTATGACTGAACATTGGCATTTAAAAGTTTTCAGGCCGGGACTCTTATAAAACATGTGAAGTTTGGGCAGATTGACATTGTATGTTTGAGTTACAACAACTTCCTGTTTCATGGCGAAACATCGAAATATGCCAGGCTGCCACGGACAAGCCGTTCAAAGAAAACTCAAAAGCTTCACAATTTAGCATCGTTTTAGCATCCTTTAGCAAGGCCTTTAGATTAGACTGACGAATATGATGTTGAAAATTGAAGAGAAAAATTAAAATGTCTGACTTCCTGTTGGGTTTAGGATATGGCTCTAAGATACTTTTTTGTAGGTCTTTGCATGTTACACATGCCAACCAATTTTCGTACTTGTAGGTGAAACGTGGCATGAGGGCTGCTTCATTGAAATTTTGTAGGTGCCGCAATCGAGCCATTTTGCAACAATTCTAAAACCTGTATCAGATGTAAATTTTCACCACTTTTGAGGTGCAAGCATGTTTAAGCCTCAGAAATATGATTCGTTTCACATCAAACTTTGTCAGGCCACCACAGACACAACCTTCAATTAAAACTCAAAAGCTGCGCAATTTAACATCACTAAGGCCATTGGATTAGACTGACCGAATATAATGTTGATCTGATTAAATCTCAGAGAGGAGATTGTAAAAGTACAAGACCTGGAATTAGCTGTTGTCAGTAGGTGGCGCTATGACCATAACTGAATATTGGCATGTAGCTGTCTTCAGGCCGGGACTATTATCAAACGTGAAGTTTCGTGCAGATTGGACATTGTTTGTATTAGTTATAACAACTTCCTGTTTCATGGTGAAATATCGAAAATTGTCAGACCGCCATGGCTGCGCCGTGCAGTGAAAACTCAAAAGCTTCGCAATTTAGCATCGTCAAGGCCTTTAGATTAGAATAGCCAAATATGATGTTGATGCAATGAAATCTCTAGGAAGAGTTTGTTAAAGTACGAGGCCTGGAAATGGCAAAAACGGACCAAAAATTGGAAAGAAAAATCTAAATTGGTGACTTCCTGTTGAGTTTAGGGCATGGGTCCTTGAGACTTATTTGTAGGTCTTGGCATGTTACACAGGTGTACTGAGCTTCGTACATGCAGGTGAAACGTAGCGCAAGGCGCACAATGTTGAAATTTTGGAGGTAGCACTATCAAGCCATTTGCCATACCTCATTCTGAAAGCCATATCAGATGTAAATTTCTCCCACTTCTGGTGAGTTTTCGAGTATGTTTAGGCCCTTAAAAATGCGATTCACTTTGGAAAAAAAAATACGGAATAATAATAAATGGAGCACATACAATTATAGAGTCCTCACACCTCGGTGCTCGGGCCCTAAATATGGTTGTATTCGTTAACATTAATTAATACAATAGGTATCATGAACTACCAATTAACAATAATATTTTACCCAACATTTATTCATCTTTTCTTAAAGTTAATAAATCATAATACTATAGTTCATTGTTTGTTCATCTAAACAAATGCAGTTAAGTAATGTTAACAAACAACCTTATTTTAAACTGTTACCAATTTTCCTAGCTATAATTGCCTTTTAAAAAAATGCTGCTTAAATAAAAGCTAAAATTGAAATATTTATCACCAATTTGATCATACTTTCTGCTAAAAATAGAAAGAGTAAAGTTAGTAAAGTAGAAGTTTACTTTACTAATGTAAGATTGTTTGCCATATTTAATGCCTGATCTTCTGTAAAGCTGCTTTGAAACTATGTGTGTTGTGAAAGGCGCAATACAAATAAAATTGACTTGACTTGACATTGCCATATTTAAATCTATTCCACAGAATTTTGAGGATTTTCCACTACAATGCAGAAAGCATGAAAAAAAAAAAGTATGCAGTGTGTGTGTGTGTGTGTGTGTGTGTGTGTGTGTGTGTGTGTGTGTGTGTGTGTGTGTGTGTGTTTGTGCTGACCAGGGTATAATACAGGACAGGTGCAGCCTCGTGAGGTCCAGGACTCAGGATAAATAGTTTGATTTCCAAGAGAGAGTCTGAGGCTTGAGTTATCCCACAACACCTTCAGAACCTTCACATCCACCTCTGCATGAGTCCCCTTATCATGAGCACCCAGCACTCTCAGCTTCACTGCTACACACACAATTACACAAATACACACACACACACACACACACAAATACACACACACACACACACACCCTCATGACATACATCCAATAAAACACTGAGGTGAACTGAGTTCACAGCAAAAGTGCTCTGGTCCTGGACTGCTTTATATGCTACTTACCATAAGCATATTTAATGTTGCAGAATACTTTGCTGCTTCCAAGAGCTTGCTGTTTGCATACACATTTGTCTGTCAAGAAAATAAATACCCCACAATTAAAGTATTGTGCTGGCAGTTTGTTTCGGTTGCTAAGACAACTTAAAAACAGGCTTGAAATTAAAAGACAATAAGCTTCTCGTGGAAAAAAGACAGCACTGCTATCAGCTTAAAGATGTTCATTTAATACCTGGATGACTGAGGGCAGAAAAAAGCTCCTCTGTTCGAAAGAAATGATTTGCTTCTGTGCCGTTGTGATCTGATTCAGACCTGAAGACAATCACACAAACAGATAAACAGATTTTAAAAAGCAGACACATGCATGATGACGATATATTAACTGTAAAAGAAAATACAGTGAAGATACTTTTTTAATTCCATTAACAGTGGTCCCAAAAAGTGTTTCAAATCATAAGCCACACTTAAAAATAAAGGATGAGTGATCGTGGATTTGCCAACACTGATAACTGAGCTGGTGAAAATGCTGATAACCAATTAATTGGGGGATAGTTTTTAAAATAGATTAATAGAATGTTAAAAAATGTTCTTAGTGTTTCCTTACTATGACGGACACGGACAGAGGAGCTACAAGAGTCCAAAATGAATAAAATCCCATATGTAGTTTATTGTGCGACCAAAATCCCAATAATAGCCTGAAAAAAAATTTATTAAGATTAGGTCCATAATGTGGGACTTTTAACTATAAACATGCCCGGAAAAGACCAGGGACTCTTGTATATTTATCATTTTTATCTTTTATAGCCTATACTGTATATTCACCAGATAAGGTTTAATGAGGTACAAGGTTTATTATTATTTACAAGGCATTAAGTTGGAGACACAATGTACAGTATGTGCTGATGGGGCACGTTTCTTTATAGTTGCATTTTTCCTTACATGCCCTCGCTACAATTTAAAACACTTCATTTTCTAATAAAAGAACAAAATATGCATTGCATATACAATTGAGGACAGAAATTTGGCTGAATATTGTCAATAAGGGCAGAAATTCGAATATTCGCCGATTTAAGACAAAATGCATATTCAAATGCTAAAGCTGTGCGTTTGAATTTTGGATGTGTGCCAGGTACTGGCGATGACTTCAGACCGATTGCATTCTTGCGCTAAAAAGGCTGGATGATGCGCAACAAAATGCAGTTCTGTAAATACAGAAACCAGGTGTCTCGAGACACATTTTAAAGGTATTTTTAACTTGACACGGCATCAGCGCTCCTGCATGAGACACCGAATAAGCAAAAACAAAGCGAAACAAAGACTGGAGACTGAAAGACTGGTATACTGGATGGTGTGAACAGCCCCTTACAGTAGGTGGGAGTCTTTGGCTGTTGCGTCTTGCTCTCTTATCAGCATTTCTCAGATTAAGCAATGGGTTTGTCTGTAAAGGATTTCAAGTTGGAAATGTGTGTCTCGAGATCATCGTGTTCTGTCTGTTTGAACAGCCCCTGACCAGGGTTCATGAGCCACTTTACCACCGAGTTCAGCCAAATACCACTGCTATCTGTGAATATGTCTACCCTACATACAGCTGTAATGAATGAAAAACACTGTGGTGTATCACTATTATGAAGTTTGAGTCTATGGTAGTATATAATGTGGCAGCAGTGCAAGTGTAACACCATGTTAACACAGAACAGCCAATTGAAGCGTTTCCCCCCTCATTTTTTTTTTTTACTTAAAATTTGAGAATATGAACCGACTAAAAGATTTTAATTTTTATTTCATGCACTTTAGTTTAAAATGTTTTTAACAGCCAGGAATGTTCTTTGCAATATTTCACGGTGCTGTATGGTTATATGTATTCAATGCGCACTCTTGTGGACTAAGAAAATAATGTCAATTTAAAAAATCAGCTGACTTTAAAATTTGAATTTAATTTAAAATTCTAATTTAGTTATCAAATGGAATGTTCAATTACTTTTTGGGGCTACTGTAGATTCTGGTTGTCAATTGGGTTATAAAAACAACCATTAGGAAGTGTATGTAGTCACCTAATCATACAGTCTCCTGTGTAGGGGTCACAATCATCAGAACACTGGCAGGGCTTGCAGCCATATTCATCGAAACCCCAGTATCCCAGCATGCACTGGTCACAATGCGGCCCAGCCACGCCTGGTTTACAAGTGCAATCTCCATTATCAGGGTTACAAAATGTGGATCCGACATGATTGCACATACACACTGCAATTCAGAGAGAAGAAAGTTACACAAAATATACACAGAAGAATACAAAATATGTTGGATATACTATTTCTATGAACAAACCTCTAGCCCTAACTTTTAAACTTCAGTATGAAACAATTTCTGCCCCATTTGTATCAAAGAATGATTCCTCCATACGTCCGGCTTGTTGAGGAGCGGCTTTTCTATACCAAGTTATTAGACAAATAACAGGTGAAAAAAAATCCCATATACTTACATTGAAGGAGGGACCTGAGCCATACAGTAACTAGTGACCAGAATATCATAAAGACTTGATGATGGGCTCTTTAAATTTGGGCAAATAAGCAGGGGCAACTATAGGATTTCCATATTAGGGGGGCTCATCCCCCAATGATGCTATAAAATTTGCACATTTCTATGTTTTCCACACTGTTGTATTGATATTGTTTTGTTTAAAACTGTTTAAATCATTCAAGCTAGCCAGCAAAAATTAATTACGAATATTGTCATTTTCTATAATAAACTAATATATATATATATATATATATATATATATATATATATATATATATATATATATATATATATATAAAACTAATAATAATTATTTCAGTGACCATTTTTGTGCATCACACATTTAGACCAGTAGGTTCCAACAAATGAAAGTCATTTATGTGTTTTGAGTGAGTCATTAAACCATTGATGAAGCACATTCATCTAATTATACTTTATTAAAACATTTTCTACAATCTATTAAGAAACTTCAGCAGAGTGGTTAAGCATCATAAGCATTTTCCCCACAAATGACAAAAACAAGATTTATTTTCTGAACTGCTTTGCATGAGTATCCAGTGTGGCGAGGTGAGCAAGAGACACAATCCGCTGAGAGGTGTTTATTTTAAATAATAAACAACATCACATATAGATCAGGTAGGGTTTATTTGGGCCGCAGCTTTTCTGATAACATCAGGCGTTTCATCAATATCATGTGGTCAGTGGCGAATGATCAGACTCATCTCTGATCTCTGAATGGTGAGACTGTCATCTCACTTGACACCGAAAAGGCGTTTGATATGGTAGAATGGGTTTATCTTTTTAAGATTTTGGAAATATACGGGTTTGGGAATACTTTTATTGGATGGATTAAGTTACTTTATAGACTTTATAGTGGCGGTACAAACAAATGGATTAATTTCAGATTATTTTACTCTAGATAGGGGCACCCGGCAGAGTTGCCCTCTTTCCCCATAATTGTTCTGTCTTGCGCTGGAACCATTAGCAGCCACGATAAGAAAGGAGGATGACTTTCCAGGGGTGATGGTGGGAGGTGTGGTGCATAAGCATTTACTTTACGCTGATGCTATTTTATTATTCCTCTCCGATCTTACTAGATCTATGTCTTGTCTCCGCAGAATCATTCATTCCTTTTCTAAATTTCCGGGATACAGAGTCAGTTGGTCTAAATCCAAAGTTTTGGCTCTGACTGCACACTGCCTGGTAATGGCTTTTTAGCCAGGCACCTTCCAGTGACCCAAACAGGTCATTAAGTATTTGGGTATTTTATTCCCAGCAAATTTGGGTGATTTAGTTCGAGTTAATTTCAACTCTTTAATAAAAAGGTTTTCGAGCGATGTGGGCAGGTGGGCTTCATTACATTTGTCGATGATTGGGAAGGTTAATGTTATTAAATGTAATTGTATTCCAAAATTCAACTACCTGTTACAATCTCTCCCTGTAGATGTCCCACTCTCTTATTTCAAGCAATTTGAGAGCATAGTGAAGTCCTTCATTTGGAATGGGAAACGTCCCAGGTTAAATTTCAATAACTTACACAGGCTGACTGACAAAGGTGGGCTAGGCCTACCCAAGATTTTGTTTTATTATTATGCATTCGGTCTCATTGGTCACTTCCACCTGAGTGAGCCCCTCCCTGGTTTTGTATTGAACAGGAAGTTCTTGCCCCTATTTCGCCATTGCAAAGCCTTTCTATCAAACATACCCGGTGAAGTTAAATTACACCCCATTATCTCGCATTTGCACTCGGTATGGACAAAAGTGTCCAGAGTGTTTAATTCAGACATTTATTTAAATGTTGCCTCGAGTATATGGCTGAACCCTAAATTATGTATTAATAAGTCCCCTTTCTGCTGGTCAGATTGGATTGTGAGGGGGATTACTACACTCGGTGACCCAAATGAGAGAGGAGTGTTGAGACCTTTTGAAAATTTGGTTTTGGGATTCCCAGATCTCAGTTCTATAGGTATTTACAGCTGCGCTACCTGCTCTATACTATTTTTGGGAGTAGAACACACCCCCCAAAAGCAGCATATACTCTGGAAATGGTGATTACTACTTTTGGAAAAGGTCATGAAGCATCAGTGTATTACTCCCTGTTAATTCAGTCAGAGTTTCGTCTTCTCTCAAGAGATTATGGGAAAAAGATTTCAACTTGGTATTGGAGGAGGGAGTGTGGGCTAGGATCCTAAAAAGCATTTAAGATTTTGCATCAGTTCTACTGGACCCCCTCTTGATTGTATAGGTTGATCTTAAAGACACACCCACCTGCTGGTGCCAATCAGAATACGGGGACACAATACATGTATTCTCTGGATGTGTTCAGATATTTATGTGTGAGGTGTTGAACACTGATTTTTCATTTAGCCCCAGAATCCTGGGTGATGGGTCGAAACTTACCATAGAAGACAAATATTTAAAATTTGGGTCCTGGTTATGATTGGTCAGAAAATCCTCCTCAGTGGGTGGAAGTCGGATGGGGCACCCTCATTTAAGGAATGGTGCGGAGAGATGGGCGAGGTGGCGGCGTTTGAGGAGATGTTCTATAGAAGGCTGGGGAAATGGGATTTGTTCGCCAGAAAGTGTGTGGGGGGGTGGGGGGTATTTGGCTTTTTTTAGAAGGTTTTTGGGGAGTGGATATGGAAAGGGATTTGTAGTTTAGTTGGGTATCTGTTTTATTGATTTTATTTGATGTCTTGTTTTTATTTTATTTTGATGATCTAGTTGTTGGTGACCACAATAGTGCACTTGCATTGAATGGACCTAGAATAATAATAAACAACATAAAGTGTTAAAAAATGAAAAAATACTGTCCACGGGGAAAAGTGTCCAAAATAAAGGGGATCTGGCACCCTTGCGGTGAATGAGGATATGTGAAGGCAGGGAGTGAAGAGAGATTAAGGTACAGGTATAATGGGCGTGGTCTGATTGCCGCAACATGCTCCCCTCCTGCATCAGGACGCCATTTAAACTTCAAATGCAATATGACCACATGCGGTTTTGACTACCTTTGTATGTGTTTTTTGTGATCCAATCACAAAACATTTTGCAACTTGTTACAACTGTATTTAGCACTGACCATTTGCTATTGAATCATCCGAAACCCATCTTAATACCAGCTATAAACAGGGCCAAAAAAAGACTGCAGCCTAGTGAATTCTATAGAACCACTTCCAGCGGAAGTCGCACCCACATTGTTTTCCCCAGTAAAGTCCCAGGAAAAAGGTGGATAGGATTCTTCCGATTTTTTATCATCTGCTGTGCATTCATTTCTTGCCACCAAACATCCCCTGCATAAAGAGTTTCTTGATGACTTTTTGTTCTCAAAGACATTTGAAGAGAGCTGTCCCAAACAGACAGACTGACTCTGAACATACGCCGTCAATTATTGCGAGACTGCTGTCATCTGATGATTAATCTGTCTGCCTCCACACACACACACACACACACACACACACACACACAATATGTGCAATTTCACACACACACACGGCCGAGATCCCATCCCTGTTCTTGTTATTCCACATGTCCCAGCCTGCTGTAAGTACCATTAGCATTCCGAGCAGGAACAACATTCAATACCAAACATCCCCTCGATGTGTGCATGCGTGTGTATGCTACAATATCTGACATGTTCACTGATACGAAGAGTTCCTGAATATTGACATCATCTAGGCTAAACTGCAAACATAATCAGATTCTCAGACGTTCACATTAACAGCTTTCTAAACAGGGATTAACATGTAGGCTAATAATAATAATAATAACTACAGACTAACCCTGAGCTTTTTGCATTTTTAGAATTTAATTTATTGCTTTCATTTCATTTATTCATTATCTCAAAATGTTCCCAAAAACATGGTTGTCTGATTTAGCTCTCTTCTGGGCACAAATCTGTTCCCAAACTGTAGTTGTTAGTACACACACCAATTCATTCTCACTGGAAAAAGACAGAGAAATAAGGAACGAAAGTGTAGAGTGGGGAAAACACAGAAACCCCACATACCATTTTAAGCAGCTTTTCAAAATCTGAGATGAATGGCTTTCATCTTAGTCCAAGACAAAAACACACTCACAAACACACACATATTAACAAATATGTTGGTAAAAGACACGTAAAGATTTTTTAGAATTTTTTTTTGTAAAAGTATTGCGAGAAACACACCTACAGCTATTTTATTATATTTTGAGTCAACATATTTTTTGTGTAAATGAGCCCATGTGATTGACGTGTGAACGTGTGTTTAAGGCGTGTGCTGAATGTTTGTGTGTCTTACGCCTGCAGGAATCCGGGGCAGTCAAAGGTCTCTCGGGGTCTCTGTAGAAGCCGCTCTTGCAGTGCTGGCAGTGATGGCCACTGGTGTTGTGAAGACAGTCACACACACCGCCGCTCCGCTGACCTGAACGTAGCCATGCGGTCTCGTCAAAGTGACAGCTCTTTGCGTGGCTGTTACACTTGCACTCTACATAACCACACAGATGCAATAAGTGACCTTTGAGCAACTGTAAGTGGTACTTAAAGGTAAAGTGTGTATTGGTTTTTCCATGTTAAAATGGTTTCACTTATCCAAGTAAGCCAGCCATAGGTCGACTTCCTAAAGAGTGTAAACTCTGTGGCTCTTTCAAAACATTGCTCTGTTTGTGTGATTAGTACAGCACTGGCAAGTTCCAATCACATTTTCTATAGCACAATTTTAAATACCTTTGCAATTCCTTTGATGCCGCTACTGGCACAGAAATAGAGAGCAACACTGCCCGCTTACTCCTTTAGCCGTCTTGATTCAAAAGCATTTTTCCCATAAATTTTTTCCTTAGGGATTTCATAGAATCAATCATAGAAAAGTTGCAAGCCATGAACAAAATCAACCAGCTCTGATGGGATTCACAACCTTTACAAACTTTGATTTGAAGAAGAAAAAAAAAAAAGTAGGTGAAACTCAGACAAAAAGACAACTTGATTACGTTATCCACAATGTGTCATAGGCATTGCAGAGCTCTAATGGTGCACTTTGTTTGCCGCAATTCTCTGATTGGTGGATCTTTTTCATCAGAATCATGGGTAGTGTAGTTCTTCACCAGAAATTCCACTATTGAACTTAACGCTTTAAAAATGAAGTTGAAATAACACAGACTGGTGGCTTAAGCAGCTGTATATACCATCGATTTGGTACATCTATCTAGTTATTGTTAAGCATCAATTCCCCTATGGACAAAATGAATGCAATATTTATATCCAGATCATCATTGTTGCACTCTATTACACACTTCACCTTTAATCCATAAAATTCAGTAATCAGAGTTTTATATAGGAAAAGATACTTACTAACGCACTGATGAGCTTCTCCAGTTAAACCGTTGGCTGGCTGCCATGGCCGGTCGTTGTACAGGTGATCACACCGTTCACAGTGTTCCCCTGCTGTGTGATGTCGACATACACATTTACCATGCACCTGCAGCAGAGACCAGAGATACATATAATTCACCATACAGTGAATTTTATGTTCACCCAATGTTTACCCAAGAAGACTTCACCATCAAGTCAAACATTAATTTGCTTCAATGTCAATGATATATTGAAATTATATTATCAAATGACATTGCCAAATCATAAACCAGCCAAAAATTAGGTAACCATGGAATTTACCTGCATAATGTTACACAACATCAGGTCTGCACATCACGATATGTTATGCATAATGAACATGTTCAAATTGTAAAAAAAAAAAAAAAGAGAGAGAGAGAGAGAGAGCAGCTAAAGGGACACTTTGCAAAGCTGGATTCAAAGCAAGCAGGTGAATCCTGAATCGTGATAAATGTATAACAACAGATCAGTCTCCAGTGAGGTATTTGTAACTTCCAGGTGGAAGTAATGTTTAACTTCAACAGTAAGTTCAACAGTATAAAATAAATAAGTATAAAACAATAAGTGAAAAGTCTAATCTTCCATTCAAGATGAGGTACAATCACAAGGCCCCAGGACAGAGAGTTAGGGAGAGTCTTCTGAGCCTTTATAAAAATGTATAAATCATTCTCTGAAATGTATTTAGGGGGTGAAAAAAAAGGGCTGTGGTGTGCTGGAGGGTGCACAACCCCGGACCTAACTCATTTTCAAACCCTGGTTACTGCCCTGTGGACGGATAAGCATTTACACCTCAAATGCGCTGTGGTCACATGCGTTTTTGAGTAGCATTGTATCTTGTTTTTGTGATCCAATGACCACATGTGATCGGATCACCCGAAACGCATCTTAATACCAGGTGAAAACAGGGTTGTTTTTTCCTTTAGTGTTCCCTGTAAGAAAGACATCAGTCATAGATGAGTAACTATGAAAGAATTCTCATTTTTGAGGGAACTGGGATTCGTTTTTTTAAATATGTAACATGCGGTCACAAATGTGTGTTTATCGTTATGTTATAATGGCTAACTATGGCTTTGAAACTTTTCTATTGCAGCCCTTCTCATTTGATTGCCTCCTTTGGATAAAAGCGTCTACTAAAGGAATAATTTAGTTTTAAATAAATGCTTCAAATGCATCCAATCAGAATCCAAAGTTAGTGTCAGAATTGAACTATGCATTATTAATTGATAACAGTACAAGTAAACCAATGGTTGAAGTCTTAATGATCATTTTAAGTAATTGCTAACTACATACTAAGTATGTTTTGCTGTTTCAATCTGTGCCACATTACACTTCTTCCCATAATCCCTGTCCTTGAGTCCTCTGCACTTCCTGCAAACCCCCATGCTCTCCTACATCCTTTTAAATGAGTTATGAGCACAACATCTGTCGCTCAAACATCCTCAATAAAAACATCCTCCTCGCCCGCAACACCCATGTTTACCGAACGCTTCTCCTCACTATCCAAGACTCCATCCATAAAGTAGTCCTCTCCTCCATGAGCGTTTGAAAGAAAGTACGGATACACATTATCCATCACTCTGCGTGGAATGAAAACAGGGAAATCTGAGCAGTGAAAACAAACAAACGAGAGAGGAACTTAACGATGAGGCAGAGAAAGACAAATGAGCAGTCAGAGAGACAGATAGAAAGTGAGGGAGGGGAGGGAGGGAGGGGGCAAACTGGCAGTGTTCCCTCCAGTTGGCATCTGAAACACTTTCACATGTTTATCATCATAATATGGGAGAAAATGCACTCAGACACACACAAACACACACACACTCCCTGCTTACCAAAACATTCCTGCAGGGGCACACAAGGGTTGCGTGTGAGCACGTGTTCCTATTATGAGTGTGGATGGACAAAGCATGTCAGTGCGCCCGTGTTTGTCTGCATGTCTGGGTGGGTAGTGTGTATGTGAGCACGCATGCTTGCCGATTGGCACGGGGAGTGTATTTTGTCTGGGATGTTAGATCAAACGGTCTGACCTTTGATAAGAGGGCAACGAGTTAATGTGTGTGTGTGAGCGAGTGAGACTAATTGCTGTCATTGTTTGATCACAGCAGGCAAACAACAACTCAATTAGGACAAGGGGCGAGCAGCTGAGGCCCACATTTTCGTCTTGGCGCTTGTTATCTGGATTTCTCCTCGGTTTCTCCCCTTTCTATTTTCCTGCCTGATTTCTTGTCTCTTTATCTTTCAGTTTCTATCGGAGTTGGGTTTTACTGTAATCTCTCTGCAGAGATACAGCCAAATGAACAACAAACACATCGTTTATATAATCTGGAACAAAGAAAGTGAGAGTGAGGGGGCAAGAGAGTGAAAGACAAAAATGGATGATTAGGAACTGTTTATGTAATCATATGGGAAACCTGTGTTCTTGGAATGTAGATAACAATCACTAAAAAACTAATTGTACAACTATAGTAATTACTATGTTATCATCCATGAACTACTTAAAGCTGTTTGTCCTTATTCTTTTAAATGGTCACTTTTCTCCTTTATTCATTTTTAATTATTTGGATTAATTTTATTATTACATTGCATTAACACACACACATATATATACATATATATATATATATATATATATATATATATATATATATAGTAAACATATAATTTGATTTGTTAGATTTTCTGAAAACAAGACTTAAATATATTAAAGTAATAGTTCACCCAAAAATATTCTCTCATCATTTACTCACTCATGCCATCCCAAATGTGTATGACTTCGAATTTACTATGAATTTATAAACACAAATTAAGTTTTTAGAAGAATATTTCAGCTCTGTAGAACCTCACAATGCAAGTGAATGGTGATTGGCACTTTGAAGCTCCAAAAAGCACATAAATGCAGCATAAAAGTAATCAATTCAACTCCAGTGGTTAAATCAATGTCATGACATGATAAGCGTGTATGAGAAACAGATTAATATGCAAGTCTTTTTTTACTATAAATCCCTAGCAACAGCAACAAGCTGTAGGTGGCGATATGCACAAAAATGCAAATGGCCAAAAAAATAAAAGAATGTGAAAGTGGAGATTGATCTGTTTCTCATCCACACCTGTCACTTCAGAAGACATGGTTTTAACCACGTATGGGCTATTTTTATGCTGCATTTATGTGCTTTATGGAGCTTCAACTTTCCGGTAACCATTCACTTACATTGTATGGACCTACAGAACTGACATTTTCTTCTAAAAATCTTAATTTGTGTTCTGCGAGTCATACACATCTTGGATGGCATGAGGGCGAGTAAATTATGAGAGAATTTTCATATTTGGGTGAACTATCCTTTAATTAATTTGCTCCTTTAGTAAATATAATTTGTTTTAAGAATAGTATTATAGTTGATAGTATTAATGGAGAATTAAGATTTCTTTACCTTGAGATATTTTCATGACAGTTATGCACATTATACCCCCCAGTTATCATTACTGCAATGCAAAAAAGATGGTCGTTATGATATTCTCATTACATGTGGATATAACAATTGAAAAAAAATATTTTTTTCAATTGTTAAGCATTTATACTGTACATCATAGTTTCACTCCTTTGGTACTGCCTTTAATTCTTTACTGATTTTGTTTGAATAAAATTATAATTGTACAACAGTTTCTTTTGTATTACTGTACAGTAAAGAAAGTTTTGTGGAAAAGAGAATATGATTAAATATGTTTAAATATGACATGGACAGAGAATCACCCTTTTATAACCAGAAGCAGATACTGGATAAGCATTAATAGGCAAAACAATAAAAGAAATGTCTGTATTTCAAATATACACATACCATATGTTTGCTAGGAGGGTGTGTGATCTGCTCGTCCCCAGCAGGCACACACTGGTCCGCATGTCCATGGCACAAACAGCCTCCCTTTAATATGAGGTCAGAGATGGCATAGTAGGCATTGGGCAAGTTGGAGTCAGGGAGTTTACGATGGCAAGGGCATAGCTGTGGCTGAAGTAGACGCAACCGTATGTTAGTGATGCCGAGGTTGGCACGAGCAGGGACACTGTACGGATCTATCTGTTCCCAGGGTGACAGAGCCCGGTAAATTACCTGCTCACATAGACACAGAGAGAGGGAGAGGGAGAGGGAGAGAAAAGGCTGTTTGTTGACTATTTAGATGATTAAGCTTTTAATAAAAGTGTTTTAAATTAGCATTTTTTTATGGCGGTAACTGTATTGGATGTTAACCCTATTTTACTTTCATATCGGTGATTTGTGCATCGGAGATGCACAAAGTTCTGTCTGCACACACTCACCTCTCCATTGGTGCAAGGCCATGCTGTGGAGTATTTCTGTGTGCAGCTGTGTCCATCCTCCAGGTTGAACACTTCATTGCAGTTCTGGGCATACAGCCTCAGAGTGCTCCATGTGCGCCCAAAGTCCTGCGAGCGCTCTATTGTCATGGTAGCAGGGCGTGGCGAGCGGAATATGATAATGAGATGAGTGAAGTAAAATTCCACCTCCAAGTCCAGTTGTAGAGTTTCTATGGCAACACCCTGAGCAGACTGCCACCAGGTTGGTGGGTGTTTGAAGGGTGAGTCTGTCATGGAGGCAGGTGGGTGTGCGCGGTGCGCAACTGAAGAATCGCACACCTCACAATGCAGCACACATTTATCATTATGAAAGTTGCAGTACCGCTCTGGAGAGGTTAAACCACATTGTGAGATGGTCTGTACTGGACGCCCGACTGCTAGGTTTCCCATGCGTGGATTACACACCCGATACTCACATCCTGACACATATAAACAAACACTTTACACATACAGTACAGTACAGTAGATTACACACACACAAATTTCATGAAAATTGTGCATTTGTTAGAATTTTCTTTAATACAAAGTCAACCGGACGACAGGTTGACTGGTAGATACAATAGTCCCAAAAAGTATTTGGACAGTTAGTCCACACTTAAGTATGTACAAAATATCAAATTAAGTGGCATTTATTCAAAAAGATGGAACAAGCACAGAGGTTTAAGGTTTTAAATGATAGATATACTGCTCAAAATAAAGACAAACTTAAAGAAATAGTTCCCCAAAAAAATAATTTATTATTATCCCAGATGCATTTGACTTTCTTGCTTCTGCAAAATACAAACAAAGATTTTTAGGAGAATGTTTCAGCTCTGTTGGTCCTCACAATGTAAGTGAATGATGAACAGAACTTTGAAGCACCAAAAAGCACAAATGTGCAGCATAAAAACAGTCAAATCAAATAAAAGTAACCCATACGACTCCAGTGGTTAAATCCATGTCTTCAGAAGTGATGTGATATGTGTGGATTGAGAAACAGATCAATATTTAAGTCCTTTTTTACTATAATTCTCCTTCATGCCCAGTAGGTGGCGATATGCAAGAAAAATGTGAATCATAAAAATAAAAAAAAGAAGAAGAACGTGGAAGTGAATGTGGAGATCTATAGTAAAAGGAGGACTTAAATATTGATCTGTTTCTCAACCACAGCTTTCAAATCACTTCTAAAGACATGGATTGAAACACTGGAGTCATATGGGTTACTTTTATTCTGCCTTTATGAGCTTTTTGGAGCTTCAAAGTTCTGGACATCATTCACTTGCATTGTATGGACCTACAGAGCTGAGAAATTCTGAGTTCAGCAAAAGAAAGTCAAACATCTGGGATGGCATGAAGGGGAGTATAGAGATCATTTTTATTTTTGGTTGAACTATTCCTTTAATGTGATAAATTCACCTGTAGTTCACTCTACTATGACATACATAAGGAAGGAAATTACTTACAGGTACTAGAACTGACAATGGGACCAGCTCTTTAAAATTATTTGCAAAAATTGGAAAAGAAAAGTGTTAGTTCTGAGAAAGGTTCTAGCATCATTTCAGGTAGCACTTGGTTTGATATTTTTGTAATGTAATGCAATGACATTCATCATTTTTTTGTATGCCTACAAATCCAAATACTGTATTTTGGGGGCTAAAAATAGTATATAGTAGCCACAAAAAGTATTTGGCTATACAGTATATGTAAGTAAACACCTTTTTAACAAATGCAATACATTACAAACGTACAAATAGACCTAATTCATATTATATTTGCTACTTGCAGAAATCTGACTGGTGGGTTCAGACATCTGGATGTTGGGTGTGTATGTAAAGTTTGTTTTTCTTTTGCATAGTCAAATCATCCCCTATCCCTCACACTCTGTCGGTTTTATTAGGAAGCAGCGCTTGTTTTGATCGCACATGCGGTGCGCCAAAGCGGGTGATTAGTTTGCATGCGTTAAAGCGCAAAACACTGACCTGAACGCGCAGGGTGAGAAACGCTAATCACGAGCGCTGCGAATAAAACACTGCTCCCTGTCAGCTCCATTTTAGTCACCAATCCAGAAAAAAATATCCACATACACGTATCAAGCCTTGCGAGGGTTTTAATCCACAATAAGCACTGGAACCCGATTCCGCTCCAGAGTCTTCAGAATGCAAGTAGGAGCACGACTTCATTGGCGTGGGTTGGCCAGGTGCGCGAGCGCTGAGCCGAGCTGATCTGCCCCCACAACAAACAGAAACTATTCACCTGAAAAAGGACAGAAATCTCGCGCGACAGCGCCATTAGTGTGCAACTTCAAATAAGCATCCTAAATCACTTTGAATCTCTTCTTTCTCCTGTGACAGCTGTACGCATGTGTTGTGCGCGTGTGTTGATCTGAACGCTTCTCGCGGGGTTGCGCGTGTCGCTCTGTGAAACACCTGAGCTGGAATCTGAAGCCCCTGTGAGTGACAGGACCTTTGAAGAACTGAGGCCCCGCCCCTTCTCCCAACATTTTTCTCCCATTTAATGCAGCATTCCTGCCAGGCATGAGTCATTCAACGTCAGATCAGCACTTACACGTGCTCTCTCTCTCTCTATCTCTCTCTCTCTCTCTCTCTCTCTCTCTCGCACACATAGGCACACACATACACACGCACTTGCACCGATCAGCCACAACATTAAAACCACTTGCCTACTATTTTGTAGGGCCCCCTCCTGCCGCCAAATCAGCACCAACCCGCATACTACCAGCATACTACTTTGCATACTATTTTTCTCAACACAATTGTACGGAGTGGTTATCTGAGTTAATGTAGACTTGCTGCTCACTGGATGTTTTTGGGTTTTGGCACCATTCTGAGGAAATTCTAGAGACTGTGTGTGTAAATCCCAGGAGATCAGCCTTTACAGAAATACTCAAATCAGCCTGTCTGGCACCAACAATCATCCATTCGATTATCTAATCAGCCAATTGTGTGGCAGCAGTGCATAAAATCAGATATGCGTCAAGAGCTTCAGTTAATGTTCACATCAACCATCAGAATGGGGAAAAAAACTTCTTCTTTTTTTGGACCGTGGCATGATTGTTAATATTGTTGGTGTAGCAACCTAAATGGGTACTTTCCCTTAACTAATAACTGTCATAGACTAACCATATCCATGAAACAAGATACACATACTCCACCTAAAAAAGTGAAAATTGCATGTAGACATTTATGTGTGATTTTATGAGTTCTTTATGGCCATTATGTACAGTTTCTTGCATCACTCTCAGACCTATTAACTAAAACTCTTAAAAGAACACTAATGAACTTTTTATATTTTGCATCCAAATGGGGTCAAACAAGAATCCTCTCAAAATTAAATTAGTTTATTCAACTGGATAAATAAAAATTATTTTGATATTTTTTTTTATAATTTATTTATTTATAGAATTTCAGTAAATTCAGTATCTTATAGATTCTCATAGGGCTCTTAAATTCATAATAATTGTTCAGTATAAATCCAATCAAAGTTTTATATCTGTATATATTTCGAGATTTAAATAATTTCATGTCGACTGACAGAAAAAGAAAAGTGTGTGTAGGCAAATCTGATGAACTCAGAATGATGGCGTTAATTGGTTAACAGGAAGGCAGTAAAGGATGAAAGGCCAGACACTTTTTGAAATATTGAAAAAATATGCCTCTGGAATGCGGATCTGCAAAAGATTTCTACACTAATCCGCTAGTGTGGGTTTATATGCAGCTTTTCTAAGCTTTGATTCATTCACAAAGTACCCAACACATCACTGGAGTTTAGAATAATTCATCAGAATCCACTATTTGTCTACACAGATTTGGACCTACTTTACATTTGCTGTTGTATGTTGAAATTTTTCTTGGTACAGGTATAGACCATAACACACTCCGCAGGGAAAACAAGGGTTGGTTGGTACACATTTCATTCTTTATTGTCTATCTCTTGTGAAAGATTAATTTATTTGGTTGAAAAAAAATCAGTGTCACAAAATATTCCTTATCTTTTGCTACTAAATGAGAAATTAGTGGGTTCAGGTTGTGAGGTTGGTTGGAGCAGTGTTAAAACAGAGGGAATAAGAGTTAAGCAACACCAACAGGGACAGGAAACAAGCGCAGTTCTTTTTTCGAGAATGAAAACGAGGCTGTGAGGGATAGACCTACCGTCTCTTTAATGGTATACAGCCATGGCCAAAAATATTGGTAGTGATATAAATTGTGTTTTGTAAAGTTTGCTGCTTCAGTATTTGTAGATTATTTTTTCAGGTTTCTATAGTATACTGGAAAACAAGTATTTCATGAGTTTTAAAGGCTTTTATTGGCAAAAACATTACATTTATGCAAAGAGTCAATATTTACAGTGTTGACCCTTGTTCTTCATAACCTCTGCAATTCGCTCTGGCATGCTGGATATCAGCTTCTGGGCCCAATCCTGACTGATGGCGATCCATTCTTGCCTTATTTGTGCTCGGAGTTGATCACAATTTGTGGGCTTTGGTTTATCCACTCGCCTTTTGAGGATTGACCACAGGTTTTCTATGGGATTAAGATCCGGGGAGTTGCCTGGCCACGGATCCAAAGTTTCAATGTAATGATCTCCTAGCCACTTCATTATCACTCTTGCCTTGTGACATGCTGGAAAATGCACAGATCATCACCAAATTGCTCCTGGATCGTTGGGAGAAGTTGCTCTTGCAGGACATTTTGATAGAATTCTTTATCTATCTTTATAAAATATCTTTGCACCAGTTTTCTGCTGTCTAATCCTTGTACTTCCTGCAGAATTTCAGTCTGTCCTTGATGTTTATCTTGGAGAGAAGTGGCTTCTTTGCTGCCCTTCTTGACACCAGGCCATTGTCCAAAAGTCTTCACCTCACTGTGCATGAAAATGCACTCACACCAACCTGCTGCTAATATTGAGAAAGCTCTGCACTGGTGGTGACACGATTCCGTAGCTGACTCCTCAGGAGGAGACGGTCCTGGCACTGAAGCCTTCTTCACTGCAGTTGAACCTCTCTCCTTGAAGTTCTTGATGATCCGGTATATGGTTATTTCAGGTGCAATATTCTTTGCAGCAATTTCCTTGCATGTGAGGCCATTTTGATGCAAAGCGATGATGGCTGCATGTCTTCCTTTAGAAGTAACATTGCTAACAAGAACACAATGATTGGAAGCACTTCTTTCCTACTTTTATAGCAATAGGTCTGCTCTTATAATCCAATCAGAATTATGGAGTGATTTCACCTGACTTGTACTCGTTCACACTTTCTCAGGTGCTGCTGATATGATTAGTGAAATTATGTTGGCTGGTAATTTTGTGCCAGGGCCAAAAAACTGTGAAATGTGGGTTTTTTGTGATAAAGTTAATGAGCCAATGACGCTTTTTGCAATTATTTAAAATGCATCTGATCACTGAGCACAATAATTTAGAATCAATGTGAGTCAACAACTGAAACAGCAAACTTTGCAACACAACATTTATATCACTGCCAATATTTTTGGCCTGTACATTGTGTAAAGCCATCAAAAGCTCAAAGATAATATCTAATTGTCCACAACTCATGTTGTCTGGAGTTTTTTGTACCAGAAATTTCTTGGAAAGCAGAATGATCCAAAAACACTTTAAACTGCAGTACAGCCCATTGAAGAGACTGCACTTCTGTGCCTCACAGCCTCGTTGTCATTTCCATAAAACAAAAAACTAAGATGACACTGCTGTGAATAAGATCTATAGTGCTCTATTCGTTAACAACTTTTTGATCTCTAGTCTATAAAAAATCAAGTTGATAATATTGTATATAGTGATATTATTATTGAATTGCAAATGCAGTTATCAATATTAATATTGTATAATTGGGAGGCAGATGTGAATTTATCGAAATAAATAACAATAAAATCTGTTAACAGGAATCTATGTAAGGCTATGGCAGTATAGGACATCTTAACTGTTTCCCTTTCATCTGGATCTTAATTACTGAATTAACTTTTTTCCATTAAAGTTCATTAGAACTGAATTTATAAGAGGAAAATCTCATAGCTCATAACCTTAATTCATGGGGGTCCAGGCTTTAGAGCTCTTTTTAAATTCTCCTCTGTATTTGCCCTAATTATAATTTACCACAGCAGTATATCCAGAGTTTAACTGTGGTATGGTGATCACAGGTATAACCATGCTCCTTATTACCAGATGTAATTATGGTTTCTAAAAAACAATCCTATGGAATTTAAAATTATGAAAAACTATATGCATGTAGAGTTGACCTTTACCTTAAAATGGAAATATTCCCCTAATATAAAATATATATTATCCTAAAATTATAATTAAAGTGACATATATTTCAAATATGAAATTAATTAATAGGCTAGAGTTAGTATTAATTAACTGCAATGCAATAAGAATGGTGATGCGTGGATTGAAAAGACATTAGCACTGAGAATGACACAATGTCATTGTCACTGTTTACCTCATCACTGCTGTTTAAAATGGTTTTAAAGAGCTTTGAACAGATCCTTTAAGGTTTTCATGTCTCGCTATGTGTTTACCACGGGACTGCACGGTGTGAGCATAGCAGGTTAAGTCAGCGATGTGCGGGAGGGCCGATCCCGCTCTGCTCTCGCGCTGCATGGTTTAATCGGGTAGCGGCATTACATCATACTTTTGGAGTATTTGGTGTTTTCCATGAACAGCAGTAAAAGGCAACAATAACAAATAACAAATAACAACAAATAAGAGAGGGACAACAGACCGGTCCAACGGGAAAATACCTGGTGCGCCAGCTGGCCAGTCCATCACTGGTTACAAATGTGAATTTTTAAGCCACTGTGTTTAAAAATGTGTCTGTGACTGTGTCTAAATCAGGACAACAACCACCACAAACATGTAAGTGAAAATGTCAGCCAAACCGGAAAACAGTTCTTATCTAGTAACTTAGATAGCACAATTTGTCCTACATCTCCGAGATGTCTATTTTAGATCTTTTCATCTGGAAAGCATCACAATCCAATTAACTTCTAAACATTATAGTAAACATTATAAAAAGATCAGGGCCCATCTATCTATCAATCAGGGATATCAATCTATCTTTCTGTCTGTCTATCATCCGTCCATTCATCCATCCATCTATGGTCCGTCCATCCATACTTCCATTTACTCGTCTGTCTGTCTGTCCATCCGCCTGTCTGTCTATCTATCTATCATCCATCTATCATACATACATCTATCTATATGTCCATCCATTCATTCATCCGTCTATCCATCATCAGTCTGTTTGTCTGTCTGTCTATCCATCATCCATCTGTCCGTCCATCTAGCTATCTATGTATCTCCCATCCATCTATCTATCTGTCTGTCTATCCATCCATCATCCGTCTGTCCGTCTATCCATCATCCATCTATCTATCTGTCTGTCTATCCATCAATCATCCATCTATCTATCTGTCTGTCTATCCATCAATCATCCATCTGTCTGTCCATCTATCTATCTATGTATCTTCCATCAATCTATTCTATCTGTCTGTCTATCCATCCATCCATCCATCATCCGTCTGTCCGTCTATCCATCTGTCTGTCCGTCAGTCCAACCATCATCCATGGTCTGGCCGTCCGTCCGTCTGTCTATCTATCGTCCATCCATCTATCGATCTATCTGTCCATTCATCCATCCTTCCATCTGTCTGTCTGTCTATCTATCTATCTATCTATCTATCTATATATCCGTCTGTCTGTCTATCTATCTATCTATCTATCTATCTATCTATCTATCTATCTATCTGTCTATCTATCTGTCTGTCTGTCATCTATCTATCTATCTATCTTCCATCCATCTCTGTCTGTCTATCCATCCATCCATCATCCATCTATCCATCATCCAGCCATCCATCCGTCTGTCCATCAGTCCAACTATCATCCATCCATCCATCAGTCTGTCTATCTATCTGTCCATCCATCCATCATCCATCCATCCATCATCCGTCTGTCCGTCCATCCATCTATCTCTCTGTCCATCCGTCTGTCTGTCTGTCTGTCTATCTATCTATCTATCTACCATTTGTTATATACTATATATTCTGCTATCTGTCTATGAGGAATTTGCTGAGAAACATTCAAAATCATAAACGTCTCAAAGACATCATCTGAATGCCAGTGACATTTGAAAGGAAACGTCTTGTTGATGTATTGCAGATGAGCAAACAACCTACAAAAATATGTCTTTCGGATGTAAAAACACATCAAATGGATGTGTGCTAACATACTTTTAAACAGCGCCTTCCAAATTTACGTTTGGGGTATGACAGTTTATGTTGTAGAACGAAAAAACGTCAATGTTTCTTAAAGTAATGTTTACCAAAGAACTTATTTTAATCATAAATTCAAAACTGCCATTATATATATATATATATATATATATATATATATATATATATATATATATATATATATATATATATATATATAATGGCAGTATATATATATAATCTTTTCCAGCCAACTTTCATAAACAATGGGTAATATTTTAGATGATATAAATTCCTGACAGGGTCTTTCTTTTCCGTAACAAACTGCAAATAAAGTCCTTTTCAAATAAACATATCCGAACCAGCCGAATGTGGCATATATCTATGGTGGACTACAACCGGACCATCTCTATTACACGCCATTACTGTAGGTGGCGCTGTGGTGACAAACGCGCTTCTCTTCCCGCCGTGCGGTCACAGTGCGCTCGTAGTCCTTCCCTCTTTCGGCAGCAAGGCGTGCGAGTGTGCTACAGTAGCCTATGCTGTTTGAATAAACGTAATTTTTTCTTCTTAAATAGTACTTAAGGAGTCCAGAAATGGTAAGTTCAACAAAAACGATCACGCTTTGTTTACTGTTTGAGTTTATGTGGGCAAAAGAGGTGGTTTCATTTATAAATGAGCTGGTAATGTGATCGGTGTGCTAGCGTCTGTAACGTAGACTGGTCGTTGTTGCAACCGGTTGGGCTGTTTTTTGGATCCTAAATCCAATGTTTTTATGCCTGCATCTCAAAACCAAGTGATCTGTTTACTTTGCGTATCTAACGCTCATATAATTCCAAGCAAACTGTTGGCAATAATAATAATAATAACAACAACAACAACAAAAAGTGGCGAAAGTAAAATGTTGCTACAATGTTTATTCCTTAATGTTATGCTTTACAATTCCTGACATGTAATCGTAGAAAACATTCCCTGTCTTAGTTCAGTTAGGATCAATATTTTAAGAATGTGAAATGTCAGAATAATAGTAGAAAATTTATTTATTTCATCACTTTGTGTCAGAAGTTTACTTACACTTTGCTAGTATTTGGTAGCATTGCCTTTAAATTGTTTAACTTTGGTCAAACATTTTGGGGAGCCTTCCACAAGCTTCTCAAAATAAGTTTAATATTTTTGGTCCATTCCCCCAGACAGAACTGGTGTAAATGAGTCAGATTTGTAGGCCTCCTTGCTTGCACATGCTTTTATCACATCAGAGTGAGGTCAGGGCTTTGTGATGGTCACTCCAGTACCTTGACTTTGTTGTCCTTAAGCCATTTTGTCACAACTTTGGAGGTATGTTTGGGGTCATTGTCCATTTGGAAGACCCATTTGTGACTTGAGCTTTAACTTCCTGGCTGATGTCTTGAGATGTTGCTTCAACATATCCACATAATTTTCCTTCCTTATAATGCCATCTATTTTGTGAAGTGTACTAGTCCGTCCTGCAGCAAAGCACCCCCACAACATGATGCTGCCACCCCCATGCTTCACGGTTGGGATGGTGTTCTTCGGCTTGCAAGTCTCACCCTTTCTCCTTCAAATATAGCAATGGTCATTATGGCCAAACAGTTCAATTTTTGTTTCATCAGACCAGAGGAAATTTCTTCAGTAAGTAAGATCTTTGTACCCATGTTCACTTGCAAACTGTAGTCTGGCTTTTTTATGGTGGTTTTGGAGCAGTGGCTTCTTCCTTACTGAGCAGCCTTTCAGGTTATGACGATATAGGACTCGTTTTACTGTGGATATAGATACTTGTCTACCTGTTTCCTCCAGCATCTTCACAAGGTCTGCTGTTGTTCTGGGATTGATTTACACTTTTCACACAAACTACGTTCATCCCTAGGAGACAGAATGCGTCTCCTTCCTGAACTGTATGATGGCTGCTTGGACCCATGGTTTTTATACTTGCATACTATTGTTGCAATAGTGGCACCTTCAGGCATTTTTAAGTTGCTCACAAGGATGAACCAGACTTGTGGAGGTCCACAATTTTTTTCTGATTAGAAGGTATGCCTTAAAATACATCCATAGGTACACCTCCAATTCAGTACACCTCCTTTCAGAAGCTAATTGGCTAAAGGCTTGACATAATTTTCAGGAATTTTTCAAGCTGCTTAAAGGCACAGTTAACTTAGTGTATGTAAACTTCTGAACCTCTGTCATTTTGATATTGTCAATTAAAAGTAAAACTATTTGTCTGTAAACAATTGTTGGAAAAATGACTCGTGTCATGCACTAAGTAGATGTCCAAAACAACTTGCCATAACTATAGTTTGCTAATATTATATCTGTGGAGTGGTTAAAAATTAGTTTTAATGACTTCAATCTAAGTGTATGTAAACTTCTGTCTTCAACTAATATATATATATATATATATATATATGAGTAGGTATGCTGATCACTATGCTTGAGACCATTTTCAGCATTCTAAATAGTATTGCCAAAAGTAATTTCATTCTCAATACTAAACTGTACTATATTTCCCCATCAGAGTTTGCCATTGAACCCCAAGCCGTTTCTAAACGGTCTCACGGGTAAACCTGTGATGCTAAAGCTGAAGTGGGGTATGGAGTACAAGGGGTACCTGGTGTCTGTGGATGGATACATGAATATGCAGGTAAGTTCCTAAATATAATGCACCCTTTATGGATGCGTCACAGTTTTTATTAAGAAGTTTTGATCTACGCCATTTAAATTACCTGGTCACCACTTTTGGAGGTGTCCCACATGTGATTCTGGGACATAGTAAACACAACAGGTAATCTGAACTGTACATGTAATGCAGCACATACTTAAAAGCTAATGACAGATGCAGTTTATCATATTTATTTGCCTCACTCTTTGTTGTCTTAATGTATTTGGTAGTCACATTCAGGTAATATTTATATAAAATTTATATTGAAATTAGTAATGCTACAACCCAGCCTGGATTTGAAAAACAACCCCTGTTGTATTATATCCCACATTGAATAAAAACAAATCAAGCTTTGTCTGACTGACTGTTCCATATATGGGTTTATTTTAAATTAAGTGCAAGCCTAATGGGCTGCAGCATCAAGTTTGAGGTGTTTTCATATTGACTACGTACATGCCTAGCAATGCAATGAACTGGGTAGCTGCTAGCTAGACTAAATGTTTTGTCTGCATCTCCTGTTAAAAGCTCTCTTAGCTCAGCTTTTTATTTGGTTACACGGAGAGTGAGTGAGAGAGAGAGCGAGAGAGAAAGAAAGAATGGTCAATTAATGGTTTTTAACTGAGTTCTGTTTCTGTGCTGTATCTAGCTGGCCAACACAGAAGAGTATGTGGATGGAGCGCTAGCAGGTCACCTTGGTGAGGTGCTCGTCAGGTAAGGTTTTGTACTACAACTTATGACAATAACCACAGGAATAACAGCAAATACATACTTCATAGATATACTAATGATCTTGATTTCTTTCCATTTCCTTAGGTGTAATAATGTTTTGTACATAAGAGGAGTCGAAGAAGAGGAAGAAGATGGAGAGATGAGAGAATGAAGAGTGAATTTTGACTAATTATGATTGGAAGATGTATTGCTCTGTTTGCTTTGTGTCTCAGTTTTATGTGAAACTGTCTCTTGTTAAATTGTTAGTTTGGTTATTATTTTTTACACTAAACTTTATTGGTGGCACAATGATTAATAAATTGTGCAGTTTGTATGTTTTTGTTGTTGTCATTTCTTTTAGCTTGGTTGATTTTGTGTCTGATATTAAGGTTCTAATTTGCCTCATACACTGCAGTACAAATGGAAAATGCAGAAACCGCATGTTTTAAAAATTGAGTCATGACCGAAGTTTATTCTCTAAGACTGATCTGTCCTGTGACAGATGGCTGTGGCTCACCTATGCTCTTATTCAGTGACAATTCCAGTATCTACAAATTCCACTCTAAAACCCATGTCGTCTTTTTTTCTGCATTTCAGATTTGCTGTGGTTATAGCATCTTGACTTTGTAGGTCGGTATAGTACTGAAGTTATTTGACTTAAAGGCATAGTTAACCCAAAAATTATTTTCAAATAATTTAATCACCCATATGTCATTCCAAATGCATATCACTGTTTATGTGGAACACAAAAGGAAATATTTTAATCAATATCTCTTTCTGTCTTCAATACAATGGGAGTTAAAAATGACTAATTTTAAAGCTGAAAAAAGGACCCAAAAGTATAAAAGTCTTCTGTAGGAATATGATTTTTATGTGAGATGCACTGATATGGTGAGAAACAACCTGAAATGTAAGTCTTTTTATATATATATATATATATATATATACACATATATATATATATATATAAATAGAGAGAGACTTCTATAAAAGTGGCATGCAGATTCATATGAGTGTTTTTAGGGCTGCACGCACAACTGATGTGAAAAGTTTAACTAAAAAACAACTATTTTCTGGTTGTTTCTCACCAAAACCTCACATTTGCCCTCAGTAGACTTATATTGATGCATGAGCCACAGGGAAAGCTTAAATATATTAAATGCACTGGGAGTTGTAGAAAAAGCCAATATGTAATATTTTAGTGTTACAAAATGTTTGGCAACTGATATTTAAAACACGCAATGTTTTTTCCTGGTATTCAAATAGAAACCTGCTTAGACTGAACAGAACAATCATGGATTCTGGGCTTCTTCCTCACTGACCAACTGAAACTTGTCTACTCATTGTCCCTTTCCTTTAACTGACCTTTGGCCGAGTTACCCAATTTTTGGCTTTGCTAAATATTTACCCTCTCTTTCATCTCTGACAGTTTTCTCCTGTTGAAAAAGAGTTCTCCTGTGAATCTATTGCTCCAAAGTTAAACTAGCTCTCACAATGTCTAACGGCAGTTGCAAGCTATTGGTCAAGAATGCAAAACAAGTCATCTTAGTTTGTAAAAATGGTGAAAAGTATCTTACCAAAAATGGCATGCGGACCCTGGCTATCATTGAGAATGGCAGTTTGGTGATTGGACAGTAAGTCAGATTCACTCTTGATAATTTTGATGGTGGCTCTTAATAGTAAACATAATTTAACTAAAACTTTGACGAACTCTCAGGGTCTCTTTGCAGATCTTTGATGTGTGATTATGGTATTTTCTCTCAGTAAACAATTAGCCAGTTATCTTGTGTTGCTTACAAATGTTTCAACGCATTGATGATTAGTTAAAAAATGTAGGCACTGTAAAGGATCACAAGATTAAAACTACTTCATGTCAGTTTTTTAAATACAGTATGCAGTCTTGAAAGATGATCAGTTTTTGTATGACAAGTTTTTGTGTGTGTGTGTAGTGATGGACTCATTGATGCAGTTGGACCAGCAGACCTCATTGAGTCTCAGTTCAAAGGAACAAAATTTGACAAAGTTCTGGATGCTTCCGGCTTGTGTGTTCTTCCAGGTAGGCATTAGTTCTGACACAAAAGAAGTAATCTATCCTGAAGCTGAAGTGTTTAACTTAATCAGTGCTAAAATACTTTGTCCTCTCCCAGCTTAATACACAGAGACATGTATGTGAATTTTCTCAAAAACGAAATACCTTGTCTCTGTGGCGCTATATAAAACATTTTGAGCACCCGTCCAGCACAACACAGCAACATTGACTCAATCAATGGTTTGTGGCAGGACTGTTTTTCGATCAACAGCAGACAGCGACGTAATCGGAAAGCTCTTTAAATTTTTATTTTATTTTCGGTAGCACTAGTGCAGCAGAAATAACAAACTTCAGCTTTAAGTTCAAAGAACCTTAACATTATTTTGCAGGTCTGGTTGATGCACATACACATCCAGTGTGGGCTGGAGACCGAGTTCATGAGTTTGCAATGAAGGTTTCACTCTCATTTAATTCCATCTGTTCTCTCGGCATGCATTTTATACAGTATGGACATCTTTCTAGCACAAGTAACCAAGAACTCTCACTATGTCCTAATGTGTGTGTAGCTGGCTGGTGCCACATATATGGAGGTGCATGAAGCAGGAGGTGGGATCCATTTTACAGTCTCACATACTCGCTCAGCAACAGCAGAACATCTGTTAGAGGGATTGAAGGGCCGTCTGGAGCGCATGCTGAGAGCTGGAACCACGCTGGTGGAGTGTAAGAGTGGATACGGACTTGAGCTTGACACTGAACTGAAGATGCTGAGAGTGATCCATTCAGCGAGGAAGTCACTACCTATTGGGATATCAGCTACATACTGTGGAGCCCATGCAGTACCTAAGTACATATGCTTATGAGATGGTTTTACCAAACACAAAGCTGTTTTGATGATACAAAAAGACAAATATGTTTACTTTACGCTCCTATAGTTTGTATTTGTCCATCCTAAAGTATGAATGGCAGACAGATGCAGTTGAAGTCAGAAGCTTACATACTTAGCCATATACATTTAAACCCAGGTTAAATTCCTGACATTTAATCATAGAAAACATTCCCTGTCTTAGTTAGGATCACAAATTTATTTGAAGAATGTGAAATATCAGAATAGAAGAAAAGATAATTATTTATTTCAGCTTTTATTTCTTTCACCACATTCCCAGTGGGTCAGAAGTTTACATACACTTGGTTAATATTTGGTTGTTTAACTTGGGTCAAAACTTTTGTAGCCTTCCACAAGCATCTTACAATAAGTTGCTGGAATTTTGTCATATTCCTCCAGACAGAACTGGTGTCACTGAGTCAGGTTTGTAGGCCTCCTTGCTCACACACACTTTTTCAGTTCTGCCCACAAACCTTTTCGGATTGAGGTCAGGGCTTTGTGATGGCCATTCCAATACCTTGACTTTGTTGTCCTTAAGCCATTTTGCCACAACTTTGGAGTTATGTTTGGGGTCATTGTCCATTTGAAAGACCCACTTGTGATCAAGCTTTAATTTCATGGCTGATGTCTTGAGATGTTGCTTCAACATATCCACATAATTTTCCTTCCTTATAATGTCATCAATTTTGAGAAGTGCAGTCCTTCCTGCAGCAAAGCACCCCCATAACACGATGCTGCCACCCCCATGCTTCACTGTTGGGATGGTGTTCTTTGGCTTGCAAGCCTCACCCATTTTCCTCCAAACATAAAGATGGTCATTATGGCCAAACAGTTAAAGATTTGTATCATCAGACCAGAGGAAATTTCTTCAATAAGTACAATCTTTGTCCCCATGTGCACTTGCAAACTGTAGTCTGGCTTTTTTATGGTGGTTTTGGAGCAGTGGCTTCTTCCTTACTGAGCAGCCTTTCAGGTTATGACGATATAGGACTCGTTTTACTGTGGATATAGATACTTGTCTACCTGTTTTCTCCAGCATCTTCACAAGGTCCTTTGCTGTTGTTCTGGGATTGATTTGTACTTTTTGCATATATAGTTGATATATAGTCAATTAAAAGTGAAACAATGTGTTTTTTTACTTGTGTCAGGCACAAAGTAGATGTCCTAAATGACTTGCCAAAACTATAGTTTGCTAATATTTAATCTGTGGAGTTGTTAAAAATGTGTTTTAATGACTTCAATCTAATTGTATGTAAATTTCTGACTTCAACTGTAGATAGATAGATAGATAGATAGATAGATAGATAGATAGACAGATAGATACATACATACATACATACATACATACATACATACATACATAGATGGCAGACAGGAAGTGTATTCTGGAAATTTGTGTTTATTTTTGCAATTCTTTTTGGTGACACACTTCAGCTTTTACTTACACTTTCTTTGTCTACTCAGAGGTAAAACTATGGAAGAAGCCACTCAGGACATTGTGACAGTGCAGTTGCCTGCAATAAAAAAGGAAATTGCTTTAGGTGGACTGCATGTGGACAACATTGATGTATTCTGTGAGAAAGGTGTGTTCGATCTAAACTCCACGTGTCATATTCTGCAGACTGGCAAAGACATGGGCCTTAACATCAACTTTCATGGTGATGAACTCCATCCCATGAACTCGGCACATGTATGTATGCATTCACTCCTGCGCACTCATACTTGAACATGGTAATTGAAAGCACTTTCTCAATCTAGTAAACTCTAATATGATTGCCTAGCTTTAGACTTCATGAGTTTCCACCTGGAACCGTTGTGTTGACAAAGTACTGAGATGATACAGTGAGCGCCTTTGAGAAAGAGCTATCACTGGACTTGTTAAAGTTTGCCAGGTTAGTGACATCAAACGATACTTCGAGACACTGCAAGTAAACTAGATAGTAAGAAGTACACTATATAGCCACATTACTCTCTCCACATCTACTGATACTTTTTAGCATTATTCTGTACCCCTAAACAGTATGTTAAAAGCTAGATAACATTTTTAATCAAATTAATTACATGATATAACAATTAATTAATCTTAATATTTACAGAGAGAGGCCCCCAAATAACAAAGATTTAATATATGATGATAAAATAATTTTATTTAATAATTATAAATAGTATATATGGATATATAAAATATTTCAGATAATTAAAATACACAAAATGATTGTGGCAGATGAGTAAAGCATTAATTAAACAATACAAAATGTGGCTTAAGAAGTCACTTTATTGTTTGTTTTATTTCTATTCCATTGAACATATGCATATCATTGGCCTACGGTTCACCAGCAATACATCTTGCAACTGACTTTGTCAATCTGTCAAGGCAGACCAAAGGTCTTTTCTAAGGATGCGTTTATCATCCGTCAGATGAACTCTTTTGGAGTGTCTCACTTTGTGCGTTGCATCATAAATGCAACTTTTTTAATAATGCATAAACTCAGAAAAACACATCTCAAGACCCCTGCATTCAGAGATGTACTCCATCCAGCTGGCAAGAACGCATCCTACATAGGCATTGACAGGTGGGACATGTCCCACCTGTTTTGAAATAGCTTATGTGTCTAATGCAGAAGAAACATCTCCAGTTCTTTAGCAGGAGTTTCCATTTTCTTCATGTGTTTTATAATAAGCAGCTTGTTACTTTTAATTTTATAATAATTGCTTGTTGCCCCTGTTATCAGTGGTGATGAGTGAGGTGGCAATATTCACTTGTGCATTCAGATGAACTCTCGACTTGTTCTGCTGTTGCACAGCTTGCACACCTTTCCAGTACAATTGCAAAGCAAAATACAGACAGATGTGTTGTTTTATTAAAAAGTTATATACGGGTGAATTAGAACCCGGATATTCTTGATCGGAAACTATACCTTGAGACAATTCAGTCAATCTGGCTAAAGTCTTACTGATTTATCCACTGATTAACAAAATCCCAGTATGGATGAACTCCTCAAATTATGTAAATATTTATATTTATCAAGTTAATTATGCAAATATTTATTGGAGCACTTGAATTAGTCATCAAGAATGACTGTTTATGTTTCTGCAAATAACCTAATTAATATTTATGAGTTTTGCCACTTTGTGACTCTCCCAATATCCTCCCACCCCAAATGGTCCCTACTACTTTTTAAAACGAAGTGACACCCATGGCGTCCTCATCTTGTGCTGTTTGCTGTCGTTTAGTTGTAGTTTATTGCCTGTAAAACTGGAGTTACGCTTCCTGCCTCTTGCTGACTGAGACTCGTTAAAACATTAAGGTGGTACTTCAAGATTCAGTTGCTCTGATGGTAGGAATATTCCTCATAATGATCTGGGGCAATGATAAATTGCATTCACTTTTTAAACGCATAATTTTTTTTATATACAATTGCACTGAATTTACATATTAAATTGACAGCCATGTCAAAACAAATCACACTATGATTGTTTATTTACATGTCAGTCAGATGGCCCTTTGTCTAAGTTGGTTATTCTTGGCCAGAATAACTAGCAATGTGAATTAGAACTTTTGCAGTTTATTCAAAGGCCTGGCTTGGTTTGCCAACATCATCTGTTCTTATATCATCTCTGTCTCCTCTTTATCTCTCTCTTCTCCAACAGCTTGGGGCAGAGCTTGGCGCTTTAGCCATCAGCCATTTAGAAGAGGTGACAGATGAGGGCATTGCTGCCATGGCAACAGCTCAAACATCAGCTGTCCTGTTGCCCACCACTGCCTACATTTTGAGGTAAATAGCCACAATGCTGATGCTCACATCCCTCAGTTATCAGAGCTGTGGGGACAGCCAGAAAAATAAAAAATAAAATAAAAGAGATCAGGATTTTGATTCTCTTTATGTCTGTTAAAGGCTTTGTCCTCCACGTGCACGAGATATGCTTGATGCAGGGGTCATAGTGGCTCTAGGCAGTGACTTCAACCCCAATGCCTACTGTTGCTCAATGGTGACCATAAAACACACTTATACATAAACTGTATGGATTGATTCCATTTTACTCAAATGTGTGTTTATTTTTATTAGCCAATGGTGATGCACTTGGCCTGTGTGATGATGAAGATGTCAATGCCAGAAGCTCTGGCCGCAAGCACCATAAATGCAGCCTATGCCCTCAACCGCTCACACACACACGGATCGCTTGAAATTGGGAAACAGGGAGACCTTGTGATCATCAATGCATCACGGTAAATTTGCATGCTAAGGAGCTAAAAGGACAACTGATTCATACTTAAGTTCACTGAGTTATTCGTACGAGGCAGCGGCACAAAAATGGGTGGCTGGTCTTATAGGACAGCAGAGGAAACACAATGCTAAATGCTAATAAGATGCAGTTAACCTTATAATTCTGCATAGTAAGGGCAGGCCAATGTATATGCTAATCAACTTTTAATAGGAGAGAAAATGCTTTCTATATCTTTTGCTGTTGAGGTCAAAAGACGTGCCTCCAATCAAACTACAGCATTTTGTCACTTGTTAGAAGCTAGCAAAATTTGGCAGATTCCAGGTAGCATGACATGCTATCATCCTCAAAACCATGAACAAAACTACAAAATTTACAAAAAAATACAACCCAGACTACATTACATGATCAATTGCAACAAAGAGAAGAGTTTAAAATATTTTAATTGTTTAAATATGATTTATTCTGAAGTTTGATTTTACGGACATCTTTGTTTACTTTGGAACATTAAACAATTTTGGTAGCGTGTTGGGTTGCCAGTTGATGTTCAGTGTAAAATTATATGTAGATTCAAATTTGCTGATTTGTACTATGACTTGTCCTGTGTAAGGCGGGTGTTTGATGGGACTGGGATTACGATTAGGAGAGAGTGGTTTGATTAGAGATCTCTTTCTATGTGCTGCAGGTGGGAGCATCTGATCTACCAGTTCGGGGGTCATCAAGAGCTCATCAGATATGTCGTAATCAAAGGCGAGATTGTTCATGAGAATGACAAAGTCTTAAACATTTGAGGGCATGGCACCACAGCCAAACCTTTACAATAAGTACATCAACACTACAAGAGATTGTGAAGTAAAATGTAATTTCCATGGCTAGTAAACAGCATGAAATCATACTGAATAATAAAATGTAAAAACAAATATTTTGTTGATAATAAATAATGAATATATTATATATTATACATATATTCACATAAATTAAAAGTAACTGTTTACAACAGTTGTATAATAACTTATTTGTTGTTTGTTTTTTTCTTCTCTTGTGTCCTTCCTTATCCAAAGTGTTCCTCTATTAGCATAAAGGAAATGCACGGTTTAGTACCTGTTCCACCTTCTCTCCACCAAGCGCACATGCCTCTAACACACACACACCAGTCTTTGATTGGTCAATTGGTTTGCTGTAGCAATCTGGTCAGCTGTGGGAAAAGAAATAGAAATCAGATTTAATCCTTTAGTTTTAATGGTACTGTTCAAATGTTTTAGGCACTTGTGAAAAATGTTCCATAGAGACGATGTCTTCAAAAATAATGCCATAAATAGTTTTAATTTATCTACTAACATTATACAAAGTCGAGTAAACTTAAAAAAAAAAACTAAATTAATATTCGGTGTGGCCACCTTTGCGTTTAAAACAGCACCAGTTCTCCTAGATACACCTGGACACAGATTTTCTTGGTTGTTGGCAGATAGGATGTTCAAAGCTTCTTGGAGAATTCACCACAGTTCTTCTATCTATTTCAGCTGTCTCAATTGCTTCAGTCTCTTTATGTAATCTCAGACAGACACAATGTTCAGTGGGGGGCTCTGTGGGGGCCATGACATCTGTTGGAGGACTCCCTGTTCTTCTATTCTATTGTTTTCTATTTACAAAAGGAATGTTTGGGAGTCTAAAATGTATTTTTCCTATTGACACACTAAAGCTGAAGATATAAACTTCAAAGCATATCTGATGTTTATCGGACAGATGTTGAGGGGGATTTTGGACCAATGATATTTTATTGTGGGCGGGTCTACCAAAAACAAAGTCTCAGGCGTACAAGCCAAGCAATCAAAAAACTGTACTGTTTCTTGTCACTTGTAACGGTCGCGGCTGGATAGGACATGAACATAAAAGATATTGCTTTTATTATTTGTTGCTTTATCTTGTCTTAGATATCATTATGGTTTTATTTGGTGTTCTTTTTTATTTTAGGAATTCCAATTATTGTGTTCCATTCTAAGATCCATATCTCATCAAAGTCAGAGAACACATCGCAGCTTCATCA
Organism: Xyrauchen texanus; assembly: GCF_025860055.1. Lineage (NCBI taxonomy): Eukaryota > Metazoa > Chordata > Actinopteri > Cypriniformes > Catostomidae > Xyrauchen > Xyrauchen texanus. The sequence continues at coordinate 17,062,024 of NC_068276.1, forward strand.
CAGCCTTGAAAAATAAACTCTGTCCCTCTTGATCTGATACTGCATTAATTAAAGTTCACAATTTCGATTTAATGAGTCATCTTTCCAACCACATATTTTTATTAGCATTTTGGGTTATCGCATAAAAACTGCTGGATGGAAACACTAAAATGTGAATAAAATCTGCAAAAAGCACATTTAAAAAACTTTTTTTATTCGATAAAAAGAAATGTGCATAAACTATAATGGAAACACATTTACTGACTAACTTCATAACTGGACAAACCAGCGGACCAGTCATCGCATCTGAAATGTTGCTCTAGTCATCCTGAAATAATGGTGTCTAAGAAATTCAGAAGCCAACATAGAGTTTGCAGAACAAATAAGTCAAATATAAACTTGAACTGTGCAGAAGAGCAGGTTTATTGACACTTTATTATTGAAATATACCTCCTAGTTCTGCACAGTTGAGTCATAAGGGATGGAGGAACACACACACATAGTGCTCACATTACTGTGTGACGTGCCGCCACTCCCAGACATGAGGCAAAGTACAAAAAAATATATATTTTTTTTATTTCCCAATTTGGAATGCCCAGTTCCCAATTTGCTTTAAGTCCTCATGGATGCGTAGTGATTCGCCTCAATCCGGGTGGCGGAGGACGAATCTCAGCTACCTCCGCATCTAAGACCATCAACCCACACATCTTATCATGTGGCTTGTTGAGCATGTTGCCACGGAGACATAGCGCATGTGGAGGCTTCACGCCATCCACCGCCACCAACAATCATGCCAAGGTCCAAATCACTGAGATCACATTTTTTCCCCATTCTGATGGTTGGTGTGAACATTTGCTGAAGCTCCTGACCCGTATACTACCCGTGCACTGATACCACACGATTGGCTGATTAGATAATGGCATGGATGATTGTTGGTGCCAGACAGGTTGGTTTGAGTATTTCTATAACTGCTGATCTCTTGGGATTTACACGCACAACAGTCTTTAAAATTTACTACGAATGGTGCCAAAAGCAAGAAACATCCAGTGAAGGGCAGTTCTGTGGATAGAAATGTCTTGTTGATGATAGAGGTCAACAGAGAATGGCCAGACTGGTTCAAACTGACAAAGTCTGCAGTAACTCAGATAACCACTCTGTACAATTGTGGTGAGAAGAATATCATCTCAGAATGTTATTCTGAGATGAGGGTTGGCGCTGTTTTTGGTTGCACGAGGGGGACCTACACAATATTAAGTAGGTGTAGAAGCCAAGATCGGCTAAATGTTCTGTCGCATGGAAAAGACACTGTATCTTTTATTGTGTTCTGCTTTAAAAGGAATAGTTCACTCAAAAATGAAAATTCTCTCATCATTTACTCACCCTCATGCCATCCCAGATGTGTATGACTTTTTGTTCTTCTGCAAAACATAAATTATGATTTTTAAAAGAATATTTCAGCTCTGTAGGTCCATACAATGCAAGTGAATGATTGCAAAAATGTTGACGCTCCAAAAAGCACATAAAGGCAGTACAAAAGTGTAACGACCTTCTCAAGGAGGACAGGGAAACTGGGGATCTGGCACAAGGTAAGTCTTTTAATGGTTCTTTATAATGTGCAACCATACACACACACACACACGTAAGCACAGGAACGCTGAGTTGCTGTACGTCCGTCTCCCTCTGCTCTGTGGCTGCTGGCTTTTATCCGCTCTCCTCGCTCTACTGTAATTAGAGACAGGTGTTAGACATAATTTAGCTCAGGTGAGAGCGCCCTTACCGCTTTTCTCTCCCGTACGAGCGCTTGACCACGCCCCCGCTGCCACATACCCCCACCGCCCGACTCAGGCCGGGGCGTCATCCGGCCTGCCTACCACTCCCCCATTTCTGGAGAGGAAGTCAGCGGCAGCCATCTGCACCCCGGTCTGTGGACCACCTTGAACTTAAAAGGCTGGAGGGCCAGATACCAACGGGTGATCCGGGCGTTAGTATCTTTCATGCGGTGGAGCCACTGCAGTGGGGCATGGTCCGAGCAGAGGGTGAAGGCCCGCCCCAGCAGGTAGTACCGGAGGGTGAGGACCGCCCACTTGATGGCCAGACACTCCTTCTCCACGGTGCTGTACTTAGTCTCCCTTAGGGAGAGCTTCCGGCTAATGTACAGCACCGGGCTCCTCTCCCTCCACCAGCTGCGAGAGTACGGCCCCCAGCCCTCTGTCTGAAGCGTCCGTCTGTAATAGAAAAGGAGAGAGAAGTCAGGTGCATGCAAAGCGGCCCCCACAAAGTGCAGCTTTAATCTGCGTGAACGCCTGTTGGCACTGCTCCGACCACTGGACCGGATCTGGAGCCCCTTTTTAGTGAGGTCAGTCAGCGGGCTGGTGGCGTCCGAATAATTAGGCACGAATCTCCTGTAATAGCCAGCCAGCCCCAGGAACTGCCTCACCCCTTTTTGGTCTTAGGTCTAGGGCAAGTCGCAATCGCCGCGGTCTTATCAATTTGGGGACGCACCTGGCCATGACCCAAGTGGAACCCCAGATACCGTACCTCCACACGCCCAACCGCGCACTTCTTAGGGTTTGCTGTGAGCCCGCCCGCCGCAGCGATCTCAGGACGGCCCTCAGATGTTGCATGTGCCGCTGCCAATCATTGCTATAAATGATGATATCATCTAGATAAGCAGCGGCGTACGCGGTATGCGGCCTGAGGATCCGATCCATGAGTCGCTGAAACGTGGCTGGTGCCCCAAACAAACCGAAAGGAAGCGTCACGAATTGGTGTAATCCAAACGGCGTGGTGAAGGCTGTTTTCTCGCGGGACATTGGTGTCAAGGGGATCTGCCAATAACCCTTTGTTAAATCCAGGGTCGAGTAAAATCGAGCAGTACCTAACCGATCGAGCAGTTCATCAACACGGGGCATTGAGTGCAGCGTCAAATTTAGACACCGCGTTGACTTTTCTGTAATCCACACAGAACCGAACAGACCCATCACTCTTAGGAACAAGAACAACCGGGCTGGACCAATCACTGTGGGATTCCTCTATTACGCCCATATCAAGCATTGCATCTAATTCTTCCCGAGCGATTTTCTTTCTATGTTCGGGTAAGCGATAAGGCGACAACGCACCACCGCGCCGGTTCGGTCTCGATGTGGTGCTGTATGAGGTTTGTACGGCCCGGAGAGGGAAAACACGTCCGCAAACTCCTTTTGTAACTCAGAAACCTCTGTGAGCTGCCGCGGTGAGAGTTGGTCTCCACAAGTGACCGGAGTGTTGAGATTGTAGTCTTTGTTTATCTCCGGTCCGAGCTCCGCCCTCTCCGGAACTACCGTGGCCAACGTCACAGAGGCCGCCTCCTCCCTCCACAATTTCAGGAGGTTGAGGTGATAGATTTGACGCGCGCCCCCTCTATCGGTACGTATAACCTCATAATCGAGATCCCCCACTCGTCGTGCCTTGATCGGTGAGGATTTCTTTCGGAATCCCCACCCGGGAGATTATCTTGAAGAGTGCCCCTGCAACACTACGTGCGGAGATGTTGCTCAGAGGCACTGCTTCCGGATATCGCGTCGCGTAATCCACTAGGACTAACACGAAGCGATGTCCGCGTGCTGACCGTTCTAATGGCCCGACGAGGTCCATCCCAATTCTTTCGAAGGGGACCTCGATTAATGGTAGAGGGCGCAAAGGCGCTTTTGGGGTGGCCGGTGGGTTTACCAGCTGACATTCGCGGCACGCCGCACACCACCTGCGGACGTCACCGCCAATGCCCGGCCAATAGAAGCGGGCTATTAGACGGAGAAGTGTTTTTCGTTCCCCTAGGTGACCGGCCATAGGATTATAGTGAGCCGCCTGGAAAACCATTTCCGGCGGCTCCGTGGAATCAATAATTGTGTTACTTCCTCCTTTGTTTGGGCGTCCTGCGTCACCCTGTATAAGCGATCTTTAATAAGCGAAAAATCACGGATATGAGACGGCGACACCCGGCCGGAGTTGTTGACCATCGATTACTCTCACTTGGTCAAAGCGTGCTTAAGGGTATCATCCCGCGACTGCTCCAAGGGAAGTCCCCTCCGGGAATTCCGGAGAGGAGGAGCGTCCACCTCACCCCTTCCCACGTCACTTCGGAGCAGTCGAGGGCGGCCCTGGCTCCGCCTCCCCGCCAAAGCATCGCACATCACACACCCCTTCACTCTCGCGCAGGACCCATCCGCACAAACTCCCTCCAATAACTTTCTAAAATTCGGCCAATCCGTACCCAAAATTAGCGGATGGGTGAGGCGAGGACTAACCGCTGCCTCTACACTATGTTTTTCTCCCTGAATTTGATCGCCAGAGTCACCACGGGATATTTGTGAATATCCCGTGTACACACCTTACCCTCACCAGTTTAGCTGAGCCCAAAGCCCGGGTTGAACCAAGCGTTGGTGGATGGTGGTCTGGTTACAGCCGGTATCCAACAAAGCTTGGTATGTACCCCTAGATTCTTACCGAATCCGATGCGCTCCAGCCCGATCGGGGGCAGCCTGTGGAGCATCGGAGACCCGTACCACCGCCCCTATTTCCATCAGCGGGCACTGATCCCGGAAGTGGTCCGGGTCTCCGCACCTCCAGCAGACCGGCCCAGGCGCTGCGGCCGCACCCGTGCTGGCGGGCCCCCACCTGAGGAGGAGAGCGGCTGAAGGATGGAGAAAGGGCTTGGTGGGCGTTCCCAAGACCGGGGAGCTGGGCGCTGAGCAGCTCCACGCCTGCGGGGGGCAGGAGCGGACCCTGGGGAGAGAGCAGAGCGAGAGGGAAGAGGGGAGGGAAAAAAAACAGGGGAAGACACAGGGAAAGGGGAGACAGACAGAGAGGGCTCATCCGCCCTCGGAATCGCCGCCATGTGGTCCTCCGCGAGTCGGACGGCTTCCTCCAGCGATGCCGGGCGGTGGCACTGGACCCACTCGGCCGTCTTCTGGGGCAAGCGCTGAACAAACTGCTCCAGTACCACCTGGTCGATTAGTTCCTCGGCGCCGCGGTCCCTCGAGAGCAGCCACCTCCGACAAGCATCACGGAGCTGCTGGGCGAATGCAAGCGGGCGGTCGGACTTATCAAGCTTCAAGGCCGGAAGAGCTGGCGACTTTCTTCCGGGCTCGACCAACCCGTTGCAAGATGGCCTTCCTCAGATCGGGATAAACCAGGAGGCTTGTTGCCGGCAGTTGTTGCGCCGCGAGCTGTGCTTCCCGGACAAGAGAGGGACTAGCCGGGCTGCCCACTGGTCTTGGGGCCACCCCAAACCTCCGCCGTTCGTTCGAACAGGTCGATGAATGCTTCTGGGTCATCTGCGGCCCCATCTTCTGTAACGCGGGTGGGGGCAATGTGGCGCTGGTGTCCGGGGTCGCGGCTGCGGCTGGAGCGGCCTCCTGGCTGAGGAGGCTCCGGATGGCGTGCCGGTCCTCTGCTTGAGCCCGCATGATCTCGAAGAACCGGCGATCCTGGTCTTGCCGGAGCTCAAGCAGGGATTGTTGGTGGCTCTGATGGAGTGTAGCGAGGGACTGGAGGACTTCCGTCAGCTGGGAGGACTCTATGGGGCGACTCTGTTCCATCATCAATTTTTCCCGGGTTTCGGCACCAGTGTAACGACCTTCTCAAGGAGGACAGGGAAACTGGGGATCTGGCACAAGGTAAGTCTTTTAATGGTTCTTTATAATGTGCAACCATACACACACACACACACGTAAGCACAGGAACGCTGAGTTGCTGTACGTCCGTCTCCCTCTGCTCTGTGGCTGCTGGCTTTTATCCGCTCTCCTCGCTCTACTGTAATTAGAGACAGGTGTTAGACATAATTTAGCTCAGGTGAGAGCGCCCTTACCGCTTTTCTCTCCCGTACGAGCGCTTGACCACGCCCCCGCTGCCACAAAAAGTAATCCATACAACTCCAGTGTTTTAATCCATGTCTTCAGAAGGGATATGATAGGTGTGGGTGAAAAACAGATCAATATCACATGGTTTCTCAGCAATGGATTACTTTAATCCTGACTTGTGTGATTTACTATTCACTTGCATTGTATGGCCCAAAGAGAGATTCTTCTAAAAATCTTCATTTGTGTTCTACAGAAGAAAGTCATACACATCTGGGATGACATGAGGGTGAGTAAATGAAGAGAGAATTATAATTTTTTGGCTGACCTATTCCTTTAAAGTGTCATGTCTGGTAAAGATACCTTTTTACATCTAATTCCATTTAAGTTTGACTTCTTAAATATGTAACACACTTATAAAGCATAACCTTCTGGGATTGCCTTCTCTGTAAAAGACACAAGCTATGCTGCCTTATAATTTGGCCAAATTGCATCGTGAGAGCACCTGTGATGCCTTACAATGCTGTCTAAGTAGGCAGAATGTTTGCATATGTATGTGTTTGAGTGCATATATCCTTGGCGTGGCATATCTGAATACTGCATTCGCCTACTGTCCCACATCAAGAAATAAAAAGTTTTTGTTGTGGATTGTAAAGTGGTGTGGGCTATATATTGTGTGTGTAAATACCTCTCGATGGTGGTAGCAGGCTGCGGTGATGATCCACTGAACAGCGAATCATCGCCTCTCTCTGTAATTTAACCTCTCACACTCTTAATTTCCTCTCCCCTCCACTGATGAGACCAGCTTCCTCTGCATGCACACACACACACACACACACACACAAACACACTCTAACATTTACCCCAGAAAGTCAATGTATCAAAGACCAAAAGGGTACTGGAACACATTTGCATTCTTTTGTTAATTGTAAGTTCTACAGTCTATCATTAGGGGGCACTACTCACAAATTGGGTATCAATGTAATTATGTATTGGCAGACATTGGCAAACTGTATTCTAACACACACTTGTCATATAGACTCCATCCTATTTTGCCACTCACCTTGTCTGTTTTCCATGAAACTATTCAGTGAAACAGGAAGTGGTGGGTTCAATCGCAGCCCGTTCCAGCATGATGCTCTTATCTACCTGCTTAAGCCATTGGAGGAACTGCTGGATTGGGCGTATCCCTCTGTATGGCATCACAGGGTGAGACAATGTGCCTGTTAAATATTCACCAATCACACCACAATAATGCCACATACAGACAACAGTGCATTCCTTAATTAAAATGTAATTGATGTTATAAATCTGCATACAGTATGTGTGACCCATTAAGTAAGGGATAGTTCACTCAAAAATTAAAATTATCTCATAATTTACTCACACTTATGCCATCCCAGATGTGTATGACTTTCTTTCATCTGCTAATTTATATTCCTGATTATTATTATTTTGGATTAGAGTAGCACAATAAAATGCATCTGGGAGTTCCTTCAATTTGCTCTTGTAATCTTTGTGTCTAGGCCATCTAGTCAGAGTAAGAAAGACAAAAATTTGTTTTTGTATATGTCTAATTTATAAAATCAATTTAATATATGTACTTGCGTATATATATATATATATATATAAAATTTATTTATTTATTTGTGATGTGAGATCCAGATTTTATACATAGGACCACGAGGGTCTCATAGACAACTATTGCACAATGTGCAAAGTTTCACTGATGCTCAAGAAGGCAACACACTACTATATGCATATTTTACTTTATGCAAATAACTGTTATGTAGATTCTGAAGGGCAGTACTAAAAAAAAAAAATGAAGAAGTTAACGACTCGGTTACTAGCGTAACCTCGGTTCCCTGAGAGGAGGGAACGAGTATTGCGTAAGTAGCTTACGCTATGGGAAAACTCCGTTTCTCGAGAAATATTGAAGTCTTTATGTAAAACGTATTGCAAGCTGCACAGCAGACAGTAATGAGCGAGGCAGCTCGGTCATTGGCTGTGCTGCGGCAACTGCTCGAACCAATGACGGGGCAACTCTGAACGCGCGACCAATGGGCGCGCGCCTCGCGTTCGCGCGCTCAGAGCCCACCGAAATTAGCATAGCCAGGCTATATAATGGGCACCCCGTCATGAGAGTTCCTTTAGATTCAATCGACTGAAGCGAACTGACCAAGCACAAGCACGGCAGCTTACGCAATACTCGTTCCCTCCTCTCAGGGATCCGAGGTTACGTTAGTAACCGAGTCGTTCCCTATCGAGAGGTCTCTCCTATTGCGTAAGTAGCTTACGCTATGGGAACACCCTGCAAAACGCCGTGCGTGCTGACTTCGCTCTATAAAGCCAGAGGCAGATGCCTGAGCCTTAAAGCAAAGTGATTATTCCATGAGCCGGCCAACGGCGAGCTATATAACGGGATAACACAGAGCGCCTTTGCCCCAAGGTGGGGCGCTCATTGTACAAACACAAGCACATATCTTATGTACTGAGTTTTCTATGAACTGATATGCATAAAAAAATCCTTTAAGTCGGTCAGAGACGGACCTTGTAAGGGAGGAGATAATGCTCAGCATATACATACTCCAGTCCATTCTACAGTCAGGCTGATAGAATGTTGGAATGCATTTTTCTATGTACTGGCATGCATAAAAAATCCTCTAAGTCAGTCAGAGACAGACCCTATAAGGGAGGATATAATGCTCAGCATATACATTCTCCAGTCCATTCTACAGTCAGGCTGATAGAATGTTGGAATGCATCTTTCTATGTACTGATATGCATAAAAATCCTCTAAGTCGGTCAGAGACGGACCTTATAAGGGAGGAGATAATGCTCATCATATACATACTCCAGTCCATTCTACAGTCAGGCTGATAGAATGTTGGAATGCATTTTTTTCTATGTACTGATGTGCATAAAAAATCCTCTAAGTCGGTCAGAGACGGACCTTATAAGGGAGGAGATAATGCTCAGCATATACATACTCCAGTCCATTCTACAGTCAGGCTGATAGAATGTTGGAATGTAATGAGGGGACCTGTAGGTTATAAAACCTGATAAATGTCGAAGGCGAGGCCCAGCCCGCCACCGCACAAATATCTTCAATGGGTATCCCACTCGACCAAGCCCACGAGGAGGCCATGCTCCTCGTAGAGTGAGCTCTGACACCTAAGGGGCATTGAAGGCCCTTGGCTTCATAAGCTAGCGCTATAGCATCCACTATCCAGCACGATATTCTTTGCTTTGAGACTGCGAGACCTTTAGTGCGGCCGCCAAAGCATACGAATAATTGTTCCGTCTGTCTGAACAGGGCAGAACGTTCCAAATATACTCTGAGCGCCCTGACCGGGCAGAGTAAATTAGCGTCGCTTTCGTCTGCTGGGGACGATAGCGCTGCCAGAGATATCACCTGTGCTCTGAAGGGTGTGGAGAGCACTTTAGGAATATACCCGTGCTTTGGCCTAAGGACAACTCTGCAGTCGTTAGGTCCAAATTCCAGGCAAGCAGCGCTTGATGACAGCGCATGCAGGTCGCCCACTCTCTTGACTGAGGCGAGCGCCAGCAAGAGCGCAGTTTTGAGCGAGAGCTGTTTAAGGTGCACGGTTCAGAGAGGTTCGAACGGGGCACTCTTGAGTGCGTCCAGGACTGTGGCCAGGTCCCAGATCGGCACCGAGGGGGGGCGAGGAGGGTTCATCCTCCTAGCGCCTCTTAGGAAACGAATGATTAGGTCGTTTTTCCCTAATGAACATCCTTTATCAGGATTGTGTGACGCCGCTATGGCAGCCACATAGACTTTGAGCATGGAGGGTGTGCGGCCCGCCTCCAGCAGCTCTTGCAAAAAGGCGAGTACACTTGGTATCTCGCACGATTTGGGGTTCAAGCTCTTGGTATCACACCAGTCACTGAACACTTTCCACTTTTGGGCATATAAGCGCCTCGTAGAGGGTGCTCGCGCCTCAGTGATGGTTCTCAAAACTCCACAGGGGAGGTTCTCGGGAACCTGTTGAGGGGCCATGCATGGAGGGCCCACAGATCGGGGCGGGGATGAAGAATCATCCCGTTGGCCTGCCTGAGGAGGTCTAGCCTCAACGGAATCGGCCATGGGGCAGATTGCATCATCTGCATCAGTTCTGGAAACCACGTTTGGTTGTTCCAGAGTGGGGCTACCAGGAGCACTGCACATCTCACTTCCCTGATCCGACTGATGACCTGAGGTAGCATCGTGATCGGGGGAAAAGCATACAAGGGGCGGCTCGGCCAGACTTGGGCGAGTGCGTCCGTGCTCTTTGAGAAGAAAAGGGGGCATTGCGCGTTTTCCCTGGAGGCGAAGAGGTCGACCTCTGCCTCGCCAAAGTTTTGCCATAACCACTGAACCGTCAGGGGGTGGAGAGGCCATTCTCCTGGGAGAACCTTGTTTCTGGACAGCTTGTCTGCTCCCTGGTTCAGGGCACCTGGCACATGCGCTGCTCTCAGCGAGCGCAGGTGGTGTTGTGACCATAAGATGAGCTCCCTGGCCATAGAGTGCAGGGAGCTCGACCTGAGTCCACCCTGGCGATTTATATACAAAACTACCGTCATGTTGTCCATTCGGACCAGGACGTGTTCGTTTTTCAGGTACGGAAGCAGGGCTCTGAGAGCCAAGGCGACCGCTTTAATTTCCAGACAGTTTATATGTAGGCGCTTTTCCGGGTTTGACCAAAACCGGATACAGGCCTGCCCTCGTAAAGGGCCCCCCATCCTATTTTGGAGGCATCTGTCGTGATCATTTTTCTCCGCGTATTTACGCCCAGACTCACGCCGGTTTGATACCAGTTGACGGCTTTCCAGGGCGTCAGGGCTTTTATACAGCCGTGATTCGCTCTGATCAAAAAGTGGCCCGAGCGCCACGCGTGAGTGGGGACACGGCTCTTGAGCCAGTGCTGGAGAGGACGCATGTGCAACAATCCTAGCTGGAGTACCGCCGATGCCGAGGCCATGAGACCGAGCATTCTTTGAAAACGTTTGACGGGGGCGTGTGCGCCCCTTCTGAATGATGTTGTAAGGCGTCGAATAGAGAGCGCGCGCTCTGATGAGAGGCTCGCTGTCATCTGCACTGAGTCTAGCACTATTCCCAGAAAAGAGATATTCTGGCTGGGGGATAGCACGCTCTTTGCAAAATTGATTCTCAGACCCAGGCATTCTAGATGGCTGATAATCCAAGATCTTTGCGTCGTTAACTGACCCTCTGATTGTGCTATGATTAGCCAATCGTCGAGGTAATTCAGTATTCGCCCTCCCCGCTGTCTCAGGGGGGAAAGTGCCGCGTCCATACATTTCGTGAATGTACGGGGGGCCAATGATAGGCCGAATGGTAGTAATGTGTACTGGTATGACTGTCCCTCGAAAGCGAATCTCAGAAAAGGCCTGTGATGAGGCGCTATCGGAATGTGAAAGTAAGCGTCTTTCAAATCCACTGATAGAAATCAATCCCCGGGGCGAACTTGCGCAAGGATATGTTTGGTTGTTAACATTCTGAACGAGCGAATCATTAAAGCTTTGTTCAGATGTCTGAGATCTAGGATGGGGCGGAGGCCACCGTCCTTTTTCGGGACGAGAAAATAGCGGCTGTAAAAACCTGCCTCGCTCATAGAGGGAGGAACAGTTTCTATAGCGCCCTTCTCTATCAGTTTGAGCACCTCGGTGCGTAGAACATGTGACACATCGTTCCTCACTTTCGTCTCGACCACCGCTGAAAAGTGGGGCGGTCTGCGAGCGAATTGAAGTGAGTAACCGTGTTTTATTATGTTCAAAACCCATTTCGGCATGTCGGGGATTTTTTCCCAGGCTTTTGCTAGCATAGATATGGGCTGAATGCTGGCTGGGGGCATGTCGCTGTGACGTATGGGCCCCACCGGCAAATTGCCTTGTGCTAACACTGAGTTTACAGCTCTCAGAGGCGCAGGTGCGCGCTGAGCAGCCGTGTTGAGTGCCGAGTGCAGAGGTGCGTGTGAGAGTACTTGCAGCATGAGTCGGAGAAATGCTTGAAACTGTATGAACAGAGTTTTCGGGTGGGGGTGCATACATCGTAATAGGCACGCGCGCCACATTCATAAAGCTTCCCGCTTTTAGCGGGGCGTCTCTTGGCTCGCGCATCACATCTGTGATGTTTGCGGCATGAGACAGAGAACTGTTTGAAACTGTATGGGCAGCACTTATGGGTGGGGGTGCATATACTGTAGTAGGCACGCGCACCACTTTCATAAAGTCTTCCGCTCGCGGCAGGGGTTTTTTGGCTATGCATACAGTGTTTGTGTGTAGGGGTGCATGCAGGACAGCCGGCACACGCGCTACCTTTATAGTATTTCCCGCTTTTACTGGGGAAGTGTTTATAACTGTGGGAACAGTGCTTGTGTGTAGTGGTGCATACATGACAATAGGCACACGATCTACATTTATTGGACGTCCAGCCTGAGCTGGGGAAGTATTTGGCACTGTTTGGACAGTAGTGGTATTTGGGAATGCGCACTTTAGTGTGGACATGTGAACCCTTAGTGACACAGGCAGAAAATGACCCTTTTCTTGATTTCTGTGTGTCGCCATTAAAACGGCGTTTGATTGCAGGTGAGCGAGTTCTGTGACTGGCCCATTGACTGCTGTACAGACATTTCTAACCGCCTGTAAGGGGACTGGGTAATGTTTTACATGTTTTAGAGAGAGTGGTCCGGCCTTTGCGAGACACGTACTCTATCTTTTTCTTCCTATTGCTAGGAAGACTTACGAGGCTCTGGGTTCAGCACGATCTTGGGCCGAGGACCTCGTTGCTCAGGCGGCTTTCTTCGGCCAGCGGAACGCGAGCGGCGTCGAGCGTCCGTTTCAGGTCTGCTCTTTGGCTTTTGGGAGACGGGAGGGGCCGCCCTGGCTCGCTGCTGCTGCTGAGGCGGTCTCCGGTGAGACGAGCTGGAGCGCTTGGGCAGGAAGTGACGCATAGCTTGCGAATCCTTCCGGGCCTCAGTGAAGCGTTCAGCGAATTCTTTTACCGCTGATCCGAACAGGCCGCTTGGAGCGATTGGCGCATCAAGGAATGGCGCCTTATCCGCGTCCTTCATCTCCGTTAGCGTCAGCCACAGATGGCACTCAAGGACAGTCAAATTAGCCATGGCCCGGCCGATGGATTGGGCGGTGGCCTTCGTGGCTCGCAGGGCTACGTCAGTGGCGCTGCGCAGGTCCTTGAAAGCTTCAGGTTCAGGTCCAGACTCGTCCATGGTGCGGAGAAGTTTGGCCTGGTAAACTTGTAAAACCGCCATTGAATGAAGCGCTGATGCAGCTTGGCCGGCGGCGGCGTACGCGCGACCGGCGAGAGCTGAGGTGGATCTGCAGGGCTTCGAGGGATGAGAAGCTTTGGCTTTCCATCCGGCGGTGGAGGGTGGGCACAGATGGTTGGCCACAGCCTCCTCAAGGGGCGGAGTTCCCTCGTAGCCTCTTTCTCTTGCGCCGTCCACTGAGGAGAGCGAGGACGAAAAAGAAGGCTTCAGGCGAGCAGAGTGCAGGGCTTTCCACGACTTTGTAAGTTCGTCGTGCACTTCGGGGAAGAAAGGAGAAGGTCTCTGTCGAGGGGCTTGCCGGCGCCCCTGCAGGAACCACTCGTCCAGCCGGCTGCGGGCGGGTTCTTCCGGAGAAGACCAGTCGAGCCCGAGGTCTTCTACGGCTTTGGACAGGATGCGGACGATCTCAGAGTCCATGCTGGTGCCCATGCTCGTGTCCGCTGATGTCGATGGCGCGGGGTCGAAACTCGAGCCCGGCCAGTCGTCGGATGCAGCGTCAATAGAGAGGCTGTCATCCTTTTCATCGTCGTCCCCTGACGCGCCGAATGAGATGAGACCCATCGCTCTGCTGGAGGGGTGCTGGTCCGTCTTCATGAAATGGACTGGCGGCGGGGAGATCTCAGGCAGCGGTGAAGCACGCGGGGACTGGGCCGGCGTGACGTCACCGAAGTCTACGTGCTCTGGCAGCCTCTGTGAGCGGTGCTTTTCTTGCGCGGCTCGAACGGAGGGGGCGGCAGCACGGTGGAAGCAGGCTCGATTGCGGCGAAAGCGGCAAAGCGAGCGCGCAGCTCAGCGAGGCCCAGGGAGTCACATTCGGGGCATCCGCCCTGAATGAGAGCAGCTTCTGCGTGGTCCGGTCCCAGGCAGCGAGTGCAAATGATGTGACGATCCCCATCAGGAAGAGGGCCTCTGCACGAGGCGCAGGCTGAAGGCATTTGCAACAACGCCTTGAAAAATTGCTCTTTTACTAATCAAAAGCGTTGCAGGGGCGAGCGCTTGCAGTAAAGGATATAGCGTTGTGCACCGGATGGCGTAGCAGAAGGCTTTCGAAGGCGGCTGAAGATGCCGGCGTCCTCTTAGCGGTCCTGCTGTAGGCTTTTCGACGGCGGGCGAAAGACTCCAACAATCCGGAGTTTGGTGTGAAAAGTGTAAATCAATCCCAGAACAACAGCAAAGGAACTTGTGAAGATGCTGGAGGAAACAGGTCGACAAGTATCTATATCCACAGTAAAACGAGTCCTGTATCTACATAACCTGAAAGGCAACTCAGCAAGGAAGTAGCCCCAAAACCACCATAAAAAAGCCAGACTACAGTTTGCAAGTGCACATTGGGACAAAGATCTTACTTATTGAAGAAATGTCCTCTGGCCTGATGAAACAAAATTTAACTGTTTGGCCATAATGACCACTGTTATGTTTGGAGGAAAAAAGGGTGAGGCTTGCAAGCCAACACCATCCCAACTGTGAAGCATGGGGGTGGCAGCATCATGTTGTGGAGGTGTTTTGCTGCAGGAGGGACTGGTGCACTTCACAAAATAGATGGCATCATGAGGAAGGGAAATTATGTATTGAAGCAACATCTCTAGACATCGGCCATGAAGTTAAAGCTCAGTCACAAATGGATCTTCCAAATGGACAATGACCCAAAGCATCCTCCAAAGTTGTGGCAAAATGGCTTAAGAACAACAAAGTCAAGGTATTGGAGGGACCTTCACAAAGCCCTGACCTCAATCAAATAGAATATTTGTGGGCAGAACTGAAAAAGCGTGTGCGAGCAAGGAAGCCTACAAGCCTGATTCAGTTACACCAGTTCTGTCTGGAGGAATGGGACAAAATTCCAGCAACTTATTGTGAGAAGCTTGTGGAAAGATGCCCAAAACGTTTGACCCAAGTTAAACTATTTAAAGGCAATGCTACCAAATACTAACAAAGTGTTTGTAACTTCTGACCCAAAGTGATGAAATAAATAAAAGCTGAAATAAATTATTCTTTCTACTGTTATTCTGACATTTCACCTTCTTAAAATAAAGTAGTGATCCTAACTGAACTAAGACAGGGAATGTTTTCTACAATTAAATGACAGGAATTGTGAAAAATTGAGTTTAAATGTATTTGGCTAAGGTGTAGGCTATGTAAACTTCTGACTTAAATTGTAATTTAATAAAGGTTCTGACAATGTTCTTTGCTTCTGTCTATTCGAAAAACGTGAGTGACTGGCAGCCATGTCTGCCCACACAATTATGCAGTAAAGCATCATGGGAGTTTGAGTTCAGCACACTGAAATAAAGGATAAAAATCTCTCAATAAATGAATGATTAAAGAAGAAATGTATGAATAAATAAAGGAAAAGTGTGTATACATAAATATATATATATATAAAATATATATATATATAATAAAAAGTTAAATATATAAAATAGGATAAAAGGAAATAATGAAAGAATAAATTAATGAATGAATAAGGAAAAATAAAATATAAAGTGTGTTAATTAAAAATAAATAAAAATATGTAATGAACGAATATAACATAAAAACGAATTAATGAAAGAGGATAAATTAATAAATAAATAATTAATCAGCAAAGAAAATTAATAAATAATAATTTAAATATATATATTAAAATATGAAAATTTATAAAAAATAATCAATGTTAAAAAGAATAAATTGATAAATCAAGAATAATCAAATATAAAAAATATTTTTTAAAGAAAAATATTACAAATATATGATTAAAATAACAATATGAAATTAATGAAAAATTTAAGAAAATACAATTTAAATAACTAACAAAGGAAATTATAAATGGAAAATTAAAATTCATATAAATATATATATTGAAATTATATATAAAAATAAATATATATGGTTATATGAAATAAAGAATACAATAAAAAATTAAATTAATTGTAAAGAATAATGAAGGAAAGAATACATTAACAAATAATGAAAAATAAAATGTAAACGAATGAATGAAAAAAGAATATATAATATTCATATACCAAAAAAAAAAGAAATCTAAATATATAAAAAGGAAATAATGAAAGAATAATTTAATGAATGAATAAAGACATTTTTTATCTAAAGTCTATTAAGTAAAAAGAAATAAAAATATATAAAGAAAGGATGGAAAATAAAAACGAATTAAAGAAAGAAAAAATAAAGTAATAAATAAATAATAATAACAAAAATAATGAATCATTAAGAAAAGTAATTAATTAATTAATTAATAAAATAAAATATACAAAAAAAGATGAAAAATTAAATAATTATAAAAATAATCAATGTTAGAAATAAAAAATCTATAAATAAAGAATAATCAAATATAAAGAATTACTGAAGGAAAAAATATCAAAGAAATAAAAATAGAAAATATGAATATTAATATTAAAAAACAATTACAAATGAATGAAAAATGAAAGAACATAATATTTTAATATTTAATGAATGAAAGAATAAATTATATAGATATAGATATATAGAATAAAAAATTATATATATAATGAAATTATTTATAAAAAATAAACATATGTGTATTTATATGAAATAAAGAATGCATTAACAAATAAAGAAAAATAAAATGTAAAAGAATTAATAAAAAAAAAAAAGATTTTATATATAATAAATACACGATCCAGAATTTTAAGAATGTTTTTTTAATTGGTTAGATCAACTAAACTTGTCAGACCATATGCTGATATCTATCAGTCACTATGTCTGGACATGTTGGTTCCTATAGCAGTGGACGCTCACGTTTCAGTGCTTGAGAATAACAGACGCCCTCTAGCGGTGATTGCGTGTCAGTGAGTAATGCGCCAGCTTCATCTCCCAGTGAGAGAAATAACACTGCTCATTTCAATACAGTCAGTCTGGAAAAGTGCGGTGGGTGATGGACACAAACTTCTCCCAGCAAGGTTTCGCAACAGGTATGAAATATTAACGCACTATAAAGAAGACACATAAAATGATTGAATATTGTTAACATTTTCTGGCTGCGCCTCATTGAAGTTTAAAGTCTGGAGCCGTGAGGGATGAACGTCTCGCGATGTGGACATATTATAGAAATGGAGTTGTCCCTAAAAGAAATAAGCAAAAAACGGTAAGATTACATTTTTATTGAATGCCTGTTTTTTTATTCAAGAGAATATTTCCTCGATGTCAATATTAACTGTTACAACTGTGAAAGGACTCTTATTTTCTCAAAAGGGCGATATATTTGTCATTGTTTTCAGGTTCTTCACTGCTGTTTAAGTAAATGTCCACGGTATAGAGGCAAAGCCAAATCTCAAAATGATATAACAGGTGTATTATCATATAATAAGTATGTCATAACATTTTAACAGGAGAAAGCAGCTGTTAACCTTCCTCCCATTCCCAATGTGATCCCCTCAAAAGTAGCAATATTGGTAAGAAATGTTATTGAATTAATGTGTGCCTTTTTCTTTAATCAAAGGAAGAATTCACCAAAAAATGAAAACTCTCTCATCATTTACTCACCCTCATGCCATCCCAGATGTGTATGACTTTCTTTCTTCAGCAGAAAACTAATGAAGATTTTTCAGCTCTGTTGATCCATTCAATACAAGTGAATGGTGACCAGAACATTGAAGCACCAAAAAGCACATAAAGGCAGCACAAAAGTAATCTATAATACTCCAGTGGTTTAATCCATGTCTTCAGAAGTGATATGATGGGTGTGGTGAGAAACAGATAAGTCCTATCTTTTACTATATAGTTTTACTTTCACCAGCCTTCCTTGGCATGTTCATAAGAGGACTGAGTTCTTCTTCTTCAGTTTTTGTTTTAGCGATTCACATTCTTCGCGCATATCGCCACCTACTGGGCAGGGAGGAGAAATAAATAAAAGGAGGGCTAAAGCAAAGGAAAATAATTAATAAATCATATTTGCACAACAGCCCAGTAGGTAACGATATGCACAAAGATTGCAAATCGCCAAAAAACAGAATAAGAAATCTTTTAAAAGTGCATGGGAGGAGGGTTGTGTGAAAACAGATTATAATTAAATATAAAATTAAATATTGATCTGTTTCTCACCTACACCTATCATATCGTTTCTCAAAATATTAGTTTAACCTCTGAAGTCTAATGGATTACATTTATGCTTCAAAAGCTTCAAAATGTTGGTCACCATTCCCCTTTTAATGTATGGACCTACTGAAATATTCTTCTATAAATCTTAATTTGTGTTCCACAACAGAAGAAAGAAAGTCATACACATCAGAGATGACATGAGGGAGAGTAAATGATGAGATCATTTTCATTTTTGTGTGAACAATTCCTTTAACTAGCCCAAGTTGTGCTAGTTTCTCAGTGGAAGGCTTTTCATCAGCTGTAACACAGTCTGTTAATTTAGTACTGCAAATTAGGCTTCTTGCGTTACCTGGAGAAGCCAATCATTTGAGCTGTTTGTGTTCGTCACTTTGTTGCTCCGTCATTTAAGATGCATGACTTGTACAGGATCAACAAACCAAAGGCCAAACCACAGCTCAAAAACGGCAAGAGCTGTTCTTCTCCCAGAGTCTGAGAGATCATGGCCCCATGGACAGAAATGTCATAAAGAAGGTTTGGAATGAGAAATTCAGCCCAAAATTGCATTATACTCTTTTTGGAAGCCAAAGATGATTCCTACATTTATATGTTCTACATATATTATCACTTTTTCTATTTCTTTTGTGTGATTCTCTTAAATGTGATAGAAAACCACTTCAAGCAGCCATGTTATTGTTCCATTATCCAGAGTGAGTGTGGAAACTGATTTGGAAATCACAGCTCACCTGAAAGTAAGTCTCGTTAAGTTTCATCATTGTTTCAGGTTCATTGTTCAGAGATGTTAACTAGCCTAATCTTGGGCTTAGATAAATCATTAATGATAATGGAGAAGATAAACAAGCTCACATTTTTCTCCCAAAAAAAAAAAATTCTCTCATTATTTACTCACCCTCATACCATTCCAGATTCGTATAACTTCTTTTCTACTGCTGAACACAAATTATAATTTTTAGAAGAATATTTCAGCTCTGTATGTCCATACAATGCGAGTGAATGGTGATCAGAACTTCAAAGCTCGAAAAGCACATAAAGGCAGCATAAAAGTAATCAATACGACTCCAGTGGTTTAATCCATGCCTTCTGAAGTGATATGATAGCTGTGGGTGAGAAACGGATCATGTACATTTTTTACTATAAATATCCAAGTACGCTTTCACATTCTTCTTCTGTTTTTGGCTATTTGCATTCTTCGTGCTTATCACCACTTACTGTGCAGGTAGAAGAACATTTTTTGTAAAAAAGGACTTAAATATTGATCTGTTTCTCACTCATACCCATCATATCACTTCTGAAGACTTGGATTTAATCACTGGAGTCTTATGGATTACTTTTATGCTGCCTTTATGTGCTTTTTGAAGCCTCAAAGTTGCATCTCCACTTTCACTTTCACCTTTACATCTGAAAGTCACATGTGGTGCCTGTTTAGTTTCACTTTCACATCTGAAAGTGACAGTTAAAGTGGAGATTTAGAGTAAAAGGGACTTTTCATTGTTCTGTTTCTCACCCACACCTATTCTGTTGCTTCTGATGATATGGATTAAAATACTGGAGTCTTTTGGATTACTTCTATATTTCCTTTTGGAGCTCCAAAGTTCTGGTCACCATTCACTTTCATTGAATGGGCCTACAGAGCTGAGATATTCTTCTAAAAATCTTTGTGTTCAGCAGAAGAAAGTCATACACATCTGGGATGGCATGAGGGTGAGTAAATGAGGAAAGTTTGGTCAACTATTTCTTTAAATAGTGTAGATTGCTCTTGAATTATTGGTTAGTCCTTTTGCTAAATTGAGATGAAAATGCATCATCAGTCTGTGAAAATGGTCCACTGGGGAGCAATGAATTATACCTTTTTTGTGTGGAAAGGAAAGTCCATCTTCTCAAAACCACACATAATATTCTGACAGTCAGTAAAATGATTAATTTCACTGTATACATTTACTATTTTGTTTATGTGTCCAGTACCATTTGCAACAGCGTCACTTAAAGGGAACCAATGACAATTTTTCTCTTGAGGAGAATCAAGCTGAAGTGTTCAACTCACTGAAAACAGAGGTTAGGATAATATGATAATAAACTGACCATATGTCATATTCAAAATGTTTTATGAAGCAATGGTATCGCCTTTTATGGTCAACTGTGCCTGTTACACTTTGGGTTTGAAGGACCAGACTTTTCTGGATGTTCGTGAACACATAATTTTGTCTGACGGTACTCCTCAGCTTCTGCAGAGCTGGGAACTGGTAGAGAGAGAAGACAAAGAGAAAGAACAGGAAGAACAGAAGAAAGAGGGACCATTACTTGTTCAAAATGCATCTTCATGTACAGACGAGGCCCCAGAGGGTCAGTGTTCTCTGTCTGAGGGAACTGTAAGAGCTGCTGATATTGGGAACAAACAAAGATGTGATGAGAGAGACCTAAAACGGCAATGTCACTCCTCTCTAAACACTTTAAATGAAGACATATCATCATTTCAAGTTAAACAGCAGAGATTCATGATCTATCTGTGTGGTGGATATAAAGGTAAGGCTATTGTCACCACGCTATTGCCATGCCATGCTACTCCTTTTTGATTCTTTACTAGTGTGAGATTAGGGAAATTAGGACAGTTTACAACCACACTACACTTAGAAAATGGTTGCTTCCGGGGCCTGGGTAGCTCAGTGGTGAAGACGCTGGCTACCAACACTGGGGTTCGCTAGTAGAATCCCAGGGTGTGCTGAGTGACTCCAGCCAGGTCTCTTAAGCAGCCAAATTGGCCCGGTTGCTAGGGAGGGTAGAGTCACATGGGGTAACATCCTCGTGGTCGCTATAGTGTGGTGTTCTCGGTGGGGTGCGTGGTGAGTTGTGTGTGGATGCCGCGGAGAATCGTGGAAGCCTCCACATGCGCTATGTCTCCGTGGCAACGCGCTCAACAAGCCACGTGATAAGATGCGTGGGTTGACGGTCTCAAATGCGGAGGCAACTTCGCGACCAAGAGGACTTAAAAGCACATTGGGAATTGGGCATTCCAAATTGGGTGAAAAAGGGGGAAAATGCCCCAGCTTTCTGCTGAAAGTGTATGTATGTACTGCATGGTGACTTCCGAAGATACAAGCCATTTTGGTTAAAGTCAAGGTATACGTACTGTATTATACATCTTGTGTGTGTGTGTGTGTGTGTGTATAGATACCGTCCCAGAGCGTAGTGCGTTGGTGGAGAGTGTGTATCCTCGGCTGTATCTACACTGCAAGCAGAGAGGATATGATTTCAGGATGTTCGACCTGCGTGCAGGAGTTGGAGATCCTGTTTCGGATCATCATGATTTGGTCGAGTTGCATGTGGAGACTCTGAGACGGTGTCAGGAGACTGAAGGGCCAAATTTTTTTGTAGGTTTAATTGCACATTGTTTGTTTACATTTCAAGTGAGTGCCACAGGACAAAATAGTAATTAGTAAATAGTAATAATACATTATTAGTGGTGCTTGCTAAGGCAAACATCACTATTACTATTGCTCAATGAACAAATCCTAAGCCCTAAGAAGTAAACTTTGCATGTTTGTGCTACAGACATGAATGTCACTTTAAATCGTGATGACCTCAAATCTGACTTGCGATTTTCACCTGCTAGGACGATAAAACAGGCAAAAAATCTATAGATTTCCACTGGAGAAACTCAAGCCATGTCGGGTCCAGAATATCAAATAGAAAGTAAATAGAATACCATAATAGCCATATAGCAATATGCTAAAACAATCTGAATGTCCTGCCAACCACCAACAACATCCTAACGTTATGGCAGAATGTTTTTCATGGGCAAATACCTCTCACATTTTCAAAATGTAAAACTATGAACATTTTTTTTTTTAAGTAATATTATGGATTCAATGCAAGTTAAGCTGATTTGACAGCATTTGTGATATTATGTTAATTATCACAAAACGTCATGTCAACTTGTACCTTCTTTACTTGAAAAAAGCAAATATGGAAATCTTAGAAGTGATGTTACGTTCCCGTGTTGTCTGCCCTGTGTTCTCTGTTTTCCTAGTCACGTTCATGTCACGTTTCCTTGTGGTCTGCCCCGTGTTTTCTGTTTCACCCTCGCCAGTCACGTTCCATGTCACTCTTCCTTGTTGTCCGTCCCGTGTTTTCTGTTTCACCGAACACGCTCCCTGTCATGTCTTCCTTGTTGTCCGCCTGTGTTTCACTGTCTCTGTTAAAACTACACTTCCCTTCTTCCTCACTCCTCATCACCGCTGTCACAGCATTATTATCCGCACCTGTCGCTTATTTTGTTATCACTGTGTCTGTCTATTTAAACCCTGTAGTTTCCTCTCTCCTTGGTCGATCGTTATCGTTTCATGTTCGTGCTTTTGCCCGTGAGTGCTTCATCCGCGTTTGTGTTGCCTTCTTCTCTCGTGTTCGTTTTAGTTAACCCTGCCCTTCGTGGATGTTTGTCAGCCTGTGTTCATTCGTGCGTTATTTTGTGTTTGAGTTTACTTTTCCCCTCGTGGACTTTTTATTTTGCTCCAGTGTTTGTTTATTTTGTGTAAAGCCGCATTTGGATCCGCACACCCTTCTGCCTTTCCCTTATTTCCACATCATTACAAGTGAATGGGGCCAATCCATTAATGTTAAAATACTCACTGTTTCAAAAGTAAAGCCACAAGACATAAACAATATGAGTGTTAACATGATTTTAGTGTGATAAAATCACTTACTAACCTTTTCTTTGTAAAGTTATAGCCAATATTACAACTTTGTTGCCATGACAACGTCATGGCGTAAACTCTAAAACAATAAAACGACCATAAAAATGATGATTAAACAACTTTACAGCTCAAATTATACTTGAATTTAACAGAAGAATTAATGTAAGTGCTTTTATAAAATGATAAGCTTCACATTTCTGCCTTTAAACCTTCCAAAAATTTACCCCAATAACTTCCTTTATGAGTGCCACACTGTAACCTCGATTTTTGCTTCTCTTTTTTTTGGAGAAAAGAAGGGACGAGACAAAATAATTTTTGTGGGATCAACATTACGCCACAAATGCTTTTGATTGAGCTGAACTGGTTTTGATCCTGGAATATTTCTTTAAAATGGTCCATGATTGATTAAATAGGTATTTCTTTCCACAACATTCCGTCTTTTTTAGGTGTTCATTGGCCAAAAACATGACATATGGTCATTGCCGAAAACCATCCCGCAAGCAGACTTTGAAGCAATTTTACAATTTGTAGAGAGAAACAAGAAGAAGCTGTCCAGGAGACCTTCTGACATGGCTGTGGAATCACAGTCCAGTATTGGCACCAGCAACAGCAGCAGCTTTGTCCTGGAAAATTTATCTGAAGAGAAGGAACCTTCACAAAGTTTGGCCGTAATGAGTGACAACTCTTTCTCCAGCAGTTCGTTTTCAGATGGAGAGGAGACACAGCTGGCCCGGAGCTGGATGGACTTTGACCAGGATTTGACTCTTCTGCAGACATGGTACAAGTTGGATAAAAACACACTTCCTGCTGTGTACCGCTTACTTCCTGTCAGGTAAATAAGAGGATATGCTTAACAAAGGCCTTGTCCCAAATTCTGGCCCTAGCCCTTGTGGTTCTCCTTCTAGTCCACTTGTAGTGATGTAATGCACCATAGACTGTTGGGATGTAGTCCACTGTGAAGTCCACCCAAAAGGGTGCATTGAGGGAGCATAGCAGCAAAAAATCGCAAAATGACAATTGAAACCAACCAGTCTTGAGGCACATACACATTACAGGCATACATGAGAGATGGTCACAAATAGTGGTCAACCGATAAGAGTTTTTCAATGGCTGATACTGATATCTAGAGAGCAGGGTGGCCGATATGTATGCCAATAAACATAATAAAATTTTACAAAAGCTCATTTTTGTACACAATGTTTTAAACAAATATAGATTTTATGAACTATTTACTTAAATTGCAACTTGAAAAGATAAATCTTGAAAACAGAAATTGTAGACTATTAATTGACAAATCTATTGGTAGATTTTAGAACTGATACAAGGGAATGTTGACAAATATCAGCCGATTAATAATCCTGATCTATAGCCAGCAACAAGAATGCAGAACTGCATGTGAATCACAAACTACTTGCTTATCAAGTTGAAAACAATGGTGTAGCCTAATTATGTTACATTATGTTTGTTATTCTACAAATTTGGTTTAGGTTGATTTTTATCAAAACCTCTAAACAGAGCCTAACTCGTCCTAGAGCTTTCAAGCTAGATCCACTAAACTTACGATTTTCACAGACAAATCGGGGCCTGGGTAGCTCAGCAAGAAAAGATGCTGACTACCACCCCTGTAGTTTGCAAGTTCGAATCCAGGGTGTGCTGAGTGACTCCAGCCAGGTCTCCTAAGCAAAGAAATTGGCCCGGTTGCTAGGGAGGGTATTAGTCAAATGGGGTAACCCTTGTGGTTGCTATAATGTGGTTCTCACTCTCAATGTTGGTGAGTTGTGCATGGATGCCGCGGAGAATAACGTAAAGCCTCCACACGCACTGTCTCCATGGTAATGCGCTCAGCAAGCCACGTTATAAGATGCGCGGATTGACTCAGACATGAAGGCAACTGAGATTCGTCCTCCACCACCTGGATTGAGGCGAGTCACTATGTCTCCATGAGGACTTGGAGCGCATTGGGATTTGGGCATTCCAAATTGAGGAGAAATGGGGAGAAATTTCTGAAAAATTCCATACACTCACATTAATAGAACGTTCAAACAGGGCAATGGAATGCAATTCAAAATCCAACTGTCAGAAATTCAAATGTAAACAATCCAACAAAATGCTTTAAGTTCATCAAACTTGACACTTTAAAAATTAGACTTGAACTTTCAACAAGGCTTTGTCATGCCAAATAATTCATCTTGACAAACTTCACCTATCTAGTAACAAACTGTAATTGCTGAGCCGTTAGGTAGATACAGCACTCATTGTTTAGTTCCCATGGCAGTAACTGTAGGATTTGTATTGTTGTAGTTGTTTGACAATTAGTTTTAGAAGTCATAAACCAACATAGTTTTCCTCCTTCCCTAGCCAGCTACTCCTTGTAGAGTGTAAAAAAGGGGTATGGCCAAAATCATTGGCCCCTGAAGCATTGTTCTGTGCTGAAGCAAAACACTTATTAATATTTTGCACTTTATCAATTGACTCTGTTATTAATTTTATCTGACTCCAAGTTACGTTGAACCTCTAATTTAGCTTTAAGCTCTAATTGATTCTGATCATTCTTTTTGTGTAATCTTTTTAAGTTATTGATTACTCTGAATCGTCCTAACATTCATTATCCTTTCATTCGGGTCCCAATTGTCTCTCAGAGTCATATGCTGGCTGATTAATTGCATAGATCTAATGGACACAAAATCGCCAGTACCTTTCATAGTCAGCGGTTGCAGGGTTTACTAATGTCATTTGGTTCGGCCGCCTACTGCTTGCTCATAACCAGATGACCGGTTTTATTTAGTCATGTTTCATACAACTTGCTATGATGATGATAAGCATTGACTGGTAGTCCTACGTGGTTTTCTCCTATTAATAAGCTCCAGTAATGATCATTATCCTGGACATAAGTTTGCAGTAACAAAAGGCATCCCTCGAATCTACCGGTGATAAATTATTTTAGATTTTGCATTTAAAACGTAAGATATAAAATCAATCAAAGCTAATTTTTCACACATGATCAGAATGAACAAACATTCCTAAATATAAAAGACAAGTCAAAGAAACATACCTGGCAATGGAAAACTACACACAGCAATTGTGTGGGATATCTGACTACAGACTCCCCAATCTCCATCTCTCCTTAAGCACCAAATGATTCTATTGTTATTTCAGATGTGTTGATGCTATCCAGGATTTGATGTGCAATTTAGAGAGTTGTAAGTAGACCTTCGAAACTTGTGATTGAGTAGGTAATTTGATGTTTACAAAGAATGCACGTAATCTAATGGTTCCTGTGAGAGATCTGGGAGGAGGGCATGCCCCTGATAGAATACAGTATTTTGAAATCTTACTTGTGATTTGAAAAATAGACCATTTTACCAGTTGCACTGAGACCTCATCTTGAATGATCCCAAACATGTCTGATCAGAAAACCTTTTACATTAGAGAACTAGTCATAAATTAGTTTTCTGTGACCCGAAAGTGACCTAAGGTGTGAGAGGGGGCGGATGTGAGTGAGATTTGCATTTTATGGTCCTTAATCAGTAGGGTGGGTTGTCTCAGGTGGAGATGCTCTTCTGTGTGAGAGTTTTTTGACAATATCTTCTTCTTTGACAGTACTACATCAATTTGATTAATATTTCAGATGTCCATATTTTACATTGATTATTTAGCCATCCATTTTTATATTGTTCTTGAGTGATGATAGAATGATATTTGCATCAGCCAATACTTTGCCTTTTTTTTTGATCAGCCAATTAACAGCTGATGTATGCTCTCTCTATTTTTTCCATAGAGCTCACTTCATTCAAATGCTTTTATTCCTCTATTTTATATTAGCACATACCACCCTGAATTCCTCAGTCGGGATGGGCATCGCAGAAAGCTGGGAAGGAAGGCATGGCGCTCTTCCTGCATGAAACTGTGTAATGTGTTGTGGCAGTCTGGACCAGAAGCTATTGGAGAAGAAGCCACCTGCCGTCTACTTAGGACAGGCATGACTTTTGCAGCCATACTGTTTTGAGATAAAGTGTGCATACCTTTTTCTTGAATCACTCTTGAAAATGGATGCAAAGAAGCTCAAATGATTGAAATCACCAAGCCAAATGTCTCAAATGTGTGTTTCAGTGTTGGACTGGGAGGTGGATCAGGGTCTTGGAAGTAAACATCCAGTAGAGGAATACAGTCACTGTTATAAGAGGATCATCACAGACCTTCTGTACAATCTGAGGAGTGAATACGCCTCTCAGTTTATAGACCTACACAAAGGAAGACCTGAAATCAATCAAAACTTGCATCAAGCTCAGCAGCGCTTTATTCACAACATCCACCTCAAGGTGTGTGTCTTTGTATGTGTATATTTTCTCGTAAAAAACTGTTGTTACTGGCATTCATAAAAAGTAGTGATTGACTGGTATTCCTGCCTACCTCCCGGCCTATTATATAATGAATGCCAGTCTATTTCTTACTGTGGCAACTCAAAAACAAACACAAAGACAATGTTAAGCTTCATTTAACGAACCATATAGTTTTCAACTGTGTTTGATATAACGGAAAGTGATTTTCTAGAACCAATTTAGCAATTTATCATGATTACTCAAGGATAAGGTGTTGGAGTGATGGCTTCTGGAAATGGGGTCTGTCTAGAGTTGATCAAAAAATGACTTTTCAAATAGTGATGGTGCTGCTTTACATCAGTAATGTCCTGACTATACTTTGTGATCAGTTGAAGGCCACTGTGGTGAATTAAAGTACCAATTTCCTTCCGAAACAGCAAAATCTGTACATTATTCAAATTTTTGGGCTGTCAGTGTATATAATTCAATTTAGAACACTTGATTATCTAATTAAAATAATAAGTGAGGGATAAAATGTGGAAGAATACTGACAGCAATGAGAGATTCAGATACAGCAAATTCCAATGAGGTGTCAGTGATTGTTTTTGTTGCACTTATAGAGGTCGCTGTTATTCTATAAACCAAAGCATTCTAACTGTACAATCCTTAAGTGCCTTCCACAGAGGAAAGAGAAAACTATAGGCAACAATCGGCATAGATTTCTTTTCCAATGAATGAAAAAAGCTAAAATAATATCATAAACATCCCAAAAAGCAACTATCGTCACAGATGAATCGATAAAACCAATATATCTCTAAGCACAACTAGCTTCATTTTAGAAAATATTTATGACTTGTGACTAATTAAGGGACAAAACTTATCTTTAAATGTGAATGTATAAGGCATAATTAATGAAAATTATTGTGTACATATGTAAACATGCTTTTCAAGCTGAGACACACTAATATACATGAGAGAAACGTCAGCTGGGGAAGAAAAGGCTTGAGTGCGAAACACAACAGATCACATCAGTTCTACGCTGAACGCCTCTGTGCTCATTTCCAACGCACTGTCACTGCAGCCGTCAACAGGTAAGAAAACTATATAGCCCCTCTATTCCCCTCATCTCATGTTACTTTGTCACTGTCTGTCAAGTTAGAATAATAAAGTGTGGCTTCAGAGTTATGCAGGTCAGTCTGCCTAAAGGCTCCTTTGATATGAAGAGGAGGGAGGTCTCTAGAAATCAAGTTGAAGAAGAAATTCAGTGTCATGCCAGATTTGCGAAAGCATTGTGAGTTACACATCCAAATGTGATTTTATATTCATCAGTTTTTCAAAATTGTTAAAGGAATAGTTCAACCAAAAATGTTATTTTCTCATCATTTACTCACCCTCATGCCATCCTAGATGTGTATGACTGTCGTTCTTCAGTAGAAAACACACGAAAAGATTTTTAAAAGAATATTTCAGCTCTGTAGGTCCATACAATGCAAGTCAACAAGGTCCAACACTTTGAAGCTTAAAAACATATAAAGGCAGCATAAAAGTAAACCTTACAACTCCAGTGTTTAAATCCAAGTCTTTAGAAGTGATATGATAGGTGTGGGTGAAAAACAGATCAATATTTAAGTCCTTTTTTACTGTTAATATCCACTTGCAAACAGCCCTCCTAAGCGCTTTGCTGTCCTAAGAGTTCTTCTTCTGTTTTTGACGATTCACATTGTTCATGCATATGCACCCCCTACTGGGCAGGGAGGAGAAATTATAGTAAAAAAGGACTTAAATATAATTATTTATTTTCTGATATGGATTTAATCACTGGAGTCATATTTATACTTTTATGCTGCATTTATGTGCTTTTTGGAGCTTCAAAGTTTTGTTTCTGTTCTGCAGAATAGAGTCATACACATCTGGGATGGCATGAGGGTGAGTAAATGATGAGAGGATTATAATTTTTGGGTGAACTTTTCCTTTAGAAATTGATCCTTTTCTAATGGTTGTTCAAGTTTGTTAGACTAAAATATCTGTTTATTTTTATAATAATGTAACTTTTTTCTTTCTTTCTTTTCAGAGTACAGGGTTATGCATTCAGACAGGACTTTCTGATGGAAGTGAAGCGTGTACTTGAAGCGTCCTCCTACTCCAGGAGATCTGTGCTGTTACTGGGGGAACCAGGGTCTGGAAAGAGCACCACACTTGCAAAAGTAGCACAACTCCTACCCACCTGGATATCTGGGTAGGCAAACAAATGGAACCTGAATGTAAACATTGTACGGTAGTTTAAAAAACTGAAACATATGTTATTGTAATGTTTTGGGGTTTGGTCTAGTTTAACCTGGATTTAATCAAACATTATATGTAAAGAGATTCTTTTGTGGGAAAGATTAGTAGTAATATTGGGGGAAGACAAAGCATTAAGTGGTCTAGATCTGTTTTTTTTTTATATGCCAATTTGGTTCATTCTTAGGGATGGGAAAGTGCTGACTTGCTTTGTGGGTCTGACAGCTGACAGCAGAAACGTACGTCTGCTTCTCCAAACCCTGTGTCTGCAGTTAGCCAACATCTGTAACCTCAAAACAGAGATATCTGAGGTACATGATTACTGATTAATCAAATATTCATAAGGTCTTTTACACCGTATTGGATACATGATATTGTGTGTTTGCTTATCTATCTCACAGATAGTGTTGCACTATGAAAAAAACAGCAGTCTCTGTTTCACAGCAATTTTTTCTCCCACAGTCGCTGTCAGAGCTGTCCAGTGAACTGTACTCATTGCTGGGTCTGGTGACAGAGGACCGGCCCTTGACTTTAGTGCTGGATGGCCTGGATAATCTGAGTGAGGAGCATGAGGCTGATCTCTCCTGGCTTTGTCATATTCTACTGCCACACGTCTTCACCATCCTCTCTGCCAGCACAAATTCTATATGCGCTCATGTACTTCAGGTAAACCAGGGATGATCCTCAAACTGGTGCAGTTTAAGCATGAATCTCACAAAATTATCTTGAGGTCATATTTCACCCCAAAATCTAAAGAAAAAAAAAACTATAATATTTGGTACAAAGAAAATGAAGCCTATTTTTTAGGAACATTTAAGGAGTAGTTCACCCAAAAATGAATATTCTCTTTTCATTTACTCACCCTCAGGCCATCCCAGATGTGTATGACTTTCTTTCTTTTGCAGAACACAATTTAAGATTTTTAGAAGAATATCTCAGCTCTGTAGGACCAGATATTGCACACATTACAGTCCAGACAGGGTCCAAAACTTTGAAGCTCCAAAAAGCACATAAAGGCAGCATAAAATAAAGCCATACAACTCCAGCAGTTAAATACATATCTTCAGTGATATGATAATGTGTGTGAGAAAGAGAACAATACTGTATTCAAGTCCTTTTTACTGTAAATCTCCACTTTCGTTTTCACATTCTTCTTTTGTTTTTTTGGCGATTCACATTCTTCATTCATATCGCCACCTACTGATCGTTACTTTTCAAAATTGGAGATTTATAGTAATAATAGGCTTAAATATTGATCTGTTTCTCACCCACACTTATCATATTGCTTCTGAAGACATGGATTTAAATACTGGAGTCATATGGATTACATTTATGTTCTTTTTGGAGCTTTTATTTAAAAAAAGCAGAATAAATTAAATTCAGTACAATAAGTACGGCAACGATGTTTAAATGCTACACAATTTAAATGAGATTTTGCACACAAAAAATGCATTAAATTACTGAGAATGAGATTTTTTTGCATTGCGGTAAAGAGAATTTGTTGGAAGATACAGTAAATGTGCCCGATTGTCATGAAAATAATGTCACAATGCAAAAATTCTTAATAGTCATAAACTAGGATTTATTTTCTTAAAGCAAAATATTATTATTTATTTAATTTGACTTTGTCTTGTCTCGCTTTGTTCTCTCTATCTCTCTCTCCACCCTTTCAGTCCCAGGTTGAAGTCTCTGTCGTTTCACTACCTGCTCTTAGCAGTGAGGACATCACATCAGGACTGCAGTCCAGGCTAGCATCAGACTTTCGTCGACTAACAGAATACCAGTATAACCACTTATTCCAGTCCTGTCTGTCCTGTCCATCCCCTCTCTACCTAAACCTAGCCTATGCCGAGAGCAAGCAATGGAGTTCCTTTACTCCCAAAGAGAGTCTCAGCATCCCAACGGACCTACAGCAACTCTTCGTGGGCATCCTGGTTCGTCTGGAGCAAGAGCATGGGGCATGTTTGGTGCGACGTATGTCTTTGCTAATATCACTCTCCCGTGCTGGTGTGACTGAGGAGGAACTTCTAGTGCTGTTGGGGCAGGATGATCATGTCACTCGAGAGATGGCGGTTTTGCATCATCAGACAATACCTGTTTCCGAATACTCCCCAGTGCCTTATGTGTTTGTGGCACGACTGTTGCGTGGTCTGAGGGATTACATTACAGAAGTGGAAAGTGATGGTACATGGGTGCTGCGCTGGACTCACACAGAGTTCGGCTGCATCACTCTAGAACGATACGCACCAACAGAGGACTCGAGGAAAGCTATCCATGCAGACTTTGCAGATTACTTTAATGGGAATGTTCCGAATAACCAGGTTTTTCAGCCACTAGCCTGGATCAGGAAGGAGAAGGGCAGGAGGATCTACTTATTTAATTTGCGCAAACTCCACTGTTTGCCTTATCATTACATTCACTCAGAGCAGATTGTCCCTTTACTCAGTCAGTGTCTGTTTAACTATGAGTTCCTGCTGCATAAACTGTGGGGTCTGTCCATCTACCATGTGGAGGAGGACCTTAAAGCTGCCGTCTTACCGGATAAGTATGATCACCAGACAAGTGTGTGTTGGTGCCTAGGCATACGCTGCAAAAATCATTTTCTTAATTAGATTTTTGTTTTATTTGCCAGTAAAAATATTTAAACATTCTTAAAACAAGATTAATTTACTTGAAAAGCAAAATGGCACTAGGTTATTTGTCTTGTTTTCAAATAAATCAAACTACATTTAGTGCAATTTATGCTTAATACAAGAAAAAAACTATTTGCCAATGGGTTAAGAATTTTTCTTTGCTTGCTTTAAGCATAAAGTTTATAAAATGTTCTCAGATTTGTCTGAAAATTGACAAAGGAATAGTTCACCGAAATGTTTAATTCTCTCATCATTTACTCTCCCTCATGCCATGCCAGATGTGAATATCTCAGCTCTGTTGGTCCTCACAATGCAAGTGAATGGTGACCAGAACTTTGAAGCTCACAAAGCACATAAATGCAGCATAAAAGTAACTATGTAAAAGTGACTCTGGTGGTTAAATCCATGTCTTCAGAAGTGATATTACAGGTGTGGATGAGAAACGGATCAATATTTAAGTCCTATTTTACTATAAATTTTCAGTTTCACTTTCTTCTTTTGTTTTTGTTGATTCACATTCTGTATGCATATCGCCACATACTGGGCAGGGAGGAGAATTTATAGTAAAAAAGGACTTAAATATTGATCTGTTTCTCACCCACACCTATCATATCACTTCTGAAGACATGGATTTAACCACTGGAGTCTTATGGATTACGTTTATGCTGCCTTTATGTGCTTTTTGGAGCTTTAATTTTCTCTATATCATTCACTTGCATTGAATGGACCTACAATGCTTAAATATTCTCCTGAAAAATCTTAATTTGTGTTCTGCAGAAGAAAGATAGTCTGGGATAGCATGAGGGTGAGTAAATGTTGAGTTACATTTTGGGTTGAACTATCCCTTTAAAATCTTATGCCATTTTGCTTGTCATGTATATATCTTGTTTTGAGACTGTTTAGATACTTTTACTTGAAAACAAGACTAAAATACTAATTTAGAAAATTATTATTATTATTTGCAGTGTAGCTTTTAGGGGCATAGAAATATGTATATCTGAGGTTTAAGGAATAGTTTACCCAAACATTACTATTCTGTTCATTTACTGACACTCAAGCTGTTCCAAATTTTCCATGACACACAAAAAGCAACATTTCAAATTATGTTCATGCTGTGCTTTCCCATACAATGAAAGCTTATAGTGACCTAAGGCTGTCAAGCTTTAAAAAGGACAAAAACAAACAAGAAAATAACATCATAAAAGTAATCGATGTGTACTGTAGCAGTCCAAAGCATGCAGCATATATTATCCAGGGGCTGTCAGGGTCCAAAAAGCACCTTAAAAATAGTCCATGCCTTCAAATTGAGATTTGACAGCTACAGTGGAGGGCAAGTTTTCAATGTGATTTCAGGTTGTTCCTTTCACAAAGCTATCGTATGTTTTCAGAAGACTTTTGATTTAACCCACTAGTCTTATAGGCTACTTTTATGGTACTTTTTATCCTTTTTGGAGCTTGACAGCCCCTGGTCACTGTTTGCTTTCATTGAATGTAAAAGAGAGGCCTGTTTATTCTGCTAAATCTCACCTTTTGTTTTCCACTGAAGAAAGATAGTCATGTATTTTTGAGTAAATGATGATTGATTTTTAATTTCCAGCTCTAAAAGTGTTTATTTGTAAATTAGATTGTATCCAAAATTGCTTAATTCGTATTAGAAAGCAGTGATTTCTTATGCAGGTTTCAGCGTAGACATGCTGAGACAGTGGATCTGTAAGTGTGTGTGTTTTTGTGTATGTTACAGAGAGCTGCTGGATGTAAAAGTGCTGGCTCAGGTTTTGTGTCTCTCTCGTTCTGTTCTCCTGAATGATCCCTGTCAGTTGGCCTCTCAGCTCCTGGGTCGTCTGCAACAGATCATTGACCAAGATAAGCCTGTTACTTCAGGTATACACACACATCGCAAGACTTGAGACATCTGCAGTTGAACAACACATGAAACAAATGTCTGAAGACAGATATTAGGCCTGACTCAATGCTGGATATAATAACTAAGTAATAAGGTAGGAGAGGCCTTGCTTTGTTGTGAATATGGTTACAGCTAAAGGGTGTTGTTAGACATGGTGTGCCGTGCCTGCATCCGCTTCAACTGTGATTATGTTCACAATATGTCACAGCATTGATCATTTATATAATACTGTAGTTCACCCAAAAATTCCCACCCTCATGTTGTTGACAATAGACAAAAAAGTTTTTTTACAGTGAAAATCTTAACTTCTGCCATGGCTCCCGTTTGTGCGTTTATGAGTCTGCAAATGGAAAATCCTTTAAAATTACTCCTTTGTGTTTTCAGACAGATTTGGAATAACATGTGGGTGATTAAATTATGACAGTATTTTCATTTTTGGCTGAACTATTCCTTTATGGACTTAATTTTCTTTTTAAAATGTGATTTAAGCTAATTTAATGTATTAAGTGCCTTCTGATTAGAAAACATGCCTCCTGACATGTAAACCTAGTTTACTTTGTCCCTATAGTGTGCTGCAGAATAATATTCACAGTAGGTGGGTAAAGGGGTGTATCACATACTAAACGTATGGTTACGGTTGCCAACCATCCTGTATAATATGAAATCATCCTGTTTTAAAGGGATAGTTCACCCAAAAATTTAAATACTCTCATAATTTACTCACTCATGCCATTGCAGATGTGCATTATTTTCTTTCTTCTGTTGAACACAAACAATTAATTCTAGAAGAATATTTCAGCTCTGAAAGTCCTCACAATGCAACTGAATTGTGACCAGAACTTTGAAACTCAAAAAAGCACATAAAGGCAGCATAAAAGTAAACCTTTTGACTGTAGTTAAACCCGTGTCTTTAGAAGCGATATGATAGGTGTGGGTGGGAAACAAGTACATTTTAAGTCCTTTTTTACTATACATTTTTACTATAAAATGTGCACGAAGAATACTAATCGCCAAAGTGAAGTTTTATAGTAGAAAAGGACTTAAATATTGATTTGTTTCTCACACACACCTATCATATCTTTTCTAAAACATGGATTTAACCACTGGAGTCTATTGGATTACTTTTATGCTGCATTTATGTGATGTTTGGTGCTTCAAAGTTCTGGGCACCATTCACTTGCATTGTATGGACCTACAGAGCTAAAATATTCTTTTAAAAACCTTAATCTGTGTTCAACAGAAAGTCATACACATCTGGGATGGCATGAGTAAATAATGACAGAATTTAAGGTTTTGGGTGAACTACTCCTTTATGGGTTTAGAATTGATTTCCATCTTAAATCCATAGAGTTTGTCCTGTATTTTAAAAAGCTGAGAACATACCTGTATTGTTTTTACAAATATAATTTTTTGTTTATTTTTATTTATTTTTTTGTTTCATCATAATCATTTTCACATACAGTTGTCAAGAGAGTAACCCGTATATGGTTGGTGGAAAGTTGGCAACCCTAAACATAGTGTGTGTTTTGTTCTAGGTGACCCAAGACAATATTCCTTTCTGCATGCTCTGTTAGTACAATGCAAGAGCTCATCTCTGCCAGTTCTCGTGCCCTCTTACACCTGCCTGCTTCCTCCAGGTGGACTTGTACACACATACCTTTCAGGTATGTGTATTTCAATTCTAGGACTCTGATTCCAAACGTCAACATTCAGTCAATGATTTTTGGTTCATCTCCATCTAAGACCTGCTTCTTATAGTAATAAGTATGAAGTACTACTGTATGCTATGCATGCAGGGTTGGGGAGTAATGAAATACATGTAACGGGATTACATATTTAAAATACAAATATAAGTAACTGTATTCCACTACAGTTACATTTTAAATCATTGGTAATTAGAATGCAGTTACATTCAAAAGTATTTTAATTACTGAAGAGATTACTTTCCATTTTATTGTCATTTGTTTCATTTAATATTTAGTCCTTTCAGATGGAAATCGAAATGCGATCCAAAGTGCATTTGAACAGCAGTGAAACAATTTCTTATGATGTTTTACATTCATACGAGCAGACAGAGAAGTACGTTTGCAGTAAGTTTGGTGCAGAAGAAATAGAAGTAAACTGTCAGCTTTATGCTAAGCTAAAATGCTTTTTCTAGCCATTTTACATGCACATGTGACCAGACACGATCATATTTTTTTATCAAGAAAATCCACATTGGATCATAATTTCTTTTTTCCAGTAAGACCTTTAATATTAGGGCAAAAATCATATTCTTGATAATAATTTTTGTATTGTTTTCTTGTAAAAATCTAAAGAAATCCTTAAAACAAGATACATTTGATTTAAATTGTTTTAGAAACAACACTGCACAAGATATTTAGTTTTTTCAGAGAATGTATTTTTAACATGTATATTTTCTCTTCCATGAACCGGCAGAGTTTTTGTAGTCAAAACAAGTGAAAAAAAATCTTATTGACCTTGCGTAATCTAACGTAATACATTATTAATTACATTTTAAAGCATGTATTGTGTAATCTGTAGTGGAATACATTTCAAAAGTAACCCTCCCAAACTTGTATGTATGTAAAAGTTAACTGCTGTGTATAAAATCATACATAACTTTATTATTTTAATGACCTGCAATGGATTTTGGCAAAAGTACATAACGTTCAAATAAGATGTTCTTTAACACATAATTACCAAATGGTATTGCCTTTACATCCTGGCACATATTTAATGGAATAGTTTTTCAATATTCACTTCCAAAAAGAATAGATGTAATGAAAGTGAATGGTGACTGAGGCTAACATTCTGCCTAACATTTTCTGTTCTGTTCCACTGAAGAAACTTAAGTCATACAGGTTTGTAACAAAAGGAGGGTGAGAAAATGATAACTTAATTTAGATTTTTGGGTGAATTATCCCTTTAACCAGGTCACATGAGTGCTGTGACAGCCCTGGCTCATAGTCGACACCACATAGTTTCCTGTTCTTCTGATGGAACGCTGAATCTATGGCATCTGGACAACCTAAGCAGGCCAGTGCAATCTTTACCCAGAGCTCAGGGCTCTGCAGCAGACTGGGCAGCTGACTCACTCTTGCTCTGTCTGGAGGACAGTGTGCTGGTGCTACAGATGGGCCACTGGCTGCAGATGAGAGAGGTGAATTCTGGGAAGGTGCTCTACATGGAGAAGGAGGCTTTGGATGTTCCTGTGGTTACATCTGCCTGTGAGGGCCGGTTGCTGGCGGTGTTTTATGATGGAAGTCACCTGGTTAAGGTGAGACATCAGGCAGACATGTACTGTTAATTCCTACATAGATATTGTGAATGCATTTAATCAGATTTATCTTCGTGCATGTATTTGTACAGCGTTTAAAGGAATATTTTAGGTTTAATACAAGTTAAGCTCGATCATAATGTTGAATACCACAAAAAGTTATTTCAACCTGTCCCTCCTTTTCTTGAAAGAAATGAAAAATCTGGGTTCCAGTGAGGCACTTACAATGGAAGTGAATGAGACCAATCGTTCATATACTCACTGTTTCAAAATTAAAGCCACAAGACATAAACAATATGTGATGACATGATTTTAGTATGATAAACATTTTCTGTCTAAAGTTATATAAACCGTAAAATTGCTGTAAAAATGACACTTTGAAAAACTTTACAGCTCAAATAATACTCGAGTTTAACAGAAGAATTAATGAAAATGCTTTTATAAAATTATAAGCTTCACATTTCTGTTTAAGCCCTTCAAAAACTAGCCCCATTCACTTCCATTGTAAGTGCATCAATGTAACCTCAATTTCTGCTTATTATAAAGAAAAGGAGGAACAAAAAATTAAAAAATTACATTCAATGATAAATATTCCTTTTAAGCAAATTACCAGTTATTTGTCCATTAATTTCCTCTCTCTCTTTGTTTCTTTCACTTTGTTCCTCTGTTAGGTGTTTGATCTTGTGGCCTCCTGTTCGCTGTTGTGTTTGGTAAAGATTGCCCTTGAGTTTGAGCCCATTCACAAAGATCACTCCATATTGGTCTCTCACCACTCTGTTAAAGACTATGTTCTCTTCGCTTACAGGTTCATTTGTATTATTTATAATAGTTTGTTCTTAAATAATATTAGCATTTTTTAATTATAAGATGGTTTATATCCAGTTGCCAGCTATGTGAGAAAACTATGCTGCTGTTCCTGGACTGATTTCCAATATCTGGTCACACAATGACCTATTGTATTATTTAAGAGTTGGCTTCTCACCCAGTGTGTGTGTGTGTGTGCTTTACTAGCTACTGGCATTCTCATGATGGTTTCGTGTAACTCTGTAACTTAAAAACAAAAGAAGAAGAAACGAGCAGCCTTTCCAAGGAATTTTTCTCTCGTTTCAGTGCATGATTAAAAAGCTGAGATTATTCAGGAATGATGATTGAAGGGAGTAATGAACCTTTCCTCTTAATGTGATTAAACAGGACAGAACACATTTGCACAACCTAACTATACCTTGAAAATTACATTAAATGAAAATATGTAGTACTTTTATTTTCTACAGAAGGTCATATTATGTGACTTTTGTTTGTCAGTTTATGTCATTTCTGCCAGTGCAGCTGTTTTATATGAGATGCATTCTAATGAACAAAAGCTAAAGTAGTGAAGTGAAAGTGAAGGATTGCGAAACACTCCCAGGCTGGTTTGTGTTAATGTTGTGAGCTGCTGTGGTAACAGAGACACTAACAGACCGTTAACAGACCACAGAGACAGCACTGCAACAATCAGGGTCTGAATGAAACTAGCTCTCATGCTATTTCTTGTTTTTGTTTTTTCCATTATTTCTCATTGTTAGGGATGGCGGAGAGGCAGCAGTGTTCAATGTGAAGGGTGGAGCTGTGTTGTCCACTCTGAAAGCACAGCACCCTGCAGCATCTATACAAGCTGTTGAAATTAGCTCTCAGTATTTACTGCTATTTTGCAGGTAATATTAAATATTGACTTATCGCACAGTCACAAGTTGCCCATTATCCCTATACATGTTAAATGTGCATTTCTAACAACAGAAAGACTGATAGAAAGACAGACAGACATACAGATGGATAGGTAGGCTGACAGATAAATAAATAGACCGACAGTCAGACAGGTAGGTACTGTAGACAGACAGTAGGTAGGTAGGAAGGTAGATAAACCGATAGATTGATAGATTGACAGGTAGTTAGACAGACAGGTATGTAGGTAGGTAGGTAGGTAGGTAGACAAACAGACAGATGGGTAGATAAAAAGACAGATTGGTAGATGGATAGATAGAAAGGTAGGTAGGTAGACAAACAGACAGACAGGTAGACAAACAGACAGATGGGTAGATAAAAAGACAGACAGGTAGATGGATAGATAGAAAGGTAGGTAGGTAGACAGACAGACAGGTAGGTAGATAAACAGACAGGTAGACAAACAGACAGATGGATAGATAGACAGACGGGTAGTTACTGTACAGTAGGTAGACAGGCAGATGGATAGATAGACAGTTAGGTAGGTAGACAATCAGACAGATGAATAGACAGACATTTTTGCAATTTTACTGCAATTTACCAGGTAGCATGTGTGAAAGGGGCTATTGACCATCATTATATCTATGTCTTATTTTACAGATATCCCTATAAGAGACATAATGAAATCATTCACATCGAACTCTTCAGCGCAGCATCATTTCAGTACCTACGCTCTTTATTGGGTTGCAGTCAAGACTACATTTCCCAGGTCACCATTGCTGGGGGAGGTTCCCACACTGTGGCCTTTTGCCCCACCCCTCAGAGCGGCACAACAGAGATTATTACTTGGAACCTTGAGACTGAAGACCATAAACACATTGCACGCTTCCCTGGCCTGCTGGCTGCTGGTTAGTCAACAAATCTGTTGAGCATTATTGCCGCCAGCATTGAACAGCTTTGTGACACTTTAGTCAAAACAAACTCACATGACTTTCATGATAGTTGATTTGCATGATAGCATGATAGATGCACTGTGGAGCACACTTGGATATTTCACATTTAATATGTAAAGAACATGTCCAAGTCATACTTTGCCCCAAAATCAAAAGATTAAAATAAGAAGTTATATTTTGCATTAACAAAATTAAGCCTATTGTAGAGCCATTGCTTGTGTATTTTTTTGCATTGTGACATTATTTTCACATAGCATATTAGAACAGTTTTGGCCATGTCCATCCATTCTTTATGATTTTAATTAATTCAGCCATAAGCAATTATATGTTTATTTGTTTTAGTTTTTTGCCTGCTTCTTCATTATGTATTAGGTGTGTGTTCTGACCTGCAGTACTGTGTGGGGTTCTGTGCCGGGGAGCAATACTTGCGAAAGTGGAACTTGGCCTCCAAAATAAATGACCAAACACTTACATTCAACGTGCACAAAGTACACAGTGATGGCACAGAAGAGATCACGCCCATGCACAAATACCCTAGGTACAAAGTCCACTGAAAAGCATGCACACGGCTAGTCCATCAGCAGTTTACAGTCTGGTAATTTGGGTTTGAAACAACATTACAGTGACTAATTGATGACGGATTTGTTTTTTGGTGAACTATCCCTTTTAATAAAACAGAACTGTCTCCCCCGTTTGTTATCTTTCAATTGAATTCAATTGTATTTGTATAGCACTTTTCACTTACTGTACAAAGTGTATTATATCTGTCTGTGAATTAAATTAAAGGTTTTTATTGTAGAAAATAAAATAAAACATTCCTCTGAATCAGGTATGTTGTGTGTCGAAGCACCCGGCCCGGTACTGTGAGAATATGGAATGTGGCGCGGATGCGATTCAAGGGTCGTCCTGTACAGGTGGAGCATGGTCTGTTCTCAAGTGCAGACATTACTCTGGTACGAGACCTGAAACTCTATATACTGTCTGATCGCGGTACCACCAACTTCACTGATACTCCTACATCTGTCTATCAGGTACACACTGTTCACGCTGGAAATACCTATTGTATTACTATATGTAAAGTGATTTGATTAGTGGGCTTATATTTAATTATGTCTAAACCAAGATAGGGTCCTTCCTATCCAAATGAAAATTTGAAGAAATTTGTCAACATTAAAAATATATAAAGAACATTGTAATTCAAAAAATTATCTTAAAAATGTGTTAAATTATCATTTTTATTCCTTTATTTTCTGGATGTGTTATAGACATTGCTTGTGTATGACCTTCTTAAAAAGAGTTACATTAAGAAACAGACTGGGCTGTTCATCGTGCCCTGCCCTCAGCAAGACTATCACCTCTTGGAAGGTCAAATACTGTTGGGCCTGTCAGAAACACGGTATGAACTGAGCAATATTTTGTTGCTTCCTCATTCAGGAAATAGAAATGGAAAATTACTGTATTGCTTAGTCCAGTTTGAGTAATCATAAAGTTGCATGGAAATGGTAAGGTGACGGTTATTTGAATGTTATGTTTGAATGCTTTGGTATATTCTTTAGGGATCATTTGATATTATGGGATCTGGACTCTGGCTATATTAAAGGACGGATCAAGACATCCTACAAAGAGTCCCTGCTCTCCAGTATGGACAAAAATTCTCATATTATGTCCACCAGTGAGAAGACAGGTATTAAAATAGTACATGAGCCTAAATCATGAAACTTGAGCTTGCTAGTACATTTAGTGAACAGACCATTTTTTATTTGTTTTTATTTTGTTCACTCAAAAATTTAAAAGTCTCCCATCATTTACTCACTCTCATGCCATCCCAGATGTTTATGACTTTCTTTCTTCCGCTTAACACAAATTAAGGTTTTTAGAAGAATGTCTCAGCTCTGTAGGTCCATTCAATGGAAGTGAATGGTGACCAAAATTTTAAAGCTCCAAAAAGTGCATAAAGGAAGCATAAAGGTAATCCATTATACTCCAGTGGTTAAATCCATGTTTTCAGAAGTGATATGATAGCTGTGGGTGAGAAACATTATTAATATTATTACAAATATTCAAGTCAGTTTTTACTGTAAATCTCCATTTTCACTTTCACATTCTTCATTTGTATTTGACGATTCACATTCTTCATGCACATCACCACCAACTGGGTAGGGAGCAGAATTTATAGTAAAAAAGACCTTAAATATTGATCTGTTTATTGATCTACACACCTATCATATCACTCCTGAAGTCCAGTCTAATGGGATACTTTTATGCTGCCTTTATGTGCTTTTTGAACTTCAAAGTTTTAGACCATGTTGACTTGCATTCTAAGGTCCTACAGAGCTGAGACATTCTTCTAAAATGTTTGTTTCTGTTCAGCTGGAGAGAGAAAGTTGTGCACATCTGGGATGGCATGAGGGTAGAATTTATTTTCATTTTTGTGTGAACTATCCCTTTAAATAAGCATATACCTCCATATGCGTTGCAAACTAAAACAAGCGATCCTCAAAGGTGAAGTATGTATATCTGCGAGAAGGTATTTTAGGTATCAAGAAACATTTCACCTTTAATTTAATTTGTGTAGGCCTGATTATGCCATGGGACAAGCGCACTGAGACCCAGACAGCAAAAAGGAGGCGACAGGAGCGTGAGCTGAGGCGAGAAAGAGATGAACAACAACGCTTTGAAAGAGACAAGTTCAACTCCATAGACCAATATCTTCTCAGTGGAGATGAGCAGGTATCGAGAAATCGAATTGAATTCAAGAGACTCTCGCTCCTTGCTGATTCTGTCTTTGAATCAGTCTCCCTCTCCTCCCCTTCAGGTGATCATATGCTCATATTTTGCCCATCATCTCAACGTTTTCAGTGTGGTTTCTGAAGAGCACTTGCACACACTTGAGGACCGTTGGTCCCTCTTGAGCCTCCGTACTGCAGCGCTCACTCACACTGGAGGGTACTTGGTTGTGTCCAACTACAGTGAGGCCCAACATGCTCCATACGTCACTCTCTGGGACACACAACAAGGCCGGGTATGCTAACATCAGGGGCTAAACTGTTCGAGCTGATGTGTATAATTGTCTCTACATTCAAATTCTTTCTTATATCCCAACATAATTTATAAAGTAGAGCCGTCAAATTCATTTAGAATGTTAAGAAAAAACAGGATTTGTGC
Source organism: Xyrauchen texanus (assembly GCF_025860055.1). Lineage (NCBI taxonomy): Eukaryota > Metazoa > Chordata > Actinopteri > Cypriniformes > Catostomidae > Xyrauchen > Xyrauchen texanus. The sequence goes on from NC_068276.1 coordinate 17,105,130, forward strand.
ACAAATGCACATGTACTGAATGGCCACACACACAATGAAGATGGCATAAAGAAATAAACCTTCCTAATCCCCTGAAACACTGCAACAGATTGTTTGATATAAGTGGGGAGGAATGGATTTGTTGCAATGGACGTGCAAATTGGGCCATTTTGACTGCTTGAAAAGGCGATAGAGATTCATTTGTACACTGTTGCATTTCTACAAGCATAATAAATTATAATTTGTTGGAATATAGTTGGAATATTCTAAAATGGCAAAAGTGATTAAAAAAATAAATAAACCGCCTCGTGCCGCCCTCCCGCAAGATGCCGCCCTGGCCGAATGCCCATGTCGCCCATGCCTAAATCCGCCGCTGGTTGTTCTGATTATATCATATGAAATTAAAACATTTGCATTCATTCATAACAGAGTTTTCACTGTGGCGTGAAGAATCATTTTCACTAGTGAATCCCTCTGTATATGGGTCATTCCAGAATTGGAGGACAATTTAGAATAAACATGTCAACAAGACATGAGATCAAAACAATCAGATCAAATATTCAATGGACAAACTTATAAAATAGTCATATTACAGTAGGCTGACAACCTGGCATTAAAATGATTGAGCATATCAAAAATAGTCATGAACTGATCAATATTTTAGAAAGCTGATGTTGTAATGTTCAGATTTAATTTTCGTGGCTGGCCAGAGTATCCCATACCCAGGGCCATAGCTAGTGGTAATGATTCTAGGGGCCCAAAGGTCCAGGGGGCCCCACAACAAATTCTAAACTGTATTCTTTTATAGGAATGGGGCCCAGCAATGTACAGTCAGGAGGCCCAGATTACCTGCCCATACCTCTCTTGCGATGGCCATGTGGCGTGAGGTAACGTTCTTTGGGGGAGGAATGAGGGTCAGCACATCCTCGAAGGGATACCAAAGGAGATTGTCCCTCAACGGCCAGAGAAAAAATAGTTTACCCCCACTCTATTCGTATATTTCACCTGGCAGTGGGTCTCATTCACCTCGTGGATGATCCCACGGTAGATGGTGTGGTCGTACACCAGGGCACACCATTTCCCCACAACATCTGGACTGTGTCACTGCACTTCTTCTGCTGTGCTGTGTATGGGGTCATATGTGGGATTAAAGCTGAAGCACTTGCTGTTTTGGCAATCACACTCCAGATTCCCTGTTGCAGAACACATGCAGCTGACGTTGCGGTAGAGAATTTTCCCAGGTGAAAGAGTGACCACCTGGTGAATCCTCATTGTGGACGGTACGGCTGGAAGGTCAGCTACATTTCTTTTAGCTTGCTCCTGAATGTAAAACAATTTCAGATTTGATTGTCCCTCACTCAGAGCTTGGTACAGGGACAGTGCCGTGGGGATATCAACTCCCTGGCTGACAAGCCTGTCGGCCTTCCTCTTCAATGTGCCACCCACACCATCTGGGGCACCTTTGCCATGGGTGCCTTCAAAGTAGTTCCAGGTTCCTCATGTACTGTAAACACCTTCTTGACAATTTCAGTACAAAAGAGGTACAAATGAGCACTCTGCCTGTACTGTGTGCAGAGACCGTCACTCAAAAAATGTAAGGTTGTCACATCTGTGGATATCTCTCAGATTTCTCTAAAGATCGGCTCCAGGTGTTGCTATATGGTAGGTGGTCCCTTCAATCTGGTCCTGATACAGTGCAGAAGGAGGTAGGGATAGAATTCTCCCTATCATGCTTAGACTACCTGGTGGCAATAAAATAAATAAAAATGGCAATTAATATTCTGGACAATATGGTAAAAATAGAGGATAAATAAAGAGAGGACTTACCTTTGCTCTACCCATGGTGTTAGCAAATGGCTTGATGATGTCCTTTCCTCTGTGTCATGTGACTCACTGGTTTTTTTCTGTGGAACACAACTTCAGTGCATAATTACTATTATTTAAAATATGCTGATGATTAAACAAATTATTTTAACAATTAATATCAACAAAATCGTACCAAAGAAAGTTGATATAAAACATATTTTAACTGTTATATTTGATATGCAACTTGGTCATCAAGAAGGTGGGAAAAGAGAAAAATGCCATTTTAGGAGGTGCTCGAGAGCTTGGTGTTTTAAATAATATTTTGGAACATCTTTTTTTCTGCAGCTATATTTAAATTTTTGGCTCAGTACAAGTATAATTTACACAACAAGTGCATGTTTTAGTATTTTGTGCATGGATTATTAGAAATTTCATGTGTGTGACAGAAAATGTCCTCCAATTCTAGAATGTCCCATATTTGCTAGAAATCTTTTTTAAAACAACAGTTCTGGAAGATCTGGAAATAAAGCGAAGCAATACAGAATAATATTGCAGTCTTCCTCGAATGTCATGTTTGTTATTTACACAAGTGTTGTAGGGAAATTACGCTGCTGTATAAAAAGCTGCTTACTGACCGAGCCGGGCGTATACAGAAGTGAAAGCCGTGAACACATCTTATGTAAACCGATTTCAAAGCAGTTCTCTCACAATAAAAGTCTTTCTGGTGTCCATTTAAATGAGCTCAGTGACTATTATTGCAGTTCTGTTTGTTGATGTTAGAGGCACAAAAATTACACACTTCAGCTTTAAATAAAATGTCAGACAGTTCTTCTCGATCATGTTCTCTTTCGTGAAAAGGACGTGGACACGTTGCTTCCATAAGTTCAGTAGTTACAGTAAAAGCTTATAATTTCATGAATATTTACTCTTAAGATGCAATTCATGTCAGAGCATCTCATTCTTGTATGTACTCTTGATGCTGAATATGTTCTTTGTATTTAAAGGTGCGGAAAAGATTGAAAAATGAACCTGGAATCTGTTGCATCGCTATTACTGCAGATGCCTGTAGAGTGGTTTTCGGCATTGCAGGATTCAACAAGTATGCGACAGCCCAACTTCAAAGTTCAAGACCTGCTAATTCAACCTTCATCCTTAAAGGAACAGTTTGCACAAAAATGAAAATTCTGACATTATTTACTCACCCTGATGTTGCTCCAAACCTGTATAATTTTCTCTCTTCTGTGGAACCAAAAATGTAGATTTAATAAAAAGTCTTCACATGGTTTATTTGGGCCATAATGCAACGGAATTGTCTATCAAGCTTGCAAAAGGACAACAACAACAACAAAAAACTAAACAAAATACCACCAAAAAACCCTAATTAAAGGTGTACTCGGTAGTTTTTTGAATATGTCATCGTGGACACTGACACCTAGGGGTGTGGATGCAGCATCATTCAAATACAATCATTTTCAGGTACAGCTGGCATTGTAGAAATTTGCTATTCATAGTCAGCCATGATTATTTTAACCATGAGTGAAAATGTCCAACAGCAGGGTGTTTACTGAGATTAAGCAAGAATTGTATGGCTGGTCATGTGATCCTAACATGGTTGCCCCATGAAGTGAACAGCTGTTAAAAGTTTAATGATATGACTGGAGTCTTCATCTCATGTGAGTGGTCATGATTATATATATATATATATATATATATATATATATATATATATATATATATATATATATATATATATATGTTTCAAAATGACCCAATGTTCATTTCTTTGGTAATAAATCTTTTACAATTTATAAATGACTGATTACACCTTTAAAGTAACCACTATGGCTGTCTGAAGCGGCACGATTACTTTATTTGATGAACCGAATAAAAAAGTAAGTCTTTATTTACTCTCAAATCAAATATTGCGGCTTCGTTGATAACATCAAACCTCATTGGTTCTCATGACGACTTATGTGTTCCAAAGAAGAAGTAAGTGGTTTGGAGCGACAGTAAATAAGTAAATAAATGGGGTGAGTAAATAATGAAATAAATTTCATTTCTGGGAGAACTATTCTTTTAAAGTGACATTACAGTAGAATATTAACATTGAAATGTGTTTCTATTTCAGTCTGTATTTATTTAAAATAGCAAGTGGTAATTAACTTTTTGCTAAAACTTAGATTGAAAGTGTGGGAGCCATTCAGGAGGAAACACAAAACCATCTCAGGTTATGGAAGTTTAAGTCTCAACTGGTCCAGCCTGCTTTTTATCACCGAAGGACAATCCAAGGCTATTTTATTAGCAGGTACAGTAAACCTCTGCGCATACCAGTGCTGGTTTGCCCTAGATTCTATCAATTAAATCTGGGCTGAGAAAAATACGAAACTTTGGTGACGTCTTAAAATTATAGTGTCAGAAAGGCCTTTACCTCTGCAAAGTGGGACTGAAACTTCTTAAGTTGAATGAAGACAGCGTTAACATAGAATTAAACTTTTCAATACTTTGAATAATTTCTTCAACAGATGAGGTGAGCATGTGGGACCTTGACGTAGGAACAGTATTGTCTGTCTTCACACCTGACTCCAAGATCCAGACCCTCTCAGTACTTGGACTAGACAACAGTACCCTGGTTTTGGGCTTCAGTGATATGCCCACCTTAATTAAAATGACAGTCAGCAAGCAGAATGCAAGCACTAAATCCAGCACTGCTAAAGGAGAGGACATGTTTGGGGAATCCAGCAGTAGTGAAGAAGAAGATGATCAAAAAGAATCAATAACAACACTATTGGCCAGAGACACATAAAATAGATATAGAGTCTTTTTGAAAAGATAATTCACGTGATTTAGGTTTTGATCAGAAACGCAACATATCAGTCATAATTTCCCAATTGTTTTTCCACATAGGCTACCAACAAATTACCAGAACTTCCCCGCCTTCCCCTTTAGAAGTCATGAGATCAAGAGGTCACAATAAAGCAACAGGTCTCAGCAAGCATGTGTCATCATTTGTTATATTATATATATATATATATATATATATATATATATATATATATATATATATATATATATTATTAGACCTTTTGAATGTATATTGACCGGACGGGTGTAGTAGCATGTTTATATCCGACTGTCAGTCCGGTTTTTAGTAAGGCATGTCTGAACAGCCTTCTTCAACTGTCATGCATGAATAGCGCAAAGCACTTTTTCACTTCATGCTTTTTTGTCACATGAATGCTGAGCAAAATATTAACAACTTCCTGTTTATTTCAATCTGTAAGGAGTTTTGACAGTTAAATGTGCATTATGAAGACAAATAAAAACGCATCGATGTTATTTTTATCATTAACTCTTTTCATCACATTTTCTTATTTTAAAAAAAATAAAATAAAAAAAACGTGCGGACATTTAGGCCTACAGGGCTCTAACATAGTCGAAGTGGACTACAAATCTCAGTAAACAATAAATGACCAAAATAATAATAATAATAATAAAATATTAGAAAGTATGTGGTAGAAAATGTCCCATAAAAGATTTCCAAATTTTCCAACAAGAAATGCAGAAACAAATACAAATTGCTAACGCGTCATTTTCGTTTTCTACAAAACGAGACTTTGGGGGCCGTTTGAATCAAACGCGTTTTTGCGGTTTGAACTCTGGCTTAATAACACACACACATTGCATTGTGATTGGGCAGTCTCTCAAGGCTAGTGTGGAAACTTCCTTTATCAGTGCAGCGCTTTCGTTTCTGAAGAATAAACGAGCGAGAGAGCGCCACACTTTCACCAGCAGACATTTGCGTTGTTTTACAGTTGACAATTTTGAATACAGTTGAGTTTTTGAAGGCAGTGCCAGCTCATCGGAATAAATGCGAAAATGAGAAACGGATTACTATTAATGATTGCACTTTTCATTGCTGCAACAGGTAACGTATTTAATATATCCATTAGCATGCTGTGAACACTAACTTCAGATATAACCTTCAGAAAGATATTTGTAAGGTAAACCCATGATACGGAAGGCCTTGTGTGTCTGTTTTCATTTAAATTGTTTGAAAGTTGCTGTTTAAATTAATGAGCATTCTGTTGGACCCTTTTGAACGTTCTGTCCATTTTAAGTCTATGGAATTGTTTTATGCAATATACCTTTTTTCAGACTGTGATGACGCGTTCACGACTTATTTAGCAGCGTAAATCTCGCATTTTTTTATATTATAATTTTTTTAAATACTGAGTGTAAATTTATAACATTACGCTTCGTGCTATATTACCCTGGAATTACTTTAAAAAATAAAAATAAAATTACCACAGCTGCGAAGGGGTTTCTATTGCAGCTGCTGAGAGAGTGACAGTAAATTTGGCAACTTCTACCACTTCACTGTCTCTATCCACCGCTTAAGTTTTTTCCTCTTCTGGAAAGTCGTTCGAACGTAAGATTTTTTTTTTTTTTTCCTTTTGGTCTTGGAGCGAACGGGTAAGAGAAAATACATTTACTGTGATTTCCCATTCTCTATCATTCACTGCTGTCGATGTTAACCCTGCAAACGTTTACTTCCGTGTTCCAAAACCCTAGAGTATGAAATAGGTCTGTATTCTCGTTTACCAAAATGTTTGTACATGCGCAGTAAGTGGTTACAGTGTGAGTGTTCCCATTGATAATGGTATAAATATTTGGGGGGTTGTACGTGCTTGTTTTTATTATTTTATTATTTACCACCCCTGGTTGAAATTATCTCCTCAGTATAGATTTAGAAAAATCCCTAAACAAAGTCTGTAGAATAACAGTATTTTGCCAACATAATGAAGAATCTTTCTATATTGCCAGCTTGTGTGCAGAACAAATGGTGGCCCCTGTGTTTATGTTGTCATTTTTTATCACACTTAATCTGTTCTTATATTCTGTCTATCTTTCTCTTCAGCTCTCACCTCTGGTCAATATGGTGCAAATAGTAAACCCAGCGATGTGAAATCAAGCACAGCCCATTCTAACAGCTCTGCAACAACAGTCCCTGCCCCAAACATCACAACTGTAAACCCCAATATGAAGACTACTCCACACGTAACAACAGGCCCTGCCCCAAACACCACAACTGTAAACCCCAATATGACGACTACTCCACACGTAACAACAGGCCCTGCCCCAAACACCACAACTGTAAACCCCAATATGACGACTACTCCACACGTAACAACAGGCCCTGCCCCAAACACCACAACTGTAAACCCCAATATGACGACTACTCCACACGTAACAACAGGCCCTGCCCCAAACACCACAACTGTAAACCCCAATACGACGACTACTCCAAATGTAACAACAGGCCCTGCCCCAAACACCACAACCGTAAACCCCAATACGACGACTACTCCAAATGTAACAACAGCCCCTGCCCCAAACACCACAACTGCAGCACCTACCTCTGCACCAGTGCCAACACCCTCAACCAACCTCACTGTAGGGAATTATAATATTAGTGACAAGAGTGGCAATCTGTGTTTTCTGGCTCACATGGCAATCGAGATCCGTGTGAACACCAGCCAGGTAAGAGGTTTTCTTGGCAGTTTTCTGTTGGTGGGACTTTGGCCTAGAGCCAAAAGTGATTCTCTCTTACTTTAATCTACTTAAATAAATGGCCTTAATTTTCATTCACATTTTAGTTTATGTAAGACTTGATATTCATTCTTTTAATATGTCCAAAATTTCCCCTTTACAAACACATTACCTTTCATTCAGAATAATTTGTTTTTCTCTAGGTTAATGGCAGATTCATTGTTCAGCCACACCAAACCAGTGCCAGTGGGAACTGTGGTGAAAAAATCTTTCTCAATTTCAAGCAGGGTAAAATTGCACTGCAGTTTAGAAATGTAAGTCTGTTTTTTGATTTTCAAAAATATTTTAAATAATTTTTTAACTCTAAACAATTTTTTAATGAATGATAGAATTTAATAGAAAAGTGAATTACTTAAACTGATGCACCACCAATGTTAGGTGAACAGTTATGTCATAAAATAATGCATTCTAAATTTTCATGAACCATAGAAATAATTTTTTTTTCAGTCTAGTACATTTTCACACCACTATAGTTCCCCTTCTGTCACTCACTCAATATTGTGTTGAATGTAGTGACACAAGGGGTCTTTCTTGAGAGCCTCATGTACCTCTGAACTTGAGAAAAGGCCAATGAGAAATTGGCAGACAGAATTTGCATGTCCCGCCCCCGGAAATACGGGTATAAAGGGAAGCCGGCGTGTGTCTGACAGTCAGATTTTTTCCTCGGAGCTGAGCGGTTGTGCAGCAGCAAGCTGAGTCTCACTACTGTTCCACTCACCTCTATCAGAGCATTGCTGTTGGATCTACGGCGCGTTACCAGCAGCTTTATCAACCCCTGGGCGCTTCGACAGCACTTCTGTAAAAGCGTGTATACCTCTAAAAGAGAGTATTTTCATTCACAAAAGAGCAATACACAGCAGGTGTTGAACGTCCTTTTCAGGATGCGTCTTTTTAAAGATGTCTTTCTGCTTCTGTGTAGTTCCTGGATGCGGATGTTTTCTCTCCACTCCTAATGGTCAGAAGCGCTGCCTTGCGTATCTGGGCTGCGATCACACTGAGGCAGCATTTATGAATGGTTTATGTACTTATTTCGAGAACATAGCCATGGCAACATTGCGATCGTGGCTTTCTCCCTTCCGAGGGAAAGCCACTTAATCCGCCCACCCACACCGTGCCTTTTTCCTACGGGATTAAGGCCGGCGATGAAGGCGATTTGGGGAGAGCAACGGGCTTGGTTTCGCCGGGCAACACCCCTCACGGCTAGTCGATTGGTTCATCAGGTCAGGGCGCCGCTCATAGGGTTTCACAGGGCGCATACATGTTTTCCCACATTGTTAATAAAAGAGCGATTTCCTCACTTCCTGGGTCTTCTACCGGGTGCACGCCGTTCTCTCGGCACCCCGGCACCAAAAACCCCAGTTACTTCACCTCCGGACCCATGACTGCCCGGCAGGCCAGCGCTGATGAGTTCTGAGGATGTCTTCACAGGACCTCCTCAGTCTCTAACTTACAGAAGTGCTGTCGAAGCGCCCAGGGGTGTGGACTGCACAGTGTGCAGAGATTGAGAAAGCTGCTGGTAACGCGCCGTAGATCCAACAGCAATGCTCTGATAGAGGTGAGTGGAACAGTAGTGAGACTCAGCTTGCTGCTGCACAACCACTCAGCTCCGAGGAAAAAATCTGACTGTCAGACACACGCCGGCTTCCCTTTATACCCGTATGTCCGGGGGCGGGACATGCAAATTCTGTCTGCCAATTTCTCATTGGCCTTTTCTCAAGTTCAGAGGTACGTGAGGCTCTCAAGAAAGACCCCTTGTGTCACTACATTCGTCACAACGTCTTATTCCCTCCATCAGCAAACGTAGGTTACAACGATAACCATGACGTTCTTTTGAATAGGTGTCACTACAGCCATGGCCAAAAGTATTGGCAGTGACATAAATTTTGTGTTTGCAAATTTTTCTGCTTCAATTGTTGTGGTGTTGATTCACATTGATTCTAGATTATTGTGCAGAGTGATCAGATGCATTTTAAATAATTGCAAAAAGCTTAATTGGCTAAAAAAAAATTCTTTATCACAAAAACCCAAATTTCACAGTTTTTTGGTCCTGGCACAAAATGACCAGCCAACATAATTTCACTAATCATATCAGCAGCACCTGGGAAAGTGTGAACGAGTACTAGTCAGGTGAAATCAATCAGTCATTCTGATTGGATTATAAGAGCAGACCGTTTGCTATAAAAGGAGAGAAGAAGTGCTTCCAATCATTGTGTTCTTGTTAGCGACGGTTACAATGGTTAAATTGCTGCAAAGAATATTGCATCTGAAATAACCATTTACTGGATCATCAAAAACTTCAAGGGTAGAGGTTCAACTGCAGTGAAGAAGGATTCAGGATGTCCCTGTCCAGCAAATGCCAGGACCGTCTCCTCCTGAGGAGTCAGCTACGGAATCGTGTCACCACCAGTGCAGAGCTTTCTCAATATTAGCAGCAGGTTGGTGTGAGTGCATTTTCATGCACAGTGAGGTGAAGACTTTTGGACAATGGCCTGGTGTCAAGAAGGGCAGCAAAGAAGCCATTTCTCTCCAAGATAAACATCAAGGACAGACTGAAATTCTGCAGGCAGTACAAGGATTAGACAGCAGAAAACTGGTGCAAAGATATTTTCCCTGATGAAGCCCCCTTCCGACTGTTTGGGACATCTGGAAATCGATAGTCTGGAGAAGAAAAGGTGAATGCTACCATGAGTCCTATGTCGTGCCAACAGTGAAGCATCCTGAGACCATCCATGTGTTGGGTTGCTTTTCATCCAAGGGAGTGGGCTCTCTCACAATTCTGCCCAAAAACACTGCCACGAATAAAGAATTCTATCAAAACGTCCTGCAAGAGCAACTTTTTCAATGATCCAGGAGCAATTTGGTGATGATCTGTGCATTTTCCAGCATGTCACAAGGCAAGAGTGATAATGAAGTGGCTAGGAGATCATTACATTGAAACTTTGGATCCGTGGCCAGGCAACTCCCCGGATCTTAATCCCATAGAAAACCTGTGGTCAATCCTCAAAAGGCGAGTGGATAAACCAAAGCCCACAAATTGTGATCAACTCCGAGCACAAATAAGGCAAGAATGGATCGCCATCAGTCAGGATTGGGCCCAGAAGCTGATATCCAGCATGCCAGAGCGAATTGCAGAGGTTATGAAGAACAAGGGTCAACACTGTAAATATTGACTCTTGACATAAATTGAGTGTTTTTGCCAATAAAAGCCTTTAAAATGTATGAAACGCTTATCATTGTTTTCCAGTATACTATAGAAACCTGAAAAAATAATCTACAAATACTGAAGCAGCAAACTTTGCAAAACACAAAATGTATGTCACTGCCAATACTTTTGGCCATGGCTGTACAGTAGTATATATTAAGATTGTGGTCGTTTATGAGAAAAAACCTTGTTTGTTTAATAGAATAAAAAAAAGGGAACTTTGACCCTTGAGGAGGAATCATAAAACACAGTGTTATTTATTTTCTACCTGACAAAACTTAAGCAACTTCCCAGTAACAACTTGACCAATAAGCACAAAGGGAGGCACAAGGTGCTCTTAGTAGAAAGATCACGGTGACCCATATCTTTTACCCATATCAATTGCTGCAGTTATGTAGATAGTGCTTGATTTATCGGTAGTTGTGTACCATAATAGTAGTTCAAGTTTTTTTTTCTATAACAGATATGTATAACAGATATATAACATGTATGTAAACAGCATTTTGCATTTTTTGACAATGCTGTGTGATTCATGTGAAGAGTCACAGGTCACACAAGTCACATGATTGGAATTGTACTTGTATTTTTCTTTTTGCTAATGGTTGTGATTTTTCTTTGGATTTTCCAGAATGCAACATCAAAAATGGTCTATGTCGAGACTTTGGAGTATAACTTGACCTATGCTTTTAAATCTGGAGGTACATTTCCTACCATACGACTAACATAATTTGCATGGTTAAACAACCACAGCACCACACATATTACATTTATATTCAGGACTTTGGACTTTATACCTCTGTATGTACACTATTTTTGTGAAAGTTACCTAGGCAAAGTAGGTAAATATTAGTATTGGTTTGGCTGTTTTAGTTTATGTAAACTGTTGATTGTGTTTATGGGACCATAAACCTTTGCTTCACAATGGAAGAACCAAATGTTTTAAAGGCTGAATTCTTTCAACTAAAGCTAATTAAATGTTTGTTTTGTATTGGGATTTAAATATAAATCATTAAATTGTGATTAAATCATCTTTTTAATGTTACTTTTCACATTCTTTAAAGTCCAAGATATTAATAGCTAAGCTTAAACACACACATGCACGTTCATATTACACAGTATTTTCAGCCATGCAGTTCAACCAGTTTGGCAGCACATGCTCTGTAAAGGGAAGAACAGGGAAGTATTGGTGTTATTGAATGCTGTAGTTACAGTAAAGGGTGTTTTTCTCTAATAATGAAATGTCCCTGTGTGAGTATGTTTCATTCATTTCAAGACATATGGATCTCCCATGAAGACTCACAGAGATTAGTATATATCGGCCATTTTATTAATTTTACATGTTCAACAGTTTCAACACCTCTAGTAATTTATGCATGGGCAAGTGTATTGAACCTATTTAAGATTGTTATAAGGTTAAGGATTATGTTCAGATTAAGTATAGGGTGAGATTTAATACTATTTTTATAATTGATGATTTTTTTTATCACGTATCATATTGCTCACATACCCACCAACACAAATATCTAATGATATATAAATTATTTACATTTTTTGTCATGAAGTGGCAAGCAGTTTCCGTGGGAAGAATGAATCTCTTTGGCTGTTTGCCGCGGCTGCGGGTCATTCATACTCCTGCAAGGCTGAGACAGTGAACATGGGGAGCGGTGTTTATCTGGATCTCTCCAGTTACAGGATTCAGGCCTACAACTTTAAGAGCAATAACTTCGGCACCGGTAAGTACACCCTCTATTTATGTCATATACAAGCAACATACTTGCAAAGACCCACAGCATGTATTTTCATATGTACTTTCTATGTAATGTAGAAATGGCATTGGATATTTTGTATACAACAGTAACAATTTAACAGTATGTGGTTGTTCATATTTTATTACCTTAAAAATTGCATTCATAGGTGCATTTATATAATGATAATTACATTCTGCATTTCTGTAGTCATGCAATTAGTATTCAAAATCACGTTAACACTTCACAAGTGTCACGATTCCCTGTGTTTTGCCTCTGTCATCTGTTCCCCATTGACTACACTTCCATTAATTCCCTGCCCTCATCACTGCTAGCTGTCTTCCATTGTCCTCACCTGTTTTTCATTTACTCATTAGTCTTTGTGTACTTAATGCCTTGTTGTTTGCTCATTCCATGTCAGTTGCTGTATGTGTTTGACCTCCCATGTATTACCTGAGCCCATCGTAGATTTTCCTGTGTTCCTGTGTTTTGCTTGTTGTTGATGCTTCCTTTGTTCCTGAGTTTTTCCTATTGTGGATGTTTTCTGTTCCTGTGTTTACTGTTATTTTGTACTTTTTTGTTCCATTTAATAACATTTTCACCGCGCATAGATCCAGCTCTTGTGTTTCCCTTTGCACGTTACAGAACAACTGAATGCAAAATGGATCTAGCACTGTACTTCACTGAACTAAGCCAGGCAGATTTATCCATAAGGGAGTTTACCCACTGTTTTTCCCTGTCTCCAAGTTGTATGATCCATCACTGATATCAATGCGTTGGGCCACAAGAACCCATCCTCACAATTTGTCAGTGCCTACAACTGTTATGGCCAACAAGCCAACGCCCACGCCTGCCACGGTCAACGAGTTGGAAGCCTTGTCCGTCCCAGAGCCTGCATTGCCAACTTCTGCCTCCCAGAGGAGGAGGAGATAGGCTTCTGTTTCCAAGTCTCTGTACACGACCACAGAGGTTGTTTCCAAATCTCAGCCCATGTTCATGACCACAGAGTTCATCTCCGAGTCTCGGCCTATGTTCTCAACCACAGAGGTCGTTTCTGAGTCTCTGCCCATGATCATGACCACAGAGGTTGTTCCAGAGTCTCTATCCATGCCCATGACCATGGAGGTTGTTTCCAAGTCTCTATCCATGCCCATGACCATGGAGGTCGTTTCCAAGTCTCTGTCCATGCCCACGACCATGGAGATCGTTTCCAAGTCTCGGCCCATTTTCACGAACATAGAGGTCGTATCCAAGTCTCAGCCCATGTTCACGACCATGGAGGTCGTATCCAAGTCTCAACCCATGTTCATGACCACGTAGGTCTTTTCAGAATCTCTGCTCATGTACACAACTACAGAGGTCATCTCCGAGTCTCAGCCTATTTTCATGACCACAGAGGTCGTTTCCAAGTCTCTGCCCATGATCACCACCACAGAGGTCGTTCCCGAGTCTCTGTCCATATCCATTACCATGGAGATCACGCCTGAGACTGCTCATGTTCGCGACCACTGAGGTCATTTCCCAGTCATCCTGGACTCTTAGTCTCGAGCATGCCATGGCTCTGCCTTCTATGGCTTCACCCCTCAAGCCTGCTATGGCTCTGCCTTCTACGGCTTTGCCTCTCGAGCCTGCCATGGCTCCGCATTCTACGGCTTTGCCTCTCGAGCCTGCCATGGCTCCGCATTCTACGGCTTTGCCCCTCGAGCCTGACTACACTTCCCATAATTCCCTGCCCTCATCACCGGCAGTTGTTAATAAATGTATTAACTACTTATTTACTCTCCTTTACACTTTCGTTAAACACTGGTGAACATGAAATCAAACAACTTGCCTATGTAATTAATATGTAATACATAAAATTCATTGTAATCTGTATTTAGTGTTTGTAATCTAATTGTGTAATCAAGATTACATGTAGTCCATTACTACCCAACACTGGCTATTGGAATGTACTGCCTTCTTTAAGGCACACAACTTTTTTTGCAGCACCGTGCCTACCTGTGTACAACACTGTGGCAAAACTGTCATAGCAATGAAAGGGAACTGGTTAAACCAGTCCTTAGTTCATGTTTTCATAAGATCCAGCCAGGTTACTCTATTCTACTTTTGTTAGAAAGATGTTTGCCTGTTATAAGTCCAAAAGGAACCTGAAGAACAGTTCCCTGCATGCTATTTTTATAAAAATGTTGTGGTAGATGTTAATTACAGTGCCTTGCAAGTTATGTATTTATTTACTTTTATCTCAGTGGAACCTGAAAAAAACTCACAATTTGTTGTCATTACTTGCAATGAGATTTAAGTTCATAAGAGTTCATAAGTGCTCTGTTTGTGTGTTTGTATTACAGCTGATCTGTGCAAGGCTGATCAAACTGACTACCGTGTTCCCATCGCTGTGGGCATCATCCTCATCATTCTCATTGTCATTGTAGTCCTAGCTTATCTTATCAGCAGGAAACGCAGAACTGATGGGTACCAGTCTCTATAAAGGCCAGCAAGCCCTCACTTTTTGGAAGTACCACAAGCAATTCCAGTTTACAGGAATGTTTATGCTGTAATGTATATCTTAAATTAATGTTATTGATGAACAGGGATGGCCTAGGATATTTCCAAGCAAAGTTTAAGTGAAATGCAGACATGCCACATCCTGACAAAAGCTGCTGTTGCCATCAAGATGTATTTATCACTAAGATCATAATATATCCAGACAATAAATGGCTCCCTTAGTACATACTACATTTGGCCCACTTTCAAGAACTAATTGCCTTTTTAAAGAACCTAATGTAATCACATTTTAAACTGACTTTACAAAGGGATGTTAATTATCAGCTGTTGCTTAAGTGTAAGTGTAAGTGCTGTTTTCTGTGTGGTGCACTTCTAATGCACTTTCTGTACTGAACAATATTAATTTGATTAATATGTGCATTAGTCTTTCCAAATAGGCTTTAAAACATGAAGCAAAAATGTATAGGGATACATCAAAGGGAAGTATTGATTTATATAGCTACTTTCTAACTAACAATAGAAAGTTTTTTAAGCAAGTGCAACCCTGTATTCATTGTGCACTAAGAAGAATACTTTTCTTGCCTTTCTTTTTAAATATTTTTTTTCTGTTGTCAAACTGAAGAGCTTTACTGTCCTGTATTTTAAACAGAAGCTTTCACTTTAGCTGAGCCTTAAAATACAGAAATGCTCTGATTAAAGGGATTCATATGCAAATGAATAAATTTGTTCTAAAAAAACGAATAAAATCCCTTTGGAAGCCCATCGTTGAGTTTTTATTCGATATGTAGCACAAAAAAAACAAACAATGCATTGCCATGTTAATGCACATTGAAATTCCACATCAGACATTTCAGATGCCTTCATCATTAGTGTGTTAAGTACATTTACATTTATTCATTTTTCAGAGTATTTTTAAGTAACTTACAGTGCATTCAATGTGTACTTTTTATCTGCATTTTCGTTCCCTGGGAATAAATCTATGTCAATGAAAAATTAGTTTAGGCTTAATTTGTAATTTTCACATGTATTGTTTCTGAGTATTTTAAAAATAGAATTCCTTTGCACTCAAAGAGTTTGCAATTCTATACTTTACAAAATACTAGGTGATTCATATACGGCACCTTCCTAAATGGGCTATTTTTTAAGATTGTTATCAACAAAAAGTGTTCATTTCAAAAACAGTGACAAAACTTTCACTGCATGGTAGACCTCCAGTCTTTCTGCCAAGAGTGAATTAATGAGTGACCAATCAGGTTTGGTAACAGAATCACATATTTAGTTACAAAAAAATTAAATATGTATATAGTGTAGTATTCCCCTGTAAAGTAGCTATTACAGGCATCCACTTTGACTGGCAATGAAACGTATCGGTTACCTAACGTAACCTCGGTTCTCTCTAGATGAGGGAACGAGTATTGCGTAAGCTAGCTTACGCTACGGGAAAGATTCATCTTTTCTGAGATATTGAAGCCAAAAAATTATCCTTAATTTTTGTATCCATTGTCAACGCAGTGCGGCAGCTGCAGACCTTGAGCAGGCTAGCTAGCGAGCTCATAGGTTGCTCTGCGGCAACTGCTGCAGCCTATAGATCGAGCTTGGGCGTAACTCGCATCCAATGAGAGGCGTCCGGCGCTCACTGCAACAAAGCCCGCCAAAATGGGCGTGACTAGAGTGCATATAA
Source organism: Xyrauchen texanus (assembly GCF_025860055.1). Classification (NCBI taxonomy): domain Eukaryota; kingdom Metazoa; phylum Chordata; class Actinopteri; order Cypriniformes; family Catostomidae; genus Xyrauchen; species Xyrauchen texanus. The sequence continues at coordinate 17,121,655 of NC_068276.1, forward strand.
GCGTAGTTCGTAGGCTGGAACCCTGGTTTTCATTGACTGAAGCAAAAAGTCGCCGTGGCGCTGAAAGCACGGCCGGCTACGCAATACTCGCTCCTCATCTAGAGAGAACCGAGGTTACGTTAGGTAACCGATACGTTCTCTTACGAGAGGTTCTCTCAGTATTACGTAAGCTAGCTTACGCTTACGGGAACCCATTGTCAACGCTGTGCGTGCCAAGCATCCACTGTATGAGCCCCAGGGAATTAAGGGGGACCGGGGAGCCCTTATGAGTGGGGAAATAATATTTGGCCGGCAAGAATGCGGGTCATTGATTGTGTAATACATAAGCACATAGTGGGAAGGGAATCGACAGAGCGGCGGTGCCGGTCTGTGTGGAATGTGTTCCATCAGTGCAGCTCACCAGGGGAGCTGTAGCGTATTAAACCGCTAGTAGTTTTGCCTGCAGAGCGGGCACTTCCATATTGTAAAATCTGACAAAGGTGGAGGGGAAGTCCATCCCGCTGCCACACATATGTCGTGAATGGAAATCCCGCTGGACCATGCCCACGAGGATGCCATGCCTCTAGTGGAGTGAGCCCTAATGCCCAACGGGCATGGCAGGTCTTTTGACGCATATGCAGCAGCAATAGCGTCCACTATCCATCTAGATAGTGTCTGTTTCGAGGCGGCGAGACCTTTGGTGCGCCCTCGAACGAAACGAAAAGCTGCTCAGAGCGCCTGAATGCGGCGGAGCGTGCAGTATACAATCTCAGTGCTCTGACCGGGCAAAGGAGATTGGCGTCGCGTCAGCTATCGGTGCTGGCAGCGCCGATAGGGAAATGACCTGTGCTCTGAAAGGAGTACCGATCACCTTGGGAACATAGCCGTGTCTAAGCTTTAAAATGACCTTGGAGTCACTTGGTCCAAACTCAAGACACGCAGCGCTGACAGACAGCGCGTGAAGGTCTCCCACATGTTTGACTGATGACAGGGCAGTCAGAAAACGGTTTTGAGTGAAAGGTATTTCAAATCCACGGATTGAAGTGGTTCGAAAGGGGGCTTTCATAGTTTCGAGAACTATAGAAAGATCCCAGATAGGAACCGATGGGGGTGCGGGGGTTCATCCTTCTAGCTCCCCTGAGGAAGCGGATGACCAGCTCGCTTTTACCCCATGACTGGCCGTGCAGGGGTTCAGCTGAACGCCGCAACGGCCGCCACATACACTTTGAGCGTGGATGGGGATCTGCCCTTATCCAGCAGCTCTTGTAGAAATACGAGCAGCGACAACACCCCACATGTCCGCGGGTCCAGGTCTCGGTCGGTGCACCATTTTGAGAACACAGACCATTTTGACGCATAGAGTCTTCTCGTGGAAGGGGCTCTAGCGTGTATGATGGTGTTTATTACTCCTGGCAGAGCGACGGGTAGTCGCTGATCACCCACGCATGCAGCTCCAGCTCTGGGTGGGGATGCCAGATTGTGCCGCGAGCTTGAGAGAGGAAATCTGCTCTCACTGGGATGGGCCACAGCGCTGTCAGTGACAGCTGCGTAAGCTCCGGGAACCATGTCTGATTCTCTCAACGCGGGCTATGAGGAGCACCGAGTGACGCTGCTTCCTGATCCTCTGCATTACCTGTGGCAATAGCGAGACGGGAGGGAAGGCGTAAGCGGGCCTCTGGGCCAGTCCTGGGCCAGCCGTCCTTGCTTTTCGAGAAAAATATTGGGCAGTGAGAGTTCTCTTTGGACGCAAAGAGGTCTATCTCTGCTCTGCCGAATAGGTGCCATAACGTCTGGACTGTTTGAGCGTGCAGGGACCATTCCCCTGGGGGAATATTGTCTCTGGACAGTCTGTCCAGGCCGCCGCTCAGGTGGCCTGGCACGCGCGTCGCCCTCAGCGAGCGCAGGTGGCACTGGGACCAACTCAGTATGCGTTTGGTCAGATGGAAGAGGTTCCTGGATCTGACACCGCCCTGACGGTTTAGGTAGGATACCACAGATCTGTTGTCCGAACGGACCAGGACGTGGTGACCCTGAATGACCGGGAGAAAGCACGAGCGCGCACTCGACCGCTATCATTTCCAGACAATTTATGTGAAGGAGCTTTTCCTGAACTGACCATAGGCCGAAAACCGGAGAGCTCTCGCAGACCGCGCTCCAACCTGTGTTGGACGCGCCTGTCGAGATGACTTTTCGGCGAGATACAGCTCCCATTGTCACTCCCCGCTGATACCATTCGGCCACTGTCCAGGGCTGCAGAGCTGAAATACAGGTCTGAGTCACCTTGATGGGCTGGCGGCCTGTGGCCCAAGCCCAGCGAGACGCGCAGGTGTTTAGCCAATGCTGAAGCGGGCGCATGTGCAGTAAACCCAGCTGAAGTACTGCTGCGGCTGAGGCCATGTAGCCTAGCACTCTCTGAAATTTCTTCAGAGGTGTGAGGCTGTTCATCTGAAATGACGTGGCTAGTCGTTGCACACGGCGCGCGCGCTCTGTAGATAAGCGAGCCGTCATTGCCACTGAGTCTAGTTCTATTCCAAGGAAGAAAATTGCCTGACTGGGCTGTAGTGAGCTCTTGGTCCAATTGACTGCAAGGCCCAAACTGTTCAGATGACTGAGGAGAACTGTCCTGTGAGACAGAAGCTCCGTATGTGATTGTGCCAAAATCAGCCAATCGTCCAAATAGTTCAGAATTCGCAAACCCTGACTCACGAGGGGTGCGAGCGCCAGCGTCCATGCACTTCGTGAAAGTACGGGTGCTAAGGACAGGCCGAACGGAAGGACGGTGTATTGATAAACCTGGCCGTCAAGGCGAATCTCAAGAATGGCCTGTGACGGGATTTATCTGAATCTGAAAGTATGCATTTTTCAGATCGAGAGAAATAAACCAGTCCCCGGCGCATCATGCGCGAGGAGTTTGCTGGTTGTAAGCATTTTGAACGGTCTTTTTGCAAGCGCTTTGTTCAAAACCCTGAGATCTAATATTGGTCTGAGGCCGCCGTCTTTCTTGGGGACAAGAAAATAACGGCTGTAAAACCCCGACACGCTCAGGGGAGGCGGCACTCTTTCTATGGCCCTTTTGCACAGAAAGTTTGCTATTTCTGAACGAAGCATGCACGCTGCTTCCGTGTTCAAAGTAGTTTCGAGCCGCGCTCTGAAGCAAGGAGGACGGCGATCGAACTGTAGCAAATAGCTCTGTTTTATTGTGCTTAACACCCATTCGGATATCCCTGGAATATCTTCCTACGCTTTGAAGCGTAATGTTAGAGGGTGAATGGCCAAATCGCTCTGATTGCCGCACACAGCGCGCTGAACAGAATGTGTGAGTGCGCTTACTGTGCTTATGCTGGACTGCTCGCAGACAGCATGGACAGGCTGTTCTGTGAGTGACTTCCGATTGAGGTGAATGGGGAAAGAGTCACGCCTGTTAAGTGATGCGCAAGCATAGCCACGGGCACGGGACTTACATACAGAGAAGTGTTTGCTGGCCGTGTGACAGAGCGGGCAGAGAATGGGCGCACGACGTATTCGTGAGCGCATTTATTGACTCTAACACTCGAGCGGTTCAGTAACCGCTTTTGAGTGTGCTCTGATGGGGACATGGAACGTGTAATGCTTGTGTGTAGAGGTGAACACTAGATTGTGGGCACATTTTCTACACATAAGGCTGGTCGGGTGACAGAGCGGCCAGAGAATGGGCGCCGCGACGGATTCGTGGGTGCGCTTATTAACCCTAACACTCGAGCCGGTCGTAACCGCTTTATGTGAGTGTGCTCTGATAGGGACACGGGACGTGTAATGCTTGTGTGTAGGGGTGAACACTGAATTGTGGGCACATTTTCTACACATAAGGCTTTATTTTGGGTCGCCGTAGAAACGGCGTTTGAGTGCAGGCAAGCGGGTAATATCACCGGCTTGTTGGCTGCTGAATCCACCACTGCAGTAGCCTGAGAGAAGGGGACTGACAGGGGGCGTACGGGACTTACATACAGCTGGCCGTGTGACAGAGCGGGCAGAGGAGGGGCGCGCGCATGGGCTCGTGGGCGCGTTTATTAACTCCAACACTCCAACACTATATGAGTGTGCTCTGATAGGGACACGAGATGTGTAATGCTTGTGTGTAGGGGTGAGCACTGGATTGTGGGCACATTTTCTACACATAAGGCATGTTTACTCTTTACAAGATTTCTTTGGGTCGCCGTGAAAACGGCGTTTGAGTGCAGGCAAACGGGTAGTATCACCGGCTTGTTGGCTGCTGAATCCACCACTGCAGTAGCCTGAGAGAAGGGGACTGACAGGGGGCGAAGCTTTGATGGTGGTCCGGCCGTGGCGGGACTGAGCCGTCGTTTTCTCAACAACGCTAGGAGGACTTCGGTTGCTCAGGTTTCAGTACAATCTTAGGCCGAGGCCCGCAGGGGGGCGGCAGTCTGCGGCGGCTGTCTGAGTGCGATCGAGGGCGGCCGCCCTGTCGATGCTGAGAAGTCTGGCTTGTTGAGCTGGGCGCTGTGAAGAGGCTCGTGCAGAAGGCTGGTCACGTGGGCGGCCTGCAGCGGAGCTAGCGCGACGAGGCAGAAAGAGATTCATGGCTTGGGCTTCGAGAAACGGTCAACAATGCCACTCACCGCGGAACCGAAGAGACCGGACAGAGAGAGCGGCGCGTAGTGCGTTCAGCTTCTCCCAAGTCGGCTAGTCAGATCTGAAACAGCCTCTGTCTGTAAGACGGCCATGGAATGCAGAGCAGATGCGGCTTGGCCGGCGGCGGTATAGGCGCTGCCAACACAGGCGGAAGTAGTTCTGCAGGCCTTAGACGGAGCACCAGCTTAGACCGCCATCTCGCGGAGGGCGGGCAAAGGTGCGGCGTGGAGTCTGTTGGGAGCCTGCTCAGGGGCGGTGACCACTCGAGCCCGAGGCGGTCGACGGCCTGTGTGAGGAGGCGCTAGTTCCCCTCGACTCGGCGCTGGTCCTGCTGGATTCCTGGGCCGAGGAGGAGGCGTGTGAGCCTGACCACTCCTGCTGTCCGAAGCCATGATGGAACAGCCCTTATCCTCCGCTTCTCGTCCGAGATGGCAGCAGAGCAGCCGCCGGCGGCAACTGCGCGTCCCGGTGGGCGGGAGGGTATAGGCGATGCTCGAGGGAGGGGCTCCGGCGAGGCAATCGCTTCTACCACTGGTTCCGCAGCCTTTGAGAGCGGCGCTTTTACTGCGCAGCTGAATGGAAGGCGCGCGGCAGCTTCGGTCCTGAGCGCTTCGAGTCGAGCCCGCAGGGTCGACATCGGAAGCTCCTCGCAGAGATTGCATCCGCCTTCAGCGAGGGCGAGCTCTGCATGCCCCAGTCCCAGGCAGAGAGCGCAGATGACGTGGCGGTCTCCGGTGCTGAGAGGGGCGCAGCATGAGGCGCAAGTGGAGCGAGGCATCTTTAAAAACACGCTCGTACTCTTTTGTGAAGTTCATAAGAACTAGCTTGCTTTAAAAAGGATACGTCGCCAGATGGCGTAGCTCGCAGGACGGCTGAAGGTGGCGAAGACGGGCGGCTTCTTCGAGCGCTGTCCACGCTTGCTTGATGCCCCTCGAACGGCGACACGGCTTCCAGTTCAGAGGTGCGAAGAGCTTCGTTGAAGAGATGAAAATCAGGGTTCCAGCCTACGAACTACGCTTATATGCACTCTAGTCACGCCCATTTTGGCGGGCTTTGTTGCAGTGAGCGCGCGGACGCCTCTCATTGGATGCGAGTTCGCCCAAGCTCGTCTATAGGCTGCAGCAGTTGCCGCAGAGCAACCTATGAGCTCGCTAGCTAGCCCGCTCAAGGTCTGCAGCTGCCGCACTGCGTTGACAATGGATACAAAAATTAAGGATAATTTTTTGGCTTCAATATCTCAGAAAAGATGAATCTTTCCCGTAGCGTAAGCTAGCTTACGCAATACGAGAGAACCTCTCGTAAGAGAACTGGATTTATTGAAGAGCACGTGGAGCACAACACAGAGCGAAACTGCTGGAACCAAAACGCACACTGATTTACTCAGATGTTTATCCAACGGTGCCACCTAGTGTCAGAACAAGTGATATGTTTATGATTTGACAACCTCTGTTAACAATTTGGTGGTACAGTAGCCTTCTTTTTGTTATATTATATCATATTATGATGGCTCACATTTATGTGTGCTTTATTAGTTTTCATTTTAAAGATCATTGTGAGGAAGAAAGTTGTCCATATTTAAAAGAGGAATGTCTCAAACCAATGCACTGAATGTGTCATGTAGCTAATGTATCTCGTGTCTGTGATTTATGTAGCACGCATACATCTTTATAGTGGAAATTTTTCAAAAAATGTAAACCAGAGTTGAACTTGTTGAAACCCTTATTCAATCACGCCAATATTCTGATTGGTAATGGTGTCTGAGCCCCGCTCCTTTAGGCGTGCAGTTGGGGTATATAAGCGGCCACTCAGTCACCATTTCTTCAGAATTTTCTTCCTTCAAGACTATGAATTTCATCTTCATCTTGGAACCCTTCCTCTTACAGTGGACGGAACTTCTCAGCAAGAAGCGAACAGGATGACTCGTCGCCTGTGCTCAGTGCCTGCACCAAGAGACTTTCCACTCCCCTGTTTTTCCGGTGAAGAGTTCTCCACATTGCTGTCAAAGACACTCTCGGTGAACGGGTACTTCGCTTCAGATGCTTATTGTTGATCATTGTGGCATTTCTGCAAAATTCTACCTGCTGTCTGATAAGCACGAGAGTTGTGTTCACTGCCTGGGCGGCGCACACGCACATGCAGTATTCATGGAGACAGACTGAGGGCATGAATCTCCAGATGTTGCGCGCTAGGATTGATCTCATACTGAGGGAAGATCCAGCCTCTCATGCCCTCCCACCTGCCTCTTCTCTTTTAAGTCCCGAGGGACCACATGATGAGGCACGGCGGGGCAGTAAGTTGGAGCTGGAAGAATTAAAGAAGGTTCTCGTTCTGGCACAAGCCCTGCGAGCCTCCTGAACTTCCGATCTAACGTCCTCACCTGTGCAATATGCCCGTGATGAGCTCCAGCCCTCTGTTGGAGCACTCGGCCTCATTACATTTGGCGGCTCTGATGATGGGGATGATGCTGTGTCACTCACAGCATCAGGCGAGTGGTTCACAGAGGATGTTTCCGCCTCTTCCTCCAGTGAGGGTGAGGTACAGTATGTGCAAAAACCATGGATAAGGAACATCTTTGAATTCTCGAGAGAGCAGTTGAAGAGCTCAGTCTTGAGTGGTCACCTCCAGAAGAGCCAGAAAAGACTTGGATGAATGTTTTTTGCAGTCTGGACGAGCGCACAATTCTTCCCTGAGGTCTACGCGGAGCTCTAGACCTAGCGTGCACCCAACTTTTTGCGCACTCAGGTCGTAGATGCTGCCGTCCTCACTAAATTGGACCCCGCAGAGGAAAAAGGCGACTCAAAGCTTACCCCGGTGGAACAGGCGTTCGCAGCTCCCCTCTGCCATAATACTGCCATGGATGGAAATCCTGCCCCGCCCACCCCTCCAAGCTGTGTCGACTGAAATTTGCACTGGCTGGAAGAGCTTATACAGCATCGGGCCAAGCTGCTTCAGCACTCCACAGCATGTCGGTGCTCCAGGTTTTTCAAGCTAATCTGAGAAAGCCGCCCTCCTCGACACCCCAGTATCACCCTGCGTTCTCTTTAGCAAAACCATGGAAGGCTTTTTAGAGTACTTCATTGCGGCACAAAAGCAGTTTTAAGTAATGAAACATTTTCTGACAAAGAGAAGTAGCACTTTCCCTTTCCCTGCAGGCTCCCAATCTTATTCCGGTCAGCGCCTGGCAAAGAATCAATCTTGTGCTGCTCCAGCACAGATGAAAGCTACTGTTGAGCCATCTAAGAAGCCATGCAAACTGTGGCCCAAGCATAAGCACCTGCCATCTCAGTGGAAAAAATGCGATAGAGACTGTCCCAGACTGCGACACACACAACAGGGTTTACAGCCATTATTTTCTTGTTCCGAAGAACGCTATCAGGCTTCAGCTCATTTTAGATGTGAAATGCTTGAATAGCCCACTCGCGAAGCGCCCATTCAAAATGATAACTCAAAAACAGATCTTATCGCACATTCGTCCTCAGGACTGGTTTGCGTCAATAGATCTGAAGGACGCATAATTTCATGTTCCAATTACACCGCGTCACAGGTGGTTTTTCAGATTTGTATTCGAGGGGACTGCGTATCAATTCAAAGTCCTTCTTTTCAGTCTGTCTCTGGCTCCCCACACGTTCACAAAGTGTATCGATGTGGCACTCGCCCCATTGAAAATTAATGGTGTGCGTGTTTTGAATTACCTTAACGGCTGGCTATCTCTTGCCCAATCAGAGGTACTATTGAACGAACACAGAGACTTGCTGCATTGCAATCTGAAAAATCTGGGTCTGAATGCCAACTGGGTGAAAAGAACACTTTTTCTAGCACCATGGACAGCGTTGGCCTCCTACAACAGGGTGTTATGCTGGGTCAAATTTTCAGAAGAAAAGTGGTGACCACAGATGCATCCAGTACAGGTTGGGGCACGGTGTGCGATGGATGCCCGACTTTCGGCACCTGGACAGGTGTGAAACGGGCGTGGCACATCAACCGCCTAGAACTACTGGCTGTCTTTGTAGCTTTGGGAGCTTTACATTCCGACATTGTGAATCACCACGTTCTGATTCGTTCGGACAACGCAACAGTAATAACATAGATAATCGCCAGGGTGGATCACCACAATTAATGAACATGACACAACGCCTCCTCCAATCGAGATTTCCTCCTCAAACAGTGACGACGATTTGGGAAATATTCAGCAAAGCGGAAGTCGACCTATTCACATACCTGTATGTTTGGCAGCAGGATGGCCTTCACAAAACACATTTGCAAGGTTTTATAACCTGGACATGGTGTCCATCTCTTCATAAGCCCTCTCTGTATTGAGCGCTTCTTACTTTCAATCAGGTGAGCCCAAATCCTTATTACTGGTGGGCTACCAACTATAATCAACACAGCCACCTAATTATATGCTGTTGAACTGCTTCTTTTAATGTCATAAGCACTCAAATAAGAAATAAAATCTACTTTCCCAACCTTGTTGAGAATACTGTGTATGTCTATATGGTTCATATAGATCCCAGACTACACTGGTTTCCACCTGGCATCTGCCATGTGGGACTATTCATATACACTTTAATATGACTTATAATTCATCACCTGTGGCCTGTGACTCCTTATGAATATCTCTATTTAGTGTTATAACTCTGGGAGTGTAATGTCACGTAGTGTGGCATGATGGGATAGCATTTCCCAAAGTACTTAAAGCAATGTTGAGAGAACCGAATCAATAGGGAACTTCTCCAGTTACACGTGTAACCTTAGTTCCCTGAGATGAAGGGAACGAGACATTTCCAAAGCTGGCCGCACTACTGCTTCAGAGTTTTATATGGCGAGTGACTATATAGGCCAACAGTGCCTAAAGGGGCGGGGCTTAGACATCATTGCCAATCAGAAGATTGGTGTGATTCAATAAGGGTTTCAACAAGGCCGTCTAGATGGACTTTCCCTTAGGGCTTACGGCAATGTCTCGTTCCCTTCATCTCAGGGAACCGAGGTTACATGTGTAACCAGAAATGTTTCCTTCTGAGGGCTTGTTGTTCTTATCTTCTGTATCAATATGCACAGGAAGTTATCTTTCTCTATGCTTCTATTGTAGGTTACTTATGAATACTGTCATGTGATGTTTTCTTTTTCTGTTCCATCTGTAATCATGAATTACTGTGCATGAGCCCCAGGTCAAAGCTCTCAAGAGAGAGGGGGGCAGAAACATTCCCAAAACCCCAAAACAGATTGGTGCATTCTGCTTCACAGTAGTTTACAGGCACACAGCCTTTTATGAGTTTTTTGGCCATAATAACAGTAGGGGTTCAATCTCTCATTGACTGGCAGGAGCCGCCATTGGCGGATCACATGACCTGCCACTGTCAGATGGGGAGACGACAGTCGCAGCTCACAAGAACTCCCAGTCTGTACTGGCAGGAGGAAGCCAGCTAATGGAAGGTCACGTGACCAGCCACTTTACCAAATGGCTCTAACTATTGACAACTGTCAGATTTATGAGGATTTCTAATCTCATATATCTATTTACAAAGCTCAGAATTTTGCTCCATTCCTTCTACTGTCACTCCAAGGAATTATAATAATTTATTCTCATGGATCTAATCTTATGCTGTGGCAGGGCAGAGGGCGGGGCCGGGTCGTGATTCCGCACACCCGGCCTCTAATCATGCTAATTAGCCCTCGAGAGGGATAAAGGCTGAGCGAAGATGGCAGTGCAAGAGAGAGAGAGTGATATATGGACAGCTGTCGGATACGTTTTATATTAAACTATTATTTAAATTGTCAAGCCAGTTCTCACCTCCACCTTGCCCATCTTAACCCCTTTACACTGGTGCCGAAACCTGGGAAGGAGGAGGGATGCACCGTAGTGGAGTTCTCATCCGCTAGGGGCCGGAGGACTGCCTCTGATATACCCGGGGAGGTGCGGCTATTGTCCGCTAGAGGGTGGAGATGTGGCCGGGGACAAAGCTACGATGTAACAGAGAACCGGCGAGTAAGTGTTTTTTTTTCTTCTCTCTTTCTCTTCTCTTTCTCCCACTGCCGATATGCGTTGGCCTTTCCCTCTCTTTTAAATTTTACTTTGCTTTTTAGGGGGTACTGCACTGTTACAGGGAGAACCCCTGTGTTTTTAATTATTGTTGTTTCTCTCGTAAAAATTTTACTTTGGTTTTTAGGGGGTAGTGCATTGTTACAGGGAGTACCCCCTGTGTTTTTAATTATTGTTGTTTCCCTCCCCCTGTCCGCTCCCAGATTCAGGAAGGTGGAGATGACTTGCCGGCAGACGGGGCAGAAGGCACTTCCCAAACTATTGCTCTTAGCCTACTGGTTGGTTAAGATCAGTCAGCCGCTATTGCTTTAAATTGCTTTTTCAGAATTTTGCATTCCTCTTTCCGCTCTTACCAAAAGGATTTATATTAATTTATTCCTATGGATGTATTCTTATACATTAAAGCCACTTTAAGGGATTTATTTGCTATATGAGCTGTCTAATGCCAATGATCTCAACTGCTAAGAAACAGCTGCTTGCACTGGTCAGTCAGTTCAGCCTGTTTTTTGCAGTATTCCTTCCATTATAACTCCCAAAGAATTATATCAATTTGTTTGTATGGATCTATTCTTATGCATTAAAGCCGTCCGGTCTGGATTTATTTGCTATTAAAGCTATCAAATGACAGTGATCCCAACTGGCATACATTTTCTGCTCCTGCTGATGCCACAGTTCAATCCGCTGCTATTGCGTTTAATAAAACAATTTTCAGCATCTATCTAGATTCTAACTCCCTCATTCTTCTGCCTGGCATAAATAAGGTAAATTAACACAGGCAACACTTTAAGTCAAATTAAGAATTTGACTCTTTTGACATAAGTAGTCTAATTATTCAGGGTGTAATAACTGGGCAGGATAATTTTAACCTACCTGGATTCTACCTTCCTCATTCTTCTGGCTAGATGGTCAAATAGTCATAAAAATAGGTACGGTGGAATCAGGTCACTTAATAAATGCAACACTATATGTTCCATAAAGCATTTGTTGTACTGAAATAGACAGTCTTTTTATTCAGGGGGTAATAAGTGGGCAGAGTCATTTTTACCCACCTGCCTGGATTCTACCTCCATTATTCTTCTGGCTACATGCTCAAATAGTCTTAAAAATAGGTTTGGTGGATTAATAAATGGAACACTGTAAGTCACATAAAGCACTCAATTCTACTGAAATAAACCATCGTATTATTCAGGGGGGGTAATAACTGGGCATGATCATTTTTACCCACCTACCTGGACTCTACCTCCCTCATTCTTCTGGCTGGATGCTCAAATAGCCATAAAAATAGATTTGGTGGATTAATACATGCAACATTGTATGTCCCATAAAGCATTTGTTTGTACTGAAATAGAAGATCTTAATATTCAGAGGGGTAATAACTGGGCAAAGTCATTTTTACCAACCTGCCTGGATTCTGTCTCATTTTTCTGTCTGCTCAGATAGTCATAAAAATAGGTTTGTATATTAGTACAAGCAACGCTATATGTCCATTTGGCATTTGATTCAAACATAGACAGTGCATGGTGCACTTGCACGCACAGGGGTAGGGGTAGGCTCCTGCCAGGTAGTTAGAAATAGGCACAACTTTTGTTAAGTGAATGTGTGCCCCTCTAGAAATTTCAAATATCCCCCCTAAATAATTCATCCTGGCACTGACATTGCTCCCTCACGAAGCTTAACTGGTCTTTGCGTCTCCATCTCGATGAGTCACAGTTAGTTGCGTCTCCCTCTCAATGCATCACCATTGTGTCTCCCTCTGGATTCATCACCGTTCTTTGCATCTCCCTCTCGATGTGTCATAGTTAGTTTAGTCTCCCTGTCAATGCGTCACCGCTCATTGCTGGATGCATCACCGTTCTTTGCATCTCCCTCTCGATGTGTCATAGTTAGTTTAGTCTCCCTCTCAATGCGTCACCGTTCATTGCGTCTCACTCAGGATGCATCAACGTTCTTTATGTCTCCATCTTGATGTGCCTCAGTTAGTTGTGTCTACCTCTCGACGCTTCACTGTTCTTTGCAACAAAAGGGCAATTATAGGGGGAATGATCTTGGCCACCATGTTGAAGGGTCGTTTCAAACCCAAGAGCTCATAAATAGCTGCTTCAAAGGGCCGTTCAAATGAGCGTTTTCTTAGGGTTCAGCTGATGGACACTTCGCTGCCAACCGGACCAAATAAATCTGCAGGTTTGCTAAGTGTAATGTCAATTAAACCAGCTGCAACTACAATCACAATCTGGTTCTATCCACAAAAAACATCTTCATGGTTTATAAAAGCTTTTAATAATTGTAATGAACTTTTCAAAATTAATTTTAACCTATGGCTTTCTTTTTGAAACTGACTAATGCTTGTTATTTTACTGACAATTCACTGGATCTGTTATTTAAAACAAAGTTTATATAAAATAATTATATACTGTGGCATTTTATTTATTTAATAATTGCACATACACTGTACATTTGTTTACAGGCCCATTTTTTATTCAAATAAAACTTTTTGCACATAAAGCTAACATTTCTTCATGAAATTTTAAATAATTTATCTTACGTTTACATTCTGAAAGCAGTTAGTGAGGCAAAATCATATATAAAGATTTCTGATTCGGTGCAGGTGATGTACATTAGTGTCAGCCTTTGTGCAACCCAGCGGCTCCTTTGTCTTTTATAGATGACGCCCCCATGTCAATAGGACTGCCCCTCATCCCCCAAGTGTTGAATGCAACTGCCTTGCATGTGCTTAAGTCTTAAACACTTATTACAAAAACATTTACACATTCTAAAGATTGTAAATGGTATGTATAACTTACACATTAATTGAATTCATGAATGAACTAATGAATACTTTATTGAATTTTTTCAGATGGCCTTTACAAGCGCTAGTTAATGAAAGCTCATTGGAACATTTTTAGGCATAATTCGCCAGCAACAACAAGCGTTGACCATTTGAGTTCAATGTTTTTTGCCTGTATGATATAGTCATATATTCTTATAGTGCAATTTCCCACTTTATTATCACGAAACCCGAACTGGATCTGTCCTCATTGTATGCTGCACGTGCGGTGATTTAGCTCTCAACATGTCCCGTGTGTAAAAAGGCTTTTATTCTGAAGAAAAGGAATTGGGAAGGACAGATGACGTTGCAGGTTTAACCAATCAGTAAAAATTTCCGTGTCACGTCCATTCAGTTATGCAAATCAAACCGGGGTGTTTGTGATGTCATCACAACAACATTCCCCAGTCAATATGGCCAATTTATATATATATATATATATATAAAAACTGAATACGGCCAATTTATCCACCTTATTTTTCAGCGAAACTGGCGCCACCATTATCAACCTTGAATGTGGACCGCTTTCGGTATCAGCCACTTCCAGCTATTTAAGCAATACAAAATTACTTAATTATGCGGTTTTATATTACAGGCTGGCAATAAATGTTGAGATATTATTATCTTTAATTACGTTTATTATTTTCATAAACTCATTGGTTTTGAGCGCATATAGTTTTATCGTTTATCGCATTTGCCATCGTTTTATAACACACTGTTGTACAGGCAGAATGATAAAATAATATGCTGACAGGACAGTCCTGGGTACCGTCTGAAATGCCTCCACAAACTTTAAACAATCAGCAGAGAGGGGAAAGATGCAGGGAAAATGCTGCTTTAACTTTCTTTGCATCAAAACTGCATCTTGTTTCATCTTGACAAAATAATAAACACATTTTACTCTCCATTCTTGTCAGAGAGCATTCTCTCTATGGGTGTATAGTAAACAGACACACAGATCAAACATTCAGCATGGCTTACGAAATATCGCCTTTTAAAATAAATAAAAAAGGAGTCATCAGAGGTTATGCAGGTACATATGAACAGAGGTTTACATGGAGACAAGAAAGACTGCATCGTCACGATCTCGGTAAAGAAAGAAGCAGATTTTATTACCATCTCTTCAATACAACCCACAGCAACAAGGAAATGATTTACGTACTCTTTTACTATAAATGCTGATGTTAGAATATTATCCAACGATGGCACATAATTCAGTTATTTATCATCATACACAGTTCGAACGCTGATGTAATCTAACTAAGAGATTGAAATCTCTTTCCATGCCACCAGCATAGAGAGACTGTTATCGTTCACGCATATGTTTGATGAGGCAGCTTTCTTCAGTTTCGGATACTTCTGGAACACTGTATTGGTTCAATTGCATTTTCTTGTGTATTGGTCCCTCTTTTTATTTCTATTAAATAGTTTGACAGTCGTTTATTGTTTTTGACTGCATTCAACAATGTTACACAAGCACAAAATGCCCTGCGTTTTATACCTTTTTAAAATGTCATTTTGCATTCGACATTGTGTGACTTGAAGAGCTAAGGGTTAAAATACAAAGCAATATTGTTCATTATACTACTTTGTCTAATTCTGCTGACTTTAAAACTGATCTGCGATATCAATGATGACTTACTGCACATTAAGTCAAATTTCCCTCTTAAGGGGGCCTGGGTAGCTCAGCGAGTATTGACGCTGACTACCACCCCTGGAGTCATGAGTTTGAATCCAGGATGTGCTGAGTTACACCAGCCAGGTCTCCTAAGCAACTAAATTGGCCCGGTTGCTATGGAGGGTAGAGTCACATGGGGCAAGGTTGGGAGGGTTTCTTTTGAAATGTATTCCACTACAGATTACAGAATACATGCTGTAAAATGTTATGTATTTTGTTAGATTACTCAAGGTCAGTAATGTAATCGAAATACTTTGGATTACTTCTTCAGCACTGGTAGATTTCTTTAATTGTTTTGACTATTAAAAACTCTGCCAGTACAGTAAGACAAAATACTCATGTTAAAAATACATTCTCTGAAAAACCCAAATATCTTATGCAGTGTTGTTTCTAAAATGAGATCAATCTAATTGAGCTTGTTTTAAGAATTTTTAGATATTTTCAACAGGAAAACAATAACAAAATTATTATCAAGAATATGATTTTTTTGCCCTAATATCAAAGATCTTACTAGAAAAAAAATTATTATGATCCAACGTGAATTTTATTGATAAAAACACATGATTGTGTCTGGTCACATGTGCGTGTGAAATGACTAGAAATAGCATTTTAGCTTAGTGTAAAGCTGACAGTTTACACAAGGTTTATTTCTATTTCTTCGGCTCCAAACTTACTTCAAACTTACTTCAAACCTATTTCTGTCTGCTCGTATGAATGTAACACATCATAAGAAAGTGTTTCACCACTGTTCAAATGCACTTTGGATCGCATCATTTATCCCATTACATGTATTCCGTTACTCACCAACCCTGCATGGGGTAACCTTGTGGTCACTATAATGTGGTTCTCTTGCTCTCGGTGGGGCACGTGGTGAGTTGTGCGTGGATGCCGTGGAGAATATTGTGAAACCTACATGTCTCCGCGGTAGTGCTCAATAAGTCGTGATATGATGCGTGGATTGTTGGTCTTGGAGGCAACTGAGATTGGGTCACTACACCACCACCAGGACTTAGTGCACACTGGGAATTGGGCATTGCAAATTGTGGAGAAAATGGGAGAAAGAAAATAAACAAAATGTCCCTCTTAAAAGAACAATAACACGAAACCCACATAGGTTTTAAACACCATTATTTTACTTGATGATTTTGATAACATTGTGCAAACAGTAGGCCTACTCCCTCATCCACATTCATTGATTTCTGGCTTGTTTTATAAAACACGTTCTGGGCTATTGGTGATCATTTTGGTCTGCATTTTTTTTTCACTTTCCTTGGTGCAAAGGGCAAAATGGCACGTTTACATATTTAAATAAATATTAGATCCTAAAACTACATAAAATTATATACTTTACCAGGAATAATACTTTAACGCTTAAGGGCTTGCTATTGGCTGTCATAGCATAATTAATGAGGTACACCTGTGCAGGTTATGGAGACTGTATGGTGGTGTTATTAATTAACATTTAAAAGTTATAGTTATGTTTAAAGTTCTGTTTAAAGTGAATTATAATGTTTTATGTTATGACGATTTTGTAATGTGTTGTGGTTCTTTGAGTCAAATGAGTATGGAATCAAGTAATTGATATTGTAAACAATGCAGCTTGTAAAAGCACTCAAAACGTCATAAAATGGTGTCAGTTGGACAGTTGACCAGTGAGAATCAGTCCCTGAATCATTGATTCAAGACAAGTGATTAATTATTTTTTTTATATATATAAATTTGTTTATTGGAACACATCACATCAAATGACATAAATCTTGTATGTTTGTGTGACCATCATTAATTATTTTATTGTATTTTTTATATAAACAGACATACATGTAGAAAAAGGTAAAAAAGAAAGAAAGAACAAAAGAAAAGAGAATAATAATAATAAAACATACAAAAATCCACCCAATCTCCCACCCCAAGTTGGTCCACCTTTCTCCATCAATGTATCACATAAAACAACTTGTATCTGTGCCGGTTAGAAAAATAGAAAAAAATGTCTTCTCTCTAAGTGGCAGGGGTCATAGCCACATTATCAAAATATGACAGGAGAGGCTGCCATGTAGTGTAGAATTTCTCAGTTGACCCTCTAAGTGAGAATTTGATCTTTTCTACCTTAAGGAATGACATTAAATCAGTCTCCCAAGACTTATTTTGGGTGGTTTGGGTGACTTCCAACGTAAAAGGATACATCTGTGGGCAATCAGAGAGGCAAATGCTAAAACATTTAATTTCAGTTTATTAAGTTCAGAGTGGTTCAGGGGAACTCCAAATATGGCAATAAGTGGACAAGGAGTGATGTCTGTATCTAGAGCCTCAGATATAATCTTGAAAAAGTTTTTCCAGAATCTTGTTAGTTTTGAGCATAGCCAGAAGGTATGGGCTAGGTCAGATGGGACAGAGGCACATCTATTACAGGCCTCACTAGTACCAGGGAAAAACTTCACTAATTTGGCTTTTGCTAAAATGCATTCTGTGTAGTACTTTGTATTGTATTAAGTTAAGACGGGCGCAGGATGAGGAGTAATTCACTTGTAATTTCGCACTGTCCCACCAAGAGTCTTGAAATTGGACTCCTAGCTCTTTTTCCCACTCCTCCAGTGGAGAGGGGTTGAATTGAAGGATATATGTGTATAACTTAGACAACATTCTTGTCAGGATTTCAGGTCTGTCAAGAATTTTTGGTAAGTCTGCAGGCAGAGACGGGAATGTGTTGCAATGGTCTTTAACAAAACTGCATTCCTGAAGATAGCGGAAGTTGCTTTGGGGTAAGTCGTGCTCATGGGACAAGCTTTTAAAGTCAACAAATGTCCCATTTAAAAACATATCTCAGAATGATGTGATACTTTTCTCCTTCCAAAGTGTAAATGCAGAGTTTAGTATGGAAGGTAAGAAATTATGGTTATGGCATAATTGGCCAAGGAGGATGAAATTATTTAGTTTGAAGTGTTTTCGGAACTGTGACCATATTTTCAAGGTTGACAGGATTACGGGGTTTGAGGTATAATTTGTGGCTGAGAATGGTAAAGGGGAGCATGTCATCTACAAGTGATGAGGTGCGGCAGGAGAGGGACTCCATTTTACACCAGTCTAACTCACTCTCATACCACCAGTTGAGTATTTTTTGTATATTTGCTGCCCAGTAGTAAGACAAGTGATTCATTGGGATTTGGAAGTATTATGAAAGAGCTAATTTAGCAATCGTCACTTGTTTGCTAGTGATGGCAAAAACAACGTTTTCTGAAACTTCTAGTCAATTGAACCAATTGCTTCGCAAAATGATCCACTGTTTCGAAGCGCTTAAAACGCTGCATGCTGAGGACATCGAAATAAAAAAGCTACAATGACACAATGCATTAGAATTCATGACAGATCTGAATATTTGCAGAATATGATAACCTCTCATTTAAGTTGGCCATGAAAACTATTTTAAATACCAAACAATTTATATATATTTTATTCTAAAACAACACTTTGTTTTGTTTTCAAAATATTTATATTTTTGTGCAATAAACATTTGAAAAAGAAACATTATTGTAATAAGTTTAAGTCGGTCAGTATGAGACTTAAACTCGCACATCAAGTGCTTAAAAACACATAATGAGTGCATTAACTACTACTCTGTACTGTACAGTATTATATTGTCAGCAATGTGGGTAAACTAAATAAAAAAGAACATAAGGCGCGTTATCATTCACAATAGTTTAAATTCTAGATTCACTTTTGTAAAACAAACAAATCTCTATGTCTCTCTTTAATGTCTTTCTAACAAACACAACATTTTGATTTTCTGTCCTTTGGAAACACAGCTGAAGGTGATTGATGGGGAAATTAAAATGACTGAATTCAAATCAGCAACTCTTGTTTGAATCAGTCTGATTTTATAGACCTAAGTTATTGCTGAACTGACTCGAGATCAGTTATAGTCTACATTTAGCACTGATTCACGGTTTCACTGTGGGATCAACGCCCCCTAGAGTAACCACGAAACGTTTCGAAACAGTTTCAATACTGTCTTGTAGTGTCCATAACTATTGTTTGCATTTGCTGAAGCCTGACATAAAGGGTGCTTGAGCGAAACAATTGCTGCGTCCGAAACCAAAGGTAGGTGTCACCTCACTGTCCTATCAGTCAATGACTTCCTGAAGATGTCCAGAAACTGGTTTTGGACAGGCTTCTGAGGCAGCATAAGGTCACATGGTTGCTAGGATCCAAAAGTGGATTATTGCCATCTGGTGTTCACTAAATGTAATGCATCTGCCTCATTCAGTCCAACCGAACCACAACGGTCTAATAATCTAGAACAAAATCAAGAGTTTTGGCAATAGTGTATATTTCAAAATCAAAATACTCATTTCTCACCAGAAATGGAATCAAAAAGTGGGGGGAAAATTACATTTATACACAAATTAGCCATCAACCACCTCTTCGGCCAGCATTTTTTTTTCCTTCAGCTCAACTGCCCTGGATCCGCACGCACAGGATTGTGGGATTTCATAGCCAGCGATGGATACATCTATCCTAATCCCTGCCGTCAAAAATGGATCATATGAAATAGACAGGATGTGCCGCGAACACTGGTTTCGGACACAGCCATCGTTTTGACCATTATTATCTCAAGAACAGGAAACTTTTGTAAAACAATGATTCAAAGCGGCTAGTAGTCACACCTTCTCAGTCAACACCCATGCCCATAATTTATTCGCGGAGTTTAGTTTTTTTTCTTTCTTTTTTTTCCAGTTTTTCCAGTCATGTCAGTTGACAAAAATAGTTTCATTTAGTTTTCATTTTAGATGTCGTGTATCACTGACTCTATGTCAAAAATTATGACATAATTGTTTTGTTTTAAAGCACTTAAATTTATGAATAAAACATTTCCCCACATGAAAGTGAGACAATCTTCTCTTATTATACCACCAAAAGTTTTTATAATAATTTCTGGTTAATGAATTTATCGAGGTTTTATGCATTTCAAAGTATCTGATGATTCTTTTTTTGGAATCAACGTTACATTTTAGATTTGATTAATCTATATAAATATGTTTTATTGTACATCATTTATTATTTTATTTTCGTTTCATTCTCTTGGAGATCTATATTATTATAGATTTAGCTTTTTTTATTTTTATTTTGTACTGGTTGTCAACAATCACAATATACTGTGTTTGCCTCCTGACCGAAAGGTGGCGCCCGCACATTTAGTGTTTGTCCATTTTTCCTCGGATGCGTCTATGTACAAACTAAAGATGGCCGAGGTTGACAATGATGGAGAGCAGAAGACAGCAGACAAAGACAATTTACAAATCTTAAAGGTTTGGACTGACCACTTATTTTCCTCTCCCTTATCGTAAAGTCTATGTAAGTTGCATTCAGAGGACAATATTGATGGTTATTATATGTGTAACGCATGGCTGATTATCCGCCTGTCACTATAACAACTGAACTGATACACTGCAGTTAAACAACTGCTTCATAAGATCCGAGCAGTGCCTTCTCTCTGTTTGACGAACCTCTGCTGCTCTGTGTAGCCAGATCGTGGTGTCGGTATTAACGATCACTTGTAAGGCTAATGTTATACCCCATCATTCACTTCTCACTATAATGGGACCTTTAATCAATGTAAATGAATGGAGGTCCTACTTCAAATGTTGTAAAAGACTTTCAGAATCTTTTCGGTATTTTGTTTTATTTCTATTTTTTTTTATGACTGTAATGGTAAAAATCAAGTTATAGCCGTTTTATTGTGGTAGATATGGTATTTTGGTGGAAGCTACATTATGTTCTGCAAGAGAGAGCAGGAATTAAGTAGAACCTTCACTGTGAGGCCCACAACATACTGTTAATTTCCACTTGTTTCAAACCTTTAATACATTACATTTTGTCCATGTTTTTTTAGAATGTCAAATGTGCTGGAATGTCAAATGTGCTGTTGTTTATAATCACACATTTCTCTCACAGGAGTTAGTAGATGACCTGTACTCCTTTAGGGACCGTTACTTTGAGACACATAGCGTTGAAGATGCTGGTAGAAAACAGAATGATGTTGCTGAAGAGATGGCCAAGACACTGGAGAGACTTGAGAAAATGGAAGGTGAGCATTGCGCCTCATCTTTGTTCTGTAGGTTGGTGGCAGCGTGATTTCCATTTTGTGTCCTCTCTCTCTTAACAGGCTTGAACAAACACAGTGCCCATTTCCTTCTGCTGCGGGGCCGGTGTCTGAACGTTGCCCCTGGATTCAGTCAGGCTGCTGAAGAGTGCCTTTCCCGGGCTGTTAAACTGGAACCGTGTTTGGTTGAGGGCTGGAACACACTTGGAGAGCAGTACTGGAAAAAAGGAGACCTGACTGCAGCCAAGACCTGCTTTACAGGTGCACTGCAGCAGGTAAGAATAAAGGAAATATATAGAGATATATGCCTTCTGTTATGCTGCTCATAAAATATATTAACCCTTTATGCAACTCTCCTCTAGAGTAAGAACAAAGTGTCTCTGAGAAGCCTGTCTATGGTGCTTAGACAGCTGCCACCAGAAGGGGATGCTCAAGAGCAGAGTAAACGCATTTTAGAAAGCGTGGAGCTGGCCAGGCAGGCTGTGCAACTTGATGTCACTGATGGGACATCTTGGTGTGAGTGAATTACAGAACTGACTAATTGTATTGAATGCTGACAGTTGGACATGTTGGGTATGATGCAAATATTTTTGGGGAAAAAATATGCCTACATGTTGTTTTGTTTTGACCCAACAGACATTTTAGGAAATGCATATATTTCCATGTTCTTCACCAGTGGTCAGAACCCACAGCTGTCTCAACAGGCCCTCAGTGCTTATGCACAGGCTGTAAGTGTTATTTTTCTACCTTATGTACAATCTCTCAAATTAGCAAACACATTAATGAGCCAAAGTTAGTTGTGTTTGTTAAATTTCTGTCTGTGTGAAAATTGACAGGAGAAAATTGACAAATCATCCTCAATGAATCCTGACCTCCAGTTCAACAGAGCTACGGTAACAATTTTATCCTTCTCCCCCATGTCTTTTAGATATATTAGGCCTGTCAATCGATTACAATTTTTTACCAAATTAATTACATTGCATGTCGAATAATTAATCAAATTAAATGCTTACATCATTATTTGCTGAGAAGTCCCCCAAATAAAGATTATTCATATAGATAATGCATAATTATTCCAGCCTGATCTCTTGAAATTCACGTGAAATGTCCAGCGGGAGACACCAGCAAAAACCAGTGAAATCGTGTGGTAATCATTACATTGTCATTTAGCAGACACTTTTATCCAAAGCAACTTAAAAATTACTAACAATTTGTCATAATAAAGTCTGTAATGATATCTGCAATATCGCACTGCCAAGTTCTCAGAGTGGCTGGAGTAGCATTGATGCTAGCCCAGAAGAAAGAAACAGACAAGTAATTTTTTTATTGGAAAATAGTAAGTGGATTGAGTGTGGATTGTAAGTGCTCGTGGAACAAATGTCTTTTCAGCTGGTTCATGAATGCTGAGATGGTATCAGAAGATCGTGTGGAGGTTGGACGCTCATTCTACAACAGAGGTACAGAGAAAGTCAATGATCTTGACTTTGTGCCTCTTTGCAATGGGACCACCAGATGCCGTTCGTTTATTGACCGCAGAGAGTTAGTTGGAATATAGACCTGGAGGAGTGAATTAAAGCAAGAGGGTGCTGTTCCATTGACTGTCCTGAAGGACAGAGTCAAAGCCTTGAATTTGATGCGGGCAGTTACTGGTAGCCCGTGAAGTGAAATCAAGAGTGGGGTGACGTGAGCCCTCTTTGGCTGATTCTGGACCATCTGCAGTGGTTTAATCATGCTACCTGGAAGGCTGACCAACAGGGCATTACAGTAGTCTAGTCTTGAAGTGACCAGAGCTTGGATCAGGAGCTGTGTAGCATTTTCAGACAGGAAAGGTCTGATTTTCCTGATATTGTAAAGCATTAACTTGCAAGACTGGGCAGTTGATGAGATGTTGGCAGCAAACTTAAGCTGGTCATCCACCACTACTGCCAGCTTGGTTGGCATTAGCATAGTTAAACCAAGATGAAGAGAGAGATTGTGGTCAACAGACAGGTGTGCTGGGATCACGAGGAGGTCTGTCTTGGCAAGTTTAAGATGAAGGTGTTGTTCCTTCATCCAGGCCGAGATCTCCAGGGGGCAGGCTGAGATACGAGCTGAGATGGTGGGGTCGTAAGCCTAGAACGACAGGTAGAGATGCATATCATCCGCGTGGTAGGAAAAACCATGTGCTTTAATGATAGATCTGAATGATGTAGATTGATGAGAGAGAAGGGGTCTAAGCACTGATCCATGAACATCAGTGGTTTGCAGTAGTTGGACACCTCTCCTCTTCAGGTGACCAATGAAGGATCTGCCTGTGAGGTATCAATTAAACCATCCAAGTACAGTTTCTATGATACCCAGGTCAGAGAGGGTGGACAGGAAAATCTGGTAGTTCACTTTGTCGAAAGCAACAGACATTGGAGTTATGATTTTGGAGTTCGCTCTTATCTGGCGCAGGGTTTCAGCTACTGACAAGAGGGCAGTCTCCGTTGAGTGTCCTTTTTTAAGCCATACTGATGTCTGTCAAGTTGGTTGTTCTGTGAAAGAAAAGCAGGCAACTGGTTGAATACAATCCTCTTGAGTTTTAGACAGAAAGGGTAGGCGAGAGACCGGTCTGTAGTTATCAACTACTGTGGGGAGATGTGTTGGTTTTTTGAGCAGTGGGGATATTTTAACCTTTAATGGGTTGGTAAAGTTTACAGCTGTAAGATACGTGTCGATAATGTGTGTGAGTGTGGGGAAGAGGCAGCTTGCAGAAGATGGGAGGTGATAGGGTCAAGGAGACAGGTGGTAGGATGGTTAGAAGCATTTTGGAGATCGGAGTCTCTGAGAAGGGAGAGAAAGAGGAGAACTGAGGATGTGATGTGGGAAGTGGGTGTGTGGTTTAGAGAACTGACTGCTGATTCTCGCTACTTTGTCAGTAAAAAACTTGGAAATGTCATCAGCAGTCAGAGATGAAGTGGGAGGAGGTGGAGAAAAATAGAGAAGAGAAAGTCAAAAACAGTTTATGGGAATCTGAATTGTTAGTGATCTTATTCTGGTAATAATCAACCTTAAGCAACCTTTCCTCAGAAACACTAGAGGAAAATGAGGAGAGAAGAGATTTGATCTTGTTCAGATCAGCAGGGTCTTTTGACTTGCACCACTTTCTCTCCTCAGTCCCCAAAGTCCCCACCATGCAGCGAAGTGCCATTCTCAGGGAATGAGGACAGCAATACATCTAGCTCCTCAACAAAGTTGCCTAGTTGACCTGGAGGACGATAGATGACCAAAAATTTAATGTTAACAGTGGCAGTCATGGCATGAAGACCGTGTCAGACAAGTGGCAGAAATGGCATGATATTCGAAAGATGTGTTATTGCAGAGATATCAGATAGTGAATTTTCATGAGTTGGACATGAGTAAACCAGTTCACCCACCCCGTCCAGTGAGACAAAGCTGCATTACTACCTCTGGATGTGCATTATTTTTCAATAATTCACCAGTCCGTTGTCAATTATTCCTTGCATATCCACCTTTTTCCTACATCCTGTGACGCTTGGTGCGAAATGTGGGAGTTACTTCCGTTCAAGTATCAATTAAACACAATTGTTGTTGTTGTGGTGTATGTCCATTCATTCTTTTGTTGCGGTGTTGGGATTTTGAGGAGGGGGAATCTGATTTCATGATGACATACATCAGTCACTATGTCAGGGTGTTACTGCAGGATAATAAACTGCAAATATTTATATATTTGACTCTCCAGGGCTGGAACAGGGCTAAAACAAAGTGTGGATATAGGTCCGACTATGCAAAACTGTAGTTTGAAGTTATCTCTTTTCTTTGCATGATACATTGACTCCATTTATATGCCTATGTTGGCTTTAGCTAGCTAGCCTGCTTTATTAATTGCTGTTAGCTAAATTTGGTGGGTAATGACAGTAGCTGTTTATAAAATAGACTCTACATTTGTTGACACAATTCAGTATTGATGTAATTCCATCACAACTGACATGTGCTATTGTTTTATACTAATAGAACTTATTTTCTGTTTAACCAAGTTACATTATACTTAGGGCTGGGCGATAAAACAACATCGATATATATCACGATAAAGAAACTCCACGATAAGCTTTTGAGGAATATTTACTGCTTGACGATAAAACACAAGCAGTTCGGCTTTCTCAGGCTGCGTTTCCACTGGGGCGGACTAAATCTGCTCAAAGGTGCTCACAGCGCTAGGAGAGAGCTTGCTCCGCACCGCTGCCAATCCTATGATCCACCTTTCGAGCATGATGCTAGGCTTTCATAGGGATGAATTGAAAACACTCTCAGCTTCGCTCACAACGCGCCTGTGGTAACGTAGGGTCAGACTGGATGAACTTGCTAATTATAGCTACCTTGCTAACTATTAGGTTAAGTTGGACACCAGATTGATTCCGTCTGCACCGCAAGACTTCATGACAACGGTTGTGCCCTCTCATCGTGAAGAGCACGACAGAACAACAGTTATGTGGACAACAGCTCTGATCTTTCTGCGCTGTAATCTTGAATATTGTTCTCTAGCACCAAACATGCATAATGTCTGCCCTGTCCCGCTCCGCACGCTTTGCCTCTTTTCCCTGAATGTGTGTAGACATGAAGAGTCGCATGAGTTAACGTGGTTTCAAAGCACCTTTTAGACCAAACGTTTTCCCCTTCTTAATGTATCTTTATTAATCAGCATGTTACGGGCCTTTTAATAATAAACAAATTGATTTCTGTTCTAATTTTGTGAAAATGAATAAGATGTCTTGAATGGATAAGGAAAGACTAAAATTACTATTTGGTAGACTAGTCTCTCACTTTAATGAAAATATACAAATGTTTTTTACATAAAAAAAAAAAAAAAATCTAAATTGTCTCTCGGGACACCCCTGAACCCACATTCAGCATCATTCCACAGTCACAAGGGCTTCTGTGCCCCATACTTGGGTATCTGAATCTAAAGAAATATAACAAATATTTCATTTTAATGTAAAAATATTCCAACAAATACTGGACTGATGTCACTATGCTTCAGAACAAACAGATGATCTTATAACATTCATTTTCAATTGATAAACTATCAAATATTTTTATATTTTGGTAAAAGATCCCATAGACCCCACTGCTTTGGCCGTCTCTGGACCCCCTGTGCAGGTTTGTAGAGACTATTTTGACTGTTTAGAATTAAATTTTTCTTCTTTTCTTCCATCAACTTTAAAAAAAAGTAAATGTATATCGTGATAAATATCGATATCGAACAATATGAAAAAGATTATCGTGATAACAATTTTGGCCATATCACCGAGCCCTACTTTCACTAATGAATGGGTCTTTTTGCATTATCTTGAACATTGTCTAGCATTCATTTCATGTGTTATTGTAGGTTAGCTAAAATTGCACAGATCAATCCTTATGGCACTATATTTCACATGCTTTGTAGTCATGTAACCTGTCCAAGAAGAAGAACGGCAATTCAGGGTCGGTTTTGATCCCCAAAACCGAACGAAGGTCTCTCAAGGAATAAAATTTCCCTGCCGGTTCACTCTAGTTTTCGCTCAACCATGATCACGTTCCCACTTAGCCAGACAGGATTCAGTAAGTTGCAGTCTGTAAGACACACACGGAAGCGAGGCTTGTTGTGCGACATTGCAGAAAACTTTGCGTTCACAAATGTATGTTGATTCAAATATGGGAAGCACTTTCGAATGTAATAATCTGAGGTTCTGTCCAGGGATGTTTTGCCACATTTCTGTATCTGTAAAACTGAGCTGTAAACTTTTTATCCTGCGGATTATTTCGCTCTTGTTGCTCAGATCATCAAATAGACATTGTGATTCCAGAAAAACGTGTTTAACTAGGTACCCATCACTGAATGGTTTGCCGTGTTTGGCAAGGAGACATTTTGAACATTTTGAATGTTGCTAATGTCACAGCCTGAGATAATTTTAAACTAGCTCGCATTATATTCAGTTCCGCAATCACATTTTTTCCAATCACATTTTAGTTATCTTGAGGGCTCTGTGCTGAGATCCAGGCAGATATTTCATGTCAAGTCTTTCATGGGTGGTATTGAAATGTCTTTTGATATTGTAGGTTTTGCGTATGTTATTGTACTTTCCTACAGAGCAAACAGAAAGGCTGCCCATCTGGATCAGTGACAGTAAACTGGTTCTTCCATTCTTCCAGCACTCTTCTACCTTTGCTGCTGATGCTTCAACTCTTCTTGTGTGCATGTGTTCCTTCGTTGGCATTTTCCTCATTTCGTTGTTCTCCCCTAATAACAAATATAAATTTGATCCCTAATTTTACCGAACTAATGGCTGCTGATGACTGTTTGAATTCTGCCAAAGCGCGCGCTTGCATGTGCTCGTTAACTGTGTAATTGCGTGAGTTACATGCTCACATAGTTGGTCTGCGCATGTCTGCAAATAATATATGATCACCCAAATTATTTTATATGACGAATATACATTGTAGTCCAAACTTATATTTGTTTAATATTTTTTTATTTAATTAATTAAAGAGGAATAACTGAAAGTTATTATTTAAATTTGGGTGGCATATTTTGGGCCACACTTTCATGCATGGCGGGCCACAGGTTGACATCCAATGCTCTAGATTATATAAGGGGTCAGGAACATTTTTCACCAAGCAGCCAATTTTACTTTTTGTTTGATGCATTTTTTCAAAAGACCCATAGAACAAACTAATAATTTACTATTTTCAAAAACAAAGTTCTTCAATAAAATAAAATGTTTATATTGCCCATAAACTACTCAAAAACAAATATGCAAAAATGTATAGGTAACATGTTGCAATACTACACGTGTTTGTTCGGGTCTCCATAAAATTACTTCATATTACAATTGTTCGTGAAACATTTAACTTACCTTTTGGGCTGGGCGATATGTAAAAAATATTTTAATGATAATCGCATTGAAAATATTGTGATATCTGATTATATGGTCAACCCCCAAGGTCAGTGAATATTTTTGCTTTATTGATTTTGCTTTAGAAATGTCTTTTGTGTTTCAATAAATTAATAAAAATTTTTAATTCAAATTACAGTTTAAACTAAACGAAAAAAGCTATTAAAATAACGAAGTGGTTAAAAAATAGTATATATAACCACCTCCCTAAATCCAAACATTTCCCGTCTCCAATTTGCCAGCAGCAGGAAAAAAATTAATAATATCCTACAAATTAAGAACTAAAGAAAATTATAAATGTAAAGGTAATAATAATAATCATCATAATTAATGAGCCAAATAAATTCCCTTGTGTTCCCAAAAAATGCTGCCAAATGTGTGTTCTTATCTAACGTGTTTGTATTGCGTTTGTTAATACAATTAATGCTGCCACTCCTCCACCTTCTAGTGGATGAAAGCCGCGCTTGCCCGGGCTTGCCTATAAACATTCTCTCTCTTTCTCTCTCGCACCACCCTCCGCAGTCGGATTGAATCCCTCTTGGAGGATTGATTAGCCTGATGAGGGACCGGGTGTGTAGAATCACGACCCGGCCCCACACTTTCACAACGATTTATCAGTTTTACTGATTAATCTGTGCTGATGTTTCTTTTTGGATCTATAGGTTATCGGCCAAAATCTATGTCGATAGTTAGTTTCTCTTTTTTTCGTGTTCCTTTGTGCTGGAGTCTACAGTTAAAACGAATTGGTTCTACAGTATAACAGCGGCCTCTAGAAGTGAAATAAAAACGATCACTGACACCTCGTGGGGATTTGCTAAATCTAATCTTTCACCATTGACCATATTCACCCATATTTGTATCCTCGCTTCAACGCATGATTTGTTATTTTGATAAGATAATAAATTGTTTTAAATTGAAGCGAGGGCATGCAAAGAAAAATGGTAACGTGCTCTGTCAGGACATACATCATATCTTCAACTTCAGATCTTGTGAATAATTAAACTTATTCCTTATTAAAAAAATATATTTACAAAACCCTCTATCTGGTGAATATATATATAGGTTATAAAAGCTTATTTTGGTAAATATGTACATATAGAGAGCAATGTTACGAGGTGAAGTCTGCATTTCATTATAAGTCTTTATCATGAAATATTTCAGGCTTGTTTATAGTTAAAGTCCCACATTATGCATCTGGGATTTTATTCATTTTGCACTCCTGTAGCCTCTGTGCCTGTCATAGTAAGGAAAGACAAAGAATTGTATGCAATTTTATTTTCCTTTGTGCCTTCACTTGCCATGGGAAACTGCTTCTCTCACCTAAATATTGCCATTACAACTCAATGCATTGGTTGGTAATGTGGATGCATGACGTTGTTAAAGGAAATTTAAATGCTTTCAAGTGATTGCATCACTTCAGACGACTTGGAATGTTTGTTTGTATGTTAAGTGCAAATGTTTTTTGTCATTTTTGAACCTAGAAGTTGTTGTTTATGCACAATGCTTTTCATAAGATCAACAGGTTCAAAGGTTAAAATTCTAATTTTCAGATAATCGATTACTGTTTTTTTATGGGTTGGATCACTTGACAACAGAATTACTCAAAATGGCTGAAATATCTGCAAAATCCACTATCGGTTGACATGACGTTATAATGCCTTTGTCCAAATTCAGCGTCTTTACCAGATCCCTTCAAATGCGAATTGCTGCCTCTGAAGTCATTGACTTACTGGGTGTTGTGGTATCAATGCAGCTGCCTTGGCGTTTCATGCAGCCAGAGCGACTGATATCTTCTCTTCTTGAGTCATTACTAACATGTAACATTAGTATTGTTAATGTGAAGAGAGACCTGTAGGGGGAGGGGGGGTGGAATCTAACTTTCGTTCGGTCCAGGCAATCAAACCAAGCCTTAGTTTTACACTTCTATACCGATAAATGTCCCATAGCTACCTAAGACACCTACATATTGTTACTTTCACCAGTTGTTCCAGTATGAGGAGATGTACAGTTCAGCATTGGATGGATACAGTCGTGCTGCCATCCTTGACCCTGCCTGGGAAGAACCTCAGGAGAGAGAAAAACAGCTTCTGAATTACTTAGACCAGATTACAGCATTAGTAGAGAACAAGGTAAGTGAGGTGGAAAGACATTAGTACCTTTAAAAGCTGCTTTTCAAAAATGTTTTTGTTTGTTGTTTTGTGTTCTATTTCCAGCAGTTTTCAGTGGAGTACAGGCAAAAAAAAATGTCAAACTTCCATAAGAAATATTATAAATATTAAACCGCCACTCTGTTTCACAGGGAAAAGTAAAAGCACGGCGTCTTCGTAACATGCTCTCCTCCATCAGTAGCTCCGCCCTGGGCCCGTGCTCCTCCCCTCGGTTCCGCTCTCCCTCAGGTAGCATGGGAAGCCTGGAACCCCGCAGCCTCTCAACCCTCACTCACGGACTTAACTCTGGGATAGCAGCCCTAGGAAAAGTGGTCTTCAGCTTGGCCTCAGAGGGCCGTATGGCCTTGTGAGTTTTTTACTGAACATTTCTAAGTGTGTAACGTCTGTAAGCCCATAACAATTGCTGGTCTTAGTTAAATGTTTGCTCTGTTAACAGTGATTTTTTTTATTTTTTTTAAAATAGTTATGCTTTGTCTTTCAGCACATTTGGCATGGTGGACAGCGAAGAGACCTGTTGCTTGGTCATGGTGTACAACACTGCAGACAGCTGGGGTGTTTTAATAGGAGATACTGTTGTCATTCCTGAACCGCAGATTAAACGGCACAGTGTTACACATAAAGATAAGGTTTGTGCACTAAACGGTATCTTTATTCATTACACTTTACCAAATTTTAACTATAAAGACCCCGGTATACTTCATACAAAATCGAATTTATCGCTTTCTATTGGAACTTTCAAGAAAACTTATTACCGGCTGCTAAACACCTTCCTACTGCCATTGGTCCACATCATTGGTAGGTGTGACCTGGAGCGCCACCTACTTTAAGGCCGATATCTAATTTCCATTCAGTTAGTTAAAATCAGTCAACACGAACACATCGATGTGTAGAGTTATCAGCGAACTGGTGCAAATTTGCATACATCTGTATGATCGTTGACTTGGAGACATTTTCCAAAACCATGTCGTGCTATGTTTTTTGTTTAATTAGTCTAAAAAAGGAATCAAATAATCTTAAGTGCCCATTTACTCTGTCTGGAGCCGAAAAGCCATTCACACACATCTCTAATCATCTATTCTTTTGTTTGTATTCTACCCATCAACACGCTTTTATACACCCATCTCCACAGCAGTATCAGTGTCTTCATAAATTACAATAACAGAGTGTAATCTTAACATATTATGGTTGCATAAAGCATGTTAGCGCATTAGCACCATGAATGCAGAATGTAAACATGACAAATTACACATTATCTTCTGGATATATATCACTTTATATAATCATCGAGTTGTTAAGACAGCTTCTTTTATTGATCTTGTCATTTCTTCTCATAGAATGAGGCATTTTTGTTTTACATGCAGTCTTGTGCGTCCTCTAA
Source organism: Xyrauchen texanus (assembly GCF_025860055.1). Classification (NCBI taxonomy): domain Eukaryota; kingdom Metazoa; phylum Chordata; class Actinopteri; order Cypriniformes; family Catostomidae; genus Xyrauchen; species Xyrauchen texanus. The sequence goes on from NC_068276.1 coordinate 17,153,359, forward strand.
ATGCCTCCCACAACGGTGCTGCCGATATCTGAATGTTTGCAAACAGTATTCCATTGCGCAGCTATTTCTAACTTTTTTTTTACCATTAAACGAATACATTTGTCGTGAGTCTACCGGGGCCTTGAAGTTCTTAGTCATTAATGCAGACTATGTAATGTAAATCTCTTAGAATGTTTTCTTGACTTCTCTCTGTACAGTCGTATGACTTCCGAAGTATGCGTGTGGACTCTCCTTTGCTTCTCATTGTCAATGGGAAAAGGCAAGTGATGAAAAGCCAAAGTGCAGCCTTTGTTACTTACAAGCCACAGAGTGAATGAAAACCAGCATGAGTAGGTAGTGTTAAGGGTAGTTTTTTTTCTTTTGTATATATTTTGTAATGTTTTTTTACTTCCAGTTTTTCAAGACAAGAGAACTCTTTGTACATATTTTTCCAATTGTTTCCCATTTTAATTTTCCTCTTGTCTGTTGTTAGACTTTGTAAGATTGTGCTGCTGTTTCATACTTTGTTGTGAAATTAAATTACGTTAATTAAATTACGGTGTTTTAAGTTTAACTTTTACTTAAAACTGTTTTAAGTTTTTGTTTAAATACCCTAATAAAAACTGAGAATTGATTACTGTTTGGAAATACCTTCTGAGTAAATCTAATTCACACAGAGTTAATCACACATATTTTAATTCAGTTACTTTCCAGAACAAGGTTGCTTGAATTAGAGGAAACATTTTCAGATTACGTGTTTACACCTTTTACAAACAGTGTGTGACCACATAAATAATAACATTTTACAATGAACATGAAGAACTAAACATTAACAACCAGATCTGATTGTACAATTAGAACTTAAATCAGAATGACTAAATTAAAGAAAAAAGACTGATACGTGCCAACACATGTCAGTTTAACAATCAATCTTAAGTTAATTTATTGCTAAACAAACTGAAACACTGAAAAACAAAACAAAAAGTTAGTTTTTCTTAATAAAAGTGTGGGTCCTGTCCCGGGATGGTGAGCAGAACTGGAAGAAAGCATTAGTATTTTCTGGTCCCACTGAAAAGAACCGGTCACCCTCTGGTGCTAGGAAGGAAGGACTGCTATGGGGAGTGTGTTGTTTGGCCAACCCTGATGACAATAATCGCAAAGACACATTTCATCGATCATGTCTTAAAATCAGGGATGCAAACTCATGAAAGGTGAGAAAATAATTGAAGTGTTCTAGATATATGTATTTATTTGATTTGTTTATTGTATTTAAAGCTATTTTGTTGCATTTCAAGCTTTTAAAGTGTTTAAGCTGAAACTAACCCTTTCAATAAGTTTAGTCAAATTTGTTCAAAAAGGTAGTAACTAGCTGAAAGGTGGGTAGTTTGCATCCCTGTAAAATAGTAAAATATTCAGATCTGTACAACTGTGGTCTCTGTAAGGGATAACGAACTGTTGACCTAATTTAGATGAGATTGAAATAGACATGCAGTGCACAACTAGACACCAAGCTCATCAGGATAAATGGGACAAGTTCTGTCAATTATTAACAGAAAAACAAAATGCACTAAAAATGAATCATTAATATAGTCGCATAAGTGGACTAGTTCCAAACCCTGTATAGTTTCTACTCGTCCCTCTCTCTCCTAACCTGTAGTGAAAGGGTTGGGCATGATGTCTTTCTCTCCTGTCCCCAGAGTGTGCATCCGCATTGAGTCAAAAAGTCCCTGCAGCTTCTGGTATTGCCTGTTTCGTTCATTCAATCGCTCCAAAACCTCACTGTACTTCCGCTTATATTCCTCTAGCACCTGGAAAATAGACAAGATGAAGGAATTGAGGAAACTGTCATTACTTTTTATATAACTGTCTTTATACATAACTGTCATCAGTTCAGATGGCTGTAGAGTGATGGGGAGGTAAGAAAATACAAAAACATTGATCCAATGCTTCAAGATAAATAAAGAGGAAGATAAAGAGTATTGGCATTGGCTTGATGGGAGGATCTAATGAGAAACGACGCATCAAAGACCTTCTTTAATGATGATATCTCCCCTCTTAATGCGTTTAACTCAAGCTCTCTGCTCTGGTTCTGCTGGGTCATAAACTTCTCCATCTGAACCACTTGTCCTCCAGCTTGGGACAATTTGTACTCCATTAGCAACCTCTCCTGGTGCACCTGAAAATAATAAGAACCACAAAATAAGAGTGTCAAGAGAGGCGTTTACATCACCCAATGTTTTATATCAGTTGTCACAATGCAAACCTGCCATTTATTGACAGTGACTTGACAATACCTAATAAACTAAAATAGAATACATTCTTAAGTTTAAAAAGGGTAACATTATACAATATGGTTCATTAACATTAGTTATTGCATTAAGTGTTATGAACTAACAACAATAGATTTTTTATAGCATTTATTAATCTTTTTTTAATGTTAGTTAATGAAAATAAAATTGTTAGTTTATGCAGGTTCATAAAGCATTAATGTTAACAAACCCAACTTTTAGTACATGTTAAAATGAACATTAACCAAGATTAATAAATGCTATAGAAGTATTTGTGGGAGGGCGGTGCCATGTTCTACACGCCCGGCACCGCCCTCCGCCCTGCCGTAGTATTGTTAATATTAATAAATGGAACCTTATTTTATAGTGTTACTAAAAAAAGTCATCTTTCACTACATATCTGTTTTTAAAATGTAAAATAGGCTATTTAAATTGTTATGTAACAAAACAATTAATGACAGTGCAAAAATGGAAAAGGTACCAGAAATTGCCAACATATAAAACACATATGACAACTTACCCCAACCTGACATATGCAAGTACTATTGTACGGAGAACACATTTATACCTTTTGGTTAAAATTGGCCTTAAAATAGTTTAACCTTGAATTAATGTTTAATATATCTTCCCATGTGGTGTTATTGTGTTCCCTATTATGAATATTTACACTGGCAGACAAAAGTTTGGAATAATGTACAGATTTTGCTCTTATGGAAAGAAATTGGTACTTTTATTCACCAAAAAGGCATTCAGCTGATCACAATGTATAGTCAGGACATTAATAATATAAAAAATTACTATTACAATTTGGAAAAAAATTCCAGAACTCCTTAAACTACAAAAAGTTCTCAGAAAAAAATCCTCCACGTGCAGCAATGACAGCTTTGCAGATCCTTGACATTCCAGCTGTCAGTTTGTCCAGATACTCAGGTGACATTTCACCCCACACTTCCTGTAGCACTTGCCATAGATGTTGCTGTCTTGTCTGGCACTTCTCAGGCACCTTACAGTCTAGCTGATCCCACAAAAGCTCAACGGGGTTAAGATCCATCACACTCTTTTCCAATTATCTGTTGTCCAATGTCTGTGTTTCTTTGCCCACTCGAACATTTTCTTTTTGCATTTCTGTTTCAAAAGTGACTTTTTCTTTGCAATTCTTCCCATAAGGCCTGCTCCCCCGAGTCTTCTCTTTACTGTTGTACATGAAACTGGTGTTGAGCGGGTAGAATTCAATGAAGCTGTCAGCTGAGGACATGTGAGGCGTCTATTTCTCAAACTAGAGACTCTGATGGACTTCTCCTCTTGTTTAGTTGTACATCTGGCCTTTAACATCTCATTCTGTCCTTGTTAGAGACAGTTGTGCTTTGTCTTTGAAGACTGTAGTTACACCTTTGTATGAAATCTTCATTTTTTGAGCAATTTCAAACATTGTACAGCCTTCATCCTCAAAACAATGATTGACTGACTTGTTCAGAGGTTAATTTTTTACCTAATATTGACCTTAAGACATGCCAGTCTATTGCATACTGTGGCTTCTCAAAAACATTTAACATGATTACTTGAGGATAAGGTGTTGGAGTGATGCTGCTGGAAATGGGGCCTGTCTAGAGTTGATAAAAAAAAAATACTTTTTTCAAATAGTGATGGTGCTGTTTTACATCAGTAACGCCCTGACTATACTTTGTGATCAGTTGAATGCCACTTTGCTGAATTTAAGTACCAAATTCCTTCTGAAAATCTCTACATTATTTCAAACTTTTGGTCACCCGTGTGTGTGTGTGTGTGTGTATATATATATATATATATATATATATATATATATATATATATATATATATATATATATAAAGCTTGCAGGATAACATAAAAAAAAATTAAGACTAGATGTTTAAAACCACTGCTTGAGAAAACAAGCATGTATGCAACTCTATAAACACCAAACCTGGTAGGTCCAGAACTCCAGTGCTTTATGGCAGATCTCCAGAACCGTGTGAGGCTTCAGCCCGACTAGAACCATGGACTTGTACCGCTCTGATGGAGCCAGCTCGATCCGCATCACGTCCAGTTTGCCCGAGAGCATGGAGGAGCATGTCGGACAGATGGCAGGTGTGCGGCTGAACTCATCCGAGCCGTGTTGATCACAGAATATATGACAGCAGGCCGTGACCCATGCAAACCCACTCAGCCTGGCCCGGCACTTGTGGAAATTACACATCAAGGTGTATTCGGATACAGACATGGCTGGTTTCAGGGGCGAAAAAGAGATACAAATAATGTTAATAGTAGATGTAATAGAGGTTTTAATGATAGCGAAATAAAACAACACATTTTAACCACTTTTCGCATAAGCTAACAGCAAAACAGGTAGAAATCCGTTTAAAAACAGCTCCTTAACGTCCCTGTTCAGACTGTAAATCTCATTATTAGACGCACGGTTAGAATACGGTTAAACAAAGTAATATATATCTTAAGAAATATACAGCTTTAAAACTCGTGATAGTTTACCGAGTGTTGTTCAAGTGTGTTGTTATTTATTTACACTCGCAGTTTGAGCGCGGGCTGCAATTAAATGGCATCATCTGATTGGCTGCTGTTCAAGAACCGGATGCAAAGACATCCAGATGCGCCATTACCCTCAAAAACAAATTTTAGCCTAGTTTTGAGATTTACGCATTTCAATTTCAAAATACCATCAAATTGAGTTTTATATAATAATAGTTTAATAAATCGTTTAACAAAAGTTTATTAATAGAACTTTAAATATTTCGCTTTTATTTTATTCTATTTTCTTAACCCTTAAAGGGATAGTTCACCCCAAAATGAAAAATCTCTCATCATTTACTCACCCTCATGCCATCCAAGATGTGTATGACTTTCTTTCTTGTGCTGAACACGAACAAATTCTTTAGAAGAATATCTCAGCTCTCAGGTCCATACAATGCAAGTGAATGGTGGCCAGAACTTTGAAGCATCAAAAAGCACATAAATGCAGTCGAAAAGTACTCCAGTGGTTAAATCCAGGTCTTCAGAATGATATGATAGGTGTGGGTGAGAAACAGATAAACATTTAAGTTAATTTTATACTCATTCCTCCCAGTACCTCATTTTTTATTTTTTGTAATTTAGTATTCCTCAACCTTTTTCTTGTGAATAGTGTGACAATTAAAAACAGCCAAAATTGAAAAAAGAAATATATTTTTTCCAAAACTTTAAAGGATCATTAGGGACCCAACATATGTAATAGTGGAGATATGCAATATGTGTTTGCACTTCCATAAATCATATTTTTATGGTTATTTTCTATCTATTTGTGATTAAAATCACATAAGATATATTGCTTTGTTTAGACAATTGAGTGCTTTATTCATACAAATAAGTATGTTTGACAGACAGTTGCATTAAAATTTCAGCATGGAAGAAATGAATCCTGTTACCTCCATCATTCCTTGCATCATCTCTTTGATAAGTAAAAAAAAATAAAGCAATTAAATATTATTTTTTTTCTATTATTTTAAAATGGTCTTCAATGCTTCAAGAAGTTTACACTATCTTGGCATATTGTGGATCAGTTTGTGATATACGTTCTGGGTTCCTGCAGAGGTGTGTAGCCTATAGGGCTAATATTGATTGGCAAATCACCCATGCATTTAAGGGTTAAATTTTGTTATGAAATTGAAATCTTAAAATTATATATTTATATATTTGCTTGAGTGCATGGACTTTCAAAAACTAGTAGGATGTATCATAGTTTCACAAATTTGTCCTCAATAAATTTAATTTTCACATTTTAATGACACTAAAACAGCCATGACTGTTTGATTAATTGTTTGAATTGTGATTGCAGTAATATCTGTGTGCACCATAGTAGGCTATTTCTCTGGCAATGTAGGCATTATTTTACAGCTATAAATAGAAGTTACTAAGTAGCCTATATGAATAAGCAAAGACACTCATAAGTAAACTGGGGCAAACTGGCCTTATTTGAGAGACGGTGCAGGTTGACTGCTTGTTTTTGATACATCTAATTAAAAATGGCTTTTCACTTCATTCCTCCTCCACGTGGTGTGTGGGAACAGAGGCGGGGGTGAAAGGGGGGCATTGTGCGACGCGGCAATGGATCCTGGGGGTGAGGAGAGAGAAAGAGATGCCCACTCAACTGTGTCCAGGTCGCCATTGTTGGAAATTCCCTTCCCATTCAATGCATTTTAAATAGAGCTCCGAATATGCGGATGCATATCATCGCCCTCAAGTTAATTTTGTGATTTCACACCATCTTTTATTATTTTACACCTGCCACATTACAGTAGCCAATCTATCACTGTAAGTCCTGTAGCTAGGCTGTTAGGCTATATAAACAATTATATATAGGCCTATATATCATGTCACGCCGTATATATATATATATATATATATATATATATATATATATATATATATATACGCATTTCAATTTTTTACAAAATTCCATCAAACTTAATTGAGTAACCTCTAGTAACATAATAATAATAAAAAAATAAATATATTTAGTTTTATGAAACAAAGTTGATTGTTAGGCCTACATATTACCTTCTATTTAAATTAGCATTTTAACATTTTAACTAGCCTACCTCTCAGGGGTGTGCAAGATGTCGCTGCACTCTCTAAACATGGGCGCTAATCGGCGGTCATTAAGTTGTCTAAAATAGGAGGATAGTGTCAGTCTATGTAGATTTAAAACGTGTGAAAACTTGTGATTGGCGCGTTCAATAACTATCTCTAAATTAATAGAGAGCTGCAAAGTGAGAGAAAAGAAACGGAGGGAAAGAAATAAAGAGAGAAAGAAGAAAGGAAAAGAAAGAGAGAAAGAAAGGAAAAGAAAAGAGACGGTGTTCCGCTCTATTGAAATGCAAATGTCAGAACAAGGGGAGATTGTGTGTGTGTGTGTGTGTGTGTGTGTGTGTGTGTGTGAGAGAGAGAGAGAGAGAGAGAGAGAGAGAGACTTTGGAGAGGGGGTCCGCAGAGTGGACACGTTTGAGAAAGAGGGGACTTGTTGAGGAAAAACAGCCCCCCACACACACACACACACACACACAAACCTGCTCGTTCGCACAGCAACACCGGACAACGTCTCGGTGCGCTTCAGCAGTCGGTGCGAATATTATATTTATTTAAAACGAACATCTCTTTATACGTAGGCCGATGCTGTTTTAACGCGCCCTGCAAGGTGGATTATTGACGAAAAGGGGGAGTTCAATACTTAAGTATTCAACGCGATTTTATAACCTGTGTTGCAAAGTTGGTTGATGCCCGTAACTCTAGCTGTCTGCTCGTGAATCATGTCACGCCGGAAACAGAGGCGGCCCCAGCAGCTCGTTAACGCGGACCCCGGGGGCACGCGCTTGATGCCGCAAGGTGAGGAAATCAGTCCTTTGTTAATTATTTGTTACCCTGGACTTGGTACTAAATGGTACTGTGTAATAAAAATGCATTACTGTTTGAAACAACTGCTTGTTAATAGAAAAGTTGGTTGATTATTAGAAAAGTTTTTGTTGAATCAGTTTAACACTAGAAGTAAAACACCAACACGTAGAACACCTGTGGTCAGACTTAATATATATAATAATTAAATTGACTAAATATTTTAAGGGCCTATTCATTTTTGCTTAAAGTGGGCCCTGTTCTCAAGAGTTATGATAAAAGTTATAATGCACCAGTGTGTGTGGCTTTCTCACTAGTCAGTGAGCCATTGTTTGAGATCTCCAGCTCACATTTCTACCTTCACCTGATTCTAAAAAAAAAAAAAAAGTTCAAAGTGCGTCTAAATATGTTATATTAAAAGAAGGGTTTGGAGACTTGTCCAGAGGGTTGGTCTAATGATGTTCAGCCATATGGTTGGTCATTATATTGACATGAATCACTCAGGCCATAACTGCATTAACTATTCACTCATGTTAATTCACCAAGAGACTTGCAGCATAGTCACTTTGACTGCTGGGGGTCTTTTATGCATTTAGAAGAGTCTCCTATTCAGTGTGAATATAAGGTGCAGGCAGGGGGAGGGTATAGAGGGGGTGTTTGGGTAAAGATTAATCTCTTCTCTTCTCCCTTATTCTCTCTCTCATGTTTCCATGTGCTCCTCTTTTCTGCTCCCACTGTGTTCCCCCCTTTCCACTCTCTTGCCTCTATTCACTTTGTACCTCTTCTCGGTTGGGGGTTCCACTGTGAGAATACAGAGGGGAGAAAGAATGCACAGTTGCATGCATGTATGGAGAAACATATGTTAGCTGAGGAGTGTTAAAGGTACAGCATCTTTTTTCAAACGTTTGATTTGTTTAGCTTTTGTTAAGAACAAGTACAGTATTCAGTAGCCTGAGGATCACGTTTGAGGATTTCTGGTGTCTTGTTCACAGATTTAGTGGCACAGCTCTCTGTACAGTTATTTAATGTATCAGTATGCCAAAAAGAGTGGGAATAATTTGTCTGTCAGTCAGCCCACTATTTTCCCAACCCCCTTCTTCTCTTTCTTTTTCTACGTTCAAGATTCTGAAAGAATTTAACCTCGGAGCTCTACAGGTCAGATTATCTAGCCAATCAGAGTGCATGGATAGTGCCAAAAACCCTAACTATGCCCTGACCTCTGATCCTGTGTGGGGTCAGGGGGGAAGGGTAAATAGAGAGATGAAAGATTTAGTTGATGGACAGAGGGTTGGGTTAAGAGGGGTTATGGGTTGTTGTGGTGATATCCATTGTCTTCTAAAAAGCATTGCAATAGCTGCAAGGTGGTCAGTGAGTTGTGGCAAGAATGAGGACAGAAGACATGAGTGTTGTGATTTAAAGGTGAAAGAGCATTACGTATGCAGATTGACAAGTGGAGCGGTATTCAGCATTTTGGTGCAAGAAAGCTGTTGAAAAAGAAGTTGACCTAAATATTTGGCATAATCATTATAAAGCATAAAGCTTCTAAATGTGAAAAGACTATGACAATATTGAAAGATTTACTGTCTATAGCAATATGTTATGAAAAGCTTGTCAATGTTCAATATTGGTACAGAACTAAAAAAACAATTGCAGTATAAACAACTTATAATTCAACAGTGCAGTGCTATTTTTTTTAAACATGCATCATGGTCTGAGTATTCATATTATCTTAATTCTATTTCTGAAAATTCTATTATCTGAATATTCTTAATTTTTTCTATTTTGCAGATGACCTGCTCCAAGTAAAATCTCTATCCATCTCACTTGCCTCAGAAGCTACCTCGTCATTTTCCTCTTCCTCTCCCACATCCTTTCAGGATTGTCAGCCTCCTTTGGCCCCAAGACCATCCCCTGGTGGCCTTCGTGCACCCTCACTCCCCAATGAGAGCTCCTCTCCTCCCCATTGGCCTAATCACATTGCCTTGTATACCACAACTCTACCTAATGCACATTCATCTCTTTCCCCGGACTTCCCTCATCCTTCGCTGTCATCCCAGACCCATTCCCCTCCTGTCCCAAAGAAATTGGCTCATGTTCCACATCACCAGCCCCACTCCACTGTGAATTCTCCACCAATGGGTATTTCAGCAACCACCTCTACCTCCTCCTCCTCCTCTTTATCCTCCTCATCATCACTGGGTGCCCCACCACATCAAGGAAGCCCCAGTCCCATCCACCAAACTCCTTCTTCACCTTCAGAGCAGCACCAGGTGCCTCCGACCCTGGCTGTGCTCTTGGAGGAGCTTCGGGTCCTGCAGCATAGGCAGATTCACCAAATGCAGATTACAGAAGAGATCTGCAGGCAGGTACTGCGCCTGGGTGGTATCATCAGTGTCCAAGACATGCCTTTAAATTCTGTGGATGGTCAGCAGGGAGTGGCAGACTCTCTCTCCCCAAGTAACACAGCCTCTAGTTCCTCCTTGATTCCCCAAGCTCCTGTGTCAAAGCCCATTCTGTCTCACACTAATGGAAATAGAGCTCAGTGTTCGTCCTCTTCATCTTCAACACCCTCCTCATCATCCTCATCTTTAGTCACCTCTTCAGCCTCTATGCACCCCCTCTCTCTATCATTGGTACTTCCTCCTCGTTACCTCAATGAAAAGCCCAACACCTCTATCAATCATGGCAATGATGTGAATTTCTCAACTCCTCCCTTGCCCACACACAGCCTCTCCCAGGACCAGCTATCACTGAGTTCCACTGTTATTACCTCAAACGGATCTTCAACCTCTTCTGGGCGCCAGCAACACATATGCAAGTTCTGTGGGAAGGTTCTAAGCAGTGACTCCTCTTTACAGATCCATCTGAGATCCCACACCGGTGAGCGTCCGTACCAGTGTCCAGTCTGCCTCAGTCGCTTCACTACCCGCGGTAACCTCAAAGCCCATTTCCTTCGTCATCGTGAGCAAAATCCTGAGTTATCGCTCTCACTCTTGCCACCTGCTCTATCCGAGCAGAGCCAATCAGGATCTGGCTCAGGGCCATCACAGAGACGCAGGAAACGGCGTGCAGAGGATGAGGAGCCATTTGGGGTTAAAGGTAATTTGAGCATGCCAGACAGTTTAACTCTGGGTTTCCTGTCTGGGTCTTCTCATCCGTCTCCCTCCTCCCTTCCATTGCCACCCAGTGTTGATCTAGCCCTACTTTCCACCGCCCACTCTTTGCTACAACTCAACCGTACCTCAGCCGCAGCTTCTGTTTCCACTAGCGCGCAGTCCTCATCTTCATCCATCACCTCCTCCTCCTCCTCTTCTGCTTTGAACAGTCAGTACAAAGGTGCAAAGCAGCAGAGGTTTGATGAGAATACACCACCACACCCCACCTTACACCCTGGTTCTCCATTTTCCCAGCTGGCGCACCTTCCTAAGATTCTCTTCCCTTCAGGTCCCTCTGCTCACCATCCTAGCTTTGCCCTTCTCCGCCCTCCTCACCTCCCTCACCTTCCACTTACCTTCCCCTTCTCCATCTACCCCAAACCTCAAAATACCTCTCCTCCGTCCTCCTCTTCATCCTCCTCTGCCACCTCTGACACCTCCAAGCTGCAGAGACTGGCGCAAAAATTAGAAAAGAAGCCCCTCCCTAAAAGTGCCAATGATGGCCAGATGAACACTCAGGCTAATGATAGATCTACAACATCCAATGCTATTGATATCACAGCTTATCGGAGAGAGATGATGGCAGCCTTAGGGCTGAATCCCAACACCAGCAGTGAGGTGAACAGCCAAGAGTTTCGAGGATCAACTGCCTCCATTTTGGCTCCTAATCAGTGTGGGGTGTGCCTGCGTGTTCTCAGCTGCCCAAGGGCTTTACGTCTCCACCAGGCCACCCACTTGGGTGAACGCCCATTCCCCTGCAAACTCTGTGGACGCTCCTTCTCCACAAAGGGAAGTCTAAGGGCTCATCTGGCCACTCACAGAGCACGTCCAGCCAATGTACGCAGTCAGAACTCCTGCCCTCTTTGCCAACGTAAGTTCACTAATGCCGTGGTACTGCAGCATCATATTCGGATGCATCTGGGGGGCCAGTTGCCTCCAGAGGGGAACGGGGAGATGCAGTCTGAAGATAACCATTGTCAAGTGGATGGAGTGGCTCTGCCTAAGACCCTTCAATCTCTTCCTCTCAATATGAGCATGTCTTCCTCTGCCAGCCTGCTAGATGCTAATGCAAACCAGCTCATGGATTCTGATCAAGCTCCCTATGACAACACTCCCAAGATGAGTCCATCTGTAACAGTGGAGAAGCAGGATAACCCTTCCTCAGAAATCAGCCCACCTGACAATTCTGTTGCCTCTGAGGAGAATAATTGCCATGGCACAACACATCATAGCAAGCTTCAAGTTTTAAATGGTGCTGTAGAAGATGATGAAGACACACCTCTTTCCCTCTGTACCAGGACCAGCTCCCATGACAATCTGTTTGGTAAAAAATGGCAAAATGGGAGTTCACATCACACACTGATCAATATGCCAAATCCTACGGTAGGCTTTGAAGCTCTGGATCTGTCACCAGCTCTCACTCCACCCTCCAGCCCAGGGTTGTTCACTGAGTCAAAGTTAGACCAAAGCAGCAAGCAGACAACACCTCTTCTGAATGGAATAGACAATGGTCTTGAGCCCAATAATGGAGACTTTTGCCCAGCCACAGAAAATATTTCTTTGCACAACAAAGTTTCAGACAGAGCCATAGAGGAGAATGTGAAAGCTGAGGATGAACAGCAATCTAAAATAGAGGTGTCAGCAGAAGAGGATCAAGGAAAAGAGGGACAGGATAAAGAGAAGATAGAAGTTGTTCCAGACACTTCAGTTGCCCCTACACAACCCCAACGTTCTGAGAAACCTTACAGCTGCACTGAGTGTGGAAAAGTGTATGCTAGCCGCAGCGGATTGAAGGTAAAATTAGATTACTATCTGTAATTATTACATTTTGAAGGAGAAGTCTTTTGATAGATTGCATTTTCATAAAATCTTCATGAATTTATATCTTGGCATATCATGATTGACCTGTGATATCAAGTTTATGTAACCAACTAGAGTTTTCAATTTTGTTTGTGCGTTTGTGTTTTAACAGGGACACATGAAAATCCACAGTGGAAGTATGAATATATTGGCCAGTACCACATCTGCACAGTCCTCGAAAGGAAAAGTTGAGGAGCGTCTGGAGGAGCCAACCAATGGAAAACTGCGAGGAGAGGATAGTAAAAACTCTTCTGAGGAGAGCACAGACAAACTGTCCTTGAATAAGGATCCATTGTCCACTACAGACAGAGATGACAAACCTGAAGACAGTTCTTAAAAGAATGTGATTAGTTAGGTTTTAGCACTATGCTTGTTTACACATTTATTGTTTTTAGGAGTAGTTTGATTGTTGTTTGATATTTTAGAATGGTAGTAAATAAGTCAGAATGTAATACAGAAGTAGTGCCTTTTAATGAAGACAGTGAAATCAAATTGATAAAGACTTTAAATATCAGGATGCACAGAAATTGGATCTTGAAAATAATATTTTTGTAAAACAAAAATGAATTCTGCATCTAAGTGCAATTTGGAATTCTTGCATTTAAAAGAAAACATAAGTAAACTTATTTTGAGCAAAATAAACATTAGGAAAAAAGGGATTGACCTGAAGTGAGAAGAGAGAGGATGAGGGATCATACCAAAACTGACCAACTGATGTGAATGTAAATATATGGGTATATGTTCCCTGGTTTTATCGTCTTTATTGCTGCTGTACTTTGTAGATGTTTCTCTATAGCTGCACTATTCCTGTTACTGCTATAACTTTGTTTGACAAGGGAGGCTTTAGACCAGGGCTGGACTGGGAAGAGAAATCAACCAGGAATTTTACATAGCAACTGGCCCAAAAGTTGTTGAGCTTTTCTGCATATCGCAAAGCCGTTTTGTGGTCCGTTCTGTATAACGCAGCAGCTCATTTTAGCTTTTGCGGCCAACCCACCGGCCCTCTCAGTTCTCATGTTGGCCAGTCCACCCCTGATCGGCCCCAAAGTGCGTCGGCCCACCGGGAACATGCCGGTATGCCAGATTACCAGTCCAGCCCTGCTTATGACTGATAGAAAGGAAATGCTGAGAGTTTTAGATTTACTGTCTGCTCAGTGTCTGCTCTTTGGCTTTCTTGATTTAAAAGTCCCACTTTTACTGATTTGTAGGTATTGATTTGCATTGAATTTGATTATTAAAAGAATCTGGCAAACAGCACATAAGATCTAGTCTAAAGATCTGGTCTGACACAGGCTGGCAAATAGTTAAATACTGCTATAAATGCATGCTGTCAAATATTTTCTCTTATCTTGGAGGTTGAAACAATCTTTGGCCAACTAAATGCTAATTAGCTTTTGCTATTTAGATGTTCTTTTCTTGTAACATGGTCCTAACAGGTCAAAGAGAGAAATAAAGTCAAAATGAATGTCACCCAATTTTATTTTATTTTAATTTTTTTAAGTATGTAAACACAACTATGTTTTAGTTCTCCAGGTTGGTGGTGTGCATGCTGATGGCTGTATGCGTGTATGGTGTGTTTGTTCACACACATATACTAATGTGTGTAATGTGATTGAGTGTGCAGCTGTACAGACTTCACTCCCTCCCCTCCAACACCCTCTCCCTTTTTGTGTCATGCTCTCTTTCATATGCTCGCTCTTTCATTTTCTCTTTCATTCTTCGCCTCTTTCACTCTCTTTCCATCCTCTACCCCTCTTCCCTGTGTAATACGGCTGACACACAGGAAGCTCTAATCCTTGCACAATGTCCCCCCTCATCCCCCCTGTGCGGGATGAAGGGGCGGCAGAGACCGACGGACCAGCTGTCCCTAAAATGGCTCCTAATCCTACCTCTGCCAGGCCCTCGAAACCATGACAACCTGTAACCAAGGAGAGAAATTTTTAGGTTGAGAGGGAGAGGGACAATGAGCCAGAAACGAGGCAATTGGGAGAAGTTTGTCCACATGCATTCAGGAAGGGATAATGACATGTCTCAATCAGAAATAAAGGAAATCTTAGAGAGACTATACCAAATATGCCTAAATTTAGTGGAGTAAGAGGCAAAAAAGCAGCTAGAGTGATTAATGACACTTCATGACCAGTTGTTGGAGACCTTAAAAAGATTATGGTAATTTATTAAATTAATGGTCGGAAAGTGAAGTTTCTTTCCATATCGGCTCAAAAGACTGCAGGTTGTTCATAAACCAATAATAAACAAAAATGCCTGATATGGCTCAAACACAATCTGCTGAACTATAATATATTTATGTGTGTACTTATTTTCTTTAATTTAATTAATAGATTTAAACATCAATTTATTGTTTTTAACATTTTACATATCCTAAACTGTCTTGAACTTTCCAAAAGCTGAAATAAACAGCAGCTGTAATAATAAAACAATTTGTGGAAGCCTGTATCCATAACAACATTATTAATATTTAAAGGTGCACGCAGTAACATTTATTGTTTGTGTCACCTTGGACTTACAGTGACACCTAGCGGCACGTAAGACATGTTTGACAAAACGAAGTGCTAAATCATACAATTTCTAAATACTGTTCCATCCAATTAAGTGGTTAGTATGACATTAGTATGACAACATTACAATAACATGTATTTCTTTGTGGTAAACATGTCTGTCAGGGTTCTATTTTGTTCCCCCTTTGTGGCAGAGCCCTGACATTCACGTGTTCTATGTCTGTTTTATGTCTTGAGTCTGGATTTAGCCAATTCGGTTGGTTTGATTTATTTACTTTTATTGTGGCTGAATCCAGGCACTTGTGTTTTGTCTGGTGCTGTGAATGCACTTGGGTTTGTGTTTTTCTCATTCCCTTGTGCATTCGTGTCTGTCTCTGGTGATAACCCTTCCCTCTCCTTTGCCTTATCTGTCTGATTATTAGTTCATTGTTTTCACTTGCCCTCCTCGTTATCTCATTGTTTTATTCACTAATTTACCCCATTGTGTTTGTTGTCTTGTGCCAGTTTGTTGTGGGATGTTGCTTGTGTTTATTTCCAGACCTCGACCGACATGACCGACAGGCCACTGTCGGTCGTGTTCCTGTCCAGTTGGATTTCTGTGGTTCATCGTTACAGCCCAGCCCGTCATTTTGTTGTCACCCTGAACTGTGTTTGTTTTTGCTCGTTTTTGTTATTTTGTTAAAAGCCCTAATCACTACTCTGCATTTGAGTCCTGCCTTTTCCTCCTCAAAACCTGACAGTGTCATTTTAACACTGATAGCGGAGGTTTTTGTGTGTCCCCTGATTTATTGTCCAGCCTGTAATGTCGTGATACTATGACCTTAAATTAAAGATATGAAATGACATCACACACACTGGAGGTGACATCAGCCATTCAGCAAAATCAGTTTGAGTTATTTTAAGTGCATAACACTTTTGTTTTATTGTTGTTTTCTTTTATTTTGTGATGTTAATTGTATGTGGTCACACAACATTACCACAACATTATGTAATTTAAAAATGTCCAAATATTTATGTTAGTAGAAAATAAAATCATCAATGTAGGTTTAAATTTATGTTTGCAAAATATAATTTGCAGATCACGTAGTGGTCAATTTATCCATTTAATGTCCACCCTGTACAGTCAAACCTGTTATTTCCCACCCTGAGTCTATGTGTATTACATTTTTCAAGTTTCAAGGCCAAAATGTCACCGAATTGTATGAATGACCCAAATAACAGGGCAGTTATTGAGATTAAGCAAGTAGTCTTCAGCTGGTCATGTGATATATGGCAGCCCCTATGAGGTGACCCTCTCCATGAAGAATCAAACAGCTTTTACAAGATTACTGATATGACTGGAGTCCTCATCTCATCTGAGTGGTCATTCACTTTTGCATACTTTTTTTTACATACATATATTGTTTACATATTTTTCAAAATTTAAAAGTGCACCTTTAAAGTTGTAAATGGGCAGTGCTGGGTAGTAACAGATTACATGTAATCTGGAGTACATAATCAGATTACAAATTTCAAGCATTTATAATTTGTGGATTGAATTACATTTTAAAATACTCATAATTGGAATACAGTTACTTTTTATAGATTACGTGAGTACATATTAACAAGGCAACTGCAGTAAATTGCTAATAATTATGTTATTATTGTTTTATGTTGATTTTATGGTCATTAATGTTGCTAGTGTTTTATGCCCTTAAAATGAACTTAATGTCTCAGTGTTTTGAATTGACCATGCACTGTCATTGCTGTTAGATTTAATGTTTATTTCGTTCATGTACTGTGTAATGCACTTTTTAAAAAATATCTCAAGCTCTTTTTGTTAGTAAAAAAAGAATGGAATATGTTTTCTTCCTCTTTGTACTTTTATGCTAAAATCATTATCCTTCTCAAATGCATGTGACATAAAATAAAATTAGGTTGAAAGTAATACAAATGTAATCGGATTATATTACCCCAAAAATGTAATTTATGAGATTACTTAACTGATTGCATTTTTTTCATGTAATTTGTAATCAGTACCAGATTACAATTTACAAGTAATCCGCCCAGCAATGTCAGCAACCATAAACTGTTACCTAAGAAAAACCAGATGTGGTGTAATAGCTCACTCTCACCACATGATGGAGACAAAATAGAGATCTGTGGATAAGTTTCGACCCTCTCTCAGCAGCGTTGGCAGTGAAACGGCATTATGATGATCGTTATCTGGTGCCAGGATCTCCATGGTCACTTTTTAATGTCTTTAGAAAGCTAAATAAATACATCTGAAACTATGACTTTTTAGATTTTGAACCATGCGTTATAATGTTTCAATTTAAAGCTATCAAGTTTTACCTGACGTGTCATTTATTATTGGGGTGTACAATCCCTAATTCATTTTAATGCTTAACTATCTTAAGTATTTTTATCACAAAGTTCGTCATTACAATTGTTCAATAGTTTGGAGAGCCTACGGTTACACTTCATTATGTTCTGCTCGTGTCAATGTCATAATTCCGCTTCGTCCCTTTCTCCACCCCTGTCTGTTTATCAGAGAGCAGAAGTGGACCAGCTGATTAAACCTCAGTCTACTCCAGACGTCTCTGGCGCAGGGAAAACCGGAACACTAGAAACGCGACAACCGTGACAGAGACCAGATGATTTAAACTTGAGACTCCTTTTTTGTAAATGAACGTGCGACTGACATTGATCTTGACTTCGAATATGAACGTCAGATAAAGCATAAGTACAACCTAAAGCGTTTACCTGATGCCATAGTTCATCACCTGAGGAAAAGGTAATGCTCTGTCTCAAAAACCTTCTGCCAAAGTACTTACTGTAGTGCCTGGAAATATGTAGGATGATTGTGTCCATGTGTCCGTTTGTGATTCTTTCCATTATTTAAAGATAGTAATTTTAATCAATTATTTTTTAATCTTGTGGACCTCATTGTAAAGACTGTACATAACCTGTTGGCCTATAATAAAGTTATAGACTATAAGGCAACATGTTTCTGTTGTGTAATACATTCACATATATATATATATATATGTTTATACAGTAGCCTACTTTTAAGATTTACGCAAAGATTTGTGTAATTTTTAACTAAATTAAATAAATAAAACTTAAATATTTAGTTTCTATTGCTCAATTGAATTTGATGGAATTTTATTTTTATAAAAAAAATTTTTTGTGTTTGTGTGTGTGTGTATATATACATTGCAGGTAGTTTCAATACAGTTATAATAAAATTATAAAATATTATTCACTGACTGATTAATCTGCTTTGCAGTAAGGCTGTGACTGTAACCTTGAGTAATTTTGTTTTATAGTTGTTGTTTTTTTCAGAGCGTTATCAACCTTCACTGGACCTTGCTCTCTGGCCCCTTAGATCTTGCTTTTTAATTATCACATATTGTAATTTCCCACTGTCCGTCCACTCAGCTCAGCTCTTTAATCATACTATATTTTCTTCTTCATCTCTATCTCTCTTTTGTCTTTCCTCAATGCAACTTTGGTCTGTTATGATAAGACCCTCCCTACCATTTAACAGGGCAATTAATCAGATCAATATGGCTGCTGTCAGATGCAGTTCCATCCACAGTGAAATTCATATTCAGTTGCTCTCCGATTTCAGGCAAACCTATGCCATTTTTTTTCTTTTAGCTTAACTCTTACCTCAGAAATCATGCCTTGCCAGTCAAGAGTCTGGCACACGAACAAATGCTCTCAACTTTGAGCTTGTAGTAAATGAGCTGTCAATTAACTTATCATATGTGCAATTCTTTTCATTTTTATTTTTTTATAATCTTACAAAGTGTAACAGCTTTTCTTGAGCTTAGCTCTTTTTGAGTCCATTGAACCTTGAGGAGCATGTGACAGATCAGCATGCTGATGCACCAAGATGTGTGTTTGTGTGTTTATGTGTAAGAGAGAGAGAGAGAGAGAGAGAGAGAGAGAGAGAGAAAGAGAGAGAGTATGAACAAGATTAAGTGAACTTGGTTTATTAAGAATCCCTCCACTTGGTCTTGGCTGACAAATGATGGATCAGAAGGATCAGTGTCCACGTCTGGGATGGTGCACCAATTGAGTAACCTGTTGGCTATGACACACAATCCAGTTTCTGCAGTCCTGTCTCACACAGTATGACTGGAATATGAGCAGGCTGGTTGTTTTTCTAAGATATAGACCTGCTGTGCAACTCTTTCCCAGCCTCTGTTTACACACCTTAAAAAAGCCATTTGCTCTAGCGTTTAATGGATCCGTAAATGCCACATGCACATTTGAAAAGCAAGTGCGTGTGCATATATGCACTTTATGATTGCCTTGTTTCTTGGGGGATTCTGATATGTGTGTGTATGTAAATATAACCATTGAATGCTTTTCCTCTGTATTCCCCAGATGTCACCGGAATATCTCACCATCTAACTTGGACCTTTTCAGACCTTCTTAAATTTCTGAACTCTTGTAATTGACTGTAGAACTGGTTCTCTTTTGTATCATCCAACCTACCTCAGCCTTAAAAGAATGGCTTCCTATAGCACTGCCCCAACAGAGGAGCCCTCCTCAGAGGTGTTGAACGGCGACCTAAAGTCAAGTGGCTCTCAGGAGTCGATGAAACTGAAAAAAGAAATCTCTTTGCTCAATGGTGTGTGTCTCATTGTGGGAAACATGATCGGCTCTGGGATCTTTGTCTCACCCAAAGGTGTATTGATGTATAGTGCCTCCTACGGCTTATCTTTGGTAGTGTGGACAGTCGGTGGGGTCTTCTCTGTGTTTGGGGCGCTCTGCTACGCTGAGCTTGGAACCACCATCACCAAGTCAGGTGCCAGTTATGCCTACATCCTGGAGGCCTTTGGTGGTTTTTTGGCTTTCATCCGTCTATGGACATCCCTCCTTATCATTGAGCCCACCAGTCAGGCCGTGATTGCTATCACCTTCTCTAACTACATGGTGCAGCCCATCTTCCCCACATGTATAGCACCCTATGTGGCCAATCGTCTACTGGCTGCAGCCTGCATCTGTAAGTTGGTGTTTGTGGATGTGTGCATTTGGGAGGTATTTTGGTGGGTTATCAACCTGTGAAGGTGAGCAAGGGATTAGTGTGTGTGCAAGTCAAGGTGCATCTCTACACCTTCAAGGACATCCTTTGAACCACGACAAGTATAACTCTATCTTCTTAGAGCTTGTTGGAAAAGTTAGAAGTAGGACAATTTGAAAGTGTTTTGCTCTATGTGAATAGTAAAGGAAATTACAAAGGGGGGTGGGAGGTGGGAAAGGCACAACGTTATAAAGATAGTTAGTAACATTTTACAATAAGGTTGTATTTGTTAACATTAGTTAAATACATTAGTTAACATGAACTAACAATGAACAATTCTTTTAAAGCATTTTATTATTATTCGCAATAAAAGTACATGTTGTGGATGTTTACGTTAAAACATGAACTACCATGAACTAACATTGAACAATTTTATTTATTAAGTTCAAAACGAACGTTCGGGAGGAGCCTGAACATTCAGTCCTGTCAATCAATCAACTAGCATATATAAGCAGCCACTTACCACTCAACGTTGACCATTTTCCCCAGCATCTGGCCCAGCCCTAAGCCAAGAACCATGTCTATTCCAGTAGAGTTAGAGCTCTTGTCAGATGAAGAACTCTCTCTCATCCTCCAGAAACCACCATCAGATGGCAATGACCGATCCAGGACCTTCTAACACTAGTTCCTCTTCCAATCCCAAAGACGGGCACTGAATCTATCAAACAGATGACAGTAGGGAGGCAAGATCCAAGTTAGAAACAGGTGGCGGCTCCAAGGCAACGGCGTTGGAGGGAACAGCAACTGGAGTAGCTGTAAATAGAGTATAGTATGGAGGCTTCACAATTAAGCCCTATTCATTCTGGCTTTTTTGGGGTCCCTCAGGTGTTCAGAATTCACATGTAATTCCAAATTCGACCCAAACATAAATCGTCTTTTTCTCACAATTTTATAGGATGACCATACGCCCTCATTTTCCGCCATAGCATCCATTTCTGTACAGTCACATATGTTTAACTTACTTTCAAGGGCTGGGTAGGCACATGCACTCGTGAAATTATAAATTAACATTAACCAAGATTTTTAAATGCTGTAAAAATAATGTTCATGGTTAGTTTATAACACCTAATGCAACAGCTAATGCTAATGATTTGAATCATATTGTGAAGTGTTAACATAGGGTTACAGAGCTACATTAGCCACAGGCAGAGACAGATGTGGCATAAAAAAGTTAAAGAGAAAGATAAACAGAAACAATAAACCAACGAACAACATGTAATTCCAATCTAGAAAGATTATGGTATACAGTTTATCAAAGTACCTTGGTATTAACATCAGATGATAACAATACTTTTCTGGAAGGGGCGAGAGAAAGCGAGAAAGAAATTACACTATTGAGAGAGATTATGAAAGTGTGTCAACGATGGAAAAGGGAAGCAGAAACATTTGTCAGACGAGTGCAGCTGATGTTGAGGGTGGAATTCACGTGATTCTGTCTCATGCAACACTGACATGCAAGATAGCACAAAAAGTTGAAACTAACATGGAAATTGTACTCTTCAAAACTGCTAGTTCTTGAAATTTCACAAGAATGCTTGATAGTCTGAATTACAACCCATTTATATACCACCTCCATTTTTCAACACATCAGAACATTTGGTGCCAGACTTTAAAATAGAACAATTATTGCCTTTTTTTAGGAGTAGTTCGGGTTCAATGCAAGTCATTTGTTACATAATGTTGATTACCATAAAAATGTATGTCGACTCATCCCAGCTTTTCTTAAAAAAAAAAACAAAAAGCAAAAATCTGGGCCACACATGAGGCACTTACAATGAAAGTGAATGGGGTCAATCCATAAATGTTAATATAATACTTTCAAAAATAAAGCAATATGCACATTAACATAAAATCACATACTAACCTTTTCTGGGTAAAGTTATATCCAATTTTACAACTTTGTTGCCATGATGACTTAAGACTGGGAAACCCTAAAACAACCATGAAAATTATGATATAAACAACTTTACAGCTCAAATAACACAAGTTTAACAGAAGAATTAATGTAAGTACTTTAAAAGTAGAAATGTGAAGCTTATCATTTTATTAAGCACTTGAAAAATCGGCCCCATTAGCTTCCATTGACTGATATCTAGAGTTTTGCTTTTTTATAAAAAACAAAAGCAGGAACCAGTCTAAATGAATTTCTGTTTGCAATCAACATTATGCCACAGATGGTGTTGATTGATCTTAACTTGTCTTGAACCCAAAATATTCCTTTAAATGTCAGAAAGAATGTCAAAAGAAGGAGTGTCGAAACAGCTTTACAATCTGAAACGAGTTCTGAGTGTAACATACACGTGCACACTTCTTTTACAGAACAGATGTACTACCAAGAATGTGAATATGCTGATTTCTGGAGGTTAAAGTCGTCTAGATTAAGACTCTGACCTTTATTACTAATAACTAATGACAGCTCAGCATGGCATAAAGCTAAATCTACACTGAACTCCAGAGAAAGCAAGAGAGAGAGAGAGAGAGAGAGAGAGAGAGAGAGAGAGAGAGAGAGAGAGAGAGAGAGAGAGAGAGAGAGAGAGAGAGAGAGAGATGGTTTGCTGACTAGACACATCTAGTCTTGTGGCACATACACATTCAATGAGTTTAGATCTCTCTCTCTACTCTAAGAGACATTAATAAATAATTTTTCAGGTTCTTAGACAAAAGACTCATTAAGATTAATTTTACTGTTATTCTTGTCCTATTAAACATGGTCAATATTTATATTAAATTAACCCTAAAGTAAATCTAATCAATCAATCAATCAATCAATCAATCAATCAATCAATCAATCAATCAATCACATGTTAACATGGACACATTCCAGACATTTTTA